>NW_027508734.1:43670000-44372500 GCF_051911475.1 Siphateles boraxobius | reverse complement strand
GAGCCATCCGGCGCACTAAACGCTACACGCAAGTATTTACATCTGTTCGCCCCGCGACATTTGTAAAAGAGCAAATTTCTGAGGCGTTGTTTCAAATGCCTTCCTGCGCGTCGTGCAGAGACCTTCTTCCGGACGGGGATCGTCACATCATCTGCGCTCGCTGCCTGGGCCGGGACCACGCAGAAACTGCTTTGACCAAGGGTGGATGCCCGGAATGTGACGACCTGGGTCTCTCCGCACTGCGGGCTCGCTTCGCCACTTTCGCCGTGTCTTCGCCGCTTTTCGTGTCTTCTCCCGAAGAACCAACCCGAAGCCGACTGGACGAGTGGTTTCTGCAGGGGCGCCAGCAGGCCCCTCGGCAAAGGCCTTCTCCTTTCTTCCCGGAAGTTCACGACGAACTCACCAAGTCATGGAAAGCCCCCCACTCTGCGCGTCTGAAGCCTTCTTTTTCTTCGTCGCTCTCCTCTGTGGACGGCGCGAAGGAAAGAGGCTACGAGGGAACGCCGCCCCTCAAGGAGGCCGTGGCCAATCATCTCTGCCCGCCCTCCACCACCGGATGGAAAGCCAAGGCTTCCCACCCCTCGAAGCCCTGCCGCACTACTTCGGCTCTCGCTGGTCGCGTGTACGCCGCCGCCAGCCAAGCTGCGTCAGCGCTTCACTCAATGGCGGTACTTCAAGTGTTCCAAGCCAAGCTTCTCCGCTCCCTGGACGAGTCTGGCCCCGAACCCGGAGCCTTCAAGGACCTACGCAGCGCAACTGACATAGCCCTGCGAGCCACGAAGGCCACCGCCCAGTCTATTGGCCGCGCCATGGCTAATTTGACTGTTCTCGAGCGCCATTTGTGGCTGACTCTGACGGAGATGAAGGACGTGGATAAGGCCCCGTTTCTCGCTGCGCCTATCTCCACCAGCAGGCTGTTTGGACCGGCAGTTAAAGGTTTCGCCGAACGCTTCACTGAGGCCCAGAACGCTTCACAAGCTATGCGCCATTTCCTGCCTAAACGCTCCAGCTCATCGCAGAGCAGACAGAGGCCGCCGCAGCGGGCTAGAGCAGCCCCCACCGCCTCTCAGCCCGCGCCTCAGACTGACGCTCGACGCCGCTCGCGCTCCCACAACCGCAAGCCACCTCCTGAGCGACGGGGTCCTCGGCCCAAGATTGTGCTGAACCCTGAGCCTCGAAAGCCTTCCTAGCCACAGGAATGAGAAGAGAGAGTGAGTGTCTCGCAAAAGCCGGACCACTCTCTCTGCAAAATCTCAAACATTACCCAGTCCCCGTACAGGTGGCTGGAAATGTCTATACAGCAGTCAATGGGCCAGTCACAGAGCTCGCTCACCTGCAAACAAACGCCGTTTTTATGGCGACACACAGAAAACACAGAAAGAGTCTTTTTCTGCCTGTGTCACTAAGGGTTCACATGTCCACAAAGTGTGCATTCCCAGATACTGTCAAAACAGTGCCAAATTCATTCCCAGCTCAGGCTGCACGCCCCATGAATGTAGATCACGTGCCTACGGTCATGTACGCACCACTACACACAAGCACTGTTCACACAGTTATGAATTCATCCCCAGTAAAAGCGGGAAACATTATAAAAGTGACGCGTGTGCCTACCACTGTCTATGCAACCCCACTTATAAACACTGTCCCTACAGTGTCAAACACAACCCCAGCTCAGGCTGCGAGTCTTACAGACATAAGACTGCGCCCGCGCCTCTGAGAGCTACGAGCTCAGGCGATTCGCTGGCCGGGTCCCTACGTCACAGCGGCCCGCCCCTAGCCGGTATTCAGCCCATATCTGTACACGCAGCGGCATGGGAAAACATTCCAGATATGCCGAAATGGGTGTTGAATATAATAAAGCACGGATACTCGCTCCAGTTCGCTCGCAGACCACCACGTTTCATGACTGTGGTCGAAACGAAAGTGAGAAAGGAGTGTTCGCATGTCTGCGACAGGCAGGCCTGTCTCCGGCTTTTGGTCAAACCCGGAGAAGCACCTACACATAAACTGTCTGGAGATGAAAGCGGTCGCTTTGGCTCTCAGAGCCCTGCTTCCACATCTAAAAAACGAACACGTCCTAGTCCGAACGGACAACATGACGGTAGTGTCGTACATAAATCGCCAGGGTGGACTCAGGACTCTAGTTGGATGATAACTTTGCTTTTTAGCTCGGGCACCTGCCTCTGGCTATCATAAGGCGAAGTTCAGCACGCACGGCGATTTGCATGGTGTTCATATAGCTTAAGCTACTTACACAATAGGAGAGACCTCTCGAAAGGGAACGACTCGGTTACTTACGTAACCTCGGTTCCCTGAGAGGAGGGAACGAGTATTGCGTAAGCTGCCGTGCTTGTGCTTGGTTAGTTCGCTTCAGTCGTTTTAACCTAAAGAACTCTCATGACGGGGCGCCCAATATATAGCTCTTGGCCACGCCCATCTTGGCGGGCTCTGACGCGCGCGGTCGCGAGGCGCGCTCATTGGTCGCGCATTCAGAGTCGCCCCGTCATTGGTTCGAGCAAGTTGCCGCAGCACAGCCAATGAGCTCCTTCGCTCATTGCTGTCTGCTGTGCAGCTGCAATGCGTTTTACATAAAGACTTCAATATTCTCGAGAAAAGGAGTTTTCCCATAGCGTAAGCTACTTACGCAATACTCGTTCCCTCCTCTCAGGGAACCGAGGTTACGTTAGTAACCGAGTCGTTATTTGCTTTATGTGGGTTGTGCATCAGCATCATGAATCTAATGTTTTGCGATGTATGAGTCTGTCCACTAACCAGTTTTGATCTCCACTGTACATCGGAATTACAGTTTTTGTGTCTTGGATTAAAATAAGAAGTTTAACCGGAAAATGTCATCTGAACAAGTAACGTCTGCCACTTTTGTTCTGACCAACTGAAAAAAAATATAATGTTTTTACAATAAATCGCGCTACCAATGGTGATTAAATCTAATGATCACAAAGGTGAATTGCTCTTTCTCCTAGCTATCACACAAACAACTTAAATTTATCATAATGACCATAGCAAAGCGATAACAAAGCACAACAAAGGAAACTCCATAACTGTATGGATTAAACGAATTAGCTAATTACTCAATGAACCACTTAAATGTCTAACCTGTCCAGCAGAAAAAAAGCCATTTCTTCAATTCAGCCACTTAGCAGGCAGCGTCCACGCAGGTACCTCACGAAACTGATTTCGGACAGACTTCTGAGGCTGCGTAACGGTTTAATGATCTACAGAAAAATAGAGTGAGCTTTGGGGAAAACTAAGTGAATATTTAATGACTACAATAGTAATTTCACGCTAGAAATGACATCATAAGTGGAAACCATTGATCAAAAATGTACGTTTACACAAACTGACGACCAGCCGCAAAATCAGATACCATCTTTATTTTAGCTCAACTGTCACATTGGCTTGCTACGATAGTCGGTGTTACCGGTGTTACACGTTGTTCAGTCGCAACACCGGTTTCATCGTCCACCGCAAAAAAAAAACAAAAAAAAGTTTAAAGCGTTAAAAATATTTAACGCAATAACGTAGTATCCCTCAAGTCCTGCCTATTACACACACACATACAACCCACAGAAAAGACGCGCGACAGTATCGAGTTCTCTTTCGGGCTTGAACAAACCATAACACACACAAATTATGCCAAAATGTCCGTTTTGTCGAGTGTCCACATAAGAGCAGTCTTAAATTATTTAAATAAAGTCTTAAATGAACGTATAGAGATTTGTGAGAAAATGGGACGCGTGTCTGTCAGCAGCGGCTGGTCTTAAAGTGTCATTAATGTTCAAAGAACAAAGGTAAGAGAGTAAATTACTCACTCAGACCCGGCGCCAGGAGGATTATTATACCGGTAGCCTAATAATCATGAATGCACTCCGCTAACACATCTCCGGCGAACAGCTTTTTCACGCAAAAGAAAAACTCTTCATGAAGCGCAGTGAAAGTCAGCGTTCTATGGCGTTTCCTGATGGATCGAGGTTGTTCGTTAACTTAATTTTATACGTTCAATTCACACAAGCTCTAAGAGCATGCGAGACTGCTGCGAGTAGCCTAGTCAAACTTTGTAGATACAGTTTATGTACGCTCAACGGCTGTCCGAACTCGAGCTTAATCTACTAACTCTCCTGACTGCTTTGTCGGACAAAAATGGTGGATTTTGATTGTTTAGATCGCATCTCAATCAAACTCCCTGTGAAGGATGAATTGACGCTAATTTAAAAGTGACAGTGAAGTGCACCCTGCCGCACCAGCTTTTTATAAGCGATGTACTGTAAAAAAAAAAAAAAAAAGTTTCGTTTTCAAATTAGCGCCAATTCAGGGAACAATAACAAAACAGTTCTGCTTGCATGACCGCACCATTATGCATGCCCGTGCAAAATGCGTTTGCCATTAAATTAGCGATTTAAAAGCCCCCGCCGGTGATACCGGTATTACCAGTGTTGTCACACGTCGATTAACCGGTGGGAAAATATCATCAGTGTCACATAATGGAAAGCGCAGGATTGTGGGATATCGAAAGCAGCGAAGGATACATCTATCTGAGGAGACAGCAAGTGAAACTAAAATTGCATTCGGACGTGCCTCGATGCCTTCCGACCTTGGAATGCATCCTCCGAAGGGAGCATTTATCAGTTTTCGGAAGCAGTCTATTACAAGCTTACAAGGAGAACACTGATTGGTTATGTACTTGCTCAATGCATGAATGAATGAGGCATTTATATAGCACTTTCATATGTACTACTGTACACCCAAAGCGCTTTACAATCATATCAGGGAATCAATAAGTGATTTAGCATCATTTTAAATCAAAAGAAGTTACGAATTGCAGCTTTAAGTTAACTTGGATAAATCATACATGCGATTATTATTTTTAACATTTTCTACATACCCCATCTTGTTACATTCAAATATCCCATCTATCCATCCATCCATCCATCATTGTATTGACATGATACCTCTGTAAAATCCTTTCTTTTAGTAATTCCTTTGATCTTTATTTTCTTCAGTATTGTTTTCTCATCCTCACCCCAGCCATGTTGCTTTATGTATGTCAGTATGACTGAGTGTAGCTTTGTGTTTCCGAAGATCAGTGCTAAGGTGTGTGTGTGTATAAGTAAAGATGGAAGAGAGGCTGCATGCAATATATAGATTTCCTTGTATATGATATACAAATCACACTGCAGAAATTATATACCAATCACACTGCAAGCTGAGAGACAGTATGTAAATGAAAGCCACTGGAAAAGGAAAGAGAAGAATAATGAGAGGAAGTCTGGGAGAGGACAGGCTGTCTCATACAATAAGGAAAGGTAAAGAGAATTTAACCTTTTAAGGGAAGGAAAAGAAAAACCGTCCATCTCTTCTTTCTGGATAGATGAAGGAAAGTGTCCAGAGCGAGACAGAGCAGGACCTGCGGGC
This sequence comes from Siphateles boraxobius, assembly GCF_051911475.1. Taxonomy (NCBI): domain Eukaryota; kingdom Metazoa; phylum Chordata; class Actinopteri; order Cypriniformes; family Leuciscidae; genus Siphateles; species Siphateles boraxobius. The sequence continues at coordinate 44,367,070 of NW_027508734.1, read as the reverse complement.
GAGATCTGTTTCCCAGGTCCTTTAATCCAGCTCTCCTCTCACCTCTGCTCTGTTCTCTCTCTGTCTTTGTAAAGCCTGCGGCTCTCCATCATTTTCCCGCTCTGGATATTGTTGCCAAACATGATTGAAGAGCTCAAGGAATCTAGAGAACGCAAGAGGGGGGAGGGGGTTGGGGGGGGGGGGGTTGATGAGAGGTAACGGCCCAGGAGGATTTCATCATTGGCTGACCTCAAAGACCTCTAAATAATAACTGAAGAAAGAAAGTCATGTGTTAGAATTCTGTTTTTAAAAAAACTGCTATATTTGCAAGTTCCCTTACAATTTTTACTATACAGTGAAAAATTGTAATAGATCTAATAGGGCATTTTACAGTTTTAAGAGGTGAAAAGAACAGTAATCCTACAATTTACAGTGAACAAACGTCAACTGACAACTGATAATCGCCTGTGACACTTTACATTGGATGATATTTGATTCATATAATCATGTTTCTTCTTGGTTTTTTATATTAGCTATGTACAGGTTCACTGTTACATCTTATGTTTAATGATGTTTAAAATGTTTAATTAATGTTTATTTCACTATTTTAGTATAATGTTTGTTACCATGCTGTTGTGCTGTATTTAACCCATGTGCACCTTCTATATGTTAGCATTTACCTCAGATTGTGGAAAAGGTATTTGTGATCATAATGTGTCTCTTTTACCACCAGTATCATTATGGTAATTATAAGAATATTATATAGATATAGTACATTGCAGATTTTTTGGAGTTATTCTTTCAAATGAAAAACAAAAGATCTGTACTCGCTTGTGTCTTCTTAAAAAATTATTGCTATTTTTTTATGCAACAAAGCACGATTAGATCAATACAACTTTTCGGCAATCAGCCTTCTTCAGTGAATCGTGATTTATCAGTATTTTAAACAACTGAAATATTAATAGTATATCAGTTACTGAAATATATTTTTTTTAACTGTAAATTACTACCGAGTAATATTAATTAACTACATGTTCTTAGGGCTAGGAACAGGGTTTGGTTTAGGGTTAGTTTCATGTAATTGTGCATAATTTACTATGATTACTAAAACCTGTAACATTTGTAACACGGATTAAGCGTTACTGCCATTTTTACTCTACATTATTATATATTTTTTTCAGTGAAGGGAAAGATTAAAGAGTATATGTGACGCATGCCTCAATGTAGCGAAATAATGCTATAAATGTCTACTGCTGTTAAAGTCAGAACATGTTAAGGGTACTAATGAGAAAAGCTTTTACACAAATTCACTGGATTTTGTTTGTTATACTGTTAAAGCCCTTTCACATGAGTCACAGGGGTTCAGTGCACAGCTTTGACCTCCACATGATAAGTGTTGCGGATAGCATCACAGAAGGATTTCATGAGGTTGCTAGATAGCATGAGGGCAGTAAACTGTGACACTGTGTAGCATGATGCTTTAATCAATAGAACACTGGCGGACGTGGATGAGTCGTGTGAAAGGGCTTTTCACTTTTCAGAGCTTTTTACAGTAACATATGTGCATCTGTTGCCAGCAAGTCACACTTTAATTACTTGATTTTTACATTCATTTGCTGTAAAAACCATATACATAATTGCACTGTAAGAAAAAAGTAAGATGAAAAACAGAAAAGGCAATGGCATTATCCATGAAGTTTACAGACATTTCCTTTAAGCCTAAATTGCAACACGCAAAGCAAAGCACACCTGTGAAAAAGCAATAAAGAAAAATGTCTTCATAACCGTCTACTACAGTATCAGGCAGTTGTGGTCTCCTTAAGGAAAAATTTGAATCATTCATTGCTATAGGAGAGGAAGAATTTTCTAAACTCGTTAAATAATCTAAATACACGACATGTATGTTAGACCCTATACCGAAAAAGATGCTTCCGGAAGTCCTCTTCTTAACATCATTATTTCATCAAATATACTAGAAAAGGCAGTGTCCTCACAACTATGTTCCTTTTTAGAAAGAAATGATATCTGCAAGGATTTTCAGTCAGGATTTAGACCGCACCATAGTACTGAGACAGCTCTCATTAGAGTCACAAATGATTTGCTCTTATCATCCAATCGTGGTTGTATCTCTCTATTAGTGTTACTCAATCTTAGTGCTGCATTTGATACTATTGACCACAACATTCTTTTAAATAGAGTCGATGATGTTGGCATTAGTGGAATTGCATTAGCATGGTTTAAATGATACTTCTAACCGTTATCGGTTTGTAGCAGTAAATAAAGAGATGTCTTATCAATCAAAAGTTCAGTATGGTGTACCACAAGGCTCAGTACTAGGACCATTGCTGTTCACTTTGTACATGCTACCCTTAGGATATATCATTAGGGAAAAAAAATCTTTATTACATTTTTTTAAGGCCAGACAAGTAGTTTGTTGAGGGTTGGTTTGTAAAGAAGGACTACACGCCTGCACACATATATATTCAAATAAGCATGTCTGTAGACTAAACATTTTTTGAGGTTTTGTGCAGAGATAACCTTTTTTTCCCAACATTTTTCACGGCTTGCACATTTGAATCTATTTCAGGGTTTGCGTTCTCGAGCCAACAGGCACTGTTTTGCTCACCCCTAATATCTAATGATCTTTGCAACGGAAGTGCATCAATCAATCAAAACTAACTTTAGCTGGACAATAACTATTCTAGAGCTGCTGTAAAGCCAAAACAACCTATGTTGCTGTAATTTCCTGTTGTCACTGTGGAGCTTCTTTGAGGCAGTCTGTATTGTTAAAAAAACTATATATACTATATAGCAGCACTTAAAACTCCTGCGGTTACTCCGGTTTTAAAAAAGCAAAATTCTGAGGTGAAAAATTTGTCAAATTATCGCCCAATCTCAAATCTCTCATTTCTGTCAAAAATCTTGGAGGGTGTGGTCGCAGCACAATTAAACAAGCACTTAATTGAAAATAAACTATTTGAGCCTCATCAATCAGGATTTCGAAAATTGCACAGCACTGAGACTGCATTGGTGAAAGTCGCTAATGACTTACTAATTGCCTCTGACTCCGGCTCCACGTCTATTCTCATTCTCTTGGATCTCAGTTCAGCCTTTGACACTATTGACCATGCCCTATTACTCAATCGCCTCGAACATGTTTTTGGTTTATCAGAGACTGTTCTTGACTGGTTCAAGTCCTATTTCACTGACCGCAGTCAATTTGTTTTTATGGGTGGTTATAGGTCCAAAGTTGGCTCTGTTCATACGGGTGTTCCTCAAGGATCAGTCTTGGGTCCTTTACTCTTTAGTATGTACATCTATCCACTTGGTCAATTACTACATTCTCTCAACCTTAACTATCACTGTTATGCTGACGATACACAGATTTATATACATACTAGACCGGGTCAGCAAGTGAACGTTGGGCATCTTTTTAACTGTATTGCTGAGATAAAGACTTGGATGTCCAATAATTTTCTGTCACTAAACGGCTCAAAAACAGAAGTCATGCTCATTGGATCTCCTCATCAACTGCGAAAGGTTGGGTCCCCTACTCTATCTGTTGATGGCGTTGCATTGGAGTTTAAGACCAAATTAAAAAATCTGGGTGTCATATTTGACGCCACACTGTCATTTGAGCCTTTTATCCAAAATACAGTTAAAACATCATTTTATCACCTCAGAAATATAGCCCGGCTACGTCCCATGCTGTCCTTCTCGGTAGCTGAGAACTTGATAAACTCTTTTGTCTTCTCGCGCATTGACTACTGCAATGGTCTTCTAGCTGGGGTATCTAAATCATCATTGGATAAATTGCAATATCTTCAAAATTCAGCTGCTAGAGTACTGTCTGGGGTCAGGGCCAGGGACCATATAACCCCGGTCTTGGAGTGCCTGCACTGGCTACCTGTTAGGTACCGTATTGATTTTAAAATCCGTATGCTGGCCTATAAATCTCTGCACAATCTGGCACCTCAGTATTTGACTAACTTATTAATCCCTTACTTACCACGTCGCAATCTGCGCTCCTCGCAGAGTGGTCTTTTGGTTGTTCCGAAGGCACGGCTTCATACGTGGGGTGACCGAGCATTTTCTGTGTATGCTCCTAAGCTCTGGAATTCTCTTCCGGCCGACATCAGGGAAGCAAAAACTTTAGTGACTTTTAAATCTCTTCTTAAAACATTTTATTTTAGGATTGCTTTTACATGATCATAATGTTATGTGTTTATTTTTTGTATTTACATTGTCTTACTCTGCTGTTATGTCTGTCTGTAAAGCGCTTTGAGAAAGCTACTTTTATAGGCGCTATACAAAATAAATATATTATTATTATTATTATTATATAAATTGAGCGTCAGCATCAGTTCTGGCAGGCCAAGTAGTCAAGATGCTGCTAACGCTATTGGCCGACAACACGGTCTCATCAGCAATCTGCTCAGCTGAGCTGCATCCACTCATCAGCTGTTCATCTCCCCTCGCTGCTAATGGCTATGCTCAAATCAGGGCGCCCTATTTAAACAGATTCAGTTCGCTCCTAACTGCTTGCTGCTCGCTCTCTGCAACCCACCACCTCCCCAGCTCCTCCTTGTAGTGTATAACGTGGCATTTGCTATTATGTCATTGTTGCTGCTCTGTTCATATGGGGGAATAGTTCTGCTCTCACAGTACTAAACTGTGGGCGTTCCCTAATGCTGCTGCTGTCCTCTGACTCTCTGCTATTTCATGGTGCTCATGAAAGGTCAAAGGACTCCCTGAACAGAGCCATACCACCAAATTTTAATTATCAACTGAATTGCAATTTATTCAATACAAATTTCCTAATAATTTCTATTGTCATGTGTGTTCTTGACTTAAATGGACCTGACAGAAATGAAGGTGACTTGACTTGACTATTAACACAGTACATTGTGCCCTTTTTATGGACTTTTCTTAGAGTGTAATATTAAGGAACACTTTTGTTTTTGTTTAACATAACATTTTTTAAATGTATTTTTCTTTGTATTTTTTAAAAATATTTTTCTTTTTTCCAAGGAACAAAAAAAGAAGGTATTGTTATAGTAAATGTTTTAGCAGCAGCAGATTCAATTTGGAGGGCTCTTAAAAGCATGAAATTGACTTGTTTTTCCCCCGTCTGCTGCATTTGACGAGTGATCTGTCACATGACAAATGTACCCGAAACAAACATGGTAGCCTCCAGGTCACGTACACCTGAAGGGTCCCTTAACAAAGCATCTGCCTTTGAGATGAATAAAAATATTAAGGGAAAGTGGATGACAGGTTGTGTCTATAATCATTATGCAATCAGTGATGAATCAGTGATTATACATATCACAGCTAAGTATTTATTAGATATTAAATACTATATTTACCCTGCAGATGTTTCATACTGAGTAAATACTGTATATCATCACCTTTATTTCTCATTGGATTAAGGTAGGCAATGTTTTTCATAAACACTTTTTTGTTAGCCTGTAGCCTACTGGTTGTAAATCTCTTTATATATAAATATATACATCTCTTCTATATTATAAATAGGTTACAATTACAACAAGAATTACAATTTGAAAAATATTTCAAGTGTAATCTTTCTTTGTAAAAAGTATACATTTTATCATACGTATTTCAAAGGTAAGGATTCCATTAGTTTGAATATTGGAACAAGCACTGTAATAACATCTTAGTTGATAATTCACTATACCTTCTTTATTTTTGACAAAACATCACTACTATATATTTAACATATGAGCAGAAATTGGCGAACAAAAGCTTATTTGATGTGGCAGTAGTATTTTTTTTACAGTAAAAACTTTATAATCTATCCAAAACTAATCAACGAAATCTTGTCTAAACAGAATATTTAGTTTGTAACATATCGTGTTTATGATATATCATAGATATATACACTAGATGTCGCCTTGGCTACGGCAGTTCATTGAAACGAAAGAGTCAATAGAGCCGCCATCATGAAACAGTGTAGCCCCTCCTCTTTAATGCATCAGCGTCAATGTAGGAAAAGGTCTAACGGAAATAAAATCACCATAAATCATCATGAATGCGATTTTCTAATTGTTTTGGTTTGTTCCAACGGTCAGACATGTATTTATCAATGAGTCCAGAGAAATTTAAAAAAATTGTAAAAAAATTCACATTCTTGTGAAATGTAATCCCTTGCTGTCTGGTTTTTAGATTTCGTTCGTGTGAACATCCATACGCAGCACAAAAGTCCGGCATCATCCATGAATTCAGCGTTACCTAGCTACTTACTATGACAAGACCCCTGTTCCAAGATGGCGGCGGTTTTGACGCATGCTTAGAACCCCAAGGCGACATCTAGTGTATATATATCTATGATGCTATATAAGCATATAAATGTTAATTTGCTTGCTTAGCCTATACAAAGACATTTTATTTCAACATATTTCAGTCTATTTTTACTAATCTCAGTAGGCTATAGCAATATAGTTTGTATGTTTTCATGTACAAATAACACGTTTACTAATGTAGGTGCAAGCCTGAAATGCTGCTATAGTAAACAACGCCTGCGTCTGTGCCGTTCATTCATTTACAGTTCACACACAGACTCTCAATTCATATTTAAACAGTCTTTTTGCAGTTTACAGACACTATTCAATATCGCGATTAGAACAAAGCACTTAAGAATAAATAACTTACTACATCAGCTGGATCCGTTGCTTCTCGAAATGAAACTACCAGCACTACTGAGGTACATTTTCCAGGATTATTACAATAGTATTATTCCTCACAGTGTAAGAAGACGAGGTAAAGTACAAGATTCTTATTAAACTTTATGTGTTTTATCCAGCTGATGTGGGCGTTGGCATGTTTGCATGGCTTGCCTCAGATCTGTCAGTGGATCACCAGCTTCCTGACAGACCGGCAGCAGCGAGTGAGACTGGGGAAACACACATCCAAGACACTCACAATCAGCACTGGTGCTCCCCAAGGGTGCGTTCTCTCCCCACTGCTCTTCTCCCTGTACACTAATGACTGCACTTCTAAAGACCCCACTGTCAAGCTCCTGAAATTTGCAGACGACACCACTGTCATCGGTCTCATCCGAAACGGTGACGAGTCTGCTTACAGACTGGAGGTTGAACAGCTGGCTGCCTGGTGCAGTTATAACAACCTTGAGCTGAACACGCTCAAAACAGTGGAGATGATCGTGGACTTCAGGAGGAACAGCTCAGCACTCCTCCCACTCACCATCATGAACAGCACTGTGGAAGCAGTGGAGTCATTCAGGTTCCTGGGCACTATCATCTCTCAGGACCTGAAGTGGGACAATCACATTGACTCCACTGTGAAAAAGGCCCAGCAGAGACTGTACTTCCTTCGCCAGCTGAGGAAGTTCAACCTGCCACAGGATCTGCTGATTCAGTTCTACTCAGCCGTCATTGAGTCTGTCTTGTGCGCTTCCATCACTGTCTGGTTTGGTTCAGCTACCAAATCAGACATCAGGAGACTACAACGGACAGTCCGGACTGCGGAGAGGATTATTGGTGCCCCCCTGCCAAACCTCCAGGACCTGTACTCTTCCAGAGTGAGGAAGAGAGCAGGTAAAATCATCACAGACTCCACTCACCCTGGACACCACCTGTTTGAACTGTTACCGTCAAGACGGAGACTCAGATCACTGTCCACAAGAACATCTCGGCACAGGAACAGTTTCTTCCCACAGGCCATTTCCCTCCTGAACAGTTAACACTCCTCCCAAGGCATATGCCTGTAAGTGTAATACTCCCACTGTTTAGTGCAATATCCCACAACTCAGGTGATACTTATATGTAGATTTATTTATTTATAATATTCAAAACACTGTAAATAGGTTCATAATCTGTAAATCTGAAAATGTCTATTCTGACTAAACCCAACTGTGATAGTTTTATTCTCATATATTTATATTTTTATTTTTTATTCTTATAATTTGTAGTATTATGTTTAATGTTGTATTTGTATATGTCCACTGGAAGCCTCAGTACCAAAACAAATTCCTTGTGTGTACAAGCACACTTGGCAATAAAGCTCTTTCTGATTCTGATTCTGATTCTGATTCTGATCATTTGCGTTTGAATAGCGCGCGCTCTCCGTGGGCGTGGTCACATTAACACTTTAGCAATGAGCTGAAAAGAAAAAGACTGTCTTCTCTCTTTTCATACAGATTACATAAACTGAGAATATTTGTTTTTTATATAAATTACTTAATTTAAAAGAAGAGAATTCAAGCTTCATAAAGAAAAATATCTCATGCCTGTGTGACAAGTATTCGCTGAGTTACAGTTCATTTTCGGAATGGACTTCACTGACAGAGAGAAGGCAAAACTGGCATCATGTTTATTTTTCTTTGACAAAAAGCATAACAATTGGTTTTTATTGTGAGTATACACACACACACACAAAAAAAAAATAGACACTTAACAGGATCAAATGATGTATAACACTTATGTAAGATCAAAATCAGAGTATTTTGAGTCTCTTTTGCACCGTGAAGAAAAAAAGCGAGCTGGTATCGCAGGCGATACCGCCGACCCCAGAGGGTTAACTCTTCAGACAGACAGCGACCTTGACAGGTGGTATCCCATTGAATGATTTGGCCCTCTCTCCAAGAGATGTGAGGATTATGGGTGCATAACCAGGGAAGAACGAGAATGATGGAGTGATGAGGAGCATGGATGACGTAAAACTTGATAGTTTCAGAGTGCAGGGTACTAATGTGCATTTTGACTTCTTTGGTGAGACGGTGAACTTTTCCTTCTCCGAGGGGTCGGCCATCTAGCGCCTCCACTGTCAGGGAGGAATTACAGAGGTTTAATTTTAGTTGGTACTACGAAGCAAACTCATGAGAGATGAAGTTCCCAACTGCTCCTGAATCTAGTAGAGCAGTGGTAGAAATGACTTTATTTTGGATAAGCAGATGAACTGTTAGTGTTAAACTGGATGCCAGTGTGTTATATTTGGCATTGGTACTCACCGACTGAGAGTTAGATGAAGGGTGAACTGGGCAGGAAGATTTCATGTGCCCTAACTGACCACAATAAAGGCACAGATGATTCTGCATTCGGCGTTATTCAGGTGTGAGGTGAGTGAATCCTAGTTGCATGGGTTTGTGTGTGGGTGTTTCATGAGAGTACCGGGTGGTGCTCGAACTGAGCGTCGAGAACGGATTAGATTATCTACTTGAATGGCAAGGTCAATGTATTCGTTCAGGCTTTTACCTTCATCCCGGCAGGCTAATTCAGACTGTTATTCTGTGGTTAATCCCTTCCTGAATAGGGTCTTCAGTGTCCATCCAGTTAGTTTGAGCTGCGAGAGTGAGGAAGGTGAGAGCGTACTCCTTCCGGCAGTTGTTCTCCTTCCCTGGGAAAGATTTAACAGTTGCTCCCCAGCATTCCCTCTTTCAGTGGGATGTTCGAAAACATTGCGAAGTTGTTGGAGAAAAGCACCGAAGGTGGAGAATGAAGACCCATCCGGCCTCCAGACAACTGTAGCCCACTCTAAAGCTCTTCCAGTGAGTAATGAACAGACAAACACTATTCGGCCTGAATCAGTAGAGTAAAGTGAGAGACATTTTGTGGTTGATTGGCAGGAGTGTTCGCTGATGACAGACGAAAACTTTGTAGGGCTTGAACGAGCTCCTCGATGAGAGTTGTGAGATGGCTCAGCTGATGGTGATGCAGTGCCAACTGTGAAGCTTGGGCTGATAGTTCTATAGATGGTTGCATGACTGCTGCTGGATCGTTGGGTGGCGAAGTCTTCTGCTGCGAATCATCAGACTCAGTGAGATCCATTTGCAGCTTTTATTAAGAATAGTCAAACAGGCAGGATAATCAACCGCGGACAGGGCAATGGAGACAGAGACAAACCAGAATGAAAGGCAGAGGTCAAGGCAGGCAGCAAGAAGCAAGGTCCAATAAACATTCCAGGTGGGGGCAGACTGAGAACAATCAGAAACGTCATGATATAAAAAAAAATGTAATAAATATTTAATATAGTGCATATATTTAGCAAAATACTCCCCTCTTTAGGAAATTTTTCTAGCCAACTAACGTGCTATGGTCATTAAATGGCATTCCTGAGGTAAATGTAAAGTTATGTGACATATTGTTCGATCTCCAGCTGTTTTATTTTTTCTCTGCGTGAGAAAATGGATGTGTGGCGTGAGAGTGTGTGAAAAGTGTCATTTGCGTGAGTCTCTGAATGCTGAAAGCCCTGTTATTATTGTAATGTTATGTGCTTTGAGACATGATGTAATTTGACGGCATCTCTCATATCGTGACACTTTGCAGACTCTGCTCTAGCTGTGCGTGTTTATGTCTGCTGTGGCTTTTGAGACGCTCAGAAGGGAGGGAGGGATCTCATGCTTTCAAAGCTAACTTGCTATTGCTAGCTTCTCTGAAGTTGCCTACCCTACCTTTAGCATATTCAATGATATATTCAATGATGTACCTAAAAATAATGTGTTGTGAACATAGTGACTTTGACATAGTCTTTGTACAATGGCCTACAGTGCAGTGAGTACACTAGGTTATTAAATTCACTAACACATCACGATTTATTAGAAGAGCAGTTCATTTCATTCAGTGCATTTATGAGTAAAGTGATCACATGTGAGAACATGTATTGTAATTCTTTATTTAATTTATTGATTTATTTAATTTAATTTGATTAACAACCGTAGACAAAGTTTAAAATGGAGGAAAAGGAAACGAAATGACACAACAAACATTCTTATAATCATGTAAATACAATGTACGATTTCAACTGAACTGTATCAACATACATAGTTAACAGACACACAAATACACAACATTCCCTTTTACAACAAATTAAATCATTAAACCAATATGTATGGAGCTTTAATTTTTCAGCTTCAATAAAGAAATCCTCAACTGAAAGACTTAAGGACTGAATTGCTAATGTCCTCAGTTCTCCGCCCACGTACATGATTTGAGTTTACTATAAATTACAAATTTAACAGTAATTATCTCAAAAGAACAAAAAGAAAAAGCAATAGTTGTAATGATAAAAGAATATAATTATGAAGTTTGCTTTGCTTTGTATATAAATTGTAGTCCTGTTAGTTCAACAGAAACATTCTACATCAAACCCACAAGATGTTGATTCTAAAAAGAACCTTACAGGTTCTTATTGGTTGAGCATTTCTTCTATAAACATCATAGCAGAAACTGCCAAACAGTGGCATTAACCCCCCCCCCCCCCCCCCCCCAAAAAAAAACACAATGCAGTTTTCATGTTTAATTGAGCAGCTCGGTTTCATGTATCTTTTGGTATCCCTGGTAACACGTGGGTGTCTGTATGCATCTTTGGCTTTTATACACGAAAACATATATGAACACTTTTTGTACAGGCTCATTCACACACTTCCTATCTATCACACAAAGCTAATAACTTAAGCTCAACATGTGTGAGAACCATGTGCAAGACATGATTTATTGAAAAGCCATTGTGAAATAGTGTAGTCTCTCTGCAGTATGCCGTTGATAAGCAAGCCAGATTCAATCAGTAAAAGTGAATGCATCCAAAAGCTCAATAAACAATCACCATTGTCCTTTGATCTCTTCAGACTACATCAACTTTTCAATCAGTTAGAACCTTTGTATTGGGACAGAATATTGCTGTAAAAAAAAATCCAGATTTTCGTTTGTGAATCCCATTTTTAGTATTTATCCACCTTGAAATGTCACAGTGAGATTTCTATATGAAACTACAACAAGGCTAATTTCAAGGTCAACTATTAACTATCTTATGCAGCATATCATTAATAACAGACTGAAGACTTTTCCAATATTAAAGGTGCATCAATGGTTACCCATAATTACGGTCTCTTTTTCTACAGCATTCAAATAGGGAATGTTTTAAAACGCATTCTGCTGAATCAGAAAACCACATTGTTTGAGCTTTTAAGTGGGATTTATGTAAACATATTACACAATTACATTTACAAAACATTTTGTAGGAGTATTTGTAAAATGAAGCTTCTCTTTGCTGCCCCACAGACATATGTTTTGCATTTGTTTACTTCATTATTGCTTATGTAATGACATGCTGTTCACTTACAGTGGAAGCGCATACCTGAGAGCTCCCGTGGTGCAAAGGTGATAGAGTGATTAAAAAGAGGAGAAAGAAATAAGGAATTTGTTGTGCAGTAACTTTCAAAAGCATTATAATAACACATTTACAACAGTACATTAGCTATACTCGCATTCCTCATAATGAGCTAGTCCAAAATAATGGCAGGTTTTGAATCTTCAATTATTGTTGATTATTATATACATCTGAATACCTTATGGGTTCATGATTAATCAACTTTATTGCTTTTGGCAAGATCTGCAGTATGATGTTATCATCCCGACACTGTGCTTAATGTGCGTCTATTAGAATAGTTGCTGTTATTTTAACATTGATTTTCCTTTCCACTAACATGACATTAATATGAAACTGCTGTTCCTCTTCAAACTTACAACTTGCAGTGTCTCTCTCTCTCTCTCTCTCTCTCTCTCTCTCTCTCTCTCTCTCTCACACACACACACACACATGCACGCACGCACGCAACCACGCACAAATTTAAATTAAGTTATGTTATTGTCATTTGGATTTATAATGAATCATGTTAATTTTAATATGTTATTAATTGACTTTAAAAATTATAATAAAACTGGAATGATCTGTCTGTAATGTCGGTGTCATGTGTCCTTCATTCCTCAAGGCTGTAAGTAAATTCAGTGTCCTCAGTGTATTAACAGAGCCATAACTGAATATAAGTGAATCATAAAAGGCTTCTATGGTTTCTGGTTACAGGCTATAAATGCTTCATTTATATGCTTCTTTTTTAAATCAAACAACAGCCAAAAAAATTATTCCAACTCTGAAAGCTCAGGAGAGTTTTACACCACGTTAGAATCATCAGCAATCACAATACCACCAATCCACCAAATTACAAGATCAGTCAAAAAATGAATTCTAGAAAAGCAACCTTTAACCTCAGTAGCTTTTACATTTTATTCAGTTATTTCCAGGATGAGGTCATCCCCTTCCAGGCTGCTGTCGGGATTGACATGCACCTTGGATATTATGCCTGAGATTGGCGAGTTGACGACGGTCTCCATCTTCATGGCGCTGAGTACGCAGAGAGGCTGACCTTTCTCCACCTTCTGGCCTGGCTTCACCTTTACTTCCACCACTTTACCGGGCATGGGAGCTCCAACCTGTCCCCGCACGTCTTTTAAGGCTTTAGGGTGAAAGTGCATCTCCTGGCGAAGCAGAAAACAGAATGAGACGATTACAGGAGAGACCAGAGGCAAGGAAATATTTGACACATTTTCCTTCACAACTATTTCCAAACATCCAGTCATCTTCTGCTATGAGAAACATGATTAAATGGACTGTTAAAATGTTTACAATGAGAAAGATCGTAATGAATTTGTGCATACCTCAAACATGTTTCTGCTTTAGAAATATGTATATTTTTAATATACTACTAATTAAACTGTGCTAAAAATATTTGAAATCTTGATATTATTTCACAATATTATGCAGCCTTGTTGATCAAAAGAGACTTCTTTCAAAACCTTGAAATCTTAACGACCTCAAACTCTGGAATCGTAGTGTAAATAATTATACTTTTTAGCGTAAATGACAAATAACATATATATATACTGAACAAAATTATAAACTCAAAGATCTAAGACTTTTTCTCTGTAGAGAAAAGGCCTATTTCTCTCAAATATTGTTCACAAATCTGACTAAATCTGTGTTACTGAGCACTTCTCCGAGATAATCCATCCACCACACAGGTGTGGCATATCAAGATGCTGATTAGACAGCATGATTATTGGACAGGAGTGTGTAGGATTGAAAATAATCCCAGATATTTGAAATTAACAAAGACATTTGCTTTACTGTTTTCCACCCCCTCTTTCCTCAATGACTATTTGGAGTTGAGTGGCTGATTAAGTCATCAAGGCCTGTAGGCCAAGATGTGTATACTTCGGGGGTCTATGATTTGTCACACCTTTAGAACAATGTGGGAAGTTATAATTATCTGATTGGTCAGTTTGAAAGTCTCACATTTGGGTTAAAGTCACATGGTCAGGGAAAGGATAAGACAAGATTTCTTAATGCTCTCTCTCTTTACCTCCTCTTTTCTTTTTCTCTCTCTCTAATAATTGGCAAACATCAAAAGAAATCAAATGGTGAAATAATTGAGGCTTTAAACTTCATAAGTAGTGCATGGCTATGTGAGTTAATAACATGTCTATCGTCAAGTATAGATGCTAAATGTAAAGAAGTGCAATCTAAAAACGCAGATGCACAAGAGTCTGAGGCAAAGATTCAAGATCTTCAAACGCAGTGTAACGCAGTTCAAATGTTATGGGAAGAATGAGGCGGGAACCTCACCCCTCTCGGACGACTGCTGTCACATAATAAAACATAAACAACATAACATAAATCCAGGCCTGGCCTCTCTCGTCCTTCACTGTCGTCACTCCTCCTTTTATGCTTCCGCTCCTCCATGATAGGATCAACATGTATCAACATGTACCAGAATGCATGGTGTACAAGCATTAGAGCATGGGTCACCAATCTCGGTCCTGGAGGGCCGCTGTCCTGCAGAGTTTAGCTCCAGCCCCAATTAAAGACACCTGAACCAGCTAATCAAGGTCTCACTAGGCATAATAGAAACTTTCAGGCAGGTGTGTTGGACTTGGTTGGAGCTAAACCCTGCAGGACATCGGCCCTCCAGGACCGAGATTAGTGACCCCTGCATTAGAGAGATTCGTGAAAATCCTCAAAGACCAGGGGCCTCATTTATAAAACTTTGCGTAGGTTTTGCGTCAGAAGTGGCGTACGGATGAAACATAAGACGTGCGTACGCACAGAAATATTCGGATTTATAAAACCGTGCGCACGCACATCCTACGCATTTTTTCCTTAATAAATCCCAATCAATTCTAAATGTAGCGCAGCTTTTGCGGCTTCATGTCACGCCCAAAGTTGCTCATAAATAGTCCGTGAAACGCCCACAAGTTAATATTCATAGATTGTGAAATTATGGCAAACATAGAGAGGAAATCAAAAAAACGTAACTTCACTCAATGTGAAGTAGAAGTTATCGTTGGCGAGGTGGAAAAGAGGAGAAAAATGTTGTTTGGAGGGCACAGTGTGGGCATTACTAATGCCAAAAAGGCACTTGAGTGGCAAAAGGTTGCAGACGCTGTAAATGCTGTAGCCTCACAACCTCGTACTGTGGCCGAAATAAAAAAGAAATGGTCAGACATCAAAGTCGAGGCAAAAAAGCGTCTAGCGCTCCATCGCCAGAGTGTGTCTGCCACGGGTGGGGGAAAGGGGACACCGGAGCTAACCCCTCTTGATGAGAGACTGTCGGCAATTATTGGGGAATCCCTATTAAGTGGAGTGGTGACTGAGGCGGAGGGGGACACTGACGCGCCAGATGCACCAGATGACACAGGTAAGTGAAATAAGTAAAATGAATGCAGTCAAGGCTGTAGTATGTAGGCTACACGATTACAATTTATTCATATAGAACAATCTTTATTTCAGTCGCTGGGTGTTCTAGCTGGGCCAGTGCCAGTGGTTCAGAGGCTGCAGCTGAGCAGCCGTCTGTGCCCAGCGTCTCCACGGCACGCGGCTCTCAACCCTCCAGCAGCGGGCGTGTCCTCACCGATGCAGTCCTTGAAATGCAGAGGGAAGTCATTAACTCAGTCAGAGAGGTGGCAAAGGAGTTGGGTGAAATCAAGACTGTCCTAACTGAAATAAACAGCACAATGAGGGAATTCTTGAATAAATAATATATTTTTTCCACACCTTTTGTTGTTCTTTACAAGCGACGCATCACTTCCAAACGCTGGCGCACAGCAGCAGCATTTGGCTCAAATGCCTGGGGATGGGGGTCAGGGTCGGGGCCAACACAGCAATCGGCGTCAGGGGGTAGAGGCACGTTTTTAAGCTGTGCCACATTGTGTAGCACAGCACATGCCAGCACGATTTTGGACACCTTTTCAGGAGTGTACAATAACCTCCCTCCAGTGCAGTCGAGGCAGCGCCATCTGCCCTTAAACAGGCCGATGGTGCGCTCCACTATAGCGCGAGCTCGGCTGTGGCACATGTTGTAGTGCCTTTCCTCTGCATTATGTGGATTGAGGAAAGGTGTAAGCAGCCACTGTTTGAGGGGATATCCACTGTCCCCTGCAAGGATAGTGAAAGGGTTAAGACTTTGAAGTACAGTAAAATGTCTAGTAATCAAACGTAGCCTACCTAGAAGCCAGCCATCACGCACAGCACCAGCCTCGAGTCTGCGCCCAACACTGCTGTGTCTTAAAATGAATGAGTCATGGGTTGACCCTGGCCACCGAGCTACTACGTTAGTGAGCAACATGTCTGCATCACAAATAATTTGGACATTGATCGAATGGAAATGCTTTCGATTAATGAAAGCATTTTCATTCACATTCGGTGCCCTTATGGCAACATGAGTGCAGTCAATAGCACCGATAACGTTTGGGAAACCGTACATAGCTGCAAATTGAGCTTTCTTGTTTGCCTGTTCACCCGCTGTGTATGGAAACTTTATGCACTCATGGGACAAAGCTATTATGCCTTTGAAAACGTCTGGCATTATCCGGCTAAGGGTCGGCTGAGATATGCCTGACCTGTCAGCCAATTCCCTCTGAAAAGTGCCAGTCGCCAGGAATCCTAGTGTTGTTAGGACTTGAAGTGGGACTGGCACGGCATGGTTCCTCCGAGTGCTCCTCTGTAACGCGGGGGCCAAAAGACCGCAGAGGTCCAACAGGACAGCTCGAGGAAGTCGTAACCGGCTCATGAGCCACTCGTCCTCATTTGCCAGCAAATCTTCTTGCTGTCTGAAGATGCGTTCACTCCGAATCCTTCCATTTGCCACATCTTCTAAGAGCGCAAGATCAGCCATTGTGCGTCATTACGCATTGTGATGGGGCATTTTATTTCCATCCATTTAATTGCATCTGACAAGCTACAGATGTTGGTTATAATCTACTTGGAAATGGGAATTAGTTCAGCGCAAATGTAATTTCTTGCAGCTTTCTGAATGGTTGAGACATAGGCTACGTCATACGTTATTTTATCAAAAATAAAACAAACTAAAGGCATATGCATGAATACCATGATTCCGTAGCTGATGAAGACATTTTTAGTATGAAAACAACTTTCCCCAGAGGACAAATAATACAACTATTTATCTATCTATCTATAAATCTATCTAGGCTATATATCTCCCTAATTATATATCTATCTGACTGACTATCTAATTGCATCTATATCTGCTCCGCCAGACGGACACATTGGCGAGAATATCAGTTTTGTAAATTATTTCGTTCTGTTTACCATCTTATTTATGAGGATGAATTGTATAACATGCCAATATTATTGCAGAACATATTTGACTTTTCTTTTTGGAAATATTAATTTGCATTTCTGTTTCAGATCGATCAAACGGGTGTTCGTGTAGGCTGTTGATTGTAAGACTTGCTTTGTGAAGTCTTCGTGTTATTTATGAGAGGCAGTATTGCCATTTATTTTACACAACGGTCTACAGTTTCACACACTTTCACGTGTTTCTTCCATTTCGCTATTTCTCATTTCACCCGTTTTTGTGCGTACGCCTGGGTCAGAGCTTGCGTGAAGGACCGCACATTTTCCCGTCAAGTTTGCTTTTTATAAATACCAATTATTGTGTAGAGAGCGGCGTACGCCTTCTTTTGTGCGTGCGCAACGTTTATAAATGAGGCCCCAGGAGAACGTAGTAAACATCCCTATGGCAAAGAAAGCAGGTTTTGGAGTTCCTGCCAGAAAATAGGCCAAACAGAGGAAAAATGCTGGTCTCTGGGTAGGGGTAGACCTCCACCTTATATTCAGAAAAATATGAAACCATTTTCTAAGGGCAAATATCTGCACGTACATGTAAAACTCTTAGTGAGTTAACTGCTTTGTTCTTGCAAGGCCTTCAGCTATTAACTTTACTTGCTAGTGGGTTAGTAGCTCAATAGCAACCAGTTTAATATCCCAATTGATATGATCCTGTCTGTATTTTTAAATTTGTATTTGTGCGTAACACATTGTGCACATTGAACACACTTTATAGTTGTTTGTGCTACTACATGTGCAAATAGGCTAGTTAAGTTTATTCTTTAAAACACATTGCTTTACTGTAAGTGTTGTATGAAGGTTGTAGATGCTATGCATTCTTCTAGGCCATTCTTTCAAGTTGCATGTGTGTCTATGTTGAATTTGTTTGTCTCTTTAGTGGAAAACTCTACTATTTTCCATATAGCTGCAGTAAAACCACGTACAGGAGCATAGAATTGCCATGTGGCTACAACGTGATTCACAAATACATTAACCATGAACATGCTTTCCTCACAACAAGATTCAGTAACTATACTTTGCACTTTTATCACGCTCCTTAACTGAAACATTGGTGTTGAGAGATTTTGAACCAGATCATGCCTCGTACTCACATTCTCATGCTGGCTCCCTGTTACAACAACAGGACCAAATTTGCATCACAGTAAAACCTCCTCACCTTTGTTTGAACTATGATTGAATATACACATAGCCACAGCTAAATGCAGCCACATAGATGACATCATTTGATCTTCACACCAAGTCAAATCTGCATCTGTCTGATTCTTGCCTCACAAAATGTAATACATACAATGTTATTTAAGTCTTTACATCTAGACTGAATTATAACTGTGAATATCATACAGTAATTGTTTGTTTTTGTTTTTTATTGGATTTACTTAATCACTTAAGTTATCATTTGTCTCACCAAGTTAAATTTTAAAATGTATGTCAAAAGTACAAAAAATTGTGTTATTAATGCATTTGAAACATATCTTTTTAAATACAATTATTTGATTTCTGATTATTTGTATTTTGTCCATTTGACTCGCAACAATGTTTTAGGACTTTAATTCAATTGAATCTCTGTGTTTGGTTACACAGAATATTTTGCTGATACTCTTCGTGAAATGGGGTTTTAAACTAGCATTTGTTGTTTTGTTGTAATGTAATTTATTTAAATGTTTCCAGAAACAGTGTAAGAGCTTGTAAGATCTTCTTTTATTCTCCCTTGACCATATTTTTAAGTACATTAATTTAAGGGCTTTTTGCCAGAGACACATTTTAATCTGACCATATCAAACCTCTGACCGATGACAAATGCCATTTGTCTGCTTTTGCTGTTTGTTGTGCTATATGCTCTTTTAAATCACAGGATCCTTGCTACATAAATTCATATACTGTGTCCTGTCTCAGAAAGAGAATGCTCCCAGATTGCTGTCCCACTGTCCCACTCGTTTTCTCCCAGATTCAGTGCCTGTTCTTGTGGAGGTGTGAAGCATATCTACTGTATGAACGTTGCAACACATTTGATGGAGCCTCCTCATGCAGGGCTGAAAGGAGAACATAGACTGAAGACTGACCAACTGTGTTTGCAACAAGCCTGGGCGAAAAGTCTGAAGATGACATCTACACACAACAGAAAGCATGTCTTTATGGACTGTGCCACCTTTGGATTCCATGTGTGTGGCCAACGGTGCCAAGGGGGGAATTTGTAGAATTGAAAATAATCCAACATATTTGAAATGAACAAAGACATTTGCTTTACTGTTTTCCATTCCATCTTTCTGGATGGGATGTGCTAAGTGGTTTTGATTTGGTATTTACTTTGAATTGCTACCTATTGCAATACAATATTGTCACTCTCTATAGAAACGCTCTCCCACATATTAAGCTATTGTAACTGCGCTTATTTCCATCGTTGATATAAGTAGCAGTGGGTGGTAATAGACAAGAAATGTACAGTTCCCTTTCGAACGGTCCCTTCGTATTGCGTAGCTATACGCAGTGGGGAAACTCCTTTTCCTCGATTTACTGAAGCCTTTATGTAAAGCGCATTTGCAGCTGCACAGCTAGAACATGAGCGTCTGGCTCGCTCATAGGCTGCGCTGCGGCAACTGCACATCCAATGGCGCGGGCGCCTCTGACGTGCGACCAATGAGATCACTCTGCGTCATACACGTCAGAGCCCGCCAAGGGGGCGTGACCTCAGTCTATAATAGTCCCCGAATTCGCCATTATAGCAGATTTTACTCCTTCAGCGACAAACTTCACGTCTCTGACCATTTATTGAGCCTTCGCCGTCGAACAAGCCTTCAGCCTGAGCGAGCTACAGTTCAGCAGACTACACATCTCAACCGTGTTTCTCCTGACGCCGTCTCTCCTGTGGCTATCCGGCGATATCCTTTTCAATATCTGTTTATTATGTGTTTATATCTGTATCAGCGTTGTTCCATATGCCTCGTGTTATGCGAGGCCTACGAACACGCGAGCTGCATTTCATGCCTGGGACTCTACCACGCAGAGAATGCACTCTCTGTCGGCGGATGTGCGGCCTGCGCGTGCATGCCTATCGCCGTGCTGCGAACTCGGCTAACGTTAGCTCTCTCTCGAGACGGCGGCGCCGTGTCACCCGCGCTCCCTTCTCCGGCCCTACTTCAGCCGAGGAAGAAGAAGCGCCGCAGCCAACGGCATCCAGAGAGCACGGACGTTTGTGAATGCACGCCGGCCACGTCCCCGCGTGCTTCACTCACTCCAGCTCAGTCATCTCCGGTCCCGTTCGAGGGAGATCAGCGCCCCCCCACCACCACGTGGCGGGCCTCGTCTCTTTCGGCGGACCCAGCGAGGCAGGACTAACTCCGACGCTGAAATGCTTCGGATCCTAACACAGGCCGTCGCGGACCTCGAGCTCGAGTGGAACTAACCGTGCTAGCTGGCGCCGACCAGCAAAGCCGGCGAAACAGGCCTCTCAGCCCCGCCCTGCGGCTGATGCCGAACGCTTCCCACCAAAGCCGTCCTAGCACGCAAAGGAAAGAGAGGGCACGTGTCCCGCGCTTGCCGGACCACCCTCAAAGAAGCCAGCAAAACTTCCCACAGCCCCCTGTACAGTTCAGGCGGCTGGGGATTTTATTATTGTAAACAGGCCCGCAGCAGTGAGCGCGTCTTTGCAAACAAACGCCGTTTTCACGGCGACCCAAAAAAAGCACACGAGCACAACACATGGGTTCACGGTCCCCCTTCACTAGGCGGCCCCTCCCTTGTTGTAACACTGACTTCCCCACACGCAAATGCTTGTGCAGTCAGTCCAACATTCAATGTGTGCACAAATCACAATATATGGGTTCACGGTCCCCCTTCACTAGGCGGCCCCTCCCCTGTTTTAACACTGACTTCCCCACACGCAAATGCTTGTGCAGTCAGTCCAACATTCAATGTGTGCACAAATCACAATATATGGGTTCACGGTCCCCCTTCACTAGGCGGCCCCTCCCCTGTTTTAACACTGACTTCCCCACACGCAAATGCTTGTGCAGTCAGTCCAACATTCAATGTGTGCACAAATCACAATATATGGGTTCACGGTCCCCCTTCACTAGGCGGCCCCTCCCCTGTTGTAACACTGACTTCCCCACGCGCAAATGCTTGTACAGTCAGTCCAACACTCAATGTGTGCAAAAATCACAATATAAGGGCATCAGGTCCCCCTATGTTAGGCGGCCCGTCCCAATCAGTGTGTCAAGCCCTAGCCACACGGGTTATAGCCTGGCAAGCTATCCCCGATGTGTCGAGTTGAGTTATAAACGCTATAAAGCGAGGCAACTCGCTCCAATTCGCTCGCAGACCCCCAAAGTTTCAGGCGGTTCTCGAGACTTCGGTGAGAAGCAACGTGGGTCACATGCTTCGCACCGATGTACAGAATTCATTAGCAAAAGGGGTGATAGAATTAGTCCCCCCTGTGCTAAAACATACAGGTTTTTACAGCCGCTATTTTCTAATTCCGAAAAATGACGGCGGCCTCAGACCCACTCTAGATCTGAGACATTTGAACAAAGCTCTCATGAGACGGCCGTTCAAAATGTTAGCTATCAGTTTCACAAGTACAACACATGGGTTCACGGTTCCCCTTCACTAGGCGGTCCCTCCCCTGTTGTAACACTGACTTCCCCACACGCAAATGCTTGTGCAGTCAGTCCAACATTCAATGTGTGCACAAATCACAATATATGGGTTCACGGTTCCCCTTCACTAGGTGGCCCCTCCCCCGTTGTAACACTGACTTCCCCACACGCAAATGCTTGTACAGTCAGTCCAATACTCAATGTGTGCACAAATCACAATATAAGGGTATCAGGTCCCCCTACGTTAGGCGACCAGCCCCAATCAGTGTGTCAAGCCCTAGCCACACGGGTTCTAGCCTGGCAAGCTATCCCCGATGTGTCGAGTTGGGTCATAAACACTATAAAGCGAGGTTACTCGCTCCAATTCGCTCGCAGACCCCCGGAATTTCAGGCGGTTCTCGAGACTTCGGTGAGAAGCAACGTGGGTCACGTGCTTCGCACCGAAGTACAAAATCTATTAGCAAAAGGGGCGATAGAATTAGTCCCCCCCGCGCTAAAAAAATATGGGTTTTTACAGCCGCTATTTTCTGATTCCGAAAAAAGACGGCGGTCTCAGACCCATTCTAGATTTGAGACATTTGAACAAAGCTCTCATGAGACGGCCGTTCAAATTGTTAACTATCAAACATATCCTCGCGCAAGTGCGCCCGGGGGATTGGTTTGTCACAATGGATCTGAAAGATGCTTACTTTCACATTCAAATAAATCCTCGTCACAGGCCATTCTTGAGATTCGCCTTCGAGGGCCGGGCTTATCAATACACCGTTCTGCCGATCAGTCTATCGTTGGCACCCCGTACATTCACGAAGTGTGTGGATGCAGCGCTTTCTCCTCTGAGATTTCAGGGAGTGCGCATGTTAAATTATCTCGACGACTGGCTGGTGCGGGCACAGTCGAGAATCGAGCTATTAGCTCACAGGGATTTGATTCTCGGCCATCTAAAATGCCTGGGTTTCACAATCAATGTTTCAAAAAGCAAACTAACCCCCAGCCAGAGCATGATCTTTCTGGGCACAGTTTTAGACTCGAGAGCTATGACAGCGTGACTCACACAGAGCGCGCGCTCTCGGTGCGAGCGCTTGCAGGCACTTTCAGATTGCGTGAGCGCGCGCCACTGAAGAAATTTCAGAAACTGCTTGGTCTCATGGCAGCAGCATCGCCAGTACTCCGCATGGGATTACTGCGCATGCGCCCGATGCAGCATTGGCTGAAACGCTGTGGGCCAACTCATGCATGGCAGTCAGGCAGCTTGCGCGTTATGGTGAATCACGGTTGTTTAAGAACCCTGATTCCCGGGCGGGCTCAGAACTGGCACCACGAGGGGGTGACAATGGGAACAATTTCCAGGAGGAAAGTGGTTCTTACAGATGCGTCCAACCTGGGTTGGGGAGCGCTGCACGAGGGCATGCCTGCATCCGGCCTCTGGTCGAGCACGGAGCAGAGCTTACATATCAACTGTCTGGAGATGAAAGCAGTTGGGTTGGCCCTGAAGGCATTTCTGTCGAACCTAAGAGGTCACTACGTCTTAGTCCGCACAGACAATACGTCAGTGGTGGCCTACATGAATCGCCAGGGGGGCATCAGGTCAGGGAACCTGCATGCGATGGCGAGAGACCTCCTCTATATGGGCACAAACCAACCTGAGCTCTCTGAGAGCAGCGCATATCCCGGGCGTCCAGAATGTGGGCGCGAATATGCTTTCATGGGACAACACTCCCCTCGGCGAGTGGTCCCTGAACCCACAGACGGTCAGTCTAATATGGAAGGTGTTTGGCGAGGCCGAAATCGACCTTTTCGCCTCGAGAATCAACACCCACTGCAAATTGTTCTTCTCGAAGAACAGGGACGCGCTGGCCCATGTCTGGCCCAACCGTCCCTTTTATGCCTTCCCCCCCCCGTCTCGATGATTCCACAAGTCATCAAACGGGTCAGAGAGAGCGGGTGCCCAGTCCTTCTGGTGGCCCCTCTCTGGAAAACCAGATCGTGGTTCCCGGAACTGGTTCAGTTATCGGACACAATCCCATGGCCTGTCCCACTGAGTAAAGACCTCCTCACACAGGTGAACGGGACATTGTGGCATCCGAGACCCGATTTATGGGCCCTTCATGTTTGGCCCCTCAACGGGTACCCAAGGACCTTCCTGAGAAGGTTTTAAGCACTATATCTGAAGCCAGGGCCCCGTCGACTCGGCGCCTGTATGCTTCAAAATGGTCAGGTTTTTCCAGCTGGTGCTCGAAAAATCAGGCTGACCCAGAGTCATGTGTGATATCAGTGGTTCGCTCATTCTTACAGGAGCTGCTGGACGCGGGTTGCTCCCCGTCCACGCTCAAAGTGTATGTGGCAGCCATAGCAGCACATCATGTTCTGACGGCTGGCCAGTCACTGGGAAGAAACGACCTGGTCGTAAGATTCCTGAAAGGTGCGAGGAGAATGAACCCCTCCAGGCCTCCGTCTGTGCCGCCTCTGGACCTCTCCACGGTCCTGGGGGCTCTGAAAGGTCCGCCTTTCGAACCACTCCAATCGGTTGATCTAAAAACCCTCTCGCTGAAGACCGCTCTCCTTATGGCGTTGGCATCTATCAAGCGAGTGGGAGATCTGCAGGCGCTCTCTGTGAGCCCTGCATGTTTGGAGTTGGGTCCAGATGACTCCAGAGTCATCCTCAAGCCCAGACATGGTTACGTTCCTAAAGTGCTCTCAACACTGTTCAGAGCACAGGTGGTGACATTATCAGCCCTCCCTCCTTCTGCAGAGGATGGAGAGGTTAATCTTCTCTGCCCTGTCTGAGCGCTGAGAATCTATCGGGAGCTTTCTGCGTCTTTTAGACAATCAGAACAGCTTTTTGTCTGCTTTGGTGGTAGATCCAAGGGGGATCCAGTCACTAAGCAAAGACTGTCTAGATGGATAGTGGATGCTATTTCTATGGCTTATACCGCAGCGGGTCAAGTTTGCCCTATAGGTATCAAGGCCCATACGACCAGAGGTATGTCTCGTCATGGGCTTGGTCATCTGGCATTCCCATTAGTGATATTTGTGATGCGGCCGGCTGGTCCTCGCCTTCCACATTTTTGAGTTTCTATAATAGGGAAGTGCCTTCCCTGCAGGCGAAGGTGCTTTCGGTATGATTAAGACCCGTCGGTGGCTGGTCTTGTCATATATTACTGTGCACTATCACATTCACATATATATATAAAACCCGCTGCTGGCTGGTTGTATTCATGCAACAACCCGCTGTTGCCGGTTATATTTACATATATATAAAACCCGCTTTGGCCGGTTATATGACATATATAAAACCCGCTTTTGCTGGTTATATTCCATACATATATAAAACCTGCTTTGGCCGGTTATAATTTCATATATAAACCCACTTGACTGGTTATATGTTCATATACCAATAACCCCGACAGTGTCTGGGTTCATTGGTGTAGTATGTTGGGTTATTTCTAACTGATGTGTACTATTTTAGACCTGACGGTGTCTGGTCTATTTATACATAATTATGCGGTTATGGCTTGTTCTGTATGCTCAGGGGCCTGAGTTGCAGTGGCAGCCAGTTACTCAGTGCGGCGTTTTGCATGGCGTCCCCACTGCGTATAGCTACGCAATACGAAGTGACCGTTCGAAAGGGAACTACTCGGTTACTCACGTAACCTCAGTTCCCTGAGTTAGGGAACGAGTATTGCGTAGCCAGCCGCACTATAGTAACATGGCAAGTTGTCGCTTCAGTCGTTAAACCTGCTATAATGGCGAATTCGGGGACTATTATAGACTGAGGTCACGCCCCCTTGGCGGGCTCTGACGTGTATGACGCAGAGTGATCTCATTGGTCGCACGTCAGAGGCGCCCGCGCCATTGGATGTGCAGTTGCCGCAGCGCAGCCTATGAGCGAGCCAGACGCTCATGTTCTAGCTGTGCAGCTGCAAATGCGCTTTACATAAAGGCTTCAGTAAATCGAGGAAAAGGAGTTTCCCCACTGCGTATAGCTACGCAATACTCGTTCCCTAACTCAGGGAACTGAGGTTACGTGAGTAACCGAGTAGATTTCTACCATCCTGCTGACAACGTTTCTATAGTAATTGGGCAGTCTTGCAGCCTGAACCCCTGAAGGAAATCCACCCTTACAATTATATTGATGCACATAGATACCGTGACGAGATCCTGAGGCCCATTTTTGTGCCATTCATCCATGACCATCACCTCATGTTGCAGCATGATAATGCACGGCCCCATGTTGCAAGGATCTCTACACAATTCCTGGAAGCGGAAAACATCCCAGTTCTTGCATGGCCAGCATACTCACCGGACATGTCACCCATTGAGCATGTTTTGGATGCTCTGGATTGGCGTATACGACAGCGTGTTCCAGGTCCTGCCAATATCCAGCAACTTCGCACAGCCATTGAAGAGGAGTGGACCAATAATCCACAGGTCACAATCAACAACCTGATCAACTCTATGCGAAGGAGATGTGTTGCACTGCGTGAGGCAAAGGATGGTCACACCAGATACTGACTGGTTTTCGGACCCCCCAGACCCCCCCCAATACAGCAGAACTGCACATTTTAGAGTGGCCTTTAATTGTGGCCAGCCTAACGCACACCTGTGCAATAATCATGCTGTCTAATCAGCATCTTGATATGCCACACCTGTGAGGTGGATTGATTATCTCGGCAAAGGAGAAGTGCTCACTAACACAGATTTAGACAGATTTGTGAACAATATTTGAGAGAAATAGGCCTTTTGTGTACATAGAAAAAGTCTAAGATCTTTGAGTTCAGCTCATGAAAAATGGGGGCAAAAACAAAAGTGTTAAGTTTATATATTTGTTTAGTGTATATATATATATATATATATATATATATATACACAATATACTATACTATATATATATATACTTTTTCTAATGTTATTTAATTTATACATATAAGGGACTTTCGCACCGTGTAGTTCTAGGAACTGAGCCACCAGGGTGGTTCCCCGAGAACTAATGGTTCCCCTAGCTATGTTGAATAAGGCAGAAACCTTATTCTTAAACTTATGTTAGTATCTGTCATTCATGTTAAACGTTTAACAAATAGCCTAGAGATAAATAGATTTAATTTTCATTTCAAAGGCATTAAAACAATTCAGACAGCAGAAGAAAAATGTTGGACCTGCAAAAATGAACTTCATGTGACATGAGGAGAAATGCTCTTGCTAATTGTGTTGAGGCAGAAGGCGAGCTCTATTGAGCATATGCTGAGCAAGTGTCATCACTCTGACTTATCTGTGACTGAAGACACTAAATGAGTTTGGACCATCTTCTATCTGCCAAACAAGACAATAATACACCAAGTGTATTTACAGAGGGTGGAAACCATCTTCCAGAGTAGGACAGACTATATGAATGTTTTTATTTTTTTTTATTTTGTAATGAATCATCTTAAACATGATGTGTTTTATGATGTGGGCAATGAAAGTGAGAACTTCAGTTTAGTCAAATCATGCAATAATCCGCCAAACTATATTTTTACAAGCAGTGTGATGCTGTTATAATTGCTGTGTCCACGGCTGACATAAAATTTCCACACAGCACTATTGACTTGTAATGAAAACATAAGGTGGGTTCCATTCGACCGCAAGTGAACTGCGAAGTGGACTTCACAAGGTATTTCTCCATCTTAAGTGAGATTCCAATCCAAAGGGAGCGAACATGTTCAGTTCGAAGGGAACTGCGAACGGCATAGGTAATAAGGGAACATCGATACATTACTTCACAGGAATTGGAGAGCAAAAATCACCCAACTGGCTTTGTGCATCGCATCACCATTCAGAACTAAGGATGGAGAAGAGCCGTTGAAAAAGTTTTTAAACGGATCTGTGATGGAGAAATTTACGTATGCGTTTTAAGTAGCCTATTTATACATTTTGTTATTATTATACAAACTAGAGTATTTATGAATGGTTATGGCGATGAATGTTACATTTGCATATTCTATTGTATGAATAGGCATGACAAAGTAAAAGTGTTGAGAAGCGGATGAGGCTCTGTCATTTTTTATTTTACTTCATTTAAATCAGGAGTGTTTACTATCCGGCTGCGCGTGGAAAAGAAAGTGGTCAAAGCGCACAAGATAAGACCCAGACCATGGATTAAGAACACATTTACACAGTTAATCAAATCATAATTTATTGTCATATAGCATTACAGTTAGTACTGCTTCATATCTGCTAATAGTCTATTAATTGCCGCAAGTCATTCAAGAAGGCTATATAAACATATAGCCTAAGTTTTGATTATATTACATAAAATACATAGTGTGTTTTTTATATGTATTGTATGTTTTTGTATATGTATTTTATATATTTTAAATTCGAAAGTAATTTATATTATCTATTTATGGTTTGTCATAATCTGTGCGACCACGTCGTTAACTTTCTTTGATGACGTTTGCATGAGTGATTATTGTCAGCTAAGTCCAATTCAACTGATACACTGTGTTCAGCAGAGAGTAGGGAGCAGTGAACACTGTGTAGGGACCCTGTTGAGTGGAACGCAGCTGTACATTGTACACCCTAATAATTTAAAAGATGTTTTTAACACTTTTGCCTCTAAGTGATTAACGCCTCTGACAGCAAGAGCAAGATCATTTTTAGCTTATGACAGAAATTATTCACATCTCGAGAGAGAGAAAATGGAACATTCGCAAAACATGTCTGAATGATTGAGTGTACTGTTTGCGTCAGGATAATTGCTTTTCAGTGATGAAACAAACCAATCTAGGGAATAAAATAAACAGCAAACAGTTACCTTCATTGCTGCCGTATCCTTGACCAAGACTGAACGCAGCTGGCCGTTGAGTTCAAAAAACACTTCTCTCTGACCAGACTTGTTCAAGTCACCCAAGGCCAAGGCTTTGATGTGCAGCGTTTTCCCTCTCTCTAATTCAACCTGTGAGAGGAAAGAGCCAGAAACATATAAAGACACAATGAAGAGCTAGGTATGAGAAATGAAAAGCTGGGATTGAGCTGAAAAGAAAAAAAACCTAAAGAAAAACAAACAAACAAACAACAAAACCAAATTGGGGCACAATATGCATAAAAAAAAAACTTGGTAGAATTAAGGCAGATTAAGGGATAAGTGATTAGCTCAGGCCTCTGGGAGGCATTAGGTCTGTACCATGTGCTGTTTGGCTGTGGAGGGGATGCTATTTTCGGGTGTGCTTGCATTTGCCTCAGTGACAGCTTAATATAGTTCATGCTAATCTACGCTAATCAGCCACGACTAACATCCCATTTGGACAGCTCGACTGGGTGGAGAAACACGCCGTCAAATAACTTCAGTCCCTGAGAAATTTACGATTACGCATAACAACCGAGGAAAATCTGGTTCATTTTGAAAGAGTACAGATAGACCTGGTTTGAAGAATCAGGCTAGCAGATGATAAAGAGATGCAAGCAATCTAACAGATTTGGTGCTTTTTTCAAAGTAAAATGACTTTGTAGGTGAGTTTGATTCCTGGCTGGCTCTCGCTCTGTCTCGGAGCGTGATCAGCTATGCGAGTCGTGCATCTGGTGCTCTCAGTTCTCGTGGTGCCTGCAGTAGGGCTCCGAGACACATTTATGGCTGCCAGGTAACACCCACTTAACTCATAATGGGGTTTTAGAAGCCAAACACACGGCTAAGCTCCAATCAACACATTTAGAAACACCTCAGGGCTCATCTAGATAGAGATACAGCTGAACCAGTTTGAGATTATTCAGGAGCTAGCATGGATTAAACTAAAAAACTTGCACTCATTGAACTTTACAAAGTCAAACTCTCAGTTAAATTAGAGGTGTAAAATATAATTTATGGTTTATCTGACTTCACAGCACCTTAACAAAGAGAGCCTAGACGTTCAAAGCAATATATTTTGAACACAAAAGTGCAATTTAATCTTACTATACTAATCAATTTTACAACCACTGTTGCAATAAAGTGTGCTAATAAACGTTGTGAATATGGAGGCTATTTGAGGACACAAGGAAATCTAATTTTGCAAATCTCTCAGGGAGAGCTCAGTCAGGGTAACGTTCAGAAGGTCACACTCACATCCTGTGGTGTTATAAATTTAACAGAGGAAAATATAGTTGAAAAATTAGTAAGAAGAAATGAGGCACAGTGATAAGGAAATTAAATCAATCGATGTAATTGCTGTGAGTCGCAGCATGTCCTCATGTATCACAGTGTAATGGAAATGTACCTGAAACTCTTCTGCGATTTTGGGGCCATCCAGAAACAGGCGAGTGTTAAGACAGTCCACCGGGCCGAAGTTTGATGTGAACTCTTTAAACTCCTGGAAGACTTTGGGGTACATGGCTGCTGACATCACATCTTCAGGGGTGATTTCATCACCATATGCCGATCGTAGACCAGACTCAAGAGCCTCAAAGTCCATTGGTGGAAGTGAGGCCCCGGGACGACCTTCGATTCTAGGCAATGACTTGAGCACCTTTGAGAAACATCAAAAGTTTAACTTGTTATGGGCATATACTATGGTGCAACAATCAGAGTACCAGCTGAGCACAACTGAACTAAAAACCAAAAATGTATGTTCTGTCATTCCGAAGCTCTGTCATTAAGTCAAGTCAAGAAGCACTTTTTACAATACAGATTGTTTCAAAGCAGCTTTACAGTGATAACAGGAAAATTATTCAATGATGCAAACAGTTAATTTCGGCTGTAGAGCAGCTGTAAAATAAAAATGTCATTGTTCAGCTCAAGTCAGTTCAGTTTTGATTCAGCTCCATTGTAAAGATCATCAATTATTAGTTCATTTCATCTATAAAGCAGTTCTGCAGAAAACAGTGATGTCATCATCCAGCTCAGTTCAGTTCTCATCCAGTAGCCTCAGTGCAGTCAAGTAAATTTTTATTGTTGAATATTAAGAATATTAAATCATTATAGAAACTTTCCCAAGATTTCCCTGAAATGTTCATAAGAGTTTTTTAAAGAAGAAGCAATGTCTGATTTGTGGACCAATCGATCTTTTCAATCATATCTTTTCAATGAATCTGCTGGTACAATTCACAAAAATGACTTGAATGACTCGGCCTGATTCAGTTCCCAAGTTGCGAAGCAGTGGTTATCAGCAAACTGGAGCAGAAGATTATTAGTGAATAATGGCTTATATTGTGGTCTTTCTCACAAGAATGATGACTTCTGAAAATTTAGAATACAGTAACAGATGAGTCATTTGAACCACTTTTATGATTCTGTGGTATTTTTTTTTATTTAGAGGTCGACAGTCACTGTCCTGATTCACTTTCATTATATGGAAAAAAGTAGTCAGTATATTTTACACAAATTAATCTTCATTTTTGTTGAGAGAACTATTCTTTTAATAAAACTGGGGAATTGCCAAGAAGAGTTTGTCTTCAGTGAAATGACCTCCTCATGACAACCAATCCAGGTTTCAGATGTTGACAGCTCAAAAACAAAACAGCTAAAGAGTGATGTGAGTCAGTCTTCAGGTCACTGAAAAGCATAAATATTTAACAAACGAATCAACAGTACGATTCACTATATTACAATGTCTTTGTCCTCTGGCAAGTGACTGACTTTGCAAGCTCAAACTTACTAAATACATCATCAGTGTTGTCAGAGTGGGCGTTAATGAACAAAAGCACAAACACTTTGACAAATAGGTCAATTGCAAAGGAGAAGCTACACCACCAATATGACATTAAAATGACTCAATTCATTATGCACAAAAATTTGCTGATTTCTTGTTGTTGGCAAGGCAACCAACCAGCCAAGTGACACTGTTTTCTCCTTTTATGTTTCACAGCAGTGAGAATGAATTGAAAAATGGTCCTTGGACTTGCACTGAGAAGAAGCCTGGTTTCTAACAGAGGCAAAGTGAATAGACTACACAAAAGGGCTTGTGGAGGAAAGAGAGGGAAAACAAAACAGATTAGCTCATAAAACGCTCAGCAGCCCATTTTTTATATTTAGATAAAATAGTAGAAAAGGCTGCCTGTAGTCCCAACCCACCTAACTTTTGATTAAAATGCCACTTAATAGCAGTTGAGTCATAATTTCAGGCCATATGGGCTCGCTTTTGTTTGATATGTCCTATAGGTTTATTTTAGTAGTTTTGTGACTCAGTTATGCCATCTGAATATTTGTATGCAAGTTTATTTGCCCAGGCAAGCTGTGGGGTACGGAAGCTCACATGTTCTAATCTTTTTTTTTCCCTCATCACTCCATCACATGAGATTCCATAGGGACATTATTCCTGTGAAGTTGATGATATAACAATCTCAATACCTCAGAACTGAGATGCTGTTTGTTTTTAACAATAGAGTAACATGTCTCAAGATTCCTCTCTGAATGTGTCAGTTGCAAGCATCGCAAATTCATTCTTAAAATGTAAGGTAGGTAATTGCGGAGCGGCTAGCAATAGTAAGCTATCTTTAGATCCTGCTCTCCAAAGCCATGGCTCCTTTAAAACACAAACGCAAACAGCAGAGTTTGCACATTAAATTACCTCATGTCTCAAAGCACATAACTTTACAATAACAATGAACGTTAACAACTTACAGAGCTCTTACTTATACCACCTGACTTCTGGAGATTAATTTTGGTGTTGATAGTAAACGCATCAATCCGAGTCTGAGGACGTGAACTTAGTAATCATGGGTTGGCATGTTGTAATTACGGTTATGAAATGGCGTTAACTAAGCTCTTTGTTTTGGTTCAGGAGGAACTGCAAAAGAAGACTGCGGTTTGTTTAAAGCACCGAGTGACAATGTCTACAACGCACTGACGATGTGTGATGGGAGCACGGAGATGTAAGTACATATGTTGACATCCTATCATTGCATTTGGACCGAAACATTCTTATATTGCAAAGGTTTTATTCATTACACATGGGATGTGCAAGTATAGCCTTTTTCAAACAAACTCTTCCACCCAAAGTTCACCCAAAAATGATAATTGTCATAATTTACTCACTCTCATGTTGCTGGAAACCTGGGTGACTTTCTTTCTAACTCGAACGCAAAAGAGGATATTCTGAAGAAGATTTCTTTGTCCATATAATGAAAGTCAATGGGATCCATAAATAAAGCTGGACAACACTGATTTTTATTGTATGTACAGCAGAAAAAAAAGTCATTCATGTTTAAAGTGACATGAGGGTGAATAAATTATGACAGAACTTTCATTTTTAGGTGAATTATCCCTTTAAGTATTATGAAAGGTATTACGAAAGGTCTCTATCTCTTCTCCACATTCAGCATCTTGTTCGAGGAAATGTACATATAGTCCCTATGTGGAAACTTAAAGCAAAAAACCTAGAAAAAAAAGGTAAAGCTGTGCAAAAGTAGTGAGAAAACTACAAAGCTAGTTTTCCAAGCCTGAGGTAAGGTAAGGAGCTTAAGGAGAAAACTTGAACTGCATTTATTTCATAGTAAGTTAAAGCATAGCATTATGTATTCCTTATCTGCCCTGTCATTACCATAAATCACTGCAAGAGCAATTGTGCTACTACACATACTGTGGAGAAAGACGCTTTCAAAGACTGCTGGCATCTGCACTCAGACTCTCTGCTATAAGGTTTCGAAAAAAATGCTATATGGATTACCAGGCAGTTTGCAGAGAAACTGTTTATAGACTCTTGTCAGAGGTTATATAATTTCATAACTCAGAAAACAGCAGTTACTATATCAGACATCTAAGGCAGGAGAAGTTGCTTAGGAGAGCTTCTGTTTTCCTCACATTGCTTTCTGTGCTGGGTGAAAGGGGATATTTGACATTGTTGACACAGATTGAAAGGAGATGAGATTTGCTCTTTTTTCCCCTGAATCATCTGTCCCCATCCCAGTGTGTGCATTTAGGCTGTTTGTCATTCTGTACTGTCACAGCCGGGCTGGAAATATCACTGGGGTGATGTCATGTGCTAAACAATCCTCCTGGAAAGATCAATAAGCCTGGATAAAAAAGGTGCCACCAAAATATTACCAGTCTCTATGACCATCAATCATCAGACATCTGTGTGTCAGTACAAAGAGAAGTAGTCAAGTGATGTTTTA
Source organism: Siphateles boraxobius (assembly GCF_051911475.1). Taxonomy (NCBI): domain Eukaryota; kingdom Metazoa; phylum Chordata; class Actinopteri; order Cypriniformes; family Leuciscidae; genus Siphateles; species Siphateles boraxobius. The sequence goes on along the minus strand of NW_027508734.1, from coordinate 44,332,976 downwards.
TTAAATTTTAAAAGACATTAAGTGACTTATGAAGAGCTAAACTGATTAAGTTATTCTTGGTGCTTTACTGAATACATCAATTAACTAGCAATCTACATTTATATGCCCTTGTCTTCTTGATTTCTACTTTTAAGGAATATTCTCACAAAAAATCCTCCTAAATTTCCAATGAAAGGCATAAAGGGATCGCATTTAATTATATGTCTGAAAATCCACTAGGAATTGTTCTGCTCTCCATCTGTCTGCGAGTGCTCTCATGCACTTTAGCTAACAAAGAGACTCATTTCACTGGCCCAAATCAAATTCGTGATGGTCCATTGCTTTCCTCACAGGATTCACAGGAGAGAAGACTACAAAGTGGTGGGCTGTAATGGGAACTCATGTAGCCATAAAACAGTGTGAAGCTTCTCGCTCTCTGACCTGAACGCATCTTCCTGTGGTCGAGCCTCTGAGGGAGCCGTGTAATTGTCCCAACTGTAAGTATGTTTACACAGTTAACTGCCAGATCATATATAGAAACATGAAGGAAAATCACAGCCGAGGCAGGTGTTTGCCTGTTTATGTTCGTGACTGTGTTAGCAGTAATACGCATGCATGCATGTGTTTGACTACACTGCCTTTCTATCCTCTCTGACCCAGAGTGAATACCATTTAATATCTTGTAGAACAGTGAACGGGGAAGATACTTGATTTGTACTTGAAAAACTGGACTTGGTCAGAGATTGAGATTCTAGTTACACTTTATTTTACCGTAAGTGTACTTACAGTGTACTTACCTAAGAAAGTACTGGTAATATAAGGTAACTACATGGGTTAACGTTAGGTTTAGGGGTAGGTTCAGGGTTAGTACCTAGTTATAACTCAGTTATTGTAATTGCTATAAGTAGTACATAGTATGTACACACAGAACAGGACTGTAAAATAAAGTTCAACCAAGATTCTTATCAAAACAGAAAATTACTTATGATACACATATCAACAAATTAGTTTACACTAAATTCTATTAAATAAAATTATTAAGCACCAGAATTTAAATAACAAAAACAAGGATGAACAACATATAACTAATAAGAATAATAATTAAGTACACTACCATTCAAAACTTTGGGGTTGGTAAGATATTTTCCAATAAATGTTTTTTAAAGTAATTTTTTTTCTTATTCTCAACAGGGCTGCAATTATTTGACCCATTTCTTGAAATATTTTACATACTTACATAAAACTGTTCTCCATTTTAAATTGTAATTTATTTCTGTGTTGGCAAAGCTGAATTTTTAGCATCATTACTCCAGTATTCAGTGTCACATGATCATTCAGAAATCATTCTAATATGCTGATTTGGAAATTAAGAAACATTTCTTATTATCAAAGCTGAAAACGGTTGTGCTGCTTATAAATTTTTTTTCAGGATTTATTGATGTATAGAAATTTAAAAGAAATTGAAATAAAATCTTTTGTATAATGATATTTTTTGATTAATTTAATGCATGATTGGTGAATAAAAGTATTAACTTCTTTTAAAAAAAAAAAGCATTACTGGCTCTTTTAAGAGGAAACTTTCAAGCAGTCATGTATATTTTTTGTCAAATTATTCAAAATATTAAAATGTTGTATTGACATTTTGTGGCTCAAATTAATCTGTATATCAGTAAAAACAATTTAAATAATGATTTAATTAAAATTAATTAAATTTTAACTATTCAGCAAAATTAATTGGAATTCCAAATGCTTTATAGAGTATGAGAGAGGAATTTTTTTGTCAAACCACTGATGTAGCATTTACTCCTGTTGGTAAAATAAGCTCATTACTTCAAAAATATTCAGTTTTAAAAACAGCTGAATTACTGTGATGCTAATGAAAAATGTAGTTAAAGTTACTAGGATTGCTAGTTTTAATTTGTATTCCCCAACACTGCAGTGAAATCCTGACAGGTTCCTAAAGGGGAAGTGAACATGCATGACACTAGGACTGAGCCTATAGGCTTTGACAGTAATGGTCTGGCAGACTCAGTGAGTTGAAAAGGATGTAAAGGAGTGTGCTGTCATTCACACACATCCTCTGAAACCCTGTCTCAGTCAGTCAATCAATCAGTCAATCATCTGAAGTGTGCAGATGAGTATGATCAGTCTAGATTGATAGATAACCCATATGATAGTAAAGAGTCCATGTGGTTGTTTATCCTTAAAGTCTTACAGATATTTAATTTGTGACACACCTACTAGCCTTGATCTAAAGGTGAGAAACAGGATCTGAAAGCTTTTGGACCGCGTTTAAAAAATAATCTTACAAGCTCTTTATTTTATGACCTACTAATTTGCCACAGCATTAAACTGATGCAGTCAGTCAGCGTTTTAAGTGTAAAGAAGCAACTCTGGGGGATTTTTGTTTATGTTGACAAATATCCAATAAGTGCGATATTTCTCTGGTCTAGAATAGGACATAATTAGAATCAGAATTAGAACAGGCTTTGACTGTTTTATTTTTTAAAACTATTTTATTTTTAATTGTATTTTGATTATACAATGTCAAAATTTAACTTTTTGGTTAATTTATCATTTAATATTAAAAAAATGTTATACAAAAATATCTGAGTGAACATAAAATTGAATCTTAAATATCAAAATGTCAAATCCACACTAAATGCCTACAAGCCCATGCAAGCATATCTACACAGGTCATCAATTCATAAATAGTAACACCGTAAAGGTTTGTTAACATGGCTAGAAATTACAGAGCAGCTATGCAACTTATTCATATTAGGCAATTTAATATTTAGATGCTATTTACACAAAGTGCAAATAGCGATATATATTTTATTTACACTAAGTGAAAATAGTGATAGATTCTATTTACACTATGTAAAAATAGCAGTATTTTCTTTGCAACAAATGTAAATAGTAGTTACATACTATTTTGCCCCTCAGTATTTTAGTAGATTATAAAACAGTATGCAATAATAACATACTGAAACATAACATAAAAACATAAACATACATAAGAAAAGAAACATAACATACATAAATGATTTTATTTATTAAATAAAATGCCATCTTATTAGGATAATAAAGCACTCTATACACCTACCCCTAACCCTACCCGATAAACACTTTAATATTAAAGCTGCAGTACGTAGGTTTTCCTCTTTGTCGCCATCTCTGTTCGAAATATGTAATTGCAGTTTTCCACGGAATTATAAACTTTATGCGAGTTGTACATCGGCATGAAACAGCGTGGATGAACACAATGTTTTGAGGAGACTGAGCGTCTCTCAGTCGCCGCGCCGGTGTGGATACTGCCTTTCAGAATCACACATTCAACTTTTTGGAAGTACAGTATGACCAACATAAGAATTTTCACCGGAAAATGTCATCTGAACAAGTAAGTAACATCCACTTTTGTCCTGATCAACTAAGGGGGAAAAAAGCATAACATCTTACGACAGGAAAATTTTCACTTTACCGATCTGATTCAGCTCTAATGCTTGACAACGGAACGGAGAAGGCGGGTTTCTTGGAGTATTGAAGCAGAGGTGAATTGCTCCCTCTCATAGCTAGCACAAAATAATTCATATTTACCATAATAGCAAAATTAAAAAAGCCACAACAAAGGAAACTCCGTAACTGTGTGAATTAAAGCTGCAGTAGGGAGTTTTGAGAAAACGTTGACTTAGCCTGAAAATTTGAACAAGCACAACTTACAGGTCCAAACCCCTTGCTCTCTGCTGCACTACAGCCCTTCCTCCACAGCTCCTCCCCCACAGCGGAGCCTGCCGTGAACGCGCAGGCTAGTAAGCAGGACCACCGATGACGGCGGATTATAAACAGTTATCGAGCATTCACTAATAGGGACGAAAGATCAACAATATGCTTTACATTGACTATGGCCTGCCCATACTTTGACTACACACTTGGTCCTCAAATCATTATGTATTTTGTAATACATGTAACTTTATAACATTGCACTCTTTCTATAAGTTATAAATAGCTATTAAGATAACGTTAATATAACGGTAACTAATGTTACAGTATGTAAGTAATTATTCTAGTGATATTTAATGCTAGATAAGGTTTGCTAGTACATTATTTAAGCAACATGACAAGCCAGTGAATTACCAGGTTTCAATCGTTGCTTACCACAGTGCGTGACATTTTACCTATGTTATGTACATGTTATGTAATGCGGCTAGAGTTTTGAGAGTAGAGTCTTATTCTTTCTTTTTCGCTTCTTTATCGTCATCTGTCTTTTTCCTTTTACCTCCTTGTTTTATGAGCAGGTGCCACTCGAGAAATTGGCAGTTTAGGTTGTTTCTCCGCCATTAGCACAGCTTCAGCACACCAGCCATCTTGAGTTTGAACGACGGTACGCGCACGCGCTGTGCAAGAGAGGGGTGTTCAGAGTGATTGACACTGCTAAGACATTCCTCCTGGCTCTGATTGGTTGTTTCTGCAAATGGCAATAGGACCACTGGGAGGAGCCAGAGGAGCTTGATTTTTTCACAGATTATCCGTCTCATATTCTACTGTCAGGATATAATGACAGTTTTAACAAATATTTGTTTACAAAAGTTACCTACTTCAGCTTTAAGCGAACAAGTGTGCTACTGTTACACGATTGAACTATTGAAAATTCTTAACGTTACCTGTCCAGCAGAAAAAAAGGGGTCTCTTGAACCCCTTCATATCACGGAGTTCACGCCACCTTTCAAAAGCCCTGCCGATGTATATCCTTGTTTTCGCGTGGGCTCGGTTGCAGTCTCTTTTTACCACTCCGAAGTCCAAATTCTTTTGGGTTTTACAACTGGTGAATCTCCAGTTGTCACCGGTGATTGTTGTTTGAACCTTTCTGGATCTGCCATAAGTTTAATTATTTAAAGTGCTGTGAGAAAAGGCTAAAAATGTCCACCTCCAACATCCTCACGGAATATAGCCTACTAGCCGAAACCCCTTCTCTATGCGTACAGATGTGATGTAATGACATGCTTGAATTTCCCGCAGAAATCCACCAGTACCACTGGAATTAAAATTATTATTACAAGCTAACCGTTTTGAATCGAGCTAAGGTAAGAAGATATTTTTGAACACTGGCTGGTTACGTTTTTTATTATAATTATTATTTTGGATAATCTTTAACCCAAAAAAGTTACGGACTGCAGCATTAAATAACCGTTAGCCACTTTAATTCAACTTTTCACATATTTTCTTCATATTTATTGAAAATAAATGCCTTTCCAATCTGATATGTGATGGGAAAAGGGAGCAGAACGAGCTCGGCAAAAGGTGGATTCGCGTCAAAAGAATCTGCTACTCACCTTACTCCCTACGTCACTGTGGCTGACAAATTTCCGGTGTTTTTTGTAGTTCTGTCTGGCCCAACCAGACATTGGTGGGCGGAGTTAGTGTAAATAGCTTCTACCAACAAAGTGGGCTATTTGCACTTGGTCAGACTTTATAGCCACTAATAGAAGTCACAATAGAAGTCACAAGTCACAATAAACTAATAGAAAATACTGCTATTTTTACATAGTGTAAATAGACTCTATCACTTATTTCACTTAGTGTAAATAGAATATTTCACGATTTGCAACTATTAGTGTAAACAGCATCTAAACATTAAAATGCCTGATATTAAAAAGTTGCATGGTTGCTCAGTAATTTCTAGTCATGTTACTAAACCTTTGCCGTGTTACTATTTATGAATTGATGACCTGTGCAGATATGCTGGCATAGGCTTGTAGGCCTTTAGTGTGGATTTGACATTTTGATATTTAAGATTCAATTTAATGTTCACTCAGATATTTTTGTATAACATTTTTTTAATATTAAATGATACATTAACCAAAAAGTTAAATTCTGACATTGTATCATCAAAGTACGATAAAAAATAAAATAGTTTTAACAATTAAAACAGTCGAAGACTGTTCTAATTCTATTCTGATCCAGAAGAATGGAGCGCAACTGGAAGAAAACCGAAACAATTTTTTTTTGCATTTCATGGAAAGAGAGCACGATTGTGTACAGAGAGGCCTTAAAAACGTCCCGGGTTACGTATGTAACCCTAGTTCCCTGAAGGAACGAGACGCTGCGTGAAACGCTGCGGGAACGCCTCTTGCGTTGTGCGTCATGAAGCACGTATGGAATCAGCCCAATGGCGAGACGGAACGTCACGAGTGACGTCATCGACCAGGAAACTATAAAGCACACCCCTGAACACAATGGCGACAGCTTCTGGAAAAAGTCTGAAGCAAGTCGATCAAGGGAATAACGGGAGTATGGCAACGACACGCAGCGTTTCGTTCCTTCAGGGAACTAGGGTTACATACGTAACCCGGGACATTCCCTTTCAGGAACGTCGAGCTGCGTGAAACGCTGCGGGAACGCTAATACCCACGTCGCCATAAGAGCAAGTGACCGACTGTGTGAATCAAAGATTAAATTCAGCCGAAAGCACCTAAGCCCCAGGGGTGGAGCTGAGGTCTAGGTCATAAAACCTGACGGAAGTATGCGGTGAGGACCAGCCTGCCGCATCACAAACGTCCTGGAAGGAGACTCCTGACAATAAGGCTTTGGAAGCCGCCATACTCCTGGTAGAGTGAGCTCGGACAGCCAAAGGTGAAGGCTGACCAACCGACTCATAGGCAAGTGAGATGGCCTCAACCACCCACTTGCTCATCCTCTGCTTAGACACTGGGGACCCCTTCTTAGGTGGTCCAAAACAAACGAACAGCTGTTCTGATTTTCTCCACAGGGCAGCTCTGTGGACGTAAGCATCTAAAGCCCGAACAGGGCAGAGCAGATTAAGTTTTTCGTGATCAGATGATGTAAAAGGAGGAGGACAGAAGGCCTGCAGAACTATAGGTCTGGCCACATTGGTAGGAACCTTAGGGACATAACCTGGCCTGGGGTGGAGGAAAGCCTTCACCATCCCAGGTGAAAACTCCAAACACGAAGGAGCAACCGAGAGAGCCTGAATATCTCCGATTCTCTTAAGAGAAGAAATGGCAAGGAGAAAAATAGTCTTCAAAGTAATAAACTTATCAGCAACTACTTCAATAGGCTCAAAGGGAGCTAGGGAAAGACCTTCTAGGGCGATAGCTAAGTCCCATGCTGGCACCCTCGTGCGGACTACAGGCCTCAGCCTCAAAGTACCACGAAGAAAGCGAGTTATAAATGGGTGTCTCCCCAGAGAGACTCCACTGAAAGGGACATGGTAAGCAGCAAGTGCCGCCACATACACCTTTAGTGTGGAGGGGGATAGCCCTGAGGAGAAACGCTCCTGCAGGAACTCCAGCACTGCACCCACTGGGCAGTTAACTGGGTCCAACAGGTGTTCTCCACACCAAGAAGTGAAGAGCCTCCACTTCAAGGCATATAACCTCCTTGTGGAAGGAGCTCTGGAATTAAGGATGGTCTCACCAACCTCGGTTGAGAGAACAGCCCCTACGAGCTGGGCCCCCTCAGAGGCCAAGCCCATAGCTTCCACAACTTTGGGCGGGGGTGAAGTATCAACCCGCTCGCCTGAGAGAGAAGGTCCCTCCTGATCGGAATCTCCAGAGGAGAGCCGTCTAGAAGAGACACTAGGTCCGTGAACCATAATCGGGCCGGCCAAAACGGGGCTACCAATAATAGACTGACCCCGTCCCGGCGAACCCTCTCCAGAACTCCTGGGAGCAGAGCAATCGGGGGAAAGGCGTACAGGCGTGACCTCGGCCACGCCTGCACCATAGCGCCCAACCCCAGCGGGGCTGGATGACTGAGAGAAAACCACAGTGGACAGTGTGATGTCTCCCTGGACGCAAATAGGTCTACCTCGGCACCACCATACTGCATCCAAAGGAGCTCCACCACCTCGGGGTGGAGTCTCCATTCCCCGGGCCTCGGCCCCTGCCTCGACAGGATGTCCGCTCCCCGATTTAAATACCCCGGGAGATAAATCGCCCTCAATGAGAGAAGCTTCCCCTGGGACCATAGAAGGATCCGGCGAGCCAGATTGTATAACGGGCGAGAGCGCAGACCCCCTTGATGGTTTATGCAAGAGACCACCGATGTGTTGTCGGACCGGACAAGAAGATGATGACCTCTCAGGTCTGGCAGGAAGTGCTTCAGAGCCTGAAACACTGCCAACATCTCTAGACAATTTATATGCCAAAATCGATGATGGTCCTCCCACAGACCCTGGGCTGGGCGACCACTCATGATTGCCCCCCAGCCTGTGAGGGAAGCATCTGTCGTTACCGTTACACAACGACAAAGAGCTCCCAACACAGGTCCCTGGGACAGAAACCAAGGATCCCTCCACATGACCAGAGCACGGAGAACACTCCGTGTAACTTTGATCACGCGGAGGGGGTTTCCCCTCGGGGAGAACCCCTTGGTCCTGAGCCACCACTGTAATGGTCTCATGTACAGCAGGCCGCAGGGTATAACACTGGACGCTGCTGCCATCAGACCCAGCAGTCTCTGGAACTGCTTTACACTGAGCAACTGGCCTAGCTTTACTCTTTTTACAGCTGAGAGAATCGAAGCGATGCGGGCAGGCGACAGGCGAGCCTGCATTGCCACAGAATCCCATAGTACCCCCAGAAAAGATGTTATCTGTGATAGAGATAGAACACTCTTTTTGGCATTCAGCCTCAACCCCAATTTTTTGATGTGTGCGAGGACGACATCTCGATGCCGAGCCGCTTGCTGCTGCGATTGGGCGAGAATCAACCAATCGTCTATGTAGTTCAGTATACGAACGCCCTGGAGCCGCAGCGGGACTAGCGCTGCGTCCATGCACTTCGTGAACGTGCGGGGAGATAAAGCTAGACCAAACGGAAGAACACGATATTGGTACGCTTCGCCCCCGAAAGCGAACCTCAGGAACTTCCTGTGTTGTGGAAGGATGGAGATGTGGAAGTATGCGTCCTTCAGATCTATCGTGACAAACCAGTCCTCGGACCTGATTTGTGACACGATTTGCTTTAGCGTAAGCATCTTGAATTTGAGCTTGGCTACAGCACGATTTAATAGGCGCAGATCTAAAATTGGACGCAACCCCCCATCCTTCTTTGGAACGATGTAATATCGGCTGTAATAACCTGACTCCTCGCTGGGAGGAGGAACCCGTTCTATAGCCTCCTTTTGTAGGAGCGTTTTCACCTCTTGTTCCATTACCAGAGCCTGCTCGGGGCCCACCACGGTGGGCAGGACCCCGTTGAATCGAGGAGGAGGAGATCTGAACTGAATGGCATAACCCCTTTCTATCGAATGCAGAACCCACTGAGATATTTTTGGAAGACTTTTCCACTCTGCCAGAAAATCTACTAAGGGTACCAGCCTCTCGAGCGGTGAACACCTCCCTCTCACGGTGGGGACCACCCTCAGCATCCTGACACCAGTAGCGTCAGGACTTCTTAGACGAAGCCTTCCTAGCCATAATGACTGTCCTCAGATCAGTCTTACCACTAGAAGGCTTCGCCTGAGACTGTCGCGTCTGTTCCCACTGTTTAGAAGGGGGGCCACGAGACGCGACACTCTGCCTTGTTGCGCCCTATGTGAGGAGCTAGTCGACGGCTTGGTCTGCCCTCGCCCAGCAGACCCTGGGACATGAACTTTAAGTGGGAGGAATTTTTGAAAAGCTGCAGCTTGTTTCTTTTCTTCCTGAAATTTATCTATGACCTTGTTTACCGCATCACCGAATAAACCAGATGGAGAAAGTGGAGCATCCAAAAGAAAAGCTTTCTCTTTATCCTTCATATCAGACAGATTAAGCCACAAGTGTCTCTCTGCGGCCACCAGGGCTGCCATAGAACGGCCCATTAGTTTAGCCGATTCCCTGGTGGCACACAGAGATAAATCTGCAGCCTGACGCAGTTCTCGAACCACGTCAGTGCTGACCTCCTCACTCTCACTCATATCTTTTAAAAGATCGGCTTGGTATGCCTGAAATATTGACATCGTGTGCAGACACGCCGAAGCCTGACCAGCCGCCGAATAAGCCTTACCCACCAGAGCCGAAGTATTTCTGAGAGGCTTGGTGGGTAAAGCTGGTTTCTTAAGAGACGAGGAAGACTCAGCAGAAAGATGGCTAGCTAGAGTCTCCTCCGCCTTGGGCATCGCCCCATAACCATATAACTTAGCCCCCGATATATTAGAATATGTGGAAGTCTGGGGGCTAAACACACGATAAGAGGCGGGTCTCTTCCACGACCTCGACACCTCGGTGTGGAGATCGGGAAGAAAAGGAAAGGCAACGCCGTGGAGGCTGAACGCGGGAAGGCAAAAATCGTTCGTCAAGCTTGCTTTTAGAAACATATTCCTGCCTAACAGCTGGCCACTCAATGCTTAGTTTTGACACAGCACGAGTGAGCACCTCCATAAGCTCCTCGTGTTCAGGGGAATGAGGTGACGAGTCCTCAACATCCCCTGTCTCAATACTGACAACATTCATCTCCTCAAAACTGGATAGCTGCAGTATTGGTGCCTCAGCCTGGGGGGAAGAAACCGCAATGCGTGCTTCCACACCCCGAACTGAGGCACTGGAACTGGCAGGTAAAGGCTGAGATAAGGCAGAGCCCGTCTCCAACCCCGCTGACAGATCCATTTGCGATCCCCACGACAGGCGCCGCCGCTCTGCCTCGACAGAAGCGGGACCCGAGCCGTGGGGAGCGCGAACCGAACCACTGTCCTCGAAGAGTGATCGGTGGGAGCGGAGCGTTCTTAATGGAAAACGCTCGCAATGCTCACAATCAGCCCCCTCGAGAGCTGACTGGGCATGCTGCACTCCCAAACAAACAACACACAGATCGTGTGTATCCCCACCCGTGAGAAAACGAGTACAGGGGGGAACACACTTTCTGTATTGCTGCTCGCTCGTCATACTGATATATGTGAATATATATATAGTTTTTTTAAGTGAAAAACTCCTGCCTAGCAATCACTAAGAACAGACAAAAACACAGGGACAGATTCACACACAGAGCGCTTGCTGAAGACAACAGAAGCTGTCGCCATTGTGTTCAGGGGTGTGCTTTCTAGTTTCCTGGTCGATGACGTCACTCGTGACGTTCCGTCTCGCCATTGGGCTGATTCCATACGTGCTTCATGACGTCCAACGCAAGAGGCGTTCCCGCAGCGTTTCACGCAGCTCGACGTTCCTGAAAGGGAACTGCTAGATCTGCTTATTTTTCAACCCTATTAGAAGAACATAAACAAAACCCTAGGTTATTTATTTGGAACAGTGGCTACATTAACGAAAAACAAAGTTTCAACCCCAGACGTTTCCAAGCAGCACAGCAGTAATGACTTTATGAACTTCTTTACTTACAAGATTGATAATATCAGGGAGAAAATTATAACTATGCAACCATACAGGATCGCACCAGGCAGTGCATTGTAGTCTCCCTGAGGAAAAATTTGATTAATTCATTGCTATAGGAGAGGGTGAATTTTCTAAACTTGTTAAATCATCCAAATCGACAACATGTATGCTCCCATACAAGAGATGCTTCCAGAGGTCATAGATCCTCGTCTTAATATCATTAATTCATCTTTGTCATTAGGATACATACCAAAACTTTTAAGTTGGCTATGATTTAACTGCTTGTTAAAAAACGCAACTTGATCCTACAGAATTAGTCAATTACAGGCCGATCTCAAATCTACCTTTTCTGTCAGAGATACTAGAAAAGGCAGTATCCCCACCACTATGTTCCTTTTTAGAAAGAAATGGTATCTGCAAGGATTTTCAGTCAGGATTTAGACCATATCATAGTACTGAGACAGCTCTCATCAGAGTCACAAATGATTTGCTCTTACCATCTGATCGTGGTTGTATCTCTCTATTAGTGTTACTTGATCTTAGTGCTGCATTTGATACTATTGACCACAACATTCTTTTAAATAGACTTGAAAATTATGTTGGCATTAGTGGAATTGCATTAGCATGGTTTAAATCATACTTATCTGACCGTTATCAGTTTGTAGCAGTAAATGAAGAGATGTCTTATCGATCAAAAGTTCAGTATGGTGTACAACAAAGCTCAGTACTAGGACCGCTGCTGTTCACTCTGTACATGCTACCCTTAAGAGATATCATAAGGAAGCGTGGTATTAGTTTTCACTGTTATGCTGATGATACTCAGCTCTATATTTCTTCACACCCTGACAAAACTTACCAATTCACAAAATTAACATAATGCATAGCTGATATAAAAAACTGGATGACTAGTAATTTCCTACTACTTAATTCAGAAAAAACATAGATTCTAATTATTGGACAAAAAATTTCCCCACGTTCTAACCTAGAATACTGTCTAAGACTTGATGACTGCTCTGTCAAGTCTTCGTCGTCGGTTAGGAACCTGGGTGTGCTCTTTGATACCAATCTTTCATTTGAAAATCACGTTTTTAGTATCTGTAAAACCGCATTTTTCCATCTTAAAAATATATCTAAATTACATCTTACGCTCTCAATGACAAATGCGGAACAGTTAGTTCATGCGTTCATGACCTCAAGGCTAGATTATTGTAATGCACGCTTAATAAACAAACTACAGCTGGTCCAAAACGCAGCAGCTCGAGTTCCTACCAGAAACAGGAAGTATGACCATATTAGCCCGTTTCTGTCAACACGGCATTGGCTCCCTATTAAACATCGTATAAATTTACACACTTACACAGCACTAAATGTTTTAGCTCCCCAGTACTTGAGCGAGCTCTTAACGCATTATAGTCCGTTACATCTATTGCGATCTCAAAATTTCGGCTAGTTGATAATACCTAGAATATCAAAATCGACTGCTGGCGGTAGATCCTTTTCCTATTTAGCACCAAAACTTTGGAACAGTCTTCCTAACATTGTCCGGGAGGCAGACATACTCTGTCAGTTCAAATCTAGACTAAAAACACATCTCTTTGACCTAGCATACATAACACATTATAGACTTCTATAACTCAATGTTAGGCTGCATAGATTAGGTCAGCCGAAACCAGGAACACTTCCCATAAATCCTGATGTACTTTTTACATCATGAGTAGGATGGCGTCTACTCTAATATTAGTCTCCCTGTTTATCTCAAGGTTTACTGCAGTCCGCCAGATCCAGGTTGTATCCGGATCTGATGAAGGACCTGCGCCTGGACACGACGACAACGTAGTCCTGAAGTGTCAACTAGTCTCTCCCCTGTGAAGGCCTCCTTCCCTTCCCTTTACCTCTGTACAGATAAAACGTTGGGATAATTCCGGTTCATGTGGCTACACAGAGGCTATAAAAAATTCTGCATTATAAATTTTTCAAGGCTTGTACCTTGGAACCTATTTCATGGTTTGCGTTCTTGAGCCACCAGGCACTGTTTTGTGCAAATGAGTGGCCGGATTGCATTAAGGGTTTTCTGTTAGAAAGGTGTCGTGTTAGAGGGGCCCTAAGTTAATAACTAATGAACGTTGCGACGGAAGTAAATCAATCAAAACTAACTTTAGCTAGACAATAACTTTATTCAAGAGCTGCTGTAAAGCCAAAACAATTGCTGTTATATTCATTTCCTATTATCAAAATTATTAATAATCATAATTATCCTATTATGTAAAGCTGCTTTGAAACAATCTATATTGTTAAAAGCGCTATATAAATGAAGGTGACTTGACTTGACTTGACACTCCGTTAATATTGATGAGCTCAGTCGTTTTATATAGTGACATCATAACCCGCACACTCTAAAGCTCTTTCCGGCATCACTGTCTGCATCATACAAAATATCATGTCTGATGAGCGTCTCATGTCATCAGCATGTCGTGCCAGTGTTATCCAGATCTTTCTGCACACCTTAAACTTGTGCATCCTAAATGTGACATACCCTCCCATGATCGCCCTGCTCCTTCTATTAAGTGCGGAAGTGTATCTGCTCTAGATGATTCAGTTATTAGCACATTCAGCCAAGCTAATGCATTTTAAATAATACATAAAACATGCTGATTAGTGTATGAAGGAGCTCCCCGAGGATTGCCGGGAAAGGGTTTAGAGGCTTTTCCCTTGGTGGAGGCATGAGACACAAAAGAGGGCTCACCAATTCTATTAGTCACAGTGGCTGCAGTTCAAAGATGCTCCACGCTTCATTCAGTCACTCTTCATTAATTTGACAGCTTTTCAGGCCATTTATAAGCCTGGAATATGTGTGTGAGTGTGTGGTAGGAAGGATTTCTAAAGATAGAATGGTTAATTGCCCTTAGGATTGAGACTGGAGCGATGTTTAATTGAAGTGTCTGCTAACGTCACTAAAACCGAATGCGTATAGGGAAAGAGTTTTATCCCCTCAAGCTGCTTCTAACTGACTATATAGACATAAATACACACTTTAAATATTTAGAAAGATATGATGGATGTTTGTGTTGTGCCTGTGTTTTTCTATCTAAAACGATTGTAAGAGTACAGACTGCTCGACATGACGCCGCATGACATGTTTTGATCATATCATTAAGACTGTTGTTGTATTTCTTCCATTTCAACCTGTTTGTGCGTGTAAAAGTGTGTGTTTCGTGTGTACGGCAGTGGGAGAAGATTGCTCATTCTTATCAGTGTTTGTCCAGTGGTGTGTAATGTACCTGAGTTTATCTGGATGATTGGGAGAGATAGAGCCACTGATGTTTGAGAGTCACTGCAAGCCCTGCAGCACAACCTTTTCCAACCAATTATGATGAATGTATCTCAAACACACCCACAGACAAATATGTTGACCATGCCTGGGACTGTGGTGGTGTATGGATACCCAGGTCAGAGGACATAGTATTGTTAGCCATCTTAAAGTGCATTATGGGTAACACCCCAAGTTAGTGTTAGGAAGCTATTTGTGTCTTCTTGTATTTAGTATCTGGATATAACAGAACAACAATGGCACCCTGAGGATAATTTTTTTTAGCATAATGTTTAGAGATGAAGCATCCATGCAGAATATAACTATATATAACATTGCTGTCTATTCTAATTAAGTGATACAACATGAGAAAGTGTCTTAACCATGTGCAAAAGATGGAATACGGATGAACACTTTGAGGGATAGACTTTCAGTCTATCAACACGCACTGTATAAAGGTCCTAGATCATGTAATTTTCAAAATTCACAACTTTTCAAAACTATTTCGAGTTTTTGTCTACTGAAAGACTTTTTTCGGAAATACGTTTGTCAGCTTAACAATCCATTGAATGCAATGGAATTCTTCATTCCTGTCAAAAATTTAAATATGGTGTCACGCTTACACTCACTCTCCGTTTGCTAAATGTCTGATGTGTATGGCACACTAAACTGGAAACACTTTCGTAAAGTAGAAAGTCTAAATCTGACGGGCTGATATTTACTGGATTTCCAGAAGGGCACTTCGCTTGTTGCTTGTAGGAAACTAAAAATTGAAGAAACATGCTTCAACACGTGTGCCGGAAGCACCTGATTGGAATGGCCATTGATGAAGTGTAACATTCAAGTAATCAGTGCTTATTTCTTTTAGATGGATTCAATTCGGAGAACAAACTTGACATACATCACCATCTGATTTCTTATGTTTTTAATGCAGATTGTTGTGCCATTTTTTCAAGATCATGGCGATCTTGAATGAATAACTTTTGGTTGTACTATTGTCATATTGAATCTATAAAGCTAATAAATGCTAATAGAAGCGGAACTATGTGGAATAACTACAACTATCAACAATCTTTCTAGTTACTTAGCAACTTGAGCAAGACACAAAGTATATCCGTTGGATTTGTTGTAATTACTGGAACATTTATGTCAATGATCACACTTATAGATACCAATATCAGAAAAATCCTTGTTGCCTGGTGGAGAAGTCAGTCATATTTTTGTCTACTCAAAAATATCAGCTAAAGTAAGTGACCTCATGGATCTGTGTGAGAAAAGGTTAATTAAAGCAGTCTTCAAATGTCAGTCACACTTACAAAGTTTAATTGACTTTCAGACTTTATTATATTTTTATCTGTCCTACTAAGACACAGAATTAAAGTCGCTATATGAAAGGGTAAAATCAGTCTCTGTCTTTTTCTGTCTATTTTTCTCTGTTACAGTGAGGCCACACGTTGAGCTCTATTACAGGGAAATGCTGCCAGTGCTGATAAACAGCTTTTTATCTTTCATTTTTGGACTTCAGAGTGCTTCAAAAGGGTATGTCTGTCTGTTTATGTGTGTGTGCCAGAGAAATAGGGAATCAAAGTTAATTTGCCCCCAACTGCAAAAAGCAGGACATCTGTCCTCACTCCTCAGTGACACAATTTAAAAAATAAAGCAAAAGTCTCTTCTGTGACCATATGACTGTAGATGTGTGTGTTTTTGCATTATAGTGGATCAATCTGGTTTCTTTTCTCAGCAAGTCTTTCAGCAGAAGGAGGAGGAAACTACACAGACACTAGTGACAAGGAGCCTGCAAGTGACAAGCTTTACTCAGCCTTAAACCTTTAGTCTCTTATCCTGTCTTTCACACATATACACAAACTTTGTGATGGATTCACACAAAGCTATTCTCTTGATCTTATGAACTGCCTCTCACTTTATAGCATCCTCTCACCTATTTTATTTTCTCATCGCTCACACTCTTTCTCTATATGTGTGGCTAGAGACTATTCAAAAACAAAGCTACTGTCACTCTCAACAGCATTCTCAAAAAACAAAACAAAAAAACCCTGCTTGTTTTTGTCCACATTTGTAGGTGCCTTAGATAAAAGTTATCTGCTAAATGACTGAATGTAATGACAAAAAAAAAAAAAAAAAAAAAACCTGAATTCTCCAAGGAACATTTCTATGAGAAATATCATTGCAGTTTTACATCAGTGTTCATTAAACAGTGTGATCTCACCTTTGACCTGAAGGGCTCAGGGAATCCTCCGTGTGGTATTCCAATGTGTCCTTGCAGAAACTCTACAACAGACAGAGGGAAGGAGAGCTCGTCTGCTCTCTCTTCCACATCAGCCCGAGAGAGAGAGTTCTGCACCATAAACTGAGCCAGATCACCCACAATCTTAGACGAGGGGGTCACCTGGAGAAACAAAGTGAGATAGAGACAGAATTTATACAAAATAGAGCTATTTCTTTCTGGAAACAAACTCTTACAGCACATTTCAATGGGAAATAAACTGTACATCCACAAGCTGAAAATTCTCACCTTCAGCTAGAAACGCTTACCAACGATTATACTGACAAATCAAGGATAATAATCAATCAACATTAGATCTCTACACCCCCCCCCCCCCAAAAAAAAAAAATTAGGAAATCAAAAGAGGAATTGATCTGTGGAGAGGTCAGATCCAAACAATGTCAAAACAGATTGTTCACCCAATAATGAAAGTTATGTCATCATTTGTTCTAAACATGTATGACTTACATTCTTCCATACAACACAAAAGAAAAAGGTTTGAAGAATATATCAGTCAAAGGATTCAATGATATCTGCATCAAAAGAAAGATTAGTTTACAATGACTTATAAATGGCCAATTTCATGTACCTCTATTCAGTTTCATAACATTGGCCATTCTTTTCAGGATATTCTAAAACTACACCTATTGTTCCACGAAAGAAAGGAAGTTTGAAACAGCATAAACAGCAGTTGAGTGATTTTAATTTTTTTTATGAGCTATTCCATTAAATTTGAACAACACAAAATAATTAGAGAACAATACTTCAAGTCTATTTTAAACATCCTCTACAGAAAATTACTTAAGAAACCAAAAGAACAAAGCAAGAGAGTGAGAAAACCGTAAAGAAATGAGAGATCCATGAGGATTTGAGAGGAGGAAAGACACAGGGGGTGAAGAAGGGAAAAAAGAAAGATTAAAAAATAAAAAGTTTAATGTCACAATTTTTCTTTCACATAAATAGTACAGCGCTCTGTGGAAATAATACCTTATGTACAGCTAAACTTGTGTGAAAAGAGAAAAAAATCATGCATATAGGCCTACGAGACAATAATAAATACATGAATTTAACAGATTTACATTTATTCATTTATCTGACGCTTTTATCCAAAGCGACTTACAATTGCTATATTTCAGAGGTCACACACCTCTGGAGCAACTAGGGGTTAAGTGTCTTGCTCAGGGACACATTGGTGTCTCACAGTGGATTCGAACCCGGGTCTCTCACACCAAAGGGATGTGACTTATCCACTGCGCCATCACCACCCCAGATGTCAGTCGCAAGACTTTGCAACGTGTACATGGTCAAGCATGAAAAATGTTATTGTTTTTTATAATGAGAGGATTTGCGAGAATTGAACTCAGCACTGGATATAAACTCTGGTGCTTTGAGCGATGAGTGGATTCGGACTTAAGCACCTCTGATTGGCCACTGCTTCAAGAAATCAACACGTTGTAAATAGAAACCTTTGACACTCTCCATAGTGCAAACACAGGTACGTATGGGGTCATTTGCCAAATTGCCAAAATGCAATTATTACAGAGAAACCTGTCCCTAGACTAGCAAATATGTGCAGTTTTTCCCTCTAAAAGCAATCAGAAGCAGCAGCAGGCAGTGGTTTGAGTGAGAAAATTCCCAGCTAGTCTCAAATGTGTGGCCAGGAGAAGGCTAAGCCTTGCTCAGCATTACACACGCTTCACCTATGATTACTTATCTTCGTTTATTTTTCTTATTCTGTTCATTTGTTATTTTCTTTACGAATGGATTTAGTTGTTTTCATGAAACTGTTAGCTGACAATAAATCATTTTTAACTAATCTTAACTGTCGAATCATTCTTATCCCATATATTGTAAAATTATGTAATTTGATAGCACATTTACATAAAAAAATTAGCAGACGCTTTTATCCAACGCAACTTACAAATCAGGCGAACAATAGAAGCAATCAGACCAACAAGAGGGCAACAGTATACAAGTGCTGTAACAAGTCTCAGTTAGTCTAGCACTGTACACATAGCAAGTTTTTATTTTTTAAACAAAACAGATAGAATAGTATCGAATAGAAAAGGTAAGTGTTGGTATTAATTGGTCAGGTGTGATGATGTGTCTTTAGACATTTTTTGAAAATGGCTAAAGACTGAGCTGCTCGAATTGAGATAGGCAGGTCAGGAACAGTCCAGGAAAAGGTCCGTGAGAATGATTTCGCGCCTCTTTGGAATGGCGCTACGAGGCGTCGTTCACTTGCAGAATGCAAGCTTCTGAAGGGTGCATAAGTCTGAACTAGTGAGTTTAGTTATATTGGTGCATAGCCAATGGTTGTCTTGTGTGCATCAGTGCCTTGAATTTGATGTAAGCGGCTATTGGCAGCCAGTGCAAACTGATGAAGAGAGGTGTGACGTGGCCTTTTTTCGGCTTGTTGACGACCACCCTCGCTGCTGCATTCTGGATCAGTTGCAAAGGCTTGATAGTACATGCCGGAAGGCCCGCTATAAGAGCATTACAATAGTCCAGTCTGGTGAGAACAAGAGCTTGGACAAGGAGTTGTGTGGCCTGCTCTGATAGGAGGGTCTAATCTTCCTAATGTTGTATAAAGCAAGTTATGGTTATGGTTGATGAACCTAGCTGAATGGAGAAGTTGTGCTGAAGTGTTGGGTTGGCTGAGACCACAAGCAGCTCTTGTAGCCATTGGTCCAACTTACTTTGCCAAGGTCCACTGACTGAATGTCTAGCCTCGCCACTGTGGTACAGTGATGCTATCAAATATTTTGATATGTGCCAGTAGTGGTTATAATTTAACATTGCAAACCAAAGAATTTAAAAGGATATCATTGTATTAAAAGTAATAAAAAACTAACAAACTGTAAGCACTCTGAAATGGGAATAGGTCAAAAGAAGGAAAGAGAGAATTGTGAGTGACATTTAGGATTAAGTTTTGTAATAGACTCCTACAAAGGTTACGCAAGGGTAATATCCTTGTTTAAATACAAAGCCACAGACATGACATGTACAAAGACTTTTTCAGAGCAAAGGGTTTAGCTACAACCCTGAGTGACTCTATAGCACCACTGGGAAAGTATTGGATGACACAGTAGGGACCTAGAAACCCTAATGTGACCAATTATAAAACTTCTTATGCATATAAATGTCAACATTACAAACCATTACATGAGTAGGCTAACTTCTCTGAAAATTTTTTAAAATGCTGTGACTCTTGCATAACTCTTCTGCTTCAGAGATCTCAGCCAGGGAATACTATTCATAAAGAAATTACTCTCCGTAATAGGAAAACTTAACTGTCTGGATAATCAAATGTGATTTCACTAAATTAAGCATGAACGTTTCCTTCATCCTGCCACAGTCATTTGAAGTCAAAGACGCTGGAGCTTATGTTAAATCAAATCCTAAAGACTCATGGTAGCTGGAGTGCTCCTGCTTTGTTTGAGACTTTGGTTGTGTTCAGAAATTAGAAGAATAAAGAATAGCATAGTACCCAAACTGTTTTGCAGTGTGGGTATTGCTCACATTTTTAATTACTGTGTGCTAAATGTGGGATACTATTTTATTATGTTGTTTTAAAGAATTAATGTTGTTTCCAAGAATGCAGGCTTAACATGAAAATAAATCCATAACAGGCCTTTTACAAGAATAAAGTAGTAACTGAACAAGATTAAAGTGGTATTCTAAAAATATCGTATGGAAAATGCCTCTTTGGTTGGATGAAATGCAATTAAACCCTTAGAAATGGGAATAATGACCTATACTCAGATTATGAAATAACAATAATGTACACTACCATTCAGAAGTTTGAGGTCGTAATATTTAAATAAATAAAGCAAGGGATATTACCATCTCGCCCTAAAATGTAACTTAAATATTTTTTTAAAGTCTCTTTTCCTCATATATTTTAATATATAGTGTCACATGATCCTTCAGAAATCCTTCTAATATGCTGATTTGGTGCTTAAGTAACATTTCTTATTATTGTCAATGTTGAACACAGTTGTGCCGCTTTAAACTTAGATAAACTTTTTTCAGGACTCTCTGATGATTCAGAGATTTTAAACTATTAAATGCATCCTTACTCAATAAAAGCATAAATTAAAATAAAATAAAATAAAAAACAAAATATCGTACAGACTCCAAACTTTAGAATTTTGAACGGCAGTGTGCATTTAACAATGAATAGTAAAAAATGTAAATATGAAATTCAACACACAAAAGGCACTGTGAGCTGCTTTGCTGCGAGATAAAGAGCCTCCTTCATCATCCTCATAGCACACCTGTTATATTTCCCATCTTCATCTCTCCCATCTGACACACAGCTATTTTCTCTCCATCATCAGCCAGTTTTGATTTCATTTCCGTTAGTCTGATTGTTTATATGCATATTCAAACGTGTTCATACATAAATAATAACTGATTTTGCAGCATGTCTCCCTTCTCAAAATTTTGTTTGATTTATCTTTTATGTTTTTCCAATAAATTTCCCAAGAATCAACTTTAATACTATAATTTTGATACATGCCCTAAACTACCTGTTTAGCTAAATAACCAACAATATTGCACACGATTGCATCACAACTCGCTGGGAAACAGGGGACAAAAATATTAATTCTATGAATTATTATACTGTATATATAATACATTTTCAGAAATTAATTAGGTAAAGAACACCTAAATGACTGAACTAAAGCATTTTTCAAAACATGCAAAATAAATAAACAGTATGTATTTTTAAATAATAATAATTAATAATTTATATATTTTAAAACAAAATAATGTGATTATTTTTTTGTAAGGACTGGAAGTCCCTCACAGACTTAAATCCAACATAGCAAGTAATATTTGACTACATTGTAGGTCAAATGCTCAACAGGATTGTGTGAAGCCAAAAGAAATCATGTTTCTTGTAAAAGATTCAAATTGTGAGGAAACCGCCCTAAGTTACAGAAAAATCCTTTAACTTTTGCCTTTAGTTCGAATAGAGAGAGAAATCAATGGGTTGTTAATTAAGTAGAGGATTTGTGAAGTACCCAGACACAATGCAAAAATCGGTCAGGCCAAGCCACTGTGATGGAGGCTGTCGGGGAAAGTGTTATAAGATGAGACTGAGACAGGATTAAGTGGGGATCAAACACACAACCACACACACACACACAGAAACACAGCAATCCTAAAACCCGTCAGTGTCTCCTCTTACTGCTTTTCTGACGTACAGTAATCCCTTCTGTGTACATCTCAGTCGCTCTCTGCTTCTGTCTCTAAGTCTTTGATTCCTCACACGTGCACACACACACAGACACAGACGCACGCACGCACGCACGCACGCAGACACACACACACACAGGTCTAGAAGTGTTTACTCTCTCCTGTGTTATTGTGCAGGGTATCTCTGGCTAACTGACAGGGAACATCTGTTTGGCCATCGGCATGGACAGAGAGAGCTTTGAACTCAAGAGAACGGTTTGTGTGTGTCAGTGCTTGCTGCTGCTTCAAAAGAAACAGAATTAGAGGAGTGTGTGTAGTGTGTGTTGGTGTTTGTCCCAGTAAACTGGGTAGCAAGGAAGAGCAAGACATGAAGATTGTGTTCAGAATGGAAAACTATCATAATGCTTACTGTGCACCATATACACTTTGCTGCCTATTATGTAAATATTTTTAAATAGATTTTTAAATGTTTTATTAATATTTATTTGATTAAACATACTGTAAAAACTGCAATGTGAAATATTATTAAAATTTGAAACTGTTTGGTATTTATTTATTGTTCTAATTTATTCCTGAGATGGCAAAGCTGAATTTCAGCAGCCATTGATCCTTTAGAAATCATTCTGATTTGGTGTTTAAGAAACATTTCTTATTATCAATGTTGAAATATATTTGTGGAAACAGTAATACATTTTTTCATGATTCTTTGATGAAAAGAAAGAACAGCATTTATTTGAGACTTTAACAATAGCCGCATTTCCAGCGTCGGGCCGAACAGTACTATGAAAGGAATGGTTGTTCCAGTTGTATTTCCCCTTGAGCTTGGTTTGGCATGGAAAGATTACAAACCGTTCTCTGCCCGGAATTCTCAGCACGCTTGGCTAACAGTGCTGGTAAAAATGCGTGCAGTGATGTCACCATTCAGGATCATGATGGTCACTTGTCTGTTGCCTGGCTGTTTCTCTGTAGCTGGCCAAGTGTGCTATTTGAGAGACGCAAACACAAGTTAATAATAATAATAAAAAATAAAAAAATCTAATCATCCTCCATTGTGTGTAGCTATTTACATCTCATAATGTCTGTATACTCTTGTGTTACCAAGGTAATGGCTGACGCATTTGTATTACAGAGTTCCATATCAGCCTGTATCAGAGTGGAACATTAAACCATATCCGTACTGACTTGGCCGGATCAGCACCGAATGGAACGGTTAAGCAACGAGAATGGTTTTGCCCGACGGTGGAAACGTGGCTAATGTATTGTCTTTAGTGTCACTTTACTGTTGATCATTTCAATGCATCCTTAAAATAAGTCAATAAATAATATGGTAAAGGATATCACTCCTGGTTCATTCGTCTTAAACAGAAAATTCTGGAAAATGTAGATCATGCAGGCGTTTCATGAATAAAGACGATTCACATATTGTACAAAGTATAAATAATGCATAAGCATACTACTTTTCTTTTAAAAATAGAATGTGGCATGCCATTCTGAACATACCTTGGCAGAGAGAGCATTACTACATCTTCACCTGACAATCTTTCAACCATATTTTTTTCTGCTCATGTAAATGGCCAGTTTTGCCTGACCTAAAACAAAATTCAAAAGCTGACAAGTAAACCTTTTATTTCGAACAAATTTCGAAAATAAAAATCCTCATGGAAAACAATTCACTAAAAGAAATAAAAACATTTTCCAAAATCGAAAATAAAGGTTTCAGTCTGTCAATTTTTTATTGAGCAGAAAGGAAAATCAGCAATAACTTCAGGATTAAATGTTGTATCAGCGATTTCAGGCCCAAAAATAAATGATCACATTCATCTAATCTTTTCTAACGATCCGCTAGCTGGCCGCCCCATAAGTAGGCCGTCAAAAAAACGTGTCTCTTTAGGCAGCCTAGGCTCTGAGATCTGCACACAAAAACAATTGGGTTCACCAACCACTCAAAACCAAAATAAATAGTGTTCCAACTTCCAACCAATCACCGACAGGGGTGGGTGTTGTGAGGTTTTGCGCTCGTGCACGGCTGCACGCGAAGTCTGAGCTGGAGAAGAAGCCAGCGTCTATTATATCAACGTACAAGAGAAATTGAGCATGCCTGAGTCAATACCCAAGAGGAGGAGGAGGATTAGAGTGAGGGAATACCATCGTGTTTATTCAAAGACACGAATAGTTATTGGGAAGGCTTTTGAAAGGAGGAGAGAACTTAAAGAACTGAAAAATTTTCACTCGGACGCCGAGGTTGCACTGTTTCTTCTGGACAGGTGAGTAGCTGCTCGTGATGACGTTTCTGGATGTGAACTGTGTCTGAAAATATCTTTCTTGAAAAAAAAAAGAGTGAAGCTCGACTAAACTTGGGTAGCTCTAGCTAATGTAGGCGAAACGGGAGGGAGGGGCGAGCTAACTTAGTTTGTTTGGGATCTCGCTTCAAACACAAACAGAAGTGACGTCACCCACAATCGCTGATACAACCTTTAAGAACTGAAATAAAAGCATTAACAGTGATGGCACAGTGAAGAAGCCTCCACTGTATATCCCCTGCCCTTTTAGATAACGGTGGCTTATACAGTGCCCCCACTCAGGTTTCACATTCTCTTCAACACACAATACTCTGCGCCATGGCGTGTCAACTTTATCACTTTATTAAAAACTTTAACAGATATTTTATAAAAAGCTTTGCCAGCTGCTGTGCACAAGTCCAAACACAAAGGTCTTTCAGCATCTAAAAAAGGTCCACTACAACCACCCAATTTAGGCAATATGGTAAAAACAGGAAAATAGTCTTCTGTACTGGGAGTATTTACTCCTCCATGACTGTCCATCAGTAAATCTTTTTCTTCATTACTGACCAAAGATTTCCAGTTCTTTAGCATCTGTTCAACAGTCCACAAAGACCTGACCTTTAAACAAGAGGCCACGTCTTCTGTTCTTTCAAAGTCCAGTCCAGCTACATGAATCAAACGTCCAAATGTGGAGATCTGTGATTCTGCAAAAGTACATTAAGTCCATGAAAGGAGCAACTCTCATTTGATAAATCGAAACGAGCTCCGTTTATTAAAGGCTCCTCCAGAAGCCAATGAAGATAAAGGTGTTGTCTCATTTCTCTGTGAGTCAAAAAGACTCCAAACCTTAAAATATTTGCGATAAAACACTGGCAGTCCATTCACGTTCACTTTAAAGGGGTCCATTAGAAACAAAGATTTGTCCAACCCCAGTCCTTCAGTTCTGTGTAAAATGGCGCATATAACAGCCCGCCACCCATTCACCGATGATTTAAACAGAAATCTTTGTAAAAATAGCAAACGAAAAGCTGCTATTCTACTTTTCAAATGTATCAAACCATGATCACCCTCCTCTTTAGGTAAATGTAACACACTCTGAGGGACCCATTGTAATTTATCCCCCCAAAAAATCAACCAAAATCCCTTGAATTTTTGCTAGAAGTTGTGCGGAAGGATCCAAACATGCTAGCCTATGCCAAAGGCAGGAAGCTACTAAATTATTTACAATTAATGTCCTCCCTTTATATGACAACTTTGGTATTAACCATTTCCATTTGTCAAGCCTGCCTTTCACTTTATCAACAACCCCTTTCCAATTTTTCTGAATGGACATTTCATCTCCCAAATACACTCCTAAATACTTAAAACCTCCTGTTCCCCATGTAAAACCATCAGGAAGGCTTGGTCACTCTCAACGTCACCATAGAGCACTTTCACTTTATCAATAAAATCCTGACAGAATCCAAAAGCTTCTAAAATTCTCCACAAGTAAGGGTGTTCAACCCTATCAAACACCTTCTCTTGATCTAATGAAATAAGTCCAATATTAATGTTGAGCAACTTGGAGACATCAAAAATATCCCTTATAAGGGTAATATTGTCAAAAATTGACCTACCAGGGACACAATAGGTCTGATCTGAATGTACCACCTGATCTATAATTTGGCTAACCTATTAGCTAAAGCCTTCGAGAAAATTTTATATACTGAGCAAAGGAGTGAAACAGGACGCCAGTTCTTAATTTCTAAAAGATCTCCTTTTTTGGGGATTAGAGTGATGACCGCTCTACGGCTACTCAACGGCAACCTACCTGAGCCCAAACTATCATCTAGCACCCGCAAAAGGTCCTCCCCTACCTCTTTCCAATTTTTTTTTGATAAAATTCAACAGGAAGGCCGTCAATTCCTGGCACATTCCCAGAATTCATGCCTTGAAGGGCCTTATGCAACTACCCCAGGCTTAATGCTCCTGAGAGCTCTGCCTTGGCACCATCTGACACTTCTGACACTTGGGTCATCATCTAGTGACGTCACAAGATCGAACGGCTCAATTTGAGGCAGGGGAAAACCTATAAGGAGATTAAAACAAAAACACTGGATGGATTTTTATCATTATATGATGGTTGTGTACTGGCACTTCCAACACAAATTTCAGTACAATCAACTTGTAAAAGTGCATGTACCATTATATGACCCCTTTAAGGAACGGTTTAATGTCATCTACATCGTAGTTGCGGCTGGAAAACTCACTTTGTGACAAAGTAACACTTGAGTCAGATAATTCACTGTCACTCTGTGAATCGATCTGATCAGTAACATCTTCAAGATCTAATTTCTTTTGTTATCTATAATCATGAACTTTATCTGACTTCTTCCTTTTTAATGGCACTTTAAACACTTTTTGTTCTGAACCAATTTCATTAGGCCTACCGTCAACCTCCCGAACATCCCCCATAACAATTTCCGGATCTACTTTATCGCTTGACTCACCTTTGTCTTCCTCGTTTTTACAACATCTTTTGC
The DNA here is from genome assembly GCF_051911475.1 of Siphateles boraxobius. NCBI lineage: Eukaryota > Metazoa > Chordata > Actinopteri > Cypriniformes > Leuciscidae > Siphateles > Siphateles boraxobius. Next base: position 44,306,071 of record NW_027508734.1, on the reverse strand, counting down.
ACTTTCGATTTCCTCCACCACTGAAACCAAAGCATTCACAGTCCCAGCGCTTTGAGCTCAATCAGGATCACTCGCCCGCGCCACCACTGACTCCGCCTCGACTGAGGCTTCACCGGCCTCACCGGCCAGCTGCACAGTACCGTTAGCTACACCTTAAGCGCCAGCTGAATGATTGTCTTACTGGGACAAGATCGAACCAAATGGCCGACTTAACCACAGCCTAAGCATTTGATCTTGTCAGTGGTGATGAAAACCACATAATCAAAATCATCCACTCTGATATTCAGCGCAAGGTCTAGATCAGCATCGTTGTTTACAATCATGTAAACTGAATGCCTGAAAGACACAACATGTTTCAGCAAAGGAGAAACGGGGCCAATTGGAATTTTTTTAATCGAGGAGAACAATTTTCCATAGCAAGAGATTACGCGTATTAAAACAACATCACTAATAAACGGCGGGACATTTGAGAGGGTGACTCTTTTAAGTCAAGTCAAGTCAAGTCATCCTCATTTATATAGCGCTTTTAACAATGTAGATTGTTTTAAAGCAGCTTTACAGAGATTAACATATAATTTAAGGTAACAGAGATTAGTTTGGTTTTATAGTGGTTCTTGAATAATGTTTTTTCCAGCTAAAGTTAGTTTTGATTGATTCACTTCCGTCTAAATGATAATTTATTATTAAATTAGGGGCCGCTAAGACGACACGTTCTCTCTAAACAGACTTTAAACGCGAACCTGTGATAGACGCTGATGGCGTTCACATGCGCATTAAGAATTGATTCTATAGTTATGTGCGTTTGAATATATGTGCGCAGGTTTGTAATTCCTTACAAACCATGCCTAAACAAACTACTTGTCTTGTCTATAAATTTTGATGCAGAATTTTATTTTATTTTATCACTTCGGGTAGGTACGCGAACCGAAAAATTCCACAACGCTTTATCTGTAGACTGGTATAGGGATCCTCCATAGGGAGAGGCTAGTTGGCACTTCAGCACTGCATTGTCATCGGGTCCAGGCGAAAGTCCTTCGTCAGGAGGAAAAGGCCTGGATCCGGCAGGCTGCGGGAAAACCTCGGGATAAACAAAGACACTAAAATTAGCGTAGATGCCATTCTTCTTATGATGTAACGAGTACATCAGGATTTAAGGAAAGTGTTCTCAGTTCCGGCTGACCTAATCTATGCAGCCTAATATTGAATTATAGAAGTCGATAATGTATTATGTGAATGCTAGGTCAAAGAGATGTGTTTTTAGTCTAGCTTTGAACTGACAGACTGTGTCTGCTTCCCGGACAATGTTAGGAAGATTGTTGCAAGGGTTTGGGGCTAAATAGGAAAAGGATCTACCGCCAGCAGTCGATTTAGATGTTCTAGGTATTATCAACTGGCCGGAACTTTGAGATCGCAATAGACGTGAAGGACTATAATGCGTTAAGAGCTCGCTCAAGTACTGCGGAGCTAAACCATTTAGTGCTTTGTAAGTAATCAGCAATATTTTAAAATTTATACAATGTTTAATAGGGAGCCAATGCAGTGTTGACAGAACCGGGCTAATATGGTCATACTTCCTGGTTCTGGTAAGAACTCTAGCGGCTGCGTTTTGAACTAGCTGTAGTTTGTTTATTAGGCGTGCAGGGCAACCACCCAGTAGAGCATTACAATAATCTAGCCTTGATGTCATTAATGCATGAACTAGTTGTTCCGCATTTGTCAATGAGAGCATATGACGTAATTTAGATATATTTTTAAGATGGAAAAATGCGGTTTTACAGACACTAGACACATGAGCACACCCAGGTTCCTAACAGACGACGAAGACTTAACAGAGCAGCGGTTTTAGACGGTAATGAAAGTGGCAAAACGGGAGTGAGAATACCATCGATAATAATTCCCCTCTGAACTACTTCATTTGCTTTTTCTATTTTACTAAAAAAAATAAAAATAGCGCTTTTCATCCTAGAGGCAGACATTATATTTTCATGATTTCACAATTTCCCCCACAGCCAAACAACAACTCTCCACACTCACTGTAGAGGCCACTTTTACTCCGTGACGACGGGGGAGTGAACTCAAAACCTTTGCACCTGGAACCGCCATGTTCCTCACACACCAAAAACCACCCACCCCCCTACAAAAAAAAAAAATGCCTACCCAACTGTAGGGACTGGGCTAAGTGGGTGAATCTGAATAACTAAATACATCCGGCTAAAGACCAAAAATCTCTGAATGTAAATTAACCCAAACACACACACACACAAACACACACACGCACACACATTCCCCCACCAATGAAAACCACACTCAGGACAGAGCGTGGTGTCCGATTACAAGACATTTTATGACTGATCGGAATGTCCCAAAGGAAGTGGATTCCAAAGCGAAAAGAAACTTCTTTTCTTTAAAAGACATTCAACCAGATATATTCAATGTGTTTTTATGTGTGTCCGTTTGCCCATGTCACATTGGAATGACTATGATTTTATCGTAGCTTAAAGTGAATTATAAATACCTTCATTATGCATTTTAAATATAACTGTCGATTCCCATAACTTGTACACATAGTTCTGGACACCTCCAGAATGCTTTCGGTGTGATCAATCAGAATACGTACAGTAATATCCAGTAAAATATAGTTTACTATGTTTTCCATCTTTGGAGTGAAAAGAGACCAAAACTAACATCACTGGTGTTCTTAGATAACGGCGTTTTCGACCCAAAGGAATGTTCACAGAACTGCCACCCTCTCTGAATTCTAACCAAGGAGGAGAAATGAATCCTGTATTCATATATATACAGTATATGCTATTATATATCCACTTGAGAATTGTATGAACAATGTATCTAAGTTCCCTATTTCATGAGTTGCCTTTTTGTGGTTTGGTCTATGTTTCTCGACAACTCTAATGCGATAATGTTTTAAACTTGGCCAACTAATGTTTAACCAAATCCATTTGTGGCAAGTTTGGTCTCGATAAACTCCAATCTTCATTCCCCATTTGTTAATTGACATTACATTTTGCTAAACTTGTGACACATTAGTATTATAAGAATTGTGAAGATTCTGCTCTTAAACACCCTAATTTCGTCGGTTTCAAATGTCTCTCTCTTAGACAAAGAGCAATAAAAACCAAAGTCCCGCCTGTGAAATTCCAACCCTCTAATTGGCCAAGTCAACAGGAAGAGGCCGGATTTCTCCAAGGTGATAAATGACGCTTCCCCCCTCCGCTCGCTCTCTGTTACTTCGACTGTCATAATGTAAAAGTCTCGCCTCCGGGCGAGCTCTTCGCCTTTCTTTTATTTGTTTCTAGTTTAGTTTGTGTTTTTCAGTCTTAGTCTCCGTGTTTAATTCCAATCGACGAGTGAAAAGAACACCGCGTGTCATATCTCTTCAGCAAATCCATCTACAAGGGACCTTTAAACGAGCGCGCGCTCGTTTTGAAGGAGAAACACGCGCACGTGACCACGTGGCGAGAGACGCACACGCGCTTCTTCACCAGCCATGCGAAGATGTGACGTTAACTCCGCGTGATTTCCCCGTAGAGATCTTTATTTCTTTTCTTTGTTAGTCAAAGTTTTGTTTTCCGTAGTCGACTCTGTTCACTTTCACAAAGTGAAACAAACTTAGCCGAACTATTTTCCTTTGGTAATGTTACCCCAAAGCATAGCTGTCAACCCTCCCGTTTTTTCCGGGTTTCTCAAGTATTTTAGCTCTTTTCCCGCTGTCTTCCCGTTTTAGTATTTTCCCGTAAAATATCCCGTATTTTTACGCTCTGATTGTGTGAGACGTACTCGGGCAGATTCGGCTTGAAGTTGTTCATCCTCGGATGCGGCGCCGCAATCGCTGTTACAAAAAAAGCCGTGCACACAGCAAAGCGAAATGTGGTCTTGCGCACCCAACTGGTCATTTTTGCCGCGCGCACCTTCGCGCTCATGCGGACGCGTCGAGTATAAACCATGGTATAAATAAAGCTTAACCCTAACTCCGTGTCAGCGTGCGCTCTGATCTGTAAAGGGGCACAGACCTCTACCAAATCATCTCCTGCAGCAGCCTCCGAACTTCCGAAGCACCACTAACTCCGCCTCCGTTTCCCTCGTAAGCTGATATTAGTATTTAAACATTCTCTATGATAAAAAATGTAACAAATATTTTAATAACACGATTTTGGCGGTTATAGAGTTCTAATGACGGTGTTCAACTATAACCGTCGGTCTCACGGTTACGGTCACACCCCTAACACACACACACACACACACACACACACACACACACACACACACACACACACACACACACACACACACACACACACACACACACACACACACACACACACACACACACACACACACACACACACACACACACACACACTGTCTCTCTCTACCTCTCTCTCTCTCTCTCTCTCACACACACCCACTGTCTCTTTCTCTCTCTCATACACACACACACACACACACTGTCTCTTTCTCTCTCTCTCACATATGTAGGCCTATATGTAGTTATAAACTCTTTAGATTGTTAATGATTAGTGCTTTTTTTTTTAAAGTTTGTGGGTAAGAATCGTGTAAAAAAATCCCTTATTTTGGGGATGGATTCCGGGAAATCTCCCTTATTTTCAATGTTCAATGTTGACAGCTATGCCCCAAAGACTTGGAAACTCCGTTCAACGCGCGCCAAGCAGCACCCAGTGACGCTTCCTAAAGGACTTTGCTCACGCACGCGCAGGAATGCCGCGACACAGAGAGACCCAGAAACTTAAGTATATCTCTTTATAGAGCTTCTAAGAAGCGTTAAGATGATGTTTTTGTGTTGTCACAGGCAGGGGACTGTCAGGGGGAATGTTGCCAATGCTCTCTCTCTCTCTCTCTCTCTCTCCCTCTTCCCCTCTCACACGTGTTTCCATTGTCCACACTCTATGCATTTCTCGTTCATCGATGCCTTATCGTGTATTGTTGTTTATTATGTTTGTAAATACATATATCTCATGTAACCGTAGTAAATACATAAGTAGTTCTGCCTTATTAAATTCATTATATTCATCTGATTGATGTACTGCCTTTTTGCTCATTTAAGTCCCTTAAGTGCCAAAAGATCTTATAGCAACAAGCTTACAAATTAAAGATACTTTAAAGAGTATGTGTTTATAGGGCAGGAAACCCAATTCTTGTGGCCACAGAATTGCTTTTCCTGAAATCCTATAAAGTAAGATGATATTGTGGATTCCCACAGATATTAGTCTGACAATTGAGCTAATTTATTTAGCCTGTTTTGTAAGACGTTGTCCGTGTAGTTAATTGCAATCAACTTGTGGTTAAGTGCAAGGATACACAGACATGCATGCAGGCAAAATGACATATCATCCCTTATCGGGAGTTTTATTAACATGTAAGACTGATCTAATCCAAACATGTATGAATAATTATTAATTACCAATTATTAATTATGATATGCAAATTCCCCACGGATTAGATCCGCCCCAGAGTCTTTACACAACCGAAAAAACTAAATACTAAATAAAACATAGAGAAAATGAAAACCAAAGCACGAGTCACAACTCACACACACTCCACTCACTCCCGGCATGCACTCCGAGAGAGAGAGAGAGAGAGAGAGAGAGAGAGAGAGAGAGAGAGAGAGAGAGAGAGAGAGAGAGAGAGAGAGAGAGAGAGAGAGAGAGAGAGAGAGAGTTCGCAAAAGGAATATAAATGGAATCACCATAAACTCCCAAAGTCTAGCCCATTTCCGCCAAACTCATGAACTAAATTGGAGAGAGATGGTGTGAAAAACAACAACAAAAACGAGTGCAGACAGGAATGCACTGACAGAAACACAAGATAAAGAGGGTGAACTGAATAACAATCACATGCAGATACACTGGAGGTAAACAGAAACTTCTATAAGGAAAATCCCAATAATTGATTGCATTGAGCAAAATACCGAAGCACCAGACACATTTCAGCTGATCGGTTTATTTGGCCTTAGGAGACAGAATGTAACACAGCAGAAGCCAACATTGGCAGATCAGCTGATTACCAGAACTCTCACTATCACACTGTTCCTCTGACAGAAAGTGGCAGAAGTTGTTCTTGTTAGTCTCAGAGATTCTGGATGGTGACAGGACTTCAGCTCATCCCATTGACTAGAAATATCCATCCAACGTCTCTAAAGTAATTTTTTAAAGTGTAATTATTTGAATGTCAACAGAGGAAAGAATGAGGTGTTCCCGCGTTGAAATTGTTGTTTAGTCTACATGCAAAATTTAGGGTACGCTGCAGATAATTTCTATGTTTTAAGTTAATTGTTAGGTTTGAACCAACAGGAACAAAAATTACATAGCTGTAATTATACTTGTGGAATTTAAATGACAGCAAATCCAATAGAAAAGTAAAAGTCACTTTATTCACACTGGCCTTCAAGGACACTATTCAGTATGTGGAACAGGGGAGGAGGAGAGAAGGACAGAAAGAAAGAAAGAAAGAAAGAAAGAAAGAAAGAAAGAAAGAAAGAAAGAGAGAGAGTTTGGAATTAAAATGAGATTTTTGGAGGTCTTACTTTGATAAGGTCTCCCAGCAGCTTGTTGGCTTCAGCGTAGGATTTCTTCACCTCTTTGAACTTGTTACCGAGGCCCATGCTGTGGGCCTGGAAGTGAAGGTTGGTGTACTGGCCCCCTGGGATCTCATTTTCATAAACATCTGCATTACCAGACTTCATTGTGGCGGTGCAGTCGAAGGGAGCGTACAGACCACGAGCTACTTCCCAGTACTCGCTGTAGTCAAACACTCTGTCCAGAGAAACACCTGTGTGACAGGAGAAGTGTTACAAAATGCTGCAATGTCACTGTAATATAACAAGCCATATGACTTCAGATAGCTTATTAAAACAATATGATATATTATTATACAACTTCAATTTTCAATAAAAAAGACATACCCCTTCGTTTCAATGTTTCAAAAAAAATAAAATGATTGCTGTTGAAGACACTGCACATGATCCAGCAGAGAAACATCGACCAATCATAAAACTGCAGTGAAAAAAATGCTAAAGGAGCTCTGCAGCAACTCCCCACTCCCATGGAGCACTGCAAGTTTCACTATACTCTCTAACTACTTATATTTCTGTATATATCTTTTTGTATTGTCTTTTTGTCTGAATTTCTTGTTTGTTTGTTTTTATTTCAAATCAAAGTTTGTAATATCAATTCGAAGCTGGTTGAGTGTTTGTTTTTTTTAAATCCCAAGTGTCAAAATTAATGGAAAAGAAAAATCAATGTTTCATATCTGTAGCCACATAATTAGCAGGAAAATGTATACTGTACACTCAGCCAGACTGTGATGATCGCCCCTATGCAGATCAGAGGTCTGTATTGACTGTACATTATCCTTTTTTTTTGGACTCAGTGTAGGATGTTTACAAGCAATGCAATAATTAAAAATCATGCAAATTAAGTTCAGGCCAGAGGTTTGACTATATCAATTATTTAACCATAACTATTCTAAGTTCATAATATGAATTTCATATACACACAGGTTGTGACACAAGACTTGCTTTTCAAATCTGTTTAACAAGAAAGTGACTGCTCAGAGTAATATGTGAATAGAGTCACTTATTCATCTGTACAGTTGTCTTTTAAAACATAGGAAAGACAGAAATATATTAAAGATAGAAATGACTGGGCTGAAAGTATTCATTCAGTGAAATTAATCACCCTGTACTTTCAGATGCATTTAAGTGGTAGTGTTAGAAGCTCTCTCTCTCTCTCTCTCTCTCTCTCTCTCTCTCTCTCTCTCTCTCTCTCTCTCTCTCTCTCTCTCTCTCTCTCTCTCTCTCTCTCTCTCTCTCTCTCTCTCTCTCTCTCTCTCTCTCTCTCTCTCTCTCTCTTTTGCTAGAAACATTTGACTGACTGATATTGCTGTCCTAATCTGACACATCTCAAAACACACCATCAATCCATCAATAAAGACCCTGCATAAAGTCAGACTGTAATAATCAATGTGGATTTAATTAAGCCTGATGCCACAAGAGTAATCTTTCCTGTCTTCAGGCCACACACACACACACACACACACACACACACACACACACACACACACACACACACACACACACACACACACACACACACACACACACACACACACACACACACACACACACACACTATATTTCATAAGTGAGAATAAGTGCTCTTATAATGTTCCTGCTGGGTTTGCATCACTCCAATAGAAAATAGTAACCAATCCATTAAGCAATGTCAATGTATATCGTGTGCTGAACTCTATCATTCTCTAATGTGTCACTACAGTAGATAAATGGCCCTAAATGCCCCCGAAATGACTGTTCATTTATGAACATATGAAGTATGTATGTGTGCTTGCATGAGCTATAAATGACAGTACAATATATACCAGTTTTCTGATTGGTTGATATATATATATATATATATATATATATATATATATATATATATATATATTTTTTTTTTTTTTTTTTTTTTTGCTGTATACATAGCTTTGGCCTGTCACAGAGACAAGAGTGACTTCCCAAGGCCCCTATTTCAGTGATATCTGTCAGGTATTAGGGATATTGTGTGCATGATATAAGCATATAGAAAAATGCTTACAGCAGATTTAAGACAAGGCTCTAAAACAAGTCATTGCATTCAACATTCACAGCATTGCTGAACACCCCCCGCCCCCATCTTAAACCAGCCTAAGGTGGTGGCCTAGCCAAGCGTGGTTAATCTGGTCTGTTTTGATGGTTTTAGAGGGGTTTAGGGTATTACTGGGAGACCATCTGGCCGACCATCTAATTAAACACCAACTTGGATAAGGCTGCTAGTATGGAAGCCTGTTTCCACCTCAGAATAATCAAAAGTTAATTGTGAGATAAAGCACAAAAGAATGTCAGATTGTAAAACAAAGTTGCATAAAGTGATTAATTGAAAAATCACATTGTGAGATATAAAGTCACAATGCGAGATTCAAAATCACACTGTGAGATATTTGGGAATCAGGAATAGGTTAAGGGTATAAGTTTATAGCAAGGGTTCAGATTAGGCATTTAGTTGTGATGGGTAGGGTCAGGGTAAGGAGCTAGAGAATTGTGAATTGTGTCAATAAATGTCCTCACAAATATAGATGTACAAGAGTGTGTGTGTGTGTGTGTGTGTGTGTGTGTGTGTGTGTGTGTGTGTGTGTGTGTGTGTGTGTGTGTGTGTGTGTATGAGATGGAGTGAGAGAAAGAGAAAAAGAGAAGACTGAAGACCAAGCAGATAGACATTTAAAAGTGAACACAAAGGGCTTGCACAGGGATAAAAGGTTTGATTGTGGAAGTGAGTCTGAATGTGTCTTTGCATTTAATCAAGAGATGGAGAGAAAAAGTGACAGATGGAATATGAGAGAGAAGTGTTAGTGGAAGCGGTGGGCTTGAAGACTGCATTGAAAAACATGGAAATGGAACAAAAACAACTTACAGATGCAGAAGGAAAACAAACATATAGGGACAGATGAGTGTAGGCGGAAGAGAACGAAACAGGGAATTAAGGGAAAGATTAGAAGATGTGAATAGAAAAGCCTGAAGGAAGAGGGAAATGGGAGAGAATGTGTGTGCTATAAAGGAAAAGAGAAAAGAGGTGGAAGATAAGGGAGAGAGGGAGAAAAAACGTCAAATATGGAGCTCAGCTAGATCACACAAATCAATGACAGGGCAGCTAGGCAGGGCAATACAGACAAAAATATACAATAAAAAAACATAAAAAAAAGAAAACGAATGAACATAGAGAATGAAAACCAGATGCATGTAAGAGGCTCTGACAAGCTTGGTACAATAAGTATGTGTGTGTGTGTGTGTGTGTGTGTGTGGCATTAATGCATTAATAACAAATGCCACACTAAATTCTTTACCTGTGCTAGCCTGCTACACTGGCAACTAAATTAACCAGCGCAATACACTAGAGAGAAAACCAATGACAGTAAGAGAAAGTGATGAGAGGGAAAAAGGGATCTTCAGGAAACTAGATGTCTACTGTGACCAATTACCTCAGCAGATGCGCCCATGAATAAAAAAACTATGTACTTAACTCACAAACACACATGCTCATGTGCTAGAAACAAAGAAAATATTTATAATGTATATATCTCTACTCAATTGTAATCTCACACAATTTCTAGTATTTTTCGCCATCTAATTTTTTGGATGGGTCATAACAAATGTCTAGTCTACTAGTTTATATAGTATTTTTTTTAAAGCTCGGTTTCTCAAGGAAAAAAAATGGTTCTCAAGAAAAAAATCTAATTACAATAAAGGTTAAAAAAAGTTTTATATTTTGGTGGAAACTGTGATGCACTACCAAAAAGTTTGGCCTAAACAAGATAATAATAATAATAATAATAAAATGCTTTTATCTAGCAAGGATGCATAACATTGATCAAAAGTGACAGTTAAGACATTTCCAATGTTACAAAAATGCTACTATTTCAAATGTTTTTTCTTTTTTCTTTTCTAGTTAAAAAATTCCACAAAAATCACAAAAACATGATTCAGAAATAAGAATTGAGCACCAAATCAGCATATTAGAATGATTTCTGAAGGATCATGTGAGACTGAAGTAAGTAAAAAAAAATATATTAAAATAGAAATAATAATACTGTTTTTACTGTATTTACAACATTACATTTTTTGGTCCCACTTTATATTAAGTGGCTTTAAGTATTATGTACTTACATTGAAACATATGTACAATGTACTTATTGTGTTCATGTTGTATTGTAAAACACTTTTGCTGCTATTGAGGTGTGATACTGGTAAGGTTAGAGACAGGTGTGGTGGTATGAGTAGGTTTAAGAGTAGATTAAGGTGTAAGGGAAGGGTGAACAGTGTAATTACAAATGTAATTACATACATTAATTACAGCTGTAATTACATGCAGGAATTTTTAAAATATAATTACAATGTAAAAACATGTATATGTACACAATAAGTCCGTTGTATCAAATTATTAGTTTCAATGTAAGTACATTGTATTTAAAGCCACTTCTGTGTCTACAGCAAGCACTCTATGTGAAATAATTTTTCCTGATGGTGTTTGTCTCTATCAGAACAGCATTTGACTATTAGAAGAGGAGTTTATCACCATTGTAAAATGTGACAAAGCATTATATATATATATGCTCGCCACAGTGAGCAGACAGCAGTTTAAACCGTATGCTTCTTCCTGCCCTTGTTACATCATGGGTGGGGATACACACAAGTTATGTGTTGTTTGTATGGGAGCAGATCATCCTCACTCAGCCCTCGAGGGGGCTGAATGTGAGCATTTTGAGCGGCTATTGTTAAAAACACTTCTGCCCGGCGCTCTTTGAGGAGGGCACTTTGGCATGCGTTCCTCACGGTTCTGGTCCCGCAGCTGCTGAGGCAGAGCGGCTACTCAGGTTGTAGGGTTTACAGATGGATCTGGTAGAGGGGTTAGAGACGGACCTAGCTTTTCTCTGCCCTCACCTGACAGGTCCAGTGCTTTAACTCAGGGATTAGAAACACGCTTTGCTTGCTTCGGCCCTGAGTGAAGCACCAGTACTGCATCTATCCAGCTCCGAGGAGCTGGATGTTGTTAGTTTCGAGACAAGAGATCTTGGTGCTGAAACACTTAAGAGATGCTTGGGAGCTATCTATCCCCTGAGTCAGTATCAACCCTAAAATCCCCGACGTTACCTACCAAGCCTTTAAGAGCCACTTCAGAGCTGGTGGGTAAAGCATACTTGGTAGCAGGTCAGACCGTGGCATGTCGCTGAGATGAGAGTGTCACTACCCATACTCCCCCGACGAAATACTGGGGATCAGGGCGGCGATCGCAGCCCAAGCCTATGAATGATAAAAGGGATCTGAATACCATTATCATCTCCAAGAAGGCTTTGGTGAAGAAGTCACTCCCATCCGGGGGAAGTGGTTAACACCTTATTATACGGTGACAATTTCCCCTCTGTGCTCTCCGCCGAGCCTATATCCCAGTGTCCGCCCGGAAACGTAGCAGTGCTAGGATGCTCACCCCCTCTGAGGAGGGTCTCAGAGCAATCAGTTCGGTTGTTTCCTGTCAGTTCGCTGCTTCAGGGGACCGAATTGGTTCCTTGAGTAACAACAGAGGCCAGTCTCGAGAGACTGGTTCCCTTAGTAGATTTTTTGGCAGAGTGGAAATTACTGCCAAATATATTTCAATGGGTCCTTCTGATGGTAGAAAAGGGACACAGAATTCAGTTCCGGTCGTGCCTGCCCGGGGTTCTACCCACAGTGGTAGGCCCTGAGCAGTTGTAAAGTTGTAAAGGCTCTGCTGGACAAGAGGGCCATAGAAGATTTTCCGGGAGTTCAAGGTACTACAGCCGGTACTTTATTGTTTTAAAAAAGGATGGGGGGTTGAGTTCGAACTTAGATCTGCGCCAACTGAATCGCTCTGTAAAGAAGCTCAAGTTCAAGATGCTTACGCAAAGGGATCTCAAGGGATAGCTCCCAGATCGCAAGGGCGCTTACTTCCATGTATCCATCCTTTCACAACACAGAAAGTTCCTGAGTTTCACATTCGGGGGCGAAGCGTACTAAAATCGTATTCTTCCTTTTGGCCTAGCCTTGTGACCCCTAAAGCCTTGTGCTGGGGGCTCCTTGTCATCAGATAACAATAATGACGGATACATCACTCACGGGCAAGGGGCGATCATGAGTGTTTGCTTGGCTTAAGGTCTGTGGGCACATAAACTGCTTGGAAATTATGGCAGTGTTTCTAGCACTCAAACACTTCCTCCCAGACTTGAAAGTTCATCATGTGATTGTTCTTATAGACAACAGGTGGTCTCTTCAGGGATGTCTGTGGTTGAGCCAGTTATACAAGCTTGCTCACCAGATCCTCCTGTGGGCCCAAGGGAAGCTGCTCTCACTGAGGGCAGTTTATATCCCTGGGCAACAAAATCAGGGAGCTGAGGACCGGGGAACAGGAGACAGGAGCTGACAGGAGCGAGACAAGAGCTGAGGCCCGGGAATGGAGACTCCACCTCTAAGTGGTGAAGGTAAAATAGGAGAAGTTTGGTCGAGCAGAAGTAGACCTCTTCGCATCTCTAGACACGACATATTGTCCACTATGTTTCTCCCTCAGTTACCAAGCTCCTCTTGGGATGGATGCCATGGTGCAGACGTGGCTGAAGCTCTGTCTGTACGCATTTCCCCTGAACACTCTGCTCCCGGGAGTTCTGGAGAGAGTTTGCGGGGATGTGGCCTGTCTTCTGCCAGTAGCCCAATTTTTGCTGACCCGAGTCTGGTTCTCGGACATTGTGTCACCCCTCAACGGCTCTCCCTGGGAGATTCTGGTCAGGAGGGACATGCAGTCCCAAGCAAGGGGCACAATCTTTCACCCTCATCCAGAGTTGTGGAAACTGTGGCCCCTGATTGGGCTCAGCTCATAGACTCAGGTCTCTCAACCGAGGTTGTTGAGACCATACTTCACACCTGAGCTCCCTCCGCGAGGAAACTATATGCCCTAAAGTGAATAGTATTCACTAGAGTCCTGCGCGGGACTGTTTTCTTCATCCCGCTCCCGCCCGCGCCCGCCGAATTTCTGACCATTACCGCCCGCTCCCGCAACGTATGTGTTACACTCCCGCCCGCTCCCGCAATATGTATGTCCACTCCCGCCCGCTCCCGCAAAACTCGGAGAATTTATTCCCGCACAATAATAGAGATGCACTGACTTTGTGTCTTCTCCCGTCCCGCAGGAAAAAAACGCGTATTTGTATTGCTATTATTAAAGAGATTCATGGGTTTGTTGGTTTCGTTTCCCTGGCCTGCATGTATTCTGATGCACTGATCAGGAAGATGAATAGTAAATGTCAGACTTGCCTTGCTCAGGTTTTGTGCTGTAAATACCCAGTTTGAGGTTCTTTTCCACATCATTGACATCTCCATCATGTCGTTAGGCAACCTCCCGATCCCGCAGGGTTTTTTTTTCCCGCCCATTCCCGCCCGCAGCAAAGTTCAAACCGCCCGCTCCCGCGAGATTTGCGTTGGGTCCCGCGGGACCCGGCGGGACTCAATCCCAATGCAGCCCTCTCGTATTCACTTCATGGTGCAGAGAGCGCCAGCTGGACCCAGTTAACTGCCCTGTTGGTACAGTGCTGGATTTCCTGCAGGAGTGGTTCTCCGCGGGGTTATCCTCCTCCACCTTAAATGTATAGGTGGCGGCCATAGTTGATTACCACACTCCTTTGGGTGGTGTGTCTTTAGGTTTCCTTCATGGCACCTTGAGGCTGAGACCTGCAGTACGCACCAGAGTGAGGGCCTGGGATTTAGCCACTATATTGGAAGGCCTTTCTATGGCTCCCTTTGAGCCTACTGAAGAGGTTTCAGAAACGTTCCTCACTTTCAGGCTGTGTTCCTTCTTGCCATTTTGTCTCTCAGAAGAATCGGAGACTGCAAGCCCTGTCGGTAGCTCCTTTGTGCCTGGAATTTGTACCTGGCCTGGTGAAGCCCTTTCTCCACCCTAGACCAGGTTATTTCCCTAAGGTCCCCACCAATGTTGCAGGGCCTATCGTTCTGCAGGCCCTTTGTCCTCCGACGTTGAATCAAGAAAAGCTTAATCTGCTTTGGCCTGACCAGCATACAGCCAGCATGGGTGGAAATGGAAATTTGCACAGCACTTTATGTCTTGGAGTAAAAGGATGGTCACACTAGCATGCAACATTTCTCCAGACAAGGCAACGATGAGAAAACTGGACAGAATATTTGTGCAGAACAAATTTTTTGTATGAACAAAAATCCACCAATATTTTTTCTAAGTCAAAAAGAGGATTTTCTCTTATTATGCTCTTAATTTATTTCCCTAATTTTTCTCTGTTTTTCATCTTTCACCCATCAGGTTAAAATTGGTATCTCAGTGTTTACAGGGAGACATTGACAGATTGTTGTGTATGATGTGGTTACATGAGAGATCGTCCAAGAACATAAGATTAGACTCTGGAGAATGTTAAACGGAAGTGCAGCTGCCATTACCTAACCACTTTGCCTCTAAGGAGCCATTTTATTTGGACAGAGGAGGTGAAGAGAGGTAGAAAAAGACTGGGCAGAGAAGGTATGACTTAACTTTGACAGTAATGAAGTGGAGGAAGGGGAAATAAATGTGTAAGTGCATTTAAAAACAAAATGGGGGAAAGGAAAGGTACAATTTTCTACCTTTCTTTTTTTTGTCATTAGTCTTAGTCCAGTGTGTGTCATCAACACATTCCTTTTGTTTAACACACCTCTCAGAACACGTCAACACTTAAACAGACAGTAAAGCACAGATACACTACAGCACACTAACTGTATAAAAGTAAAAATGTATTGATATTTGACGACAGGCCCTGCTGAGTCCCTTGATTAATGAGCTCAGCGACTTGACTAAGTAGACATCATTAATCAATTGAGCCTGACTGTTACTTAGGCCGAATTAACTGACCATGGGCAGCCTGTTGAATGAAAACTGCACATGTACTGACCTAGGCTAAAAACACAATCTATGAAAACGTAGACGTTTTACTTAATGTTTCTTGTCACTTGAACTAACTTGCTCAGCACTATTCAATATTTTCAAACTATTGCTGTGCAATGACAGGAGTGGAATTAACTGACAAAACTACAAAGCTGACAATTTGTGTGTGTGTGTGCGTATATGTATATATTTATTAGTGCTGTCAAATCGATGAATCATGATTAATTGATTATAAAATAAAGTTTGTTTATATAATATATGTGTGTATATGTTATTATAATTTTATTTAAATGTACACACACACTATATATACACATATAAATACAATACACACACATATAAATTATATAACTTAAATAATTAGAAAACTGTAATAATATTACTATATATAACTGTTTTCACTGTATTCTTGATCATAAAAAACTTTTCAAAAATATGAAAAAAAGCCTTAACAATCACAAACTTTTGAATGGCAGAGAGACATGGCAAAAAGAATATAGATTCAAGTTGCGTTTTTAGTGAACTGTTCATTCCAGTGCGTGTGTTTCACTTTAAAACACGAGGTCTATCATAATCTGTGATTGTTTCTGAAGAGTGCAAGTATGAAGGTATTTTTGGTGCAAGACAACTGAACGCCTGTGACAGTGAAATTTGTAGTTGTAGAGAATAGCCACACATGTGTATCAGTAAATTTGAAGTCACAGAGAGAAATGTTTTAAGAGTTGCAAACTTGTAGACTTGTTCCCTTTCGAAGGGAACTCAACAATACGTCAACGACGCTATGGGGAACGCCTCAGGCGTGACAGGTGTCTGAAATAACTATCAAATCACGTCAATCATATTGACCGGCGACAGCCCGTGAATCATTAGCGTGAATGATTAACGTGCGACCTGGAAGTATAAAGGGGCGCCTTGCAAACATGACAAACCATCTCATCGTCTTCAGGGACTGTTTGTTTGAAACGCTATTCAAGTATACGAAGGTAAGAGAAAGATGAAAGCCCTCTGTGCTAACTGCGAGCGCACAGCTAAGGCAGATTGTTTTCGTAAGTGTGCCGACCCGTGTCCGAGGTTTCTGACACCGGCCGACACACACGAGCTGTGCGTTTTTTGCTTGGGTGAAGAGCACGCACGGGAGGTTCTCGAGGGAGCCCTCTGTGCTAACTGCGAGCGTTTTTCTCTTAAAACGCTCCGCTCTCGTCTGGCCCTCTTCTCGAGGGAAGGGGGTTCAGCGTCTGGACCTCACGGCGCGGGTCCCGCTCGTGCCGAGGCCGAGCGGCGACTTAAATCATGGGGCTCCCAGATGGAGCTCGTCGATCGCCTCGAGAGGGTTGTTAACCTCTCAGATGATTCGACGGCTGACGAGGGCGAACTGCAGGTCGATGGGGAAGATTACTCACCGACTGTACCTGCAGTTGATGCTCTTCAGGACGCGCAGGAGATGGCTGAGGAGGTTTATGATCAGGTAGATCCTGAACCTCCTCAGCCATCCTGCCCCGTGTATGCAGAGCTGGTGGATGTGATGGAGCGCGCTGTCAATAGGCTGCAGCTGCCTTGGCAGCGCGCTAGAGGAGAGATCGCTCGCGGTAGGCTCGACGATCGGTTCCTCCCCGGCCATACACCACCAGCTCAGGTGAGCCTTCCATTCCTTCCTGATCTTCACACGGAGATCGAGAGGGCATGGAAGAGCCCATACTCTGCCCGTATTCACCGACATCAGCGGGCCAGTTTCGCTGATGTTGAGGGGATCGGAGAGCATGGGTACGTGTCAATGCCGCCTATTGACGAGACGTTCGCGAACTATCTCGTGTCTGGGCGGGCAGCGACAATGAAAGCTCCAACCCTGCCATCCAAACCGCTAAAAACAACGGCTCGTTTGAATGGCAGAGCATACACAGCAGCAGGTCAGGCCGGTGCTGCACTGCACACCATGGCAGTATTACAGGCGTACCAGGCCGACCTGCTGGGGGATCTCGACCAGGGGGCAGGGATGTCCCCTGAGGCGGTGGCTGAGCTGCGCCGCACCACAGATCTGGCTCTCCGGGCCACCAAGCAAACCGCTGCCGCGATCGGACGGTCGATGGCGGCGATGGTGGCCACGGAGAGGCATCTGTGGTTAAATCTAGCCGACATCGGGGAGAAAGAAAAAGCCTTTCTCCTCGATTCGCCGGTTTCGCCTTCCGAACTCTTCGGCACCTCCGTAGAGGCGGTGGTGGGGAAGTTCAGGGAGGCGAAGGCGCGCTCAGCAGCGTTTAAAACTTGTATACCGCTGAGATCCGCGTCCGTACCCCGGCAAGCGGGAGAGCCTGGCCCTTCACGGTCTGAGGACCGTAGGCAGGGTCAGCGAGCCAGTGTCGCCTCTCGTGCGCCCCCTCCCTTGAGGAGCAGGTCGCAGAGAAGGCGTGACTCCCGCAACAGAAGAGATTTGAGGGAGGTTATCCAGTGCAAACGCACACAGCGTCGGTAATGGATAACCTCCCCGGAGGGTCACGAAATCTGCCCTCTCTCTTCTGACCCCCAGGCGTTCGTAACATCAGGCCTGGGGATGGGCCTATGATGAGAACCATGTTCTGATGGCCCACCTAGGCTTGGTTAGTGGAAACGCCCCTTTCAGGCATGTGAAGTGGCGGATCCCAGGTTTGTAAAGAACTATCTGGCGAGTCTTCACTTTGCACGCCGCAGGTGAGCTGCTGGTCTTTTCAAAGAGTATTTGTTTTTTGTGATTAAAAAATAACATATCTCTCTTTACAGACCTCGTTCCCTGTATAGAGTCATGGGGTCATGTCAAGGTAATAAGGTAAGAGAACTTTATTGGATTATCAGGGCCCTGAAGTTCCCCGTTAGGTGGCCAGAACGGTAACTGTGTTAGCCTTCGGGCTGCTAGCCACCTCAGGGTAGAGTGGTTGGTCTCTCTCTTTAAATTGTTTTACTTAGAGTGTTGACTGACGCTAGAGCTTCAGATAGATCTTATGTCCGGCCCACAGGTCCGTTTGACTTCTTCCTGAGTATGTCGCCCCTTGAGCTCTGTTTGGGTTTTCATTAGGCTGAGCGATTCTGCAGCCCTTTGTATGGAATAATACAGACTATATTCTTTAGTAAGGCTGTGGCTCCTCCGAGCCCTCAGATAGATCTATGCTTGCAGGCTGGCCCTCACCAGGGCCGCCTCTGTAGCTGGCCTAGGCTGTGCCAGGGATAATAGAGGCGCTCTGCTAAAAATTTTAGCATTTCTTCCTCTGACCCTTCACTGTGTGAATGTTGGTTTCTAGCATCCCTGTATAAACAGCCTCCTCCCGTGGGAGTCGTTAGGCCAAGGCCCGCCCCCTTCTCTGCATTCTGGGGTGACTCGAGTAATGCAGCGTGGTGCTGAGGATGGTTTGTAAGGACATGGTAGGCCTCAAACAGGCCTCCGTGGTATATATGTCTTTATTGAGCAGGGTTAGGCCGTCTTTCGCTTCACGAAGAAGACTGGGTTTCCTGCACGACCCTGCCATGCAGAACTGGCCTACGGATTTAGGCCGCCAGTTTAGGCTTCACTCACCTCGCTGAGCTACTGCTCGAGCGCTAGGTTGTAGGTGGTTGGCTTTCATTCAAGCCCCACTCCCCTAGGTTGGGCACAGATACATTTCTGTCACCCCTAGAGCCGCTGGCAGGCCCGCACCCTGGTAACCTCAGGGTGAGGTGTGAGTATTCCCCTGTGATACAGGGTAGGTCTGAGCACTTCACTCCCAGTTCTGTTTTATCCCACCTCGCACCACTATGGCTCGGGTCGAGTATGAAGTGAGCTTCACTTCTTCTTTGGTCGAAGTACGCTCCCCTGAAGCCAGAGCATTGACCTGAGCTGACGCCCATGCATAGATGGTAGGCCCCTGGCTAACTGGGGCCTCCGTTGAGGCAGAGTGGCGTATGTTGTACTCCCCTTGTTTTAAGGGTGCTAGCTTTCTTGCGGAGTACACTGCCATGGGCAATGTGATTAGGCACCAGGATGCTGTAGGCGCTGTGTAAACAGTTTTTCTGCCAACGAAGGCTGCGCCATTAGGTAGTAGGCCTCAGCAGGCCTCCTTGATTGGACAGCCCCCCAGAGGGCACTGTAGGCCAGCTCACTTTACATGGTTGGCCTTGGTGGTTCGGGCAGTTGACTCACTGATGGGTAGTAGGCCTTAAACAGGCCTCCTCGGAGGTGAGTCCCAACATTGTGGGACATACCTTATAGCGCTACTGGAAGCCCATTAGTGAATTATGCTGTGTAGTATGGTTTCCAACAGTGTACTCTATGGCAGAATATGACTTGCTATTAGCTAGTAGGCCCGACCAGGCCTCCCTGATAGGCGAGTCCCCAGCTGGCTGGCCTTAGCAGGCCACCTTATACTTTCACCCGGACTCAGGGCTCAAAGCTACCAGTGGTTATCAGGTAGTAGGCCACTCAGGCCTCCCTGAAGGTGAATTCCCACTTAAGATGGTTATCAGGTAGTAGGCCTCACCCGGCCGCCCTGAAGGCGAATTCCCACTTACGTTGGCTATCAGGTAGTAGGCCTCTCTGGGCCTCCCTGAATGTGAGCTCCCAAATATTGTGGCTGTCAGGTAGTAGGCCGCTCTGGGCCTCCCTGGATGTGGGCTCCCAAATATTTTGGCTGTCAGGTAGTAGGCCTCACCAGGCCTCCCTGAAGGTAAGTTCCCGCATGCTGTGATTATCAGGTAGTAGGCTCCTCCAGGCCTCCTTGAATGAGAACGGTCAGGTAGTAGGCCTCACCAGGCCTCCCTGAAGGTGAGTTCCCACAGATAGTGGTGACCAGGTAGTAGGCCTCACCAGGCCTCCCTGAAGGTGAGCTCCCCACATACTGTGGTTGTAAGGTAGCAGGCCTCACCGGGCCTCCCTGAAGGAGGAGTTCCCACGGAGTTCCCACGTACTGTGGTTATCAGGTAGTAGGCCTCTCTTGGCCTCTCTGAAGGTGAGCATCTCACATACTGGGGTTATCAGGTAGTAGGCTCCTCCAGGCCTCCTTGATTGAGAACGGTCAGGTAGTAGGCCTCACCAGGCCTCCCTGAAGGTGAGTTCCCACAGTTTGTGGTTACCAGGTAGTAGGCCTCTCCAGGCCTCCCTGAAGGTGAGCTCCCCACATACTGTGGTCGTAGGGTAGCAGGCCTCACCAGCCTCCCTGAAGGTGAGTTCCCACGTACTGTGGTTATCAGGTAGTAGGCCTCACGTGCCTCCCTAAAGGATCAGGTAGTAGGCCTCTCCGGGCCTCCCTGTAACGCTCCCTAGTGGTGCTGGGTTTATGAAGCTAGTGGTCTCTTGCTATCAGTTTCAGCTAGCCTTAATAGGCAGCTGCTGAAGGCGAGCTTGCGCCCTGGCTCGCTAAAGTGTTCATTCTCTGCTAAAGGTTCCCTCCCGGAACCTTTTCTGCCTACAGCCTGGTTTGCCTACCAGGCAGACCTTGTGCTCCCCTCACGAGGGTCTCTATGAGCATGCGGCT
Source organism: Siphateles boraxobius (assembly GCF_051911475.1). Lineage (NCBI taxonomy): Eukaryota > Metazoa > Chordata > Actinopteri > Cypriniformes > Leuciscidae > Siphateles > Siphateles boraxobius. The sequence goes on along the minus strand of NW_027508734.1, from coordinate 44,285,094 downwards.
TCCTGAGTCTGGTCAGACGGTCGTAGGCCTCTCGTGAGGCCTCCCAGTTAGATCAGCCCTTAGGCCTTCACAGGCCTCCTCAGTGTTTTGAAACACAGACACTGGGTTGATCCGTGGATCGAGTAGAGAAACTCCCCTCGCTAGCAAGGGTCTGAAAGCACTATGCTGAGTCATACTCTCCGGGATATCCCGTCTCTGAGATCCGGGCCGAGTGGTTCACTGCCAGCTTCGCAGTCCCTCGGGTTGGATGCCTTACTTAAGGCATTTGTCCAGAGGCTCTGTCTTCAGACAGACAGGATTTGGCCTGACTAAGTGTCTATGTACTGGCGCCAGGTCAGGCCGTCCTGGTGGCATTTCGGGGTGAGTACGTTCCCCTGAATAGTGACTGGCTGGGGTTCCCTTGGGTTCCCTAGCCACATTCCCTAGAAGGGACCCCTTCTAATTGGAAGCTGAGGTTCCAGGCCCGGAGCCGGCCCAGGTAGACCTTTCATTTAACCATGTTTATGAAGGTTTTTCTGTGAGGCTGTAGCTTGGGCTATGACCGTAGGGAATGCTGTCACTGACAGCCCAGTGTGACCTGAGGGTGAGTGGTTCTAGCGTTTCATTTGAAGTTGCTGGTTCTGACAGTTGTCACTGCCACTTGGCATGCACTCCCCTTAGCATGGCGGCGTTGGTATATCGTTCCCCATAGCGTCGTTGACGTATTGTTGAGTTCCCTTCGAAAGGGAACGTCTCAGGTTACGACTGTAACCTATGTTCCCTGAGAACAGGGAACGAGACAATACGTCTCCCTGCCATGCCGCGGTGCTTGCCTACCGTACAGTCCCTTCAGACGATAAGGTGATTTGTCATGTTTGCAAGGCGCCCCTTTATACTTCCAGGTCGCACGTTAATCATTCACGCTAATGATTCACGGGCTGTCGCCGGTCAATATGATTGACGTGATTTGATAGTGATTTCAGACACCTGTCACGCCTGAGGCGTTCCCCATAGCGTCGTTGACGTATTGTCTCGTTCCCTGTTCTCAGGGAACATAGGTTACAGTCGTAACCTGAGACGTTTTTTTCTCTCCCACAAACACAACACAACAGTTACACCTTCTCAAATTCTTCATTGCAGGTGCAAAAATCCTATTCTACAAATCACAAATTAATAAACTCGTGCGCTCGCATTTTTGCTACAGTTGCTCCAGTGAATATGGTGCAAAACGCATTTACACACCCGCATCAAAAAATTTGAAGTCACAGAGAAATTTTGCTCATCCGCAAATCAGTATGTGAATTCATCCAATGAGAGTTGCACACTTGTAGAATATTTTCTCACAAATATCTTGTATTTTTTTCTAGCACAAAAACATGTACATAACTACAGCTGCTTGAATCTGCTGCGACGAATCTCAAACACTGTTTTTCGCTTTCAAGTGACAAGTTTCACGCGCTCTCCCTTTTGCACCATATATCTCGTTAAATCTGGAGCAAAAGTTACTTGTAGCAAAAATGCGAGCGCACGAGTTTATTAATTTGTGATTTGTGCACCTGCAATGAAGAATTTGAGAAGGTGTAACTGTTGTGTTGTGTTTGTGGGAGAGAGAAAAAAGTCTACAAGTTTGCAACTCTTGAAACATTTCTCTCCCTCTGTGACTTCAAATTTACTGATACACGTGTGGCTATTCTCTACAACTACAAATTTCACTGTCAGGCGTTCAGTTGTTTTGCACCAAAAATACCTTCATACGCAAGCCCTGCGCTTTATGGCCAAATGATACGCAAACTACGTTTCTCTGCTGGATAAATCAAACCAGCATCTCGCTAGTAAAGTTTAATTCATGAGGATTGCAATCAAGGTAAAGGCGATTGCGGTGACATACAGGAGTCGTACAGTAAGCATGTGTGAGTCCATTATATTTATGCGCAAACAAACCATGTATTTGATGCACTGACCAAAAGAAAAGTGCATAGTTAGCTGTGCGTTGATAAATAACTGATAATGGAGCTTTTTTGCTTGTGAAATTTATTCGACCACACCTTTATACGACTCTTGTCCACTCACCAGTATCAAGTTTGGTTCCTCTGGTGCAGGCTACGATGGCACCCATGCTCGGTTGAGAGGTCATGCCAGCCATTGAGTCAACTGCTACATCCACTATATCTGCGCCTGCTTGTGCACAGGCTAACATTGCCGCGACTCCTGCACCTGCCGTATCGTGAGTATGAACGTGAATGGGGATGTCTGGGAAACGGTCCCGCAATGCTCCAATCAGTAAACGGCTGGCTTCAGGCTTCAGCAGGCCAGCCATGTCCTGAGAAGGAAAGAGAGAAGAGCTGGTTTTAACCACTTAAGCGAACCCAAAGAAAAGAAAATCAGATTATAATAATCACTGTATCATTACAGCAGATCAACATAGCAATAGAGAGAAGAAATAACTGTAACAGAAATAACAGAGCTAGAATGAGTATTACTGTCAATGTCTTTAGTCATTACATCCTTAATTAACTGCCAAAAAATACCATGCTATTTCCTATGTTCTGACACACAAAACAGTGGTTATATTGGCAAATCCGTCACCTCTGCTTTTTTGAGTGTTGAACATGATTGTCAGGACAATACTGTAGTTTCCATGTACATGAGATCTACCTTAATAGCCAGTATGTGTGTTCCAGCCTTAACTAGCTCATTGGCTAGCTTTAGATAGTACTCCAGTGAGTATTTCTGTCTCATGGGGTCAGACACGTCTCCCGTGTAAGAAATTGCCGCTTCCACCACACCTCCTGCTGCCCCTGCAGCTTCCATCCCCAAAAGCATGTTGGGAATATAATTCAGGGAGTCAAAAACACGGAAGATATCCATTCCATTCTCTTTGGCTACCTCACAGAATCTAGGGAACGAGAGAGAGATCATCATCAATGGAAATAAGGTTTTGAGCTCTGCACTACAGCTAACTCCTTTACAACTGCCATTTATGGGTTATGAGAGTAAAAAGAGACATTTGTGTCAATGCACATTCAAGTCAAGCCACTAAAATCAGACATTTTGCTGCCTGCCAGAGTACTTTCCAACAGATACAATCAGTATGTGGTTTTTATTATGGAATGTGGAAATTTTAAAATGAATACCATTGCCATGATACTAAGGGGGTTGTGGTTGGTTGCAAGAGCACTGTCATGTGGTTGCTAAGGTTTTCTGTGTGGAGTTAACATTACTCTATGCAGATGCTAAAAAGTTCAGCATGTTTTTAGTTTGTTGCTATGAGGATGCTAACGAGTTCGGAGTGAAGTTTAGGGTGTTTCTATGTGGTTGTTAAAACGTTGTGAGTTCTACGGTGTTATGCGGTTTTTAAGGTGCTCTGAGTGGTTTTATGGTGTTGCTATACAGTTGCTAAACTGGTCTGACTTTTTTAGCGTGTTGCAATAGGGTTACTAAAGAGTTTAGAGTGAATTTTTGCATGTTGCTATGCACTTCTTAAGATGTTCTGAGTGGATTATTAGCACAAGTCAATTGAGACCACTCCCAGGCCTCATTTGTGTATACAGTATACTTGGGGTTGCACAGACTAATCGACTTTAATGCTCTGCCATGACGCTTTAAGCTTGAAGTCGAATAAGTCAGGATAAGAAATCTTTGAAGTCCACTTTTACGCTCTGTTTTCAACAGTTAAAATGACAAATAAATGCATACTATGGGAGCGCTCCACAAGATATGTTTGATTGTACCATCTGGATGCTCAAAATTGATCGGGTAAATGCATGTTTTAAACAACTTATTGAAACACGTGTGTTAATCGCTGTTCCAAACTATTGCGCTGCTGCATCGTAACACACATAGCTCGCACATCACGTGCAGATCGCGCACACACAGAAACATTCAGTAGCACAGAAATGTATTGTCAACACTGTTCTGTGATTTATCAATAAAATAGCTTAGAAACTGAAAAGTTCTAGCATATATTTCTTAGTAACTAAAACCCACACCTTCATTTTTAGTAGAGAGATCCTGCTAGAAAGAATGAATTCACAAGCAATAACTTTCTCACCAATGCGTTCAAATAAATGTAATTTTTACGTGCTACTTAATCTGTTTCTGATTTAGCACGAGCAGAAAACTGTGAGAAATGTAACGACCCAAAGACAAAAGAACGGATAAGAATAAGCTGTTATGTGGGAGCAACAGCCTTGCGGGCAGCGCTTTGTCATACAGTATATCCTAGCTGTGCACAAGGCAACCCACATTCAGATCTCTTAGCTCAAGGTTCAGGCTTATTTGTTCATTAATGATGTCATCAGCGACTAGTCGACATTGATTCAATTTTGATCACATAAATGTCGACTGAAGAAAAATCTGAAGTCTTTCAACCCCTAACATATACACACACGAACTTTGATGTTAGATGTGATCAATTGATTTGACAGGCACTAATTAATGAATATGTGCAGCTTCACCAAAGCTATTGGGAGATTATTGGTGTATTTGTTACATTTGTAAGCATTATTTTCCAAAAATGAAAGCATAAGAAAATCCTAACTACTGTGTCCACATGCAGATTACTGCAAAAATAGCATTAAGTATTAGCTTAATACTCAAGCTAATATATAAAAAAATGAATGTAAAGAGCACTACAAATGTGTTTACTGCTGGAACGGTATCAACTCTAACTCTCAATACATGCACTGCCCTCTATTGTGTGTGTATGTGTGTGTTGTTCATGTTGTGCCTACAAATGTAATCACCTAAATTGTGTAGACAAGCCAACATCCCTCACGAGGAAAACAGCTTAATAAACATACTAAATAAAATCTTAATAAACATTTACATTTGCAGAAAGGTTTCTGTGAGGGAAGGATTAGCAGTAGAGGATAGAAAATAACATTAGCCAATGTGTGTGTGATCTCACTTGAACACAGCATTATCAGGGTAGTTTGTGTATCCCACAGCATTGGCTCCACGTAGTAGCATCTGAAATGGGACGTTGGGAATCAGAGCTCTGAGCTCCTGGAGTCTCTTCCACGGACACTCCCATAGAAAACGCATCGCTACATCAAATGTAGCTCCTAGAGACAGAAAGAGAGATTTTAAGGTCATGGCAAAGACTGAAGTGATATCAAAGGCTGAATTGATCCTCAGTAATCCAACACACACACAGAGCTGAGGAACATCTAAAAATCACTGACATACACAGACAATAAGCTTAGTGACCCAGCACATGAACATTCAATAACTGCTAATTTGAAATAGAGTAATTATTTAATTAATTCGCCACTTCTGTGTGAATGTATATTCATTAAGAAATGACTTTGTGAATGTGTCACATGCCTCCCCAGTTCTCCAAGCTGAAGAGGTTATTGAAGTTGTGGCTCAGAAAGGGAGCAATCTTCTTGAGGTCATGTGTCCTGACGCGAGTTGCCAGCAGAGACTGGTGGGCGTCTCTGAAAGTGGTGTCCATCAGTAGAAGACCCTGATGCTGTCGAATTGCCCGTGCAAAACCCTCTGGACCCTCTTTCAACAGGACTTCACGGAAGCCTCTGGGTGGCTCACCTAGACAGAAAAAAACAAAGTGATTTGTGTACACAGCACACATATAAAGTCAGCTGACCAACTCAAAACACCTTGATATAAGTAGGGGGCTATTAGGAGTTTACAATATTGACAAAAATTATGATCTCAATATTTTCTAGGATTTTGCTGATAAAGATGATGAGATTAAATAGTGTATTTTTTTATTAAAGACATTTAATTATACATTAAATATGAAACTAAAGCCACCAGTAAGTGAAGATTATTCACTTAATTAGTGAGTCATTGAGCCATTCACTCAACCGAGGAAAGAACAGGTCATAATAACTGACTCAATGAATCATTGACCTGATTATTTAAAAAAAGAAGAACTGTTTTCTCCCAGCTTTATTTAGAAACATTTTAGTAGGGGAAACAGAGCAAAACAGACTAAAATGTAGCTCACAATATTAACTTTTATTTAACAAATCTGATATTCTCGAAAACAGCACACTTGCTTGTGTGATATTGCTTAACTATATGATATTATATAAATATATGACAAAAACTCATACAGGGCATTTTTGCCCCCCATTTTTTAAATTCTGGAGGCATTCTAATAAGTTAAAAAAGTGTACATGTGTCTTTTTGTTTGTTTCTGCAAAGGGAGTGAGATAGCTACTTGATAATGCGCACACAATTAAAACAACAATTATGATAGTATCATAGATACATATAACACACCCAAGGGACTGTATCTACTATTTATCTACTATTAACAATTGACAGATTGGACTGATGTTAGAGTAGTCTGACTGCTTCTCATTGTGGGCCTGTCACACATACGGCTTTGAAACAGGTGATCAATTGAATGAGTGCTATTGACACTTCTTACTGATTCCCTGTCATGCAGCGTTTCATTTGGCATCCGATCAAAGTAAATACGAAATAAGAATAGCAACGGCACATGAATATTTGCTGAGGAGAACAAGAAGAAAAATTTGTGCTGAGTAGCTAACACCAGACCATGTTTCTCTGCTATAGCGAAGCTACGAGAACCCACCAACCTCAGACTCCGGGAAATTCCTACTAGTCACAAGTCTCAGATGTATCAGTTTGAGGGGCCATTAACCCAGGAGGCAGGGGGTGGCGCCACTAACTTTCATTACAAAATAAAGTTGAACTAGGGGTGGGCGATATGACCAAAATCTTATATCACGATATGAGTATTTCATGATATCATGATATAGTTATTTTTTGGTATAAATAAGGTTTTTATGATTTAAAATTGTGTTGATACCATTTTATTACAAAAACGAATATTAGTTAGGTAAAAAAAAAAACAAAAAAACTCAAGCTTACTGAAGACAAGAACAAAGACACTAATTACAAGCATAGTAAAAAGTGAAAAACAAATTAAATAGATCTACCTGAAAACTTTCAAGCACTATATAAGAAATACTAAGATACATAAATTGTAAAAAAGTAATTAAATGTACATGAGAATTGGCTTCATGAATGCGTGTCTCTCAGACAGTGCTCAGAAACGATATTAGCAAAATGAGCTCTTTTTCAGTGCTTTTTGCACTTCAATGGTTTAAAAATCACTTCTTTTTACACCGCAGTGCTTAAACACATGCAAATGATAAGCTTTTGTGATGGCGTAGCACGGTAATGTCACGTGAGCATGTAACCGTGATAGAGACGATCTCTACTGGTTGACAAATTTCTACTGGTTAATTGTGTCTACCGGACCACTATGCTATTTATCACCCACCCCTAAGCCGAACATACTGACTCTCTCTATTAATGCAAATGGCACAAATACCTAAAAAACTATATAAAAAACAGATGGGCCGCTAGCTTATTCAAGCAAAAATAAAAGTAAATCATGCTGTCCAATGAGAGAAGGAGTGTGAGATAAAAAAGGACGGGGGAGACCGTTGATAGACATGCAGTTAGTAAGACATTGATGCATAGATTTGCATATTTTAAAGCATAAATACACCCACATGTGAGTTTAAATGTATGTACCTCTGTGGGAATTTCTCTGTATGGAATGCTTGTGGGCATATGAAAGGAAAGATGAAGGCCAAAGCCTATTTATCGCTCATTGTGTGTCTGATACACACATGCAACACACACAATGATGAGGGGCATCTCATGAGGCTTGGGATACACCTACCACAGATGTGACCTACTTACACAGACACATGCATTTTTTATCCCATGAAAGACCTTTTCCATACACACACCTACATGCACGGCACATATTTGGTCCAAATGTGTAGGGGGACAATTTTGTATATGCTCTACAAACTACAACCAGTTCCACTGAGAACTCCCAGATAAAGCACCGAGAACAGGAAGAAAGTGGGAAAACTTTTTTTGGATACACATACATATATGGACACAATCCATCAGGGGTCCTTTGGGATTTTTTTTCCCTCAACACATCATGTTCAACAAACAAGAATAAAGGTATGCCAATAAGAATAAGAGAAAATTGGCTTAATTAATTGCACACACATATGCATACACATACCTATTCCTCAGGAATCTCTCTCTCTCTCTCTCACACACATACACACACACACACACACACACACACGCGCGCGCAGAGGGAGCATGGTATGCGGCTCACACACCCCTAAACCCCTGTAATGAGATTTCTAATGTGACCGGATCCCTCTTTCATTTGGCAGAGGGAAGGAGAGAAGGGAAGGATTAAAGCTGCATTATCACACTCTAGTCCATCCACAGAGAGAGAAAGAGAGAGAGAGAAGTGCTGCCAATGTTTAGGGCTGCTATAAACATGAGTATGAATTCCACAAACATCTGTTGTGGTACACATTTGATGTGGCAATTGTGTTTGTGATACGAGTGTTTAGATTTGGGGAGTAACTAAACTATCTGTGATACATGTGCAGAGTTGGGGAGTAGCTCAACTATGCTACAAAATTAAAGGGGTTGTTCACTTAAAACTTAAAATTCTTATCACTTTGATGGTCCCCTTTAGACATTCTGTTACCTACAGGTAATGTTGGACATACATATAAACTAGGCTTGCTGCGATAGTCGGTGTTACTGATGTTAAGCAGTGTCTAGCCGCAAAACCATTTACATCACTTGCCCACCCCACCGTCGTTTTTTTTATAGTAATAAAATCAATTAGTTCAGTTAGAGAACAGACGCTACAATTAAAAACTTAAACGATTCTGCTCAATACCGCGTGTGCTGATTCTGCCGAACGAGAGTCGCAGTGATTTAATTTATCACAGGACAAGAGTGAGGCGAGCTGACAGACAAGACGATGGCGGAAGATTTGGTTATAAAATCTAAATGTAAAAGCGCCTATTTGACAGTATTTTGGAATTAAACCCAATGCTAAAGGGAACTTACAAACATAAATGAGGCAATCTGTAAACTTTGCCTGATGAAGGTGGAAGCATCCCGAGGTTATACCTCTAATTTACACACGTACGCACGCACGCACGCACGCACGCACGCACGCACGCACGCACGCACGCACACACACACACACACACACACACACACACACACACACACACCTTCACGGTGTATGCAATGCCTATTCGTTTTGTTTATAAAGCCGTCTTATTTGCTTTATTAATAAAGTTCTAGGTTCATTATACACAAGTCAGTCATTGTACTGTTTGTTGTGTCGAAATTACGCAAATTTGAAAGCAAAAGTAAAATATGCACGGCCGCACAGACATTTATAACGGTGCGTGTCCTGGAGTGGAACGATTGAGCGTTTTCAGTTAATTCCTGACTTTCTTAGCTCAACTTCTATAGGGATTAAATTGTAAATGCTCGCTCTGCTCCGCGCCAGTGGACACGCACCATAAGTGACGATACCGGTGTTGTCACGGGTCGATTAACTGGTGGGAAAATTTCCTCACCGTCACTCATCCCTAAAGTCAACTTACTCTCATTAGGGTATTAGTTGAGTATTAGTAGACTGTAAGGGGTATGGTTAGGGTTTGTAGAATAAGGGGTTATGGTTAGTAGCATAAGTTGACATGAACTTGCAAAGTCATTTATTGTCAGTAGACTGTCTGTTGGGGTAGCATCAAAACAAAGTTCATATATTAAGAAGACAGTCTACTAAGACTCTAATAAGAGTTAGTTAAAATGTATGTGAAATGGGTCACACTTTAGATTAGAGTACAATTCTCACTATAAACTAACTATTAACAATGACTTTTGCCTCAAACTCCTAATTACTGCTTATTAATAGTTAGTAAAGTAGTTGTTAAGTTTAGGTATTGGTTAGAATTAAGGGATGTAGAATATGGTCATGCAGAACAAGGCATTAATATGTACTATATAAGTACTAATAAACAGACAATATCCTAGTTATATGCATGCTAACAAGCAACTAGTTAATAGTGAGAATTGGACCCTAAACTAAAGTGTTACTGTGAAATGTTACTAGTAGCCAACATAATGTATAAAGGGGACCATCAAAATACAGTAAAGTGTTAGCTTCTTGGTTTATACATATTTAATTTAGGCTTTTATTCACATATAAACAACAATGAATGCACAGACATGTGCATCAAATTTTGTAAATGAAAGCTCAAACATGCTTGACGTACAAGAACAAACAAACTCATTAACAACATTTTTGAAGCTTGAAAGTTTTGGTGGAATGAGACAAAAATCTCTTAAAGGGTACATGACATGAGAAATCAAATCTTAATTTACACTTTATAATAATGTTCATAAATAAGTCAGTTATAATTTATTAGTTAATGATGAACTAATAATTTACAAAACATGACTACATTCATAAATTATTAATAAGTGATATGCCAACATTTTATGAATGTTTTAATTCAAAGTCATTTATCAGTTTTTAGTTAATGATGAACTACTTTACAAAACATGACAATAAGTTAAAAAATTATTAAGTGATATGCTAACATTTTATCAATGTTTTGTGAATTTAGTTATAAGTAATTCAAAAGGTATTACTTATTCATGAACTAATTATTTACAAAAAATGACTATAAGTTCATAAATTATTAATAAGTGGCATTCTAATGACTTACAAATGTGTTGTAATTTATCTTAAAAAATTAGTAAATTAAAATAAACAGGTTGCTAGTAAGATGGTTAATAATAAGCCATTAGTTGTTATATCATTAATCACTTAAAATCATTTAAATATTTGTGTCAAAATTGTATTAGTATCTTAATAAACTGGTTAATCATGAACAAATGATGAACAAACAATTAAAAAAAATATATAATTAAGAGGCATATTTTATTTACTATATTAAGTAACTCGTCTGTGTGTGTGTGTGTGTGTGTGTGTGTGTGTACATGTTTTTCTATCCCGATGGGGACTTCAACCTGAATGCACATTGACTCATGGGGACTTGTGTCACCGTAGGGACCTAAATTGAGGTCCCCATGAGAAAATGGTGGGTGAAAAAGGTGAGAAAAAGGTCCCCATTTTTTTTTTTGAAAAATGCACAAAGTAGGGTTAGTGTAAGGGGATAGAATATACAGTTTGTACAGTATGAAAACCATTATGTCTATGGAGAGTCCCCACAAAGATAGTGAACCAGACGTGTGTGTGTTTGTCATACCCAGAGAAACAGAAAGAACGACTGGATCAACAGATGAGGATTTGGCTTTAACTGGAATAGGAGTCATGGGTCCATTTACCATGATGTGACCTGTGGAGAAATACAGCAGATGTTTAAACACAAATGCACTCTCACACATTTTAGGCAATCACAGGTGCAACACAATGATAAATGCACACACACACACACACACACACACACACACACACACACACACACACACACACACACACACACACACACACACACACACACACACACACACACACACACACACACACACACACACACACACATACACACACACACACACACACACACACACACACACACACACTGACCCAGATAGTGCAGGAGTTTTTGGGCTCTGTTCTGTGTAGGTTTGAGGTTGAAAAGTTCCTGGTTCTCATCAATAAACTGGGTGTCAACTGTGGCATAAAGGAACTGGCTATTGCTCAATACATTCTGCAGGAAGGGGATATTAGTCTGAAAGAGAAAAAGGAGCGATTTAGATTATCACCTGATAGTCACAACACATGCATTTATTCAATATGTGTGGCAGTTGAACACATTAACTAGTACAAGATGTCAGATCCTCTATACAGTCACCATATGAATAAGTAGGTTTGGGATGCCCAAACTTTACCAACTAAGAGCAACCAACAAATTCCTGAAATAACATGCTTTATCCATTTCCAAATGATACCTAATATCACTGAATATCCACCATCAAATCATATGTAAATACAAACAAAAAATACAAGAGCAAGTTCCAGGAAATTCCAACAATTACCAAATAGATATTTCAATTTTCTGGGGAAATATGTAAAAAGTGCTTGCATGTGCAAATCTGGCCATTGTTATGCAATTGCTAAGATGTTCTGAATGATTTTAGAGTGCAATTATGTGGTTGCAATGGTGTTTCTATACAGTCATTAAGGTGTTCCGAGTGGTTTTAGAAAGTAGTTATGTGGTTGTTAGAGTGTTGTTGTACAGTCACTAAGATGTGCTGAGTGGTTTTAGAGCAGGGATGGATAATTCCGGTCCTGGAGATTTTAGCACCAGCCCTAATTAATCATTACCTGCCTGTAATTTTTAAGTAATCTTGAAGACCTTTGGTTAGATTATGAGTTGCTAAACTGCAGAAATGTTGTTGCTAAACTGCAGTTGCTAAGGTGTTGCTATACAGTTTCTGAAGTGTTAGTGATTTCAGAGTGTGGTTGTGTGGCTTCTAGGGTGTTGCTATGCAGTTGCAAAGGTGTTAGTGGTATCAGATTGCGATTTTGTGGTTCCAAAAATGTTAATGTAAGAATGTATTCTGAATGGTTTTAAAATGTTGTTATGCTATGCTGTGGTGTCTGTGGTTTCAGAGTGTTGTTATGCTTTGTTAAGGTATTGCTATCAGACCCGTCGCTATGGGCTGGCCATAGGGGGGCGGCCCCGCCCCAAAAAATGCTTGTGCCCCCCCACTTGAGGCACAGATAATTTAATTTTAATTTAATTTTAATATTATCATAGTTGCTAATTTTGTGTTGCATTACTGTTGCATTCTTTATAATTAAAATATTAAAAATATAAAGAAACAATGGTGTGATTTAGTTTGATTGATGGGAATCTACACTGCAACAGCCTATCACGGCCTTACAAAAGAACGTTAGGCTACGTACGTGACATACAACTAAGCCGCTCAACAGTTACCGCGCATTTTTGAAAGCAGTTTCAAAACGAGTTTTCGCCGGCTTACTCGCTTCAGTTCCTTCCGAGTGAAATGATACTTTGATGAGGAGGTTCTGCTCGGAGAAACGCTTATTCCCGCTGTACTGGGACTGGAGAGAGGACAGCGCTGCCTCCACTCAGAGTATCTGTGCGAGTGTATTTGCGTGCGTGCGTGTGTATGTATGTGTGTGTGTGTGTGTGTCATGGCAATGCATATCCCTCTGTTGACTGCTTTAAAATGCAATGTTTGAGAGTTGCTTCTAGTTTTACATCTAATATGTGGTGTAGTCAAGTGTTTTATGGATATTCATAACATTGCTTCTGTGCAATGTGGTGTAGGCTTCCTGGTCATATTGCTGTAGGTTATATGTTTAACGTGATGATTACGTGCTGCGCGACTAGAGTTGATTATTATAAATATACATACTGTAGGCTAATAATAATTGTGCCCCCCATACATTTCATATACCCCCCTTAAGACTGAGGTCTGGCGACGGGTCTGATTGCTATGCATTTGCTAAGATGTTCTGAGGGGTTTTAGAATGTGCTTGTGCAATAGCTAGGGTATTGCTTTACTGTTGCTTAGGTGTTAGAAGTTTCAGAGTGTTTATATGGATTGCTAGGGTGTTGCCAGCAGTTGATAAGGCGAACTGATTGGTTTTATAATATGGTTATGTAGTTTCTAGGGTGTTTTCTATGCAGTTGTTAAAGTGTTAATAGTTTTAGAGTGTGGTTGTGCAGTTGCAAAGGTGCTAGTCGTTTCAGTGTGTGGTTATGTGGTTGCTAAAGTGATGCTATACAATCACTACGATATTTTGAGTGGTTTTAGACTGTGGTTGTGCAGTTGTTAGGGTGTTGCTATACAGTTGCTAAGGTGTTAGTAATTTCAGAGTGTGGTTATGTCATTGCTATGGTATGACTATTTGTTCTTAGGCTAGGGTCTTGCTAGCTGGTTGCATACTGGAACAAGACAAAAAGCTTACACAGGTCTATATAATAATTTGGTATGGATCGGGTCATCTGCCAAAATTCAAGTCTTTGAGTTTTGTTTTTCATTCTGTTTTATCATCCATCTAAACCTAAGTATGAAAAAGAATAGTTCTGCCATGACAACCCCTGGAGTTATTGGCATGGTAATGGATATAACGATGTTGTATTTTTGGTCTTAGCGGAATAGATCTGCTACGCTGCTGCTTTTATTACTGCTGCTGCCGCAGAGCAAGTATGGAACTTGCTACTGCCAATACATACACGACACGCTGCTGTGAGTAAGTAAGACATGATGCTGCTGTACAATATAGCGTACATGAATTACCCGTTGTAGATCTATACAGGTGGAGCTGGGGAAGTTGGAGGGTTTCTGAAAGCACGCTGCACTGCAAATGGCAAATGCTACCCAAGTATTTGAAGGCTGAGTAGCGAGCTCATTGGCAACTGATACAGCAGGAACCAATAAGCTGCGCCCTATAGATAATGATGTGATTATGAACAGGTGAGTAAAAGGACCTATTAGCCTGCACCATCTAGAGTTTCATGCCAGAACTTTGTAGTTATATTTTCTTTAGCAAGCGCCACTTATAACAACAAACAAACAAACACAATGCAGAACATAATTCTAGATGCTGACAAAGAACAAAGCATCAAGTTGGCCCATAATTGTCCATTTCATTGACAGTGCTTTTTAGTACTCTCACAGGGCGTGGGAAGTATGCATTGTAATCTGTATTGTCTAAAAGCACTCGGTTCTTTCCCGATGGCTGCTATAAATGCATTAGCATTTTGAGACAGCTGAAGTTCAGGCCATAACAGAGCTCCTGCACTGGAATTGGCCCCTAGACTGCAGCTATCAAAACAGCAGTGCACACCGCTCACTGCACCAATAAACACTGTTTTAGTGTATGCAATGGGGCATGAGACAGGAATGCGTGTGTCATGTGACAAAGAGAAACAAGTACAAAATAGAGAGATGGGGGTTTGTGTGTGTTTTATGTGACACACAAAAAAGGGATCTAGAAAGTGCAAAGGGACTACAGGAGAGACAGAAGATGACGTGTCAAAGTAAGAATATAAAAAGGATATTGTGGAAAAAGCAATGACGTTAGATCTGAATTCAATCCCTTTTCAGAGTTGACTATGCTGACTGACACATTGTCTCTATGTTGCCTACAGTATATCCCTGTATACACACACACACACACACACACACACACGCCCTTAACTCCAATACAGTACGTCACACATTGTGTTCTACAAGGGATCAAGACCCAATTACCCAGCAAAACTTGAGAGAAAATAGGGGATTTCTCCAGAGGATTCCAATGGAAGCTGAAGAGTTAATGGAGGATTTAATGTAGTTTTCCATCCTATTCTTCTCCTGATTGGATCTAACATGATGAATGATGAACAGTTATGAAAAGAACAGTATGAAAGAACACAGATGAAGTGCTGAGGAAAGATCTGAAAAGTCCTGAATGAGAGAATGACTGGGGAAATGAATGTTACTGGTCTTGTACATGTATGTTGGAGAGGACAAGAGTTTGGTTGAGATAAAGCAAGACATTTGCTTTCTTTTTTGCTATGTCATTGTTGCTTTAATTTTGCTGTTGTTCGTTCCTGTGAAGCCCTGCAGGGTCAAATTCAGTCTCTGTCTTTGCTTTTTTTGCCTCATTTAACAGATCTGCCTTCACATCAGTCTTATCTGTCTATTTCTCTCAAATTGTTTTCTGTTTAATCATGTCAGTATTTTGATAGAGAAGTCTCTCATTTATATATGCTTCTTGGTCTTCGTTATTTCTACTCCTTGATTCAATTTCAACCGATTCAATTCATTTCGGTTTGATTCGACTCATTATTCCTGATCATTGATTCAATTCAGTTTGATTCGACTTGACTTGATTTGACTTGTTATTCCAGCTCCTTGATTCAATTGTGTTCAGTTCGGTTTGACTTGAACCAAACTTAATTTGACTTATTATTCCTGATCATTGATTGATTGCAATTCAGTTCTATTTGACTATTTGTCATCATTGTTTAATTCAGCTTGGTTCGGTTCAACTTGAGTCATTATTCCATAACAGTTGAACATTAATTTAGTCTAAAGGGATAGTTTTTCCAAAAATGAAATTCTGCCATAATTTACTCACCCTCATGTCATTCCAAACCCATACAACTTCTGTTCATCTTCAGAAATATTCTTTAGCATAATTTTTGTCCATCAGTTAAAGTCTACACAACAAATAAATTTGATTACCTTTGAAGTCCAACTTTTGAAGTGAGCAGTGATCAACACACATACTGCTCATCATATATGGTAAACATGGTAGCTCAAAAAAGCTGCATGATAAGCAAGAACATTGGTTCTTACACATTGGAGCTTTTGTTTTCCATATTTGATGTTCTCAGTTTATGTGCATTGATCAATATTTGTATATGAATAAAAGTCTAAATTGAATCTGTTCAAAATCTAAAGCAATCATGTCTCGTCAGAAGACTTGATTAAACCATTGGATTCATATGGGTTACATTTACAATGCAACTTAAATATTTTTGGTGAACTATCACTTAAGTGTATGTAATGAAATCTTTAGTGTAGACTTTATGTATATAATGTGTGTATAACAAAAAAAGACAAATTCTAATATTTATAAAGAAAACTTGAGTACATGTTATAATCTACAGAGAATTAAGAAATGCTTGTGATCTCACAACTTGCTGAAGTCCATTATTTCCAGCTGTTCATCTGTTCTGTGTTTAGGAACTAATACCAAAAAACAACTGATATTAGGGAGAAAAATAACAAACAAACACTACATGCAGCCAATAACACGTTCAAAACCGGGATATTAGCAATAACCCGGTCACGCACGGCCATGTAAACACCGGCAAAAACCCGAATATGCTGATATCCCGGATTTTAAAAACCGGGATATGATACCTGGGGTACCCCTTTTCTAACCAGAATTTTTGGTCATGTAAACGCGTATCGGCATATCGCCATAATAATTTGTGTTCTGCGCATGTGCTATTCGCAAGGAATCTTGGTCTTTTGAGTAGAGGAACTTCTCGGCGCATACAAAAACCCGAGTGCAGTATACCGGAAGTAAACATGGCGAGACGCAGCACAGCATACTTTTGGAGCGAGGTCAGTACCAGCATCAAAGCGCAAACAAAGGCGATCGCTATCTTCCCCGAACTATTCATTATCCGCGTGCTGCTGCTGTTGTTGTTGTCTTTGGATACAGGAAGAAGAATCGGAAATTACGCATATTTCGCTTAAGGTTGTCCGTACGTCCAGGCGCTAACCGTGCGTCGCTGTTTACATCGGGATATTGCAATTCCATGTACAGTATACAGGATTAACTCTCTCTGCTCAAGCATGTAAACGGGTTATTCCTAATGTTTCAGAAACCTGAATAGTGACCTTAACCCGACCATAACCCGAAAAATGGCTGCATGTAAACGTAGACAACAACAACAGCAGCAGCACGCGGATAGTGAATAGTTCGGGGAAGATAGCGATCGCCTTTGTTTGCGCTTTGATGCTGGTACTGACCTCGCACCAAATGTATGGTGTGTTGCGTCTCGCCATGTTTACTTCCGGTATACTGGACGCGGGTTTTTGTATGCGCCGAGCAGTTCCTCTACTCAAAAGACCAAGATTCCTTGCGAATAGAACATGCGCAGAACAAAATCACTATGGGGATATGCTGATACGCGTTTACATGAACAAAAATTCGGGTTAGAAAAGGGGTACCCCAGGTATCATATCCGGGTTTTTAAAATCCGGGATATGAGAGTATTCGGGTTTTTGCCGGTGTTTACATGGCCGTGCGTGACCGGGTTATTGCTAATATTCCGGTTTTGAACGGGTTATTGGCTGCAGGTAAACGTAGTCAATGAAACATCAAAGAAAGATCTGATCTCACACAAGCTCTCTCTCTCTCTCTCTCTCTCTCTCTCTCTCTTTCTCTCTCTCTCTCTCTCTCTCTCTCTCTCTCTCTCTCTCTCTCTCTCTCTCTCTCTCGCTCTCTCTCTCTCTCTAAATGTTTCCTATTTCAAACAGGTCTGCGACTGTCCGCAATCTCTTTATTTGCAAACAAACAAATAAACAAATTACAATGAATGCATACAATTATATGCAAAAAGGTCTGAAACAGTTTAATGAAAGGCCTTTATTTGTCTGTTTAGTGGGGTGTGACAAGGTAAAGTATAGTCCCGTCAGCGTAATTGACATCAGTTCAAGAACAAACACAGTTCTAAGAAAAAAAAGTCCACAAACAAAACATACATACACATTCTTTCAAAATGTGTGAAGCCATTAGTGCGTGAATAGAGGCCTGTCAAGTAATCCATCGTTCCATCTATCCATCTGTCTCTCTCTTTTTCAACTAAACTGCAAAAGTCTATTAGTAGAGATGGTAAACAGACAATACTCCTCTTAAGATGTACGCCAGAAACTTTCAGTGCAATGCAAACAATGTTTATACCATGCGCTGTCCGTGGTGCTGAACTGAGTTTGAGAGCACGAGACAAAACAAGGAAGAGTATGAAGGTGAACATGACACTGTCTCTGAGAGTAATTGTCTTCATTTTTCATTCGCAAGTGTTATGGCAATGGTGTGAATGTGTTATGACTAAATGTGTGTAAGGATGGGGGAGGAACTAAATATAGAGAAATACAAAACACACAGACAGGGTGGGGGTGGAGGCCCTTCTGCACAATGTGAAAATAAGTAGCCGTTTGACTATTATGGGTTTTTCAATGTCCTAATGCAAAACTGATAAAGTGGCTCCAACAGCATTAGAACACTTAAGCCACCTTTACAAATGTATATATGTCTTTGCAGTAAATAACAAACAAAAAATTAGGGATGCACAATATATTAATTCCATATCAGTCATTAGTTGACATTAGTTGTTTAAAATTATTATTATTTTATAAATGTTGGCAAATACCGGATAATTAATTGTGTACACATTTCTGACAATTTTTATTGTCATCCAATGCTCACTGCAAGTTCATTTTTCAAACACTTATAATTTAATAACACTAGTAAATGTAATCTTTAACATATTTTGAATGAGTTTGCATTTTCGTCCAGTACCTTTTAAAGTTGAGATGCTTAAAGGTACAATATGTAGGATTTTTGCAGTAAAATATCCAAAAACCACTAGGGCCAATGTTATACATTTTGTTTAGTTGATTACTTACAATATCCCAAATGTTTCAAACAATATGTAAATCGTGAGAAAAATGCGATTTTAACCAAGGAAACGGGACGTGTGAGAAGGGGTGAGGAGTCGCCAGTCAATGACGTCATATCCGCGTTACCCTCGGTTTCCGCCAGGTTTGACCTCGTACTGCCATAGTAACCATGGCGACAGACGTTGACAACTGGTGCGTTATGCCTAGCAGGACGCTCACGCTGTTGTTATTTCATGGCAAGCAGACTTTGAGACAAAAAAAGGACTAAAACGAAGATCAACATCTTTCAAGATGCCGAGAGCTCCAGGTCTGCGACTAACTTCGACTTGACAGAGACGCGAGTGTTGCATTTAGCCTACTTTTAGACAGGTGAGCAAATGTACATAAAACTATCATTGTTATTTAGTTCAACATGATGAAATGTTAGAATATGATCTGTATGTTATTCTAATGTTGATCTAGCTTAACGTAGCCTACTTAGTCTCATACAGCCAACACACAACCTAACTAACAACAGTCAACACACTCAAATGCCGTTTAGTGTGATCATGTAACTGTTAGAGCAAGTGAAACAGCGCTGCATTACCTCAAGTTTGATTTGTCTTATAAACTACACTGCGTGTAGTTCGGTAGAATGAAATGTCCTTATTCTTCTATATCCGCGGGACTCGCGTTGCGTGTGGCGCTGGTATACCTCTAGCAATCGCGCCCTGCTTCATACCACAGTCATGTTAAAAACATTAATGTATTCACTCATCCATAAAAGATCCATCAGCTCGACGACAAGATCCATAATTCAGCTTAATGTGGAATATACGTCATAGGCATACGCCTTTGTTATTGTAAGAGGTTAGCGACCCCTGGTGGCGAAAAATCCTTGCATATTGTACCTTTAAATTCACATGTAACATTTAAAACTACTCATTTTATTTTTGTGTGTGTATAATTTAACCTTTTTTAAATACACACACACACATAATAGAGTTTTAATATTGATGCATCAGTGCATCATAGATATATTTACATTTTAAAATTTCTGTATCTGAATGACCATGAATAATGTATGAAACTTTATTCCAATGTTGTTTGGACTTTTTGAATAGTCCATTGTGTAAAAAAATGTTGATCATTAGTTATGGCTACAAACTCTCAGAACTAACACACTTCGCACCGCACAAGCACTGCAATTCTCTTTGTTTATGGTTGTGATGCAGCCAAAGATGAATGACTTACAACTGACATTTCTCCCAAAATTCAACCCAACAGCTCAAATTATAAATCATTATTATAAGCTAACTGTTGTGAATCAGGTTAAAGCAAGTAGACACAAGGTAAGTTTTGAAAACTGTTTTTATGTACTTCCTCAGTAATTGATTTTTGTTAATTTTTAACCCCCAAAATCTTCTGTACTGCAGCTTTAATGATACCACTTCAGACCTACACATATATGTTGCTGAACATTTACAATATTTACTCGAAAATCACTCAAAAATACAACAAAAGAGTAACTCTTCTGTTCATTAGATACAGTTTGTTGGCTAATGCAGATAATCTTATGTCATCTAAATATCATCAGATTAATCTACCTGCCCGGTCAAGTATAACAATGAAGAAAGAGATGAGGAAGGAGCATTTTTCAGTTGTGTTACACACCACTGCAGCCTCTAATCAACAAAACAAATGAGGTGTGTAACATCTGAACAGTATTCATTTCTAAAAACCTCATATACAATAAACACACATATGCATGTCTAAACAAACTGCTTTTCTAGGATGGATGCACGGTTGCTGCATATTTACTATTAGTCGGGTGTTGATGTGTTGTTGACGTGTGAGTCTGTTTTTAGTGTGGTGTCTTTGTGTAAATGTGTTTGAGTGTGGTGTGGTATTGGTTTGTGTTTGCTAGAATGTGACCACCGTTCTCAATATCATTATGGAAATAAACCAGCCAAGATATATTGTGAAATGCTTTTTAAAAAGAAAAATGACACCAATGAAAATCTAAAACTCTCTCTTAAGATAACACCATTATACATTCTCTCTCTCTCTCACTCTTTCTCTCTCATTACTCTGTATGTGTTTGCCTCTAACTGGGTAAATTGGAAGGCTGTTCATAACTCATCTAGTCTTATAATAACTAATAAGACAAGACAAATATAGCAAGCAGAGATGGAGAGAGGTGCCCAATGATGGTACAACTGAGTAAATCACACACACACACACACACACACACACACACACACACACACACACACACACACACACACACACACACACACACACACACACACACACACACACACACACACACACACACACACACACACACACACACACACACACACACACACACACACACACACACACACACACACACACACACACACACACACACACACACACACACACACACACACACACACACACACACACACACACACACACACACACACACACACACACACACACACACACACACACACACACACACACACACACACACACACACACACACTCCCTCACCTTCCTTCTATTTCAAAGACATACACAAATATCACACATGTTTGCTTTTCAAGATGGAGCCTTTCCACTGACTTCTATTGTTTTTCAACTGAGCAAATAATATTTCCTATCCTCTAAATCGAACACTCATGAAAACAGAAATGACCTAATTTACTATATTTATTAAGCTGATTTCCTCATGGAGACCATTTTATGCAGGTGATTTTTTACCATCTGTGCAGGGACATTTGAATCTTAACAATGTAGGCAAAACAAACACATAAATAAGAAACACCTTCATTCATATACAAAATAAACTGCAATATTAGCAGGAAACCATCATTATGTCTTGTATATATGTATGAACATCGTTAAACACTGTAAGATTGTTTAAGGGCTGAACATTTCAATCTTATTAACAGCAGGCAGCTGTACATTTGATATCAATCCTCTCTCTGCGTTTGATGCACATTTTATCGGCTAACTCTCCGTATCTCTTCCATCCATTTCCCCATACTTAGCTCTTCCTTATGCATCTCTTCCTCTATCACTCCCTCGCTACCCCGACCATCTCACTCAGCCAATACTGCGGGAGGCTGTCCATCTCTCTCTCTCTCTTTCTCTCTCTCTCTCTCTCTCTCTCTCTCTCTCTCTCTCTCTCTCTCTCTCTCTCTCTTTTAGCCCCCTCCCTCACTCTTTCTCTCCCTGTATCAGTGCATGTAGTCGACACTCGCTCCTTAGTTGCTCGTTGGTTCACGCAAACATCTCAACTGCTTGCAAAAGAGGAGAAGAAAATTTCCAAAACAAAATGAGTAGATACCGGAGAAAAACTGAACTAGAAACAAATGACAGAGGTATGGAAGGGAACTGCTAAAAATATCCAGCACTACAAAAGATCTGTCATTTCTCCTTTTTTTTGCTCTAATTTTTCTTTTTTTTGTTGTTCTGTCGTTCCCTGGATACCTGACCGACAGGATTAAAAATGACTTAAATTTCAATCAGTTGTGGCAGGAGAGAAAGAAAGAGGGATAAAAAGAGGAGTTTGTCCTCTGAAGAGATTCAGCGGCACACAGCTGGTGAGAACAAGGGAGTGTTAGACGGAGAGAGAGAAATAAAGAGAGGGAGGGAAGAGGACCGGAGTCCGAAAGAGAGAGAAAGAGGGTCTTGTTTGCTTTTGAGGAAGCCAGGAGTCGGATCGCCTTTTCCTGCAGGACTACCTGACTGGAAATTCTGGAAATGCAGGTTTGTGTGAATGCATTTGTGTGTGTGTCATTTAAATGCTGGATGTAAAATGGATATTGGGAGTGAAGAAAAAAATAATAATTCTGATAATGAATATAAAAACAAGAGACATGGATGATGAGACAGAGAGATGATGCAGATGAAAGCTCTTCAGTCTGCATGGTGACATGCCTGACACCGTATAAGACAGATGCTTAACTCCTCTCTCTCTCTTGCTCAAACACACACACACACACACACACACACACACACACACACACACACACACACACACACACACACACACACACACACACACACACACACACACACACACACACACACACACACACACACACACACTAACTTGTAATCACAGTCTCACACACAAAGCAGCACACACTGTCACCGCACCCACAGATTAAAAAAACACTGTCTGCATCTGTGATTTTCATGACACACACACACACACACACACACACACACACACGGGAGGTGTTTAATTCAAATGCTGTCTCTATGCTGTCTGCGACATAGTCAAGATGAATGACAAACTGAAGAGGACACAAAAATAAGTAGAGATGTGTGTGTGTGCGCGTGCGTGTGTGTGTGTGTGTGTGTGTGGGGGGGTGCAAAGATGGGAGAAGGAGAGAGACAAAAGGACAGGAAACCACTTTGGTGACATTTCCAAGAGGGATCAATGTTTTTTTGCAATCGGACGAGGTGAGGAAACAAGGAAAACAGTGAGAGACAGAGATGACTAAACAAGAAGAGAAATGCAGTCTGGAGGATTTTTTTTAGAAGTGCAAACTGGAGAGATTACATCAGGGCTGGTGTCCTGGGCTGGAAGGGGGGTGTTCTGGCCCCTGTGATTTGGGGGATATGTTGAGGTGAGGGGGGTGGGGGGTATGGGTAATCATTGGGCTGAGAGGATGGGGGTTCGGGGAGGTACGGAACCCTGTGCTTTTGAGTGGCAGTCCTCGATGACATCGGAAGCAGCATGTAATTAACTACTATCTCTATTCACTGCATGGGAAGAAAAAATTTAAATGAGATATTGTTAACATCTCATTTGTTTCTCCTAGATGACAACAAAAGGAGAGAAAAAGCTGAGGTCTCCTGCTGCTTAGATTTTTCTCCTGGGAAAGACCCCTGTAACCTCACATTCATATCAGAAGAGATCTCATTGAAACTTTGCAGAATTTCCCAAAATACCAAGAGACTTTGGATATTTCAATATGATTTCAAACATTTCTCACAATTAAACATAACTCGATTAACAAAAGACAATTCGATTAAGTCTCATTAAATTGCCCTCTGGGTTTCAGTCTCTTTCATATTTATTTACAAAGTATTTGTGTGTATGTATTCATAATGACCACTTGAAAGGATTTAAATGGATGTTTTTCTTCTCTCTTTCTCCCTCCCATTCCTTACTCATCCTCCCCATCCCATTCAGTCATTCCCCCATCCCAACATCCTGTTTTTCTCCTTGCTTAGGACGTTGTTTTGCTCTGGCAGAACTGGCAGCTCACTGGAATTCGACACTCAAAGACGAATGGCACAAACAATTGAAGAGGCGAATACATGAAAACAACAATCAGAGCAATTTGGAGGAGAACACAAACAAGGAGCACATCTGGAATAAAGAATAAACAGACTGACAGAATGACAGAGCAAGATGAGGAGGCGTTGAATGGGAAAACGAGCACATGAACCTCGCAGGTGGATGAAAAGAAGCAGGCAAAGAAGATGAGAGGAAGAGAAAAACAGCAGGATCCTGGAAAATAGAGGGAAGAACAGCTGGAAAGACTCAAAAGTGGACGAATATGGTGAGAATCTTAAAATGCGTTCAGTGGAAATGTGAAACTGCTGGAAAGCGCCAAGGACAAAATGTTTCACAGCAGGAACATTTTAACAAGGGAAGAGCATATCCTGGTGTTTTCCACAAACCAAACTGAAGGAGACACGAGTGGAATTGAGAGTCTGACTTAAGCTGAATCCTCATGTTTGAAGTGTGCGTGTGGACACGAGATAGACACACAAAAACTCTGTGACACTTCTTTACCTTGAAAAGGGATTAACACCTCAGTCTGGATTAACCAACACCTCTGAAACTTAAACACATGCAGATAAACACCAGGAAATGA
Organism: Siphateles boraxobius; assembly: GCF_051911475.1. Lineage (NCBI taxonomy): Eukaryota > Metazoa > Chordata > Actinopteri > Cypriniformes > Leuciscidae > Siphateles > Siphateles boraxobius. The sequence continues at coordinate 44,260,189 of NW_027508734.1, read as the reverse complement.
GCAGCTAATTGACCCTGGGATCAACACAGACAGAAAAGGTAAATGCTCTAACTCTCTCACACATACATACTGAAATGTTTGAGGACTAATGTACAACGTAATTGACTGACCTGAGATGAAAGATGCAGGGCAGAAAATCTTTACAAAGCTTTTGTATGAACAGTCCTGTTCAAAATCCTTCAGCACACAAAGTGGAACATTTTATCTCTTAGAGGTTGCTCTTACAAAACCCAGGAGACTTAATGGCGTTCCGAGTTATGTTTCATTTAAGTATTGACTTTGTCTCCGATGTTGGCTCTAAAATTTCTTGAGACGAATGGCTGACATAGAGGGTCTTTTCGCAGTGCTTTTTAAAGGTACAGTCACATTTACCGTAATTAGGTGTTTTTTTGTTGAATTGACCAAGATAAAGCTTCTTGGTTCAAAAGTTACTTCTGTGTGAGCTGTGCTTCATACATCGTTACACTGTTGACAATGGATTTTGGACCATTTTTTTGCCCACAAAATTTGGGCGAAATTTCGCTAATATGACCGCAGCTTACAGAGATGGAACCTCAAAAAGCGACTTATTCTGAACACTACATTTGCAGACACTTGTAACAGTGTTCAACTCACAATTTATTCCATAAGAGTTTGGTGTCTGCATGTTGTTTTTGTTATTGAGTGTATCATAAGAATAGTTCTAATCAAAATCTTGCTTTGCCTGCCATGTAGCATTTACTGAGGTGACTGCAATGGATTCTGGGATTTGGGCAAAATGAGGAATCTTAGGAGGCTGTGTAATTGAGTTGCCTTTCGAAACAGCTTTTGCATAGGCATAGCAACACTGGCTCAACCAATGGCATGAGTTTGAGGTGGGACAATTTGTTTGCCAGACTAATGGTACTCTGCAGAGTTCTGGAAAAAATGTCTTTGTATTCCTGTTTGCTGATGCATCAATTCTACACTTCACATTAAAAAAAAAATTTATTTTCTATTTTTCTTTCCAATGCTTCTCTTAGTGTCTGACAATGTGTGTGGTGGTCATGTGGTGTGGTGTGTCTAGTGGAAGACAGGACTAGATGTTGACCTTTTGTAGTCAATTAAACAGCTGTAAATTTGACAGTGGCTGACTGGATACACATGAATAGCTCAGAGAACAGCATTCCGCTCTAGAAACGGTTAGGATTGCACACAAACATACAAACACTAACACCTCTCTCCCTCCAATGAAAGTCAGATGTGTATATCCAGTTATTTATGGAGCTCAAGGTACTTTGTAGGCCATTTATTTTTCCACCTCTTTTGCCTCTTTCTCCCTCGCATAAACTCAAGCACCCACCAACAGTGGCTAATGCAGGGACACAACACAAGAGAGATTGATTTTACAGTGCAATAATGACAACACATGCATACACACTCACACACAAACAGCTGAAGAGCTGTAGTGCTCTCCATCCAGAGTGCACGCTATGCATATTCATCCACACATACATATGAAGGACACTTTACACTGCTCTAGAGCCTTCTTCCTCTCTCACGCTGGTGCATTCTCTCTCTCTCTCTCTCTCTCTCTCTCTCTCTCTCTCTCTCTCTCTCTCTCTCTCTCTCTGTGCGTGTTTGTCATTAAGTGGTAGAGGTTGCTTCAAAAGTATCGTGCATTTTCTTTGTCACCAAAGCAGTATTTTTGTCATAAATGCCAGCACCCAATACATCAACTGCCTCTTCAACACTTCTGTCTGATTAATCCTATTTAGTGTATTCCTCTGAGATATCTTGTCCTTTCCTCAATTGAAAAAAAAATGCCTGGGTGTTTACATACATCTAGATTTTACATTTTCCCACAATTAATTTTTTTGTTTGTAACCTGCAGTAAGAAAATTGTTTACAATGGCTTCCGTTCCTACCTTGACATTTTTCTCAAAAAAGCTTCTTTCCTTTCCTTTCCTTTCCTTTCCTTTCCTTTCCTACTTCTCATAGGCAACGTTCACACTGTCAGTTTTTGGGAGTGACAACCTCATTTACTTACAGGCGTGAGTCTCGAAATGTCCCATTCACACAGCAACTTATCGTCTCAAATGCTGTCTGTATGAACGTGCAACGAGAGTCAAGCTGTTATTCTCTTACTAGTAACCATAGCTACAATGACCAAAGTGATATCAAAGATGGCGACATCCATAAAACTAAAAAGTCTCATCACCTTTGACTAGGGTTGGGACAAAATATATCATTGTCCTTCTCTATGCGATTCGATAATTGATACGCTGGCGTCAAATATCGATATTTGAATTAATAAAATAAGGCGCTCTAAATAGACTAGGCGCTCCCAGGGTCGCTATTTCATGACACCTCGTGGCGCTCAACACATGAATAAGGGAAATGTGAAAATAAGTTAAAAAAAGAGGTTTTTAACAGGATGGCGGACAGCAGTTTGAGTAAAAAAAAATAAATAAAAAAATAGATGCCTTAGTTTAAGTCCAAAGTCTGGAAAACTCGCACTTAACGTTTTCATAGGCATTTTGTTTTTATAGTTAGACCGATATCGTGATGTATCATCATAGGATTGTCTAGCAATATATTGATTATCGCAGAATTGCTGTATCGTGACATTATCGTATCGTGAGCCATGTATAGTGTATCGTAACATTTTGTGAGGTACCCTGTGATTCCCACGCCTACTTTTGACACAACAGAGTCCAATAGAGCAGCAAGTTCATCCTTCAAATCTTTATTAACCGACAGCAGCTTCAATGTAAACATGCGCCAGCCGGATGGCCGTAACCTTTGCGCTCGCGTCTCACGTCCTTTGCAGCATCTTACTCATGTCACGGCATTTGAGTCGTGCAACACAAAACTGGGGGGAGCCGCTCCTGTGGAGAACAGAGACTGGATCTAAAACCTTCAGATGACACACATCTCATATCTCCCTTGCTTTAAGTTACAGAAAGTGAAACCACACACAAAACCCCTTAGCAGAGTGGCTCTCTCATACTGCATGACGTGAAAGACAATTAGTTGTCCAGTCCGGTTCCGTTCACACAGTGCGGGTTTTCCAAGAATGCGGTTGTGATTCTGAAAATTTACGGTGTGAGTTTGGTTATAGAATGCGGTTGTAACTTTCGTAAATAACTGCTATTTGTGAACGGAACCGTATTAAGGACTCAAATACAGGACTGACAACCGTATTCTGCTGCTGTGTGAACATGGTCATCTTTCCTTCCCTTTCCTTTCCAAACCAATCAGTTGTGTCCTACCTACGTGTCTATCAACACACACTCTCTCTGCCTCTGTCTTTCTGTGTATATCCTTGCAGCAGCATTATATAAACAGAATGAGTTCATTAGCAGTTAGCTTGTAGCTGTTCAGGAATAGCAGGTTTTGATGAAGGAAGACAGATTATGTAGAAGAGAGAGATGTGCAACAGGCATTTGGCATAGTGCTAAACTTTTCACTGTGATACGCATCCTGCCCTGCTGAAAAATAGCTTGGGCCAAAAATAAATTCAGTGGCTGTGTATGCTGGTATAGGGCTGGTCCATGGTGTGCCAGCATAGACATCCTAAATTGTAAGGGTGGTCAACAATGGTTAATTTAGACTAAAAAAAGCTTGAACAGTTCAACAAATTGATAGCTAATTTTGATATATTATTGCATTTGGTTATTTATTAATGCAGAAGACGGTTTTATTTATGAAAGTGTTTTAAAATTCAATGAGATCAAAGACCTCATAAATTAAGCTTGTGAAGCAAGAACGATTGAAGATTACATTCTAAATAGACAGCATTGTAAAGAATGATTGCGATTTCAATGATAAAAGTTAATTGGTTTGCAAATGTTAAGGATGATTCAAGAATGATCCATACCATAAATGTATCGAATCATCCTTAACATTTGCAAACCACTAAGTTCATTTATCTTACTGGTTTCTCTGTAAACAATGTCTTTATGGCATTATAAAAATGCAGGAAGATTTCTTTAGAAGGCTTAGAAGGGGTTGGAAAATATCATTAATCAGTAAAACTCAATGCAAAGTCCTCACTATGACAGACTAACAAACCTGCCGGTAATACATACAATGGAAGATGTGGACAGACAGATCTAAGGATCATATTATACAGGATATCGAGCATATTCCAGTGCTTAAGGATCAGAGTTTACATTCTGCTGATTCACTGCTCTGAGACAAATGAACTCAGAAACAGAAGAACAGGAAATGAGGAGAGTTATGAGAATGACCTGCTCAAAAAGTTTCATACACAAAGGCAGACACAGACAGAAAAATACTAGAGGCAGACAAATTGGATAGTGGATGGAAAGATGATGGATGACTGAATAAATAGATAAATGGACAGGCATATGAATGGATGGATAATCAGATGTCTAGATGGATCGATTCAGGGAGTCTGAGTGTGCAGAGCTGAGAGGTTCACAGTGGGTCAGATAAATAAGACTCTTCTGAAATATGAATTCATCCTGATGAGTCAAAAAGTCTCAAATATGACTGATTTGCTAAAACAAACAAACAAATAAACAAACTAAAATATTTAAACCCATTTGCTTCTATATATATATATATATATATAGCTTAACTTAGATAACTTAGCAACCACCTAGATTAGAACAACTTAGCAATGCCCTAGCAACCATAGAACAACCAAGCAATGCTTTTGCAAACACCCAGAACACCCCAGCATCCACCGAAAAGGCATTATCAATGCCCTGGCAACCACCCCAAACACCCTAGCAACCACAGAACAACCTAGCAATGCCTTAGCAACCACCCAGAACATCATAGCAACTGCATAACAATGCACTTTTCTCTGCCTTTCCACCAGCTTTCCTCTCTCTGTTTCTCTTCGGAGAGTTCCCTCCAGACGCTTGATGGATCACTGCTGTCAGATCATCATCCGCCTCCATACTAGTGCATTTGAGTGTGCATGTGTGTTTGGGTGTAAGAAAGATACTGCGAACACCTTCCACATCTCTGCCTCTTCTCTTTACATCCAAATGAATTCATGACATTAAGTCACTTTGTCTAGTGCACACATACAGTCAGAAAAAGAGAGAACCATCGAAAATGGTAAGGATACGACAGAGAGTTGATGTAAAATTGTGAGATGTGAATCAGGAAGATGAAAGCCATTTGTCAAAGAGTATGTGCGTGTATGCGCGTTTGATCATGTGTGCGTGTGTGTTGGAGATCATTTCCTATAAAAGCAGGATACATCTGAGGATCATTGATTCTCTTTGTTGCACAGATAATAAATCCCCCAGTTCAATTCACAGTAAGATTTCATTAGAGGATAGGAGTCTTTAATACCACAGATCAGATGATATGAATGATATATAGGGCTACACCTATCTACAGCTCATCTTTTATATCCACACAAAAGCATAATACAGACTTAAACTCGATGTGACCTATACCACCTGTCTCTACCTTTTTTTCTCTCGCCTGTGCAAACATATACGCACAGAATAATTTCAGCACACAAAGATATTACAAACTTCGCCTCAACAAACAGAATATCACACTTGAAAACTACAAAATGCTGTTAGTCTCCCTCCTTGAGTGTTTGTATGTATTTCATAAAAACACCAGACAAGAGCTGCCACTTTTGTGAGATATGAAGTTATAGTTCAGTCTCTCAGTGCTTTTTCCTCTCAGGCGGCTGAATCTACTCATTGTAAAATATATGTAAGCCGAATTCCGGTTTTGCATCTGAATTGAATGTGATGAGATAAAACGACTGGGTAATGTGAATACACAAAGTTGTAGATTGCTGATAAGTAGTTGATAAGTAGCTGTTAAGGGCTTGGGACTGTGTATGTTCTTGTGTTACATCCTTGTATTTTTCTGCAGCTTTAGTTACTTTCCGGCTCAGATAACTGGTTTAAAAGGCACAAAAATCTGGCGCCGATTTCAAATAGCATATTTTCTGTGGAAGCAGCTGTCCTTGAACGCTAATGGTTAACTCTCTCCAGGTATTATAGACTTCCTTGTCTCAGAAATGCACTTTGCTTCTCTATCACATAGCTTTTATGATATTGTGCCTGCTCTAAATTCTGACCGCTCTCGTTGACAATAAATCGTGTCCTAGTGGGAAACATTCCTATGGGCATCACCCTGCACTATACTCCCATCACCACAACCCACTGCTTATATATGTGCTGCTTATATCTGTCTGGCTATGAGAAAAGCCTCCTCAGCTGCTAGAAGCCACAATGATCACAATATGTTTTAAAACGGCATGAACGGATAAATAAATAAATAAATAAATAAATAAATAAATAAATAAATAATAAAGTCACAAAATCTGAATCACAAAATTATTATTATCCTGAAATCACAACATAAAATGCAACAAAATGCAACTAGATTTTCAGACTAAACTATTCCCAAATGACTCAATATTGAATCGAATCATAATTCCATTTAAATTAAAATGCAGTTGTCATTGTCATTTATTACTGAAATGTATTGGAATAACACTTAAACGTGGTTAGGGAGTTTGTTCTTCTTTTTTTGCCACTGTCACCTCTGGTCTCTTTACTGATTTTTGTAAGGCACAATTCTTTGTAAAGCTGATTTGGAAATGCATGCATTATGAAAAGGTATATACAAATAAATTGAATTGATAATAACAAATTCAGAATATTAAAATGTAATTAACAATATTAGGTTAGTACCAATAAATAAAACAACACAAAACAACTAAAAAAAAAAAAAAAAAAACATACTGAAAGACAAGTTTACACCAGTGACTACGATAATAATAATACTAATAAAATCAAGTAAAGCTCCAAAAATATGAGGACATTTCAAAAGAGTTTCTGTGCACTGTTTACAGTGTCATGCTGCCCCGGAAAAAAGCCTTCCTGAAAGGAAAAAGAAATAAATCTTGCTCTGCAACTTGAGTACCGAGAAAAGAGTAAAACTACGCCAGGGTCCTAATGATTCTTATTCAGTCAATGCTGCTTCAATTAGTCTTTCAACCACTGTGTGTGTGTGATGGCTCTCTTCAGAGTCTTGTGCAGTACAGAATCTAATTGATGTGATAATCATTAGTAAATGGTCATCTGCTTTGTGGCCACTGAAGTTGTGGAGACACTGGCAACAGCAGCAAAGCTCTGTGTGTGATTTAATATGAGGCAGTGAGGGATCCGTGGAGGGAAGGAGGGGTGCGTTGAGGACACAAAGTGTTGGCGAAAGAGGGCTGAGGGAGTTGCTAAGTGCAGAGAGATGTTCGGAGTGAGAAACACACACACACACACACACACACATACACACACACACACACACACACACACACACACACACACACACACACACACACACACACACACACACACACACACACACACACACACACACACACACACACACACACACACACACACACAGGCTTATTATGTTCTAAAGCCAGGCACTAGCAGTAGTTTTTCATTCAGTCTGAATCATGAATAACATTACGGATTACAAAAGGATTACCAGAATTTATATTCTATTCTAATCTAACCTACGCCCCACCAAGACACACATGCACGCATGTCTAGTCGCTCCAGAAGATAAAATTAGACCAAGACAAGCACAAGCATGTCCTGAACCTAGGAACAAATATGCGTAGAGGACAAGGAAGGAGGAGGAAGAGGCCTGATAATATTGAGGAAGGGCTGCTATCTATCCCAGGCGGCCGGATCGATGGAGGAGAGAGACAAGATCTATTTTGTCTGGTCTGTTCGCAGGTGGCTAAAGATGGTGAGAGTCGGAGAAGGAGAGAGAGAGAGATAGAGAGAGTGAGAGAGAGAGAGAGAGAGAGAGAGAGAGAGAGAGAGAGAGAGAGAGAGAGAGAGAGAGAGAGAGAGAGAGAGAGAGAGAGAGAGAGAGAGAAAGAGTAAAAGAGGAGGGATTTTTTAACTAATGTTGCATCACTTCTCAAGTTACCTCAAGGGCAGATGGGAAGAGTGGACACTGGTGATAAGAACCTTGGATAATAAACGGAAACTGAAAAAGAGGGGCGTGGAGAAAAAAAAACAGGGAGGGAGGAAGAGGAGAAGGAAGGTCATAGGAGGGCGGGCGAAGACCGCACACAGGAAAAGTGAAAAGGAAGAGAAAGAGAAAGTGACAGATGAAGCAGATACTTTTGCATAGCACTATTGAGGGGAATGCAAAGTCACAAGACATTAAAAGTCACGTTGGAAATTGCACCCAGTTGCACTTTTCTCTCCCTCCACCAACACGTAGAAAATGCTTTCTTATGGTGTATTCTTATGCAAAACTCCAGTTATTATTACAGTACCGCTGCTAGACATTTTGGTGCCCTAAGCATAATTCCCTTATGGTGCCCCCCGCCCCCGGGAAAAAAAAAACGTTTATTTTTGCCGGTTTAACTTTAACTTTTTAACGCGCAATCCAACGGAACACTGAGGCGGCGGCGGCACCATCGTTACTTTCTAGAGCAATTAAATACTCTTGTTCCGCCTGTCTTGTTATATACATCCCTAAAAAGTGCCTAATAATATTTCTATAATGAAATAATATCGGCACTATAATTATTATGACTATGATATGATGATTGATTTTTCATTAGGCTATTTTTGGTGCCCCCCTCAGCACTTGGTGCCCTACGCACAGCGCGTGATGCGCGTGGTGGGAGCGGCGGCGCTGTATTATTATCATTGAGCATCAACACTCTCCATATGTCTTCACTGAATTCCATCACTTAAAGGGATAGTTCACCCCAAAATAAAAATTACTTACTATGTTGATTCAAACCTGTATGGCATTTTTTTTCTCTTCGCAGAGCACAAAAGATAACATTTTGAAGAACGCTGGGGTACAAAAACATTGGCATATGTACAATAGCCCCATTTAAAAAAATCAAATCAAATCAAAAATCAAAAGTAAGAAAGTCACACAGGTCTAGAAAGACATGAGGGTGAGAATGATGACTATTCGTTAAACAAATAAATAAATAATACAATGCCAAAACCATAGCTAGTTATTGTTACTATCTATCACAATAATATAATGCTAAGAACAATCCTAATGCTCTCTGCAAGAATCTTTCAGAGTAGATTGTCCAATCAGTACAGTAATTAATTTAATCCCGAGGTTTAATCAGGCACTTCTATGTGAACATAAATATTAATTAATACATATTCAAGATTCCTCCCATGTCTGGAATTTCAAGTGCAAAGTCACAGAGGACTCATCTAATTTTGTTATATAATCACAAAATTAGAATCTGCCACTATTAATGAGTAATGTGCTGAAAAACAAGCTTAATTGAGTAAAGTCTGATTGTTCCCTGGTTATATTTATCTTCATTTTACAATGTAATGATTTTGCAAAAAATATTATCTTGTCATTTTGAAATTTGCATAATTACTGCACTGTACTGTTAATAATACCGAAGAGGGGTGAAGCACAAGCTCCACTAATGATGTGCATTCACAGGAAGTACTGCATGGACACAGACGGTTGGGAATGGTTATTTAAAGATCACTGTTACAGCTGTGAGTCTGTCATGGGCATTGCTGGGGATGTTACTTTGAAGCCGCAGCTTGCCAAGCTAATTAAACTATAGTCAAGCTACTTTTCTTAGAAGAAAAAAAAAACTACTAAAATCTAATAACAACAAGTAGCAAACTACATTAAAGCTAAAGGAGGGCAATATCTATAAAAAATAAAATATATAAAAAAAACTTTGATACATTTACACTAAATACAGCACCAAAAATTTTTTTTTCAAGAGTGCATCATAATTTGTATAACATTGGTAATGAACAAAATAAAACCCTCTGATACATTTCAAGTAAATAAAGATTAAAACAAACAAACAAAAAACATCAAGAGTAGATCCCAATTCTATTCCAAGTAAGATGGGTTATAACAAAAAAATCCTCTACAAAGTGAAGCGCAGGGGTTCCAAATCAGTAAATATTTATTTTCTGGTCATTTACAGGAACCGGTAGAATAAATCAATTCACTACATTGAATTTTACTTTCCAATGCTAAGTAAAAGAGGAGAAGACTATATGTAGGACAAACCTAAAAACTGTTGCATGACATGACTGTGTGAAGTGTGCAACTGCACAGGGCGTCGAGCTTCATGGGGCCAAATGAATCAGACTTTTCAATGATATATATGAGAAACAGGCCTGTTTCATACAAAACCATCTCATTACAATAAATCAGTATTTCAAACAAAACACACATATAGAGAGGAGGGACAGTTTAGGAAAGGATGTTTATTACCTAAACATCATATTTTTATTAGATTATTACCTCAGCTTGCTTGGCAGAAAAGTTACTTGCAAAATACAATGCGACATTAAAAACAGCTGCTGTATTTAGCATTTGGTTGCGTTTACAGTGCAAAAGTAACTTGTTGGAAAAAATATGCATTATTTTTACTTTCACACAAATAATACACGCATGTCAACACTGGCCATGAGGAAGACTTGATTGTTTGACTTTGTAACTCATCCCAGCTGAGCTTGGGTCCACATTCTCAGTCTAAAGAGATGGAGCATTTCATGCTGATTCTGATAGCGGTTTTCCTTTGCTTGTACCTGTATGATTACATGCACTTAGTGTTAAGTGACACTGTTAAAGAGCATTTGCTGAATGCGCTAATGCAGGACAGAAATGTGATGTACACTTTGAAAGAACTTAATACCTCTTTGGAATCACCTTCGGGTTGAAACCCATATTTTATGATGACAACTCAATGCAAGGGACAAATTGGTGCAAGAAATCAAATTATAGATATTATGGATTTTTCAGTCTCAAACCTTTAATTAGCATTTTTTTTATGTGGTGATTCTTTTGTCCTTTTTGTCCTCCTCTCTCTCCCTGTTTGCTCATGTTCATCTCCTGTCTAAGTACTGCACAAAGTAACAACCTTTGCATTCTAACTTCATTTGTATTGATTGTTATACTATAGTTGACCTCATAATTTGGTTTTTAGCTTCCATGCCATTAAGATTAAAACAATCTTTAGCAGAGTTTGTCTATCAGTGCTGATCAATTTAGTCTTTGGTCTATATAATTCATGCTCTATTTTTCAGGGAAATTACTAGTGTATTTGTGGCTCTCACTTCTCTTGAAGTGAAGCAAATTACTCCTCTGCCAAAGAAAACTTCCACAAGCTAAGGTGGGAGTGTGAAGTTACACGCCTCTGCTTCCAAAAAGCACAAAAATAATTTCTATATGGCCTTTACAAGCTTTTTAGAAGTTTGTGGATAGTAGAGTTTCCACCAATAGTGTTTGTCTGAGAGTATGGTTATTGGATTGGTTTATGGTGTAGTTTTATTTGCAGTTATGCACAGGGTGCCCAAGCATTGCAATTCATGTGGAGAGCAACTGGATGAGCTCATTCAGAGCTAAAAAAACCCCCACACATCAGCAGTACAAAGTTGACACTTAAAACACAATGACTGATATCTTTCTCTTTCTGCTTTTTCTAGGTCTGTGGATCACTCCCCTATCTACCATGCAAGACTCCCCACCCCTTCAGCCATTCAGAAAACCACATCCGTCCCACATTTTATGCCATCCTCACAAGAACACACACTCCCCCTCATTCCCCTCTCATCCGTCCATCCATCTGAAACAAAATATCCTCAAGCCCTCTGAAGCATTTCGTCAAACCTCTCGTCCACTGTGGCCAAAGTTAACCTGCAGATACTCACCCCCAGACACATCCTCACTGACACTGCCACTGCCATTCCTGCACTGGCTGGCACTGTTCACTTGTGCCTGTTTGCTGCCTGCTCTTTTCGGTCAGATACCAGGAGCCGTAGCGGGTGAGACGTGGGGCGTAGTCTCTGCGTGTCCCTTCCACTGCGTCTGCAGGAATCTCTCGGAATCTCTAAGTACACTTTGTGCCGACAAAGGCCTTCTTTTCGTCCCGCCAAACATTGACCGGCGAACCGTTGAGCTTCGTCTTGCTGACAACTTCATTCGAGAAGTGGGAGGAGCTGACTTTGCCAACATGACGGGACTGGTGGATTTGACACTATCCCGGAATACCATCAGTCACATCCGGCCACTGGCATTTGCAGATCTGGAAAGTCTTCGATCATTGCACTTAGATGGCAATCGACTTTCCATGCTGGGCCCACGAGACTTAGCAGGCATGCTAAACCTACAACATCTTATTGTCAACAACAACCAACTCATCAATATCTCCTCCGAGGCCTTTGATGACTTTTTACTCACTCTAGAGGACTTGGACTTATCCTATAACAATCTGCACAAGGCTCCCTGGGATGCCATTCAGAGCATGTCCAGTCTGCACACGTTAAACCTAGATCATAATCTCATTGACCAGATCGCTGAGGGGTCTTTTAGTGAGCTCTACAAACTAGCCCGTTTGGACATGACCTCCAATCGCCTACAGACTTTACCACCCGATCAGTTGTTCGCTCGCTCCCAAACAGGGGTAATCAGTCCTACACCCTACAATGCTGTGATCAACTTGAATTTCGGGGGTAACCCATTACACTGCAACTGTGAACTGCTTTGGTTGAGGAGGCTAATCCGCAGTGATGATATGGAGACGTGTGCTACACCCCTTCATTTAGCGGGACGTTACTTCTGGTCTATTCCTGAGGAGGAATTTGCCTGTGAGCCTCCGCTTATTACACGACATACACACAAACTCTGGGTTTTAGAGGGTCAAAGGGCAACACTCAAATGTCGTGCTATTGGTGATCCAGAGCCAGTGGTGCACTGGGTCTCACCAGATGACCGCATCATCGGCAATTCCAGTCGCTCCACATCTTTCCGAAATGGCACTCTTGAGCTACTTGTGACTGTTGCTCGTGATGATGGTACGTACACTTGCATTGCTATTAATGCTGCAGGTGAGGCCACCTCGCTAGTTGACCTGAAGGTTATCCCACTCCCTCATCGTGGAAATGGAACGGTATTGTTAACTCGTGACCCAGGATCATCGGACATCACCAGAGGCAAGACCTCCAGTGGGCAAAGCCCTGGCCTGGACACTAACAGTGACCCCCAGGAGGGACTGGAGGAGGGTCAGGCAGAGGGTGAAGATGTGGTCAGCGAAGGGGGTGAGGAGCAGATGGTGAAAGTACAAGGAGTGACTTCCACCTCAGCACAAGTGAGATGGGAAAAGGGTCGTCTAATGGCAGCCAACCTGGTGTGGATGTATCAAATACAGTATAACTGCACTGCAGATGAGACACTAATTTACAGGTGAGTGAGATCACAACCATGGCAACCATAACACCAACTTTCCGGATTAGGGTCAATTTCAGACTATCTATTCACAATTTGTTTTCAGTTGAGGAAGTGAAATAAATGAAATATAGAATCTATAGAAGTCAGTTTTGAACATCATTCAGAACTGAATAAGGCCTTTTAAACTAATTTTATTTTTACATTTGTGAATTTGAATTCAAGATGTAGAATTTAACAGGATGCAGAATTGGAATTGAAATGTAAGGAAGTCGAATTTAAATGAATCAGAACTCTAAATAAATAAATAAAACTACTCTATTTTTTTTACTAGAAAATCTAAGTTTATCAAGATGATCTCTGAATGTTGGCTTGAGAAAGCTCTGTTTGTAAGTTTTGAAAAAAGCTAGGTTCATGAGCCTTATGTACAGGCAATCAAATAAACAAATAGATAGACAGATAGATAGACAGACAGCAAGATAGATATTTTGTCCATTGTGAACTGCATATCTGATCAGCTGAATGATGTGATAAGCAAAAGTTTTCACAATACAAAATAACCCCAATAAAACAAAATGTATCCATTCAAGAATACATTTACTGTACTTGTCTTAGCCTACAATTCATTAAGTAACTTGCAAGTTCTTTTTAGTGAAAATTTTAGGAAAATGTGACTAAGTCAAGTGTAAGATTTCAAGATCAAAAATGAACTCCAAGACTTCTACAACAACTGGAAAAACTGTTCTCTCTAGTGATTTATCTGGTCACTGAGGATGAGTCAGCACAAATGAACCGTGTCCCTGAGTTAACTGAGTTTGTATTAACCAGAGTAGCATATGTTGACTAAATCTTTGACTTAAAGAACACTTTGCTGAAATTCAAGTGATGGATTGGAATTTCAGTAGGACTCAAACAACAGGCTTTTAAATATGATCTACTGTCACAGGCTAATTGTTCAAAAAGCCACTAATGTGCATTCAGAGCCAGCTTATATAACCCATTTAATATTACATTTAACAGCATTGCAATAATGAATAAGCAATGCTCTGATTCTTGTCAGCTTGCATCGTGATAATAATGAGCTCCATGTTGAACCTGAGGCAAAGGCAGTCCTACTGCTTTCTCATGTTATCAGTGTCTGAGGCTCTAGTAGCAGCTTTAGCATAGTTGCTGTCTAACATTTTCGGAGCATGTTCAATACATCTTGCACCTCTCTGAGACATTATCTATGGCAAGTGACATACGCCATCTTCCTGTCTGTCCTTCATAAAGGGGCCAAGAGGGAGTGAATGTGTGTATGTGGTGTGGGAGAATTACAAGCTACTGACACCACAGACATTGAAAATGAAAGGGGGGCTGGTAGACAGAGACAGAAAGAGAGAGAGAGAGAGAGAGAGAGAGAGAGAGAGAGAGAGAGAGAGAGAGAGAGAGAGAGAGAGAGAGAGAGAGAGAGAGAGAGAGAGAGAGAGAGAGAGAGAGAGAGAGAGAGAGAGAGAGAGAGAGAGAGAGAGAGAGAGAGAGAGAGAGAGAGAGAGAATGGGAAATAAAGAAGGGGGGTGGGACAGAGATAGAGAGTTTGACTGAGGGCTCAAGGGATAGAATAATGAAGTCTTTAAATGAGCCTAAATTGCAGTGCCAATAAGTGTGTCACAACCTATCTTGCTGACGGCCACCACAACTACAGGAAGAGGAGCAGAGAGTGAACTATCGAGAATGGGAGAGATTACTGGTTAGGGGAAAGCTTTTAACTTGGCTTTGGTTTGGTGACTGAATGTTTAGCTTTGTCAAGAAGAAGAAACAGACGAAAATGTGCCTCAGTGGATACACAGAGAATGTGCAAAAATAAAGAGCTAGATAAAGTAGAGGGGAGAAACACTGATATTAACTGGGTGAGGATGGGAGGAATGAGTGTGACAAGAAAAAGTCAGTGTTGAGTTCAGATAATAAAATCAGGCTGTTTATGACCGTTAAGTTAGTAGAGACAAAAGATGAAAGTCTTTTGTGTCTCCTCTTTCGTTCAGGCTCCATCCCTCCCCATTCTCCCTCACTCGTTTTCTCTCTATTATTAGAGTGTTCTAATAATTGCCTGTTTCTGTGTCACCAGTTTCACAAAACATTTCCCTGTCATTTTTTATTGAGGAATGGATGTGTATGAGTGTGTGTATTGATGAATGACAAGACAAAATTTTAATTTGTGCCATTCCATCTCACAAATTCAGACACACAAATTAAAGGCACTAGAGGAAAAGGTCAAACTCACTCTTCTGAAACATTACAAGTGCTGACAATCCAAAAGGAAATTGTATTGCTCAATGGCTGCTTTATTATAGCTCAGGAGACCTAATGGAGTTCTCAGACTTGTTTCATCACTTGTATCAACTGAGAAATACATTGTTGACACACAGTACAATAAGATTATAGAGCTTTAAACTTAAAGGGATAGTTCACCACAAAAACTGTTACCCGCATGTTGTTCCAAACCCCTATGCTTTTTTTCCATCCATGGTAAACGAAAGGTTAAGCTTTGAAAATATCCTGGACACTCTTTTCCATTTAATGAAAGCTAATTCCAAAAACGTTGTTATTCTTTAAAAACTTTGGAATCCACCGTAGCACTCCTTGTATTTATTATATTTCATATAATACTTCAACAAATTGTTCTTTTTATTCAGATCTTTTAAATGAATCAGTTAATCAATTTCACCAATTCAGTCTGACTGATTTAAGTTCTCACTGAGTCAAAGATTTGGTCACAACAAGTACCAGAATATAAGTGAATATAATGTCAATCTAATGTTTTTGAAAAATATTCTCTCATGCGCATCAAGGCTGTGATTTTATTCAGGATTCTGTGATGAATAAAAAAACGCATTTATTAGAAACAGAAATCTTTAGTAATATTTTAAATGTCTTTATTTTCACTGATTTACCAATTGAATGTGTCCTTGCAGAATGAAAGTATAAATGTCTGTTATTCACGAAAAGGTATTCAGAAGACATCATATAGACCTATTTCATGATAGTTTTACATCCTGTTTGTCATTGTTTGGACCTTGACAGCCCCAGTCCCCATTCACTGTCATAATATGGAACATAGTGGCAGAGGAAGTTGGAATGCAAAAACTCACTTTCTGTGTCCTAAAAAAGAAAGAAGGTCAAACAGGTTTGGAACAACATGAAGGAATTTAGATTTTACCTTTTAGGTGAACTATCCTTTTAATGTGGAAAGCATAGCTCTGATAATTTGGTCTTGGGGGAATTCAATGAGAAATGTTCATACTCTACCTTTTGATGTCTTGGCAAATTCAGTATTCCGTTTAAGGCAAGTATTAGGCTCTACAACATTTATGATAACAAAAGAACCGAAAAGTAAAGAAAATATAGACATTCACACTCACAAACATGTTGATTAAGACTGCTGAGGGTCACTTTACAGGACACATACCAATACTGATCTGCTCTGTCATTGTGTAGATGTGGCTTTCAATGGAGTTAGCACTGATTTATCACCCAGATATGGCGCTTTTCCACTGCATGGTACGGTACGGTTCGGTATGGCACTCTTTGACGCTTTTCCACTGTATGGTACGGTACGGCTCGGCTCGGTACGGCTCACTTGTGGCGCTTTTCCACTGCATGGTACGGTACGGTACGGCTCGCTTTGAATGGTACCAGCTCTGTTGAGGTTCCAAGCGTACCGTACCGATACTAATATGTAACGTGGAAACACTGTAGATTACTAATTGGTCAGACAGACAGAATCGTCACTAGCGTCATTGTATTTGTGAGACATCAAACCTGCTAGATTTAAATAGCCAGTAACAGCCACAGCCACAGCTGTAGCACCTGTTTTAAAACTACTTGCTTGACTTGCTTGAAGAAAAAAAACTTCCAAAAAAGAAATGTCTGAATCGTGGTCAGTGGACGAGAAGCGCAGACGTTCCTCTTGTTGGTTGCCGAGGAGCGGATAAACTATAACGATCAGTCATAATCCCACCCACTTTGAAGCGGTACTAACTCCAGTGGAAAAGCAACCGAGCTAAAGCGAACCGAGCCGTGCCGCGCCGCGTCGAGTCGTACCACGCAGTGGAAAAGCGAAGTGAGCCAAAACCTTGCCGCGCCGAGCCTTACCGTACTGAGCCGAACCGGACATCCAATTACTCATTCTAGCACTTTATTTTTCTATTTGTGGATCTGGCTTCAAAAACAGTGCAAATTCAACTGACATGCATGTCAAATTAATGCAACAAATGCTATCATTATCGCTTTGTCATTCACACTGTTGCACCTACTCATGTGGATAAAAAAAGGAATCCACCTACAGACATACTATATGTAGTTCACCTATGTGTTTTCCATTCTAATGCCTGTTTTAGATTTGTGTCGAGGTTTACCTATGGTCAGTAACTTCTAAAATATGTCAGCTCCAGTGTTCTGCCTTGGATACAGCTACTGAGATGTTGTTTCATGTTTATTTTAATAGTATATCGCTCCATATGCCTGGAAACAACACAACAAGGGCACACAGAGCTACACAGTCTGGAAATACAAAGCTATAAGAGGGCAGAAAGAATGACCTTGAGCTGTAACTCATAATTTACAGCACAGCCGGGCTTAATAGATTCCGACCTCAATGACAAAGCAGTTCAGACAGACAGTGTGTGTGTGTGTGTGTGTGTGTGTGTGTGTGTGTGTGTGTGTGTGTGTGTGCTAGAGAGTGCTAATTCTAGATTACCTAGTCTTAAAATATGAGTATTTTTCAACATTAAATACTACTATCACATGTCCCACCTCAATGTGCAGAGAGAGAGACACTACTATACATATTGGTTAAAAAATTAAAGCTGTGGTGTTTTCAAAGGATTGCTATAAACCAAGGGAGTCAGTTTGAGGCAGGACTAGCTGCTTAAACCAAACAATAAATGGGGGTAATGTTTGGGAAACCCGTTTGTAAAGATATTTTATAATTCAGCTTCAAGCGAAATCACTCACACACCACAACACACACACACACACACACACACACACACACACACACACACACACACACACACACACACACACACACACACACACACACACACACACACACACACACACACACACACACACACACACACACACACTTAAAGGTAAAGATATTTTTTAACAAATATCATGAATATCAGAAATATAGATTTTGGGGGGGGTGTGTTTCACCACAACAATTTAGAACCTTAACTAACCTTGTCATAAAAACATCAAATTGGCAGATTAAAAAAAAATCAATTAATAAATTATATAATAAAAATAAAAAACAAATCAAAGCTCATTTTAACTCTGACATTAAAAACAAGCTCACTAAATAATGTATTTTTGAATGAATTAATAGATAAAAAAGAAAAAAAAATCTTCTTTGAAAACACTCTGGGCATAATTAAACAATTATAAAAATGCTCACTGCCATACCATGCGTTTGTCTAGCTAATATTCCATGTGCACCATTAAAGGTGTCTTTTATTTGTAGCTGAGACCTAATTAAACCCATCAGAACCAGTGGACGGCAGGCATTAGCTGATGCATTTCTTCCATGAGAGAAAGATAAAGCAAAATCGTCTGTGTGTAGGAGGATAAGGGGTTTTTAATAATGTGACTGAAGCAGTATTGTAATGTGTCAAGGTCTTGACTAGAGCCTTTAATTATATGTCAATATTAGAGGTATTGTTTGGGAAGGCCTTAATTTGGCTAGTGGTGTGCCAGAACAGCCCAGTACATTTCCATTGCCTTAGCAAATTTATTTTTGTGTGCTACGAACAAGGAATACGTGTCTAAGTAAAATATTGTTTTGTTGTGATGGAACGGGAAGAAAATAATTGCTTCAGGTTACTAATCACCCGCTCTCTCTCCCCCCCCCCCCCTTTCAGGATTCTGCCTCCCACGAGTGACAGCTTCCTACTGAAAAACTTGGTCTCTGGCTCAGACTACAATTTGTGCGTGCTATCCATTTTTGATGACACGGTTACTTCCATGGCCGCCACAAAGGTCCTTGGTTGCACCCAGTTTAGCACCAAGGACAACTACCCAGACTGTCGTTCGCTTCAAGCCCACTTCCTTGGCGGGACTCTTACCATTCTGGTTGGTGGAGTTGTTGTGGTAACACTGTTGGTGTTTACCGTGGCACTGATGGTACGTCACCGTGTGTGCAGTAACCATGATATTCATCACGAAATTGGCGAAGAGGTGGGATGCTCAGGAACAGACTCCCCATCTCTTCCTGCTAAGGGAGCTGATGTCTTTTCTCAGAGTAATGGAAATGGGAATGTGATGATGGTGGTGCTGCCCCACGGGCTCGTTCAAAAACGAAAAGTGGCAGAGGGGGGGTTGGGGTCACCGCCCAAACCAACTTCCAAAGTAAAACCAAAAACCCTCCCAAAGCCCAAAGTGAATCTGGAGCAGTTTAGTGCAGGACTAGAAGTTGAGATGGGTTCTGTCAGACCTCTCCCACCGTACACACTGGAGAAAGAGCAAATGTCTTTGTATTATACCCCCAGTAATCATTCTGCCTCATCACTGCAGCGTCCGTCACGCCAATTAGGAGCGAAACCACTCAAACTCCGATCTACCAACATGAACACAAGTAAACGGGCAAGTTTAAGTTTGGCCCCGCCCAATAAGTACAGTTGTGACAGGCGGTTCAGCACGGGAGGAGGCATTGTAGTCTGTCGGGGAGGACCAGAGAGCCAATGGAATTCCTCACTGGTCTATCAGAGCCCTGCGTTGTCCCGCGAGAGGCCTCTTCATGGAGCCCTCCGCTACAAGAGAAGCTCTTCATTCGACATGGGTGAAATCGCCACGTCAGCCTGCTATAGTTATGCCAAGAGATTTAGTGTAATCTGGACCAAACGGAGCCAGTCGTTACATGGCATGCTTGTCCAGTGCACTTCAGCAACAAGCACCTCAACAACCAGCAGTGGCAGTGAAGATTTCCACGCACAGCACACACGCGGATACATCCGTGCCTACAGCGCCACCAACTCAAATTCCAACCCTCTGAAAGCAGAGGTTACAACAAATTCAAAGAACCAGTGGCTGAAGGATAAAGAAAAGGACAAAGAAAAGGGAGAAGAACTTGAGGAGAGTGTGGTGTAGGGAAAGAGGACAAAGAAAAGGGTTCAAAAAGGACAAAAAAAAAGCTGTTTTTTTGGGGGGGTTGGGGGGTTTGGGGACAAGGCAGAAAGAGTTTAGATGGCAGATATAAAAGTCAAGACTCCTAAAAATATAACACAACTACTTTGTCAGTGAATCTTGTAGAACCACACACTTTAATGCAAAAGGATTAATATGAACAAAACATACATGACTAAAGACAAGCAGGCCTAAAGAAGGAGTATCTACTAACTCACATAGACCTGGGGGAAATATTATGGTTTGTTTTCCTGCAGCCATATGAATACAGGGAGAGGGCCAGCAAGCAGACGTGCCGACTCATGCCCAATCGATAGGAAGAGATCAATTGATATTGGCAACAATTGCATTACAGCAAATGTGGAATGCAGAGGATGCAAACTGCAAGGAAAGTGAACATGTACAAATGGAACAATGATGGCATGATTTGGAACACTTTTGGAAAATAAATGGGCATTGACTGACAATTGACATGTTGTGTGTGAGGCTGTATGTGTGTGTAAGTGTGTAAGTGAGTGAATGGATTAATGCACAAAAAAGTAATCAAAAGTAATTTTATGACACCACTGGATCTACTGTACCATGTGACCACCATCATCCACTACAAAAATGTGTTCTGTGAAGCCAAGAGACTATTGTGTTGCTGTAAGGACACTGGACTATTATAGAAGGAAAAATTATTTAAAAAAAAAAAAGCCATTCCAAGACCACAGAATCAATGAATAAATTCTGTTTTAAAATACATTTTGGTTGTAAAAATGGATAAAATGACAATAATGAGAAATGTTTCTTTTTGTCTTTCATAAATGATACTAGCAGTTAAAAAAAGGTTCAATTTTTGTTGTAGTAAACTCAATGGCAATGTCATCAAGTGTTACTTTTTTTTTTTTTTACTAAGTACAGAACTGAACATTAAAATAAGGAAA
The DNA here is from genome assembly GCF_051911475.1 of Siphateles boraxobius. Classification (NCBI taxonomy): domain Eukaryota; kingdom Metazoa; phylum Chordata; class Actinopteri; order Cypriniformes; family Leuciscidae; genus Siphateles; species Siphateles boraxobius. Next base: position 44,238,908 of record NW_027508734.1, on the reverse strand, counting down.
CCAGTGATATTAATTACCATTTTAATATCCGTTTGATCTTATTCAGCTAAAAACTTTATTTCTTTAGGAATATTCTGGGTGCGGTAAAAGTTAAGCTCATTTGACAGCATTCATGATATACATTAATGTATACCATACAAATTTATTTTGACTAATGTTCTAATATAAAAAAGGAAATATCTGAGGTACTCATCACTGAAAGTGAATGGTGTCAACCAGTAAATCTAACAATAATGTTTTATTTTTTGCAATAGCTTAGCTACAGAATGTGAACAATATGTGTGTAAAATTATCTCAGAGTGTAAAAAGATGCATACTAACGTTTTCTGTGTAAAGTCACGCTACCAAAATCTTACCGACCTCAAACGTTTAAACAGTAGTGTATATCCAATTTTCGTCATTAAAGGAGAACTCCGGGCAATTTTTAAGTTAATCTTGATCGTTAGACCTTTGGGAGTACTGACTATAGAAAAAAAAACGAACCGGATTGGTGCTTGCTACGCGGAGCTGCGACCGCGAATGCCGAGAGCTCCCCCTCAGCTAAAACGGCAGCTATGGGGGCATAGACATAAAGAGCTTTTTTGAGCCTCTTAACAGACACAAAATGCAATTAAAATGTCTGTCCAACATGAACAGGGACCCTGCATGTGAACAAGATGCGTTTAGCAACTTAGCCATTGTTTCAACTCACCTAAATAGTCTTTTAGACGGCAAGCTGTAGTCTCGCGCTGCAGTCCCGTGCTGTAGCCGGAAAAGGTAAACAATGTCCAGGTGGGAGGAGCGTTGATCATGTGCGACGAGTCTTCGTACATGGAATGGCATTTTTCTTCAAACGGCCCCGCTGTGTTGAGTGTGTGTAGTCATCCTTATCAAAGTGTTCGCTGCAAATGCGGTAATCTTTAGCGCGTAGTACTTCTACGGGAGTTTGCACATCAAGTTGAAGTACAACTATAGCCACAACTGCAGAAGCTCGAGGTCATGGAAAGGAAGACGATGAAAATTTAAGCTCTTATATTTTCGCATTCTGTTGCCACAATTCGGAAAGGCACAAACACGAACCATTTCTTCTTCACTTGTAAGCAACTCTGATCATAACTCGTCGCACATGATCAACGCTCCTCCCACCTGGACATGGTTTACCTTTTCCGGCTACAGCACGGGACTGCAGCGCGAGACTACAGCTTGCCGTCTAAAAGACTATTTAGGTGAGTTGAAACAATGGCTAAGTTGCTAAACGCATCTTGTTCACATGTTCATGTTGGACAGACATTTTAATTGCATTTTGTGTCTGTTAAGAGGTTCAAAAACGCTCTTTATGTCCATGCCCCCATAGCTGCCGTTTTAGCTAGGTGGGAGCTCTGGGCATTCGCGGTCGCAGCTCCGAGTAGCAAGCACCAATCCGGTTCGTTTTTTTTTCTATAGTCAGTACTCACAAAGATATAACGATCAAGATTAACTTAAAAATTGCCCGGAGTTCTCCTTTAAGACGCAACACCATTAACCTCAAAATTATCTTTCGTGGTAATCATAATTACACCACAAATGCTGTCGATTAAGCTTACCTTGTATTGAACCCAGAATATTTATTTTAAAAAGAGGGAAAATAAACAATACTGTATAGCACTGTTAAGCACTTAAAGTAAAGATAAGAAAAAAGTAACTTTTCTAAGTTTTTTTTAAAGCTTTTGTTGCCTTAAAAAGAGGGCAGGAGACTTGATCGCTAAATTACTCTCCCTCTTTCCCATTGTCATGTCCTGTCTATCTGCAGTTTGAGATAGTTGCTGAGGAAGGGCAGCGTGTGAGGCTGAGATAAAGACAGGGAAAGAGACGGATTGAGGGAAAGAGATAGGACAGACAGCGCTGTCTGCAAGAGTGCTGATGCGGGACACCAAGAGAGGGAAAGCTAAAGTGAGCGAGCACAATGATAGAGATGGGAAGAAAAGAGAGAGGGCATTGTTACTGTAATGTGCGCGTTAGCCGTATTTTTGTCATGTAAGTACTTTGCCAGAATTTATCTCATTGCCAATAAAGCCCATTTAAGAATAGCTTAGGTGAAATGAGGGGGAGCAGATGAGTTGCCCTGTGTGTCTGTATGTGTGTGTGTGTGTGTGTGTGTGTGTGTGTGTGTGTGTGTGTGTGTGTGTGTGTGTGTGTGTGTGTGTGTGTGTGCACGGATGGATGTATGATTGCACAGACACTGTGTACATCTCTGCCTTCTGTATTTACCCACAACAACAGACAGGCTTAAATTAGGTTCTGGGAACACACACACAATAGGCCGTTATATTTGGCCAAAACAACCCAGGACTTGTGAATAATGTAGAGGAATATGCATCATTAATGTCTAATTCTGTCTTTTTAGAAATTGCTTAAACATGCAGACATTGATTTGTACATGTAATTTTAAAGGTATAGTTCACTGTTGCTGTATGACTTTTTCTTAAAAAAAAAAAAAAGAAAAAAAAAGGAATATTGTTCATACAGTACAATGTTGTTTTGGACCCCACTGACTTTCAATGTATAGACAAAGACAGTTGATAAATGATTGCAGAATTGTTATTTTTGGGTGACCTATCCTTTTACATGCCCTTTCTTTCTACCATAATTTACATAGAAAAACAAAAACAGAGTTTTATAGAGTGAATGGCCGTAACAATAGTGATCTGTGTTACATAATCAGATCCATGTGGTCTGTATCATTTGAAAAGACTAAAGGTAGCTCAGTGCTTATTGTGACCATGACCGTGTGTGTTTGAAAGAGATGGGTCGAGAAAAGATGAGAAAATGTGCTATTTCTCACCCAGTGTGTGCGTGTGTGTGAGAGATGTAGCCTAAAATAAAGGACATCCAGCTCTACTTTGCATGCCTGCAGCAAATTCTGGCCCAATTTGACTAATTAAAACCAGTTTGATTGATGTATACACACATACACAGTTTATTCTTACAATTTTTCTGCATTCAGGCAAATCAAACACATAAACTGGTTCATCTCTAATAGGCTGGCTACAGGATGTCCAAAAATGAACTTGTCATCTACGGTAGTCTCATAAGGGAAATGTCGCAGTTGCGATTTTTATCCTTGCACCACCGAAACGTCGCTCTGGTGACATTCTCACCTCATTTCAGACGATTCCTTCAGGCCTCTGAAAACTTATCAGGATATTTTAAGGTGCATGAACAACGCAGGTAATAATATTCCATGTTTGAGTAATGCAAAACACGAAATCTAAACCCCTACATTATTTTAACCCTAACCTTAACAACCAGGGTAGTCAGCCTGTCAAGCAGATATTCCAGATATTTGTAAGTACATTACTGTCTGAATTACATACCCAGGGCAAAATAGACAGATGTAGTTTAGTCAAGTAGAACAAAAATAAGTACATTAAGTACAATAAAAGCAGTATATAAGTCATGAAAAGCTAAAAGAATGTTTGGAACAGAAAAAACACATTTTATTTTACACTTGTGAGGAAAAAAGCAGCTATATCTCCTTTTGTGTTTTACAGATAACAGGTATGAAACATCATAAGGGTAAGTAAACGATTTAAAAATCTTAATTTTTGGTTAACAATACAATTGATAGTGGATAATAGAAAGAGTAACACAGGGGGTATGGATTTATGTTGGTAGAAATATGTGTGAAATATATTATTCTTCTGTCTGAAGGGTTTCAAAGATTCCGCCAACCCACCATTTTCTTACACTAGTATAATCCACAATTATCGTGGGATGAAACGCTGTGAGATAAGTGGATGACCACTCATTCGAATAGTATTTAGAAATTCATCTAATTATGTGAAAGTCTCTTGATCTTCAAAAAGAAAGAAAAAAATACTGGGTTTGCTAGAACCATAATTGAATTTGGTCATTCATGATATTACTAAATGGATTTCAAGGCTAATGAAAACCTCTGTTAACTGGCCTTCAAGGCCAAATGCTCTTAACTTTGATTACCTAATTTGTACGTTCTAATAATGTTCTACAAAACTAGCTAATATCAGTTGTATGTGTTCTTTTTAACTTCACATATACTAGCAGATTTATTCTCTCAGTCTGCCAGCCACACTAGCCAATGATTTAGTCCGGAACAACTTGTTGGCATGGTAACAAGTAATGCCACCTGGCTTTGGCAGCCAATAAGAGCTGTTCACAGCCAGAATGACAAAGAGACTTGTTTGCAGTGATTTATAAGGACATGCCACCACTTGAAATGAAAACAAATCTTTAGCTCATTCTGATGGCAACATTAAAAGGTAGAACATGAATTTGTACATGGGAAAGTTTCACCCCATCAAAAGGCCCAGATAACCCCAGAAGAGTGAGTGAGAGAAAGGATTGGTTTCTATTCCTCTAGAACATTTTCTTTACTGTGCTCAACAAAAAGGATTCCGTTTTTGATGGCCCATTAAAAGGGATAGTTCACTACCAAAATGAATATGCTGTCATCTATTTAGTCACCCTCATGTCGTTCCAAACTAATATGACGTTCTTTCTTACATGTAACATAAAAGACTATATTTTGAAGAATGTTTGAACTGCATTGGACCACACTGCGCTGACTTTCATTGTATAAACAATGCTATATATATATATATATATATATGTATATATATATATATATATATATATATATATATATATATATATATATATATATACAGGTCCTTCTCAAAAAATTAGCATATTGTGATAAAGTTCAATATTTTCCATAATGTAATGATAAATATTAAACTTTCATATATTTTAGATTCATTGCACACCAACTGAAATATTTCAGGTCTTTTATCTCAAAAAAATTAGCATATCATGAAAAGGGTCTCTAAACGAGCTATTAACCTAATCATCTGAATCAACTAATTAACTCTAAACACCTGCAAAAGTTTCCTGAGGCTTTTAAAAACTCCCAGCCTGTTTCATTACTCAAAACCGCAATCATGGGTCAGACTGCCGACCTGACTGCTGTCCAGAAGGCCATCATTGACACCCTCAAGCAAGAGGGTAAGACACAGAAAGAAATTTCTGAACAAATAGGCTGTTCCCAGAGTGCTGTATCAAGGCACCTCAGTGGGAAGTCTGTGGGAAGGAAAAAGTGTGGCAAAAAACGCGGCACAACGAGAAGAGGTGAACGGACCCTGAGGAAGATTGTGGAGAAGGGCCGATTCCAGACCTTGGGGGACCTGCGGAAGCAGTGGACTGAGTCTGCAGTAGAAACATCCAGAGCCACCGTGCACAGGCGTGTGCAGGAAATGGGCTACAGGTGCCGCATCCCCCAGGTCAAGCCACTTTTGAACCAGAAACAGCGGCAGAAGCGCCTGACCTGGGCTACAGAGAAGCAGCACTGGACTGTTGCTCAGTGGTCCAAAGTACTTTTTTCGGATGAAAGCAAATTTTGCATGTCATTCGGAAATCAAGGTGCCAGAGTCTGGAGGAAGAATGGGGAGAAGGAAATGCCAAAATGCCTGAAGTCCAGTGTCAAGTACCCACAGTCAGTGATGGTCTGGGGTGCCATGTCAGCTGCTGGTGTTGGTCCACTGTGTTTTATCAAGGGCAGGGTCAATGCAGCTAGCTATCAGGAGATTTTGGAGCACTTCATGCTTCCATCTGCTGAAAAGCTTTATGGAGATGAAGATTTCATTTTTCAGCACGACCTGGCACCTGCTCACAGGGCCAAAACCACTGGTAAATGGTTTACTGACCATGGTATTACTGTGCTCAATTGGCCTGCCAACTCTCCTGACCTGAACCCCAGCAGAAGACCCCACCAGGTACCACTCATCTCCACTACAAATAGGAAAAAGAGGCTACAATTTGCAAGAGCTCACCAAAATTGGACAGTTGAAGACTGGAAAAATGTTGCCTGGTCTGATGAGTCTCGATTTCTGTTGAGACATTCAGATGGTAGAGTCAGAATTTGGTGTAAACAGAATGAGAACATGGATCCATCATGCCTTGTTACCACTGTGCAGGCTGGTGGTGGTGGTGTAATGGTGTGGGGGATGTTTTCTTGGCACACTTTAGGCCCCTTAGTGCCAATTGGGCATCGTTTAAATGCCACGGCCTACCTGAGCATTGTTTCTGACCATGTCCATCCCTTTATGGACACCATGTACCCATCCTCTGATGGCTACTTCCAGCAGGATAATGCACCATGTCACAAAGCTTGAATCATTTCAAATTGGTGTCTTGAACATGACAATGAGTTCACTAAAATGGCCCCCACAGTCACCAGATCTCAACCCAATAGAGCATCTTTGGGATGTGGTGGAACGGGAGCTTTGTGCCCTGGATGTGCATCCCACAAATCTCCATCAACTGCAAGATGCTATCCAATCAATATGGGCTAACATTTCTAAAGAATGCTTTTAGCACCTTGTTGAATCAATTGACTTAACAAGGTTAAGTGAATTAATTCACCTTGTAGAATTAAGGCAGTTCTGAAGGCGAAAGGGGGTCAAACACAGTATTAGTATGGTGTTCCTAATAATCCTTTAGGTGAGTGTGTATATATATATATATATATATATATATTAGGCTTGGGCGGTATCCAAATTTTGATACCGTCAAACCTCCTCCCTATTTTATCGGGGTATACGGTATTACCGTGACTAATTAAAAATTATGACATAAGGCTCAGACAGCGTCACCAAACTGTTGGCTTGTGCCTACACCGTTCAGAAACTGAATACCAGTTCGGGCAAAAAAAAAACACACAAAAAAATCAAGGCCAACCCGTGCACGTTGTGTCTGATCCCGGCTGACGGCATTAAATGTAATATGAGCCGTAGCCCTATTTAGACTCGACTATTTTTAATACGTGGGCCGTTATAATATGGTGGCGCCAAATAATTTTTTAACCCAGGTGCTGAGGGGGTGGTAGATATACATACTATTTATAAACTAGCAAAAATGGGACAATTAATAATATTTAATTATTTTAATTATGACAATTAAGTATTCATTTTATTAATTAATTTAAATTAAATTAACAAGCAACAAGCAAGAAGTGCATTTATAAATCCGGTGACACGCGTCCATTGATTTTTATTAATACAACTTTTCTGTCAGTGCTGCAAAGATTAAGTTGACGATCGCCATCTCCTAGTGAATGCGCATATATAGAGAGAAATGCAAATCATGGATTACATAATCAGAAGGTATAGGCTAGCCTTTTTCTTTTCGTTTTGAATTGTTTCGTTTAAAGAAATTGACGATTGATATCTCCGTAGTGAACGCACCTATAGAGAGAAATGCACATCATGGATTAATCAGAGAGTATGCTGCCTATATTTCTTTTCCTTTTGAATTGTTTCGTTTAAAGAAATTGACGAATCGGCATCTCCATAGTGAACGATAGAGAAAAATGCACATCATGGATTACATAATCAGAGAGTAGGCTAGCCTATTTCTTTTCGTTTGGAATAGTTTCGTTTAATTTGATGATCGCCATTTCCGTATGAACGCGCATAGAGAGAAATGCTCATCATGGATTAAATAATCAGCGAGTGGCCTATTTCTTTTCGTTTTGAATTGTTTCGTTTAATGAAATTTCAAGCTTTATTTAGATATCTGTCATGTCTGTGAGACATACACTGAGTTTCGGTTAATTTATGATGAGATTTCAATGCAAGTGACCGCGGCGCGCCAGCACACGATCATGTCATGATTATGTTGTCTGCTATATTTGATTCTTATTTATTATTGGTTGATAAAAAATTATTAAAATTAAGATACAATTTATACAAAACGAAATTCACTTTAAACAAAGGCCTTTTACAAAATGAAACTTAATTAAGTGGTCAATGTCTGACTCCCGATGCATCCCATCTTACTCGTGCTGTTCAGTTTTCATTATCAACGTAAAAAAAAAAAAAAAAAAACATTATAATATTTTAACAAATATAAACTGATGCGCTTATTTAATGAACTCGGGGCAAAATGCATCCTCGCAGCAGTGAGTGGGTGGTCGTTTCGGAGATGCGACATTAGGTTAGATGTGTTTCCATCTCTCGCGGTCACCTTTTTTATTGCAACATTTACAAATTGCCTCGTCAGTATTTACCGCCTCTCCCTTCTCTCTCTCTCTCTCTCTCTTTCTCCTCCACACTGTCACTTGATGACAACTACATAAGCATTTTTAGGCATTGAATAAATTACATATATATATATTATATATAAGTGCCGGTAATGACGGTATTGAAACTGATACCGTTGGTATTTTAAGACCCCGCGGTATACGATATTACCGAAATACCGCCCAACCCTAATATATATATATATATATATATATATATATATATATATATTATTTATTTATTTATTTATTTAATATATTTTTTTATTTATACTTTAATTCACATGGTAAACAAATTAATAAATAGTGTAGTGCTGTGTGTATGTGTGTGTATACACAAACTTTTAAGTTAGATGAGTTTAATCGCGATTAATTGATTTGACAGCAGTAAAATTAAGATACAAAATGTAAAATTAAGCACATTTTCAATATGAATGATTATGGCTGCTAAAAAAAACATCAAATACAAAAGTATCAATAAAAACACAAGGTACAGCTGTAAACTTTGATGTCATAGTATATTTTGAAGTACTCACTTTTGCTGAGAATGTATCTTCATGTTCACTGGTTTCAGAGCAGATTAAATCCATTTCATATTTCACATTTGATACACCCTCTGTGATGGTGAATGCAGATGTCTGACAGCAACAAGCCACTACTAAACCCATAACAGAACTTAAATAGAATAATTTGAACAATATCAAATGTTGTATAACTAAATAGAAGAATTCACTGGGGCCTTTTTGTCCCCAGATATTTAAATGTCTATTCCTGTGTGATTATTTCTTCTAACTCTGGTTATTTTCCAACACAGATTCCTTGGAAAAATGCTCCTCTATCTACATTTGTTTTTGCAAAACTCAAAAAACACACTTGTACAAGCAAAATACTGCAGTTTCCAGCTGAAATGACCACTAGTTGCAGTGAGTAAAACACCAACTTTCATTCCTTTTCACACAAATTATGATTAATGGGGCATATTATTGATTAATAAAGACTTCTTTTACACAGTTCCTTGCACATATTTTATGACTTGGAAAAAAAAAGATGAAAGTTAAAGATTAGAGTTTAGTGTAGATGGTACATCATTTTCAAACACGATGGGTTGAGCCTGGATTATTTTCTGACCCCACTTGGCAAATGCACAGAAATTAATCATGTTCTTTCAGTTCCTGCGTTTGTTTCCCCTCACATTTCATCAGCAAAAGAACAGTGAACTTTCACTCTCCTACCACTTTATCGTTCTAGTTTCTTGAACCACTGACCACCCCCTGCTGAGAGCTTCTGCTTCCTACTTTCTATTCTCTACGCTCACACCCAGCTTCTCTCTTTGTCTTGATCTCTTTCAGCGGTGCATGTCCTGCACATGTCATCTCCCCTGCAGTGTAAAGCCAACACTGGAGATAACAGCCAGTGCTAACACAAGAATGTTCACACTGCGAATGCCAAGTGCTAACTGGAGGCAAAGATGTTAGCGTTTCCTGCACGCACATATGTAATGTTCTCTTTAGGTTCTCTTGAGCTTTGCAAGATGTCTTACAGCTATATGATGTAAATAAAAAATAATGTAAAAGGCTCAGAGGTGTAGTTCAATTCCCCTCTCAAACATCTGTGAAAATTTGTCAGCAATGTGCTAAACTTTATTTATTAATGCCTAGATTAAGAGCTTTTTATGCACTCTGGAAGAAAATATCCTTCCTCGTTTATATCGATTTTTCTCTTCGTTACAAGCTCAAATGCCAGCAGCTTTTATGCCTTAAGCTTTGGCTATAATAGTGTGTGTGTGAGTGTGTGTGTGTGTGTGTGTGTGTGTGTGTGTGTGTGTGTGTGTGTGTGTGTGTGTGTGTGTGTGTGTGTGTTGGGGGGGTGGGGGTTGTTGGGACGTTAGACAGGGTGCTTTAATCAAACCCTCTTCTTAACTACAAGTCCACACATTGTGCATATTGCCAGCTAATGGTTTGTTTATGCTGGCTCTCAGCATTCTGTGTGGCCTAGCGTAATTTGTTAACTGCATATAACATAGGGTTTGACAGAGAGGCACTTAGCAGCCACATCAAAATAAATACATAAATAAATGAAAATGAATGAAACAAGGACATGCGTCCAGCGAAAATACATCATTTAGAGACGACAGCTGTGACTGGATACTAATAAGACTAAGCCCAAAGATTTGTGAAAGGAGAGAAAGCAGTTAGAGAATGAGTAGAAGGACAAATAATTCAGAATAAATGTAACAATGCAATTTCTAGGATAAATATGTTAAAGAAGAATGTTAATAAAAACACAAAGGACAAAATGGGGGAAAGAGAGTCCCATTTCCACTCCAATCAAGAACTATTGCCTTGACAATTAACAAGTGTGAGATCAAACACAATCAATTTAATTAGCCATAGAAAAACAGAAGCACCAACAATTATTGGAGAGAGAAATTCGTAATTTTAATTTCTCATTTATATTTTCAATGGCCTCATAACCTCTCCTACATGTTCATGCCCACAAAATAGTACAGCACATGATTGATGTGTGGGTCCCACGCAACTGGGAAGGCACCAAATTAATTAGTTAGACATCACAGATGTTGTGCTAGAATGACATTCATTGTCTATTTACTATTTTCTATCATATGTCACTGGCTAGAATATGTAAACATGAACATAAAGAAATAATTGAGCAAATAATAAAGCAATAATAGCTCTTTATTTTGAATTTTATAATTTTGCAATACAATAACAATAATATTAAATTTCCATAAAGGAAATGCAGAGGTCATGGTTTACATGAATGACCTTTCTGACTTCATGAGATGTTGAAAAAGAAGTTTAAGCAGCTAAGATCTTGATTGTATCTACTACACTACCGTTTAAAAGTTTAGGGTCAATATGATTTTTTTAAAAGAAGTTTAATACATAAGAAAGGGTGGATTAAATTAAGCAAAAGTTTCAGTTAATATATAATTTCACAATATCACTGATATTTCTGATCAAATAAATGCAGCCAGAGACATCTTTAGAAAACATTTCTAAATCTTAACGGCCCTACATTTTTGATAGCAAGTGTATGTATGAAATAAATTATGGAATGTGGCATAACTGGGTGTGTCATGGTTGGCTTAAATAGGAAGTAGAAGTCAAACAGATTAAGCTCAATATACATCTATTTTAATGAAAGTTCTCCAAGCGGGCAGACAGGCAGGATAAACTAGAACCATACATAACCGAGATCAGACAAGACAGAGTGAACAGGAGAAACTAAATAGCAAACACAGATGATGGTAATTTATAGGACACAGGTGATACAGATGAACTAATGATGGTAACCAGGGACACAGACTAGTGGCGGTAAACTGAACAAAGGAACATGTGACAAATGACAACAAACTGAAAAGTCCGGGAACACAGTGGTGACAGGGTGGATATAACACCAACTTCTTTAAATGTATATATGTTTGTATCTTTCTATTATATCTATGGTGTGTATATATATATATATATATATATATATATATATATATATATATATGGTGTATATATATATATATATATATATATATGGTGTATATATATATATACACACACACACACCATATATATATATATACATACACACGCACACACACACAAAACTAAAGTTATACAGAACTATTCATACATATAATATATATATATATATATATATATATATATATATATATATATATATATATATATATACACACACACATTGTTCTGTATAAATAGAAAACTGATCTTGTTGCATAATCTACTTGAGAGCAATCTTATTCCATGTTTTAAATGTACTAAATGAAAAGGCGGATGAATATTCACTCTATAAGTCTCGTTTGTGCCTGCAGCGGCAGAAGGAAACATGCTTGGTTCGTCCTTCACATCTGTAGATGTGTGGCTTCATTCACCATATCTCTCTTTCATGAGGTGATTCTTGGGGTGCTGAATATGAAATGACCAATTATGCTCCATTTCTACAGAAGAGTGTTGCTACGCCTGTGCACACAGTCCAGGGAGTTCTGCCACTCTCAGATGTGAGTTTCACAGGAAGTCTTGTCCTGGGGTTTAGATGGTTTATACTGAAGTGCCTCTCCATTCTGGTTGTAATGCAGCTGATGAGTTTCTATCCGTTCTAGCATTTAGTCATTATTTTTCTGTAATTACTTTGGGGTAATGCGTGTGTCCACAGTTGATCTGGTCTCGTGATCACCTTTCTGTCGCCTATTTTTTATTATTAGAATATTTTCTCATATCTAAGTGAGGATTTGTATTAATTTTGTGTAAGGGCATGTTTTTTTTTTTTTTAACTGTATATTTTACTAATATATTCATTATGAATTCTATAGCTGCCTCTTTTTCTTTCCAAGCCACAGCAAGCAGAAGCCTTGGAGGATGAGAGGAGATTACAAGGGGTTTTGTGTGTTTTTTGTGGGAGGTCGACCTTTAAGGCTGAGCGGTGTAATGATCTCCTACACCTTGTCTCTGTCTGCAGTTGCAGTAGAGAGTATAATTGAGCTATAGATATAAAAGAAAGATCATTAAAACTGCTATCTCTCTTTCTCAACCTAACCTTTGGTTCCATCTCCATTGTTTTGCTTACTGCCCACTACTATCTCCCTACTGTCCTGAGACCTTTGGCTGATAACAGCTCTTTCTTTTGGCTGTGGAACACAACCAAAATTATTTATATTTTCAGGACTTCCCACCCAGTCATAAAATCTTAAGCTTCAGCAAAAATTAAAACACCACAACCGATAATAAAAGTTACAGTAGCACTTCATTGATGTTATTTGTAGTAGCTCATCCCGTATGATGGTTCAGGTTATAGAAAGGGACAGTTGTAAAAAGGAGATTCTGCATTTTTTCGTGGTGCTACAATGTGGGTCTTAAGCACATTTTGGCATCTAGATTGAAAATGTTGTAAGATAAGGATCAAATAAGCCATTAATCTGAGTCTAAATGTATGAACTTTTGGGGTTGACACCTGCACATGAAAGTGTCAGGGAGCAAGTGCTTTAGGGAACACATTAAACTCTCAGCGTGGACAATGCACATCTAGATTCAGATATACTTAGGATTAAAAGCAAAGTTAGCTTCTAACCAAACACACTTTAAAATATATATTTGGCACATATATACAGTGTGTAGACATGAGATGGCCGAGGTGTCTAAAGGAAATCAGGACTGTATAGAATCAGAATGTGATGTCAGAAACACATTGTGAGATTTTAGGACACATAAGTTAAGGTAGAGATTGAGTAAATGTAAATAATGTTGTTAATATTATCCAACATAAAAAATAACCTTTGTTATGGTGAACACTTGCTGCATTATCAACTGCCATATCCACTGCCAATGTAAGTGAAAGCAACACAATAAAACTCAGGTAAAAGTGAAACTCAGCTTAACCAAAATGTATCTTTGTAATAGACACCGACCGATATACCGGTCTGCCGATATTATCAGCCGATATGAGCCTGTCGCAGATATATCGGTATCGGAGCATATGACGCAGATATGCCGCCAATATGAATTTTTTTTACAGAACATATAGCGCGGATAAAATGCTTGTAGATTGTGTAACTACGTAGTTTGTCCAGCAGAGCACGCTCCATTGTTTGCTACTGGCGACCCAGGTCACTGTGGTGACACCAGCCAACCCTTTCACTTCAATAATGAGGTCTCTTCAGACACGGTGTAAGATGCGTGCACACATTAGCTTCCACTCCACTGACAAGGTATGAAACATGGCTAGCTAGCTAATGTAGCAAATGAGTATGATAAGCTCGTCGTGAGAGTAAAAGACGGGGACATTGTTTATTTACTTTATAGTGTCTCACCTGGTGACAACGTAGCGTTAAATCACCATTCAACAGACTCAAGCCACCACCGCACTGCTAACTTGTAAGCAACTTACCTTTAAGACACCGCTTGACTGCTTGTCTGCTGCTGCCTGAACAAGACACCGGACGCGAGTGACGCGAAGCGACAAAAGACAGTTGAACCCATTATAATCAGTGATGTTGTTCACACTGGATGCGGTGCGACTAGAGCGACAAATCTGTGACAGTAAACTGATGCCTCCTTCTGCTTTGTAACAGGCGCTTCCGGTGTAGAGACAGTGTTAAAGCCCATTCTACCTATAACGCTACTTTACAATATCAAGCAATATTCCAATAATTTATATAATTATAACACTTTATATAGGGCCATTTTGCATAATAAGTAGCTTCACGTTTAGTACATTTTGCTGACTATTTATTTAAAATATTGTTTATGTAAAGTACTGTACTTATGTAATTTAACTTGTTTTCATTATGGTTGTCACAGTCACCATCTAGTCTCCTCCTCCTCACTACATTTCACAGCATCCTCCTTGACCCACACCAGCACACCATCAGCCATCACCCGAATACTAATCAACATCACCTGTCACCACCACCTGCCTGCACTCAGCACAGCTAATCACCAGCACCATATAGTCACCTCAACCACAGCACCTCTTTGTCTAGTCTCGTGTTCCCAATGTGTGTGAAACTTCCAAGACTGTTTATCCCGAGTGAGTGGAAAGTTTGGACCATACCTCCCGTATCTTCACCTGTGTGTTCTCAAGCGAGTCCTCTCCAGCAATCCTCTCCAGCGTCTGTGTCCTGTGCTCTCCTATACCTTGTGTTTACCTGTTTGTCTGCCCACTGCTTTTAATAATCTCTTTCACCTGCTCTTCTGTCTCCGGGTCCCTGTACCATGACAGAAGACTAGACCATGACAGATTACAGCACAATGGGCATTCACCTCGACCTTTAAGATCCCACCGACCTACTCCTCAACATCTCCCAGCATCAACGCCCGATCGAGACCTACTTCGAAGAATTCCACCACCTCGCCCACCAGGTGTCCTGGAAAGAGGCAGCCCTCAACAAACCTTCTGGATAGGTGTGGACGATCCACTCTTTAGGCAATTCCCAGCAACTGCCACAACGCGTTCCTTGAGGGAATACATTGACAACATCCTGTGGGTGAGTGGATCGTCCTACACATGAGAGAGAAGTCTTGGATTCTCTTTCCTTCCCCGCTGTCCTTCCAGAATCTTGTCCCATCATGGCCGCCACCCATCCAGAGTCTCGTCCCGCGGTGACCACCCTTCCAAAGTCTCATCCCTCCGAGACCACCCTTCCAGGGTCTCATTCCGCCGAGACCACCCTTCCAGAGAGACATGCCAAGTAGCCAACAACTGCCGGTCCAGAACCTCCTGATCTTTGACAACCTCAAGAGGGCCATCCTGCAGCGGGTCGGCCGGAGCCCAGAGCAACAACGCCAGCATTTTCGGTCGCTGAATCTGGGCGACAACTGTGACCCTTTGTGATGGCCCAACAGCTCCAGTACTCCTGCCGCAAGTGGTTACTGGCCGAGGCAAGCGACGTCGAGAAAAACATCGACCGTGTGGTACTGGAGCAGTTTATCGCTCAGCTCCCAAAAAAGACAGCCGAGTGGGTCCAGTGCCACCGACCGACGATATCTTTTTGTCATAAGATAATATTTGCATGAATTGTACAAAAGGACTAGCAAGAATTTAAAATAGAACGTTTTTAAGACAGTTCAAAATGCCATGGTTATATAGACAGATATGGAATACCACGTGGCTAATAGATTCAAGAGAAACTCTAAGATTCAGAGGGCAAAAGAGAATTTTTATTATCCATGAGAACATCTACGTAAGAGTCTAGTGTATCTGAAATTCTTTTAGAGAAGAAAAAAAATTGAATATTGAAAAATATTAAATTATATAAATTTTCCATCAGTGCTTCAGTGGACTGCTGGACTCCTTAAATGTTTTATATTAATTTAAATATTTTATATAATAAATGTGATAACGCACAGTGGGCCGATGATTCAAGACCCTATTCATATACTTAGCGTTTTGGCTTTAGCATGAGTTTGTGTCAAGTATTGCAGGAATAGATGCTGACACTCTTTGATCTTGAATGCTTGAAACACTGTCCAGATCCCCCCTGATACACTCATCCAGCCCGGTACTGCAAAAACCCTCAGATCACAGCATTAAAGCTCAAACCTACAAAAAAACAACATTTTTTTATCCCTCTTTTTGGATTTCCAGTCATCCTTATCCATCTACCTATTCAGTCCTCTCTCTCAATCTTGACTTTTTGTTGCTGCTTTTCAAAGGCGGTCACAGCAATTCTCAACCGCAAAATTCCCATTAAGCTTCAAAGCTCCGTTACTACTCCCACTTCAACATGAGCATATATGTGTGCATATGTGTGATAGAGCGCTTTACTGGAAGGTGTTCTGCTCATAATGCAACTAGGTAAACACACACTCACTTAATGGATGTTCTCGTAATTACTGATTAATGGGTCAATTTAAGATTTCATTTTAACTCGAGGCTTTTTCATAGGAATGATACGTTTGTCTTAAAAGGGTTAGTTCACACAAAAAATAACTATGTTGTTCCAAACAGTTATTATGATTTTAATTCTTCCGTGGGACATCAAAAAATATATTTTGGAAAAAGTTGATTTTTTACATCCAAAGGAATGTTTGGTTACCAACATTCTTAGAAATATGAGTGTTAGTGTTTAAAAGTTGACACAAAGGGATATTTCATCCCAAAAAAATACAATTGAGGTGGATGTTTGTGTGTAATTTCTGCACATTTGCTGCCACCAAACAAGCAACAATAACGACAGGTTTACCTAATACCCAATTGGTTGAGAAAATGTTTGATTGAGTTGCAGAGTTTTACACTTTTTTCCCCTAAAGCAATCAGCCTATAAATGGCTAACTTACACTTGTCTCTGTATATTAAGCTGGGATAGAAGGAAATTACACACTTCAGCTCTAAATCCAATCCATGTGAGCGTGAAGTATGTGTGAGATCCAGATCCTGTATACTTCTTTCTAATGTGGTTCTTTAGGAGACAGCTGTTCTGAGTGTGAGAGCATAACTCATACTTGCAATGTTACTATATACACTCAAAAACAAATTTCTCCCTCTCTATTCATCTCCAATGGCTTTTTTTTCAATATTACTGTGCCTGATCCTCCTAGTTTCATCTCTCTATTTCTATCTCCCTCCCACTTTTATCCCTGCTCTCATTGATATGACTGATACATGTAATCCTTAATGATATTTCTGTCTGATCTTTCTCCAAGTGCAACAATTCTCATTAATGATTAATCTCAATATCTTCTACACAACACACGCATAAAAAGCAGTACTCAAACCCCACACAAACAATTGTACATGCACCAACTTTACCAAAGAGCCAATTAAATGAATTCAGCACAAAGGCCAATTAAATGCATGGAGCATCAGCTAAAGATCAAGTCAAATCCTACAAAGACTGATGGAAATGAAGATGAGAGGCAGAAACAGATTTCCAAGGAACGATTGTTTCATTTAATACTAACTAACACAAAATATGTTTTTCACGAGTAAATGAATTAGAGTTGATTAACAACTGAACATGTCAGTGAATCTGTGAATGAATGGAGACACTTATTAAAAAAAACCCAATCATTTACCAAACCAGCTTAGTTCATCATTGAAGGTCATTCATTCCATTTTCCAAAACAATGGACTCAAAGCTGAAATAAATGTATCATCATTTGTTGACTTTCTTCCTTTCATGGATGTTTTAATTGAACAGAAACTCTTCAGAAATGTTGTGACCAAGTAATATTCCACACAACATATTTGAATGTACGTGAACAAGATTTGAGAGCAACAGTACTTTAATTGTATGTCATCAGAAGCCTTGGAACACAAGACAAAGACAACTATTATCATACATTAAGACATTTGTATATACAAAAAATATATCAATTTATTAATAAAGCAGCTTTGTTAATAAAAAGTTACAGTGCATCATATTTCTCATTGAGATGGTAACAGTGCCGTTTTTAAAGTAAATAAACTCAACTATATTATTCAAGAGATGAATCACGGACCCAGATAATTCACACACACACACACACACACACACACAGTCTCTGTCTCTCTCCATCTCGCTAATTCATTCAAATAACTGTAATCTTAGCTCGCTACTTGACTTTACCTAGAATTTTAGATCAAACTTCCTGTAGATAAAATAATTATTTTACCCTTCCAGTCAAATTTTGTGCTGCAAACATCATTGACAGCTTTGAGTTGTCAATACTGGCAACCCAGCATGCAATAACCATCATTTCACTGTCTAGGATAACTATAGACCCGATATAGCCCGGCTATGAGTAACTCGCTTCTAGCCAAAATAACATTGAATGTGGTTACATGTTGTTTTTGCCAAAATAACTTGCAAAACATCAAGTAAGTGTGGTGAAATGCAGTTATTGTTGTGGGTTCGCGGCTGTCTTTCCGACCACACCCCCTAGGAAACCATTTGTTATCGAGTTCTGGTCAGGGGAGCTTAGAAAGGTGTGAGGTAAGGTAAACGGGTGTTGCGTCATACTCAGCTGATCACATTTCCGGAGTCTTGCCAGTTTGCACGCGGGGTATGTATTGGCGTTTTCCATGTTCAGTCGTTTTAGTAGACTCTAATAGTAACTGTAATAGTTGGTGTTGTCGCTTAGGAGACATTCTGGTCTACAGCTGCTCCGGCGTCGAAACATTGGCGGACTGTGTTCGAGCTCACTCAGGGCGGGTCTATGCTAATACAGCAGTGTCAGTCAACAGTCGTGGGAGGAACCTGTGCAAAGTGACATCACATTGCCCCGAATCTGAGAACGGGTTGTTCTGAGACAGTGCTTCTGATTTATTGGGATTTAAAAATAAATAAAAAAGCACTGGGTGGATTTTTATCATTATTGGGTGGTTGTGTACACACACTGCCAACACAAATTTATGTTCAAACGCCATGTAAAAGTGAATTTTGCATAATAGGTGCTCTTTATAGTTTTGTATTTTAGGTGGTTAAACCACTCTGTGAGCGTGCCATTTCTGTTGCTTCCTGTTTTGCATGGCTTATAGCACGGCGTATAGCATGATCTACAGCATGGCGTGCAGCTCCAACACTGCTGTTTTGCTTTAAATTCTGTTTTGCTTTAATTCTGTTTTGCATTTATTAGTTTTATTAGTTTTTGCTTTGCATTCAACAAATCTGTCTAGCTTTCTTGACCTTGCTTTGTTATGACAAGTCTGTTTTTTACCTGTGGTTTTGTTGCAGTTGGAAGAAAAGTGTTTCTGCTTTTGTATTGGTTTGTTTATTTTGTTTTATGTTGAATGTTGTATTTCCCTAATCTTGCTTTTTCTCTTTCCTTCTTGTTGGAGCTGGGGGCCTGGAGAAGGCAGGCTGGCTGTTCCTGTGTGGCAATAGCTCTCTTCTCACCAAAGTGGTGTGAATACAAGTGCAGTGAATTTCTTTAGTACGTAAGTGTGGTTTGGTGCACATGTGGGTATCTATTATTACAGGCATTATTGAAGCCCGTCACCTTATTGGTAAGCTCCAGCTCTTTGTTTGTTTGTCTTTTTCTTTTGTGTTTGATAAACTTATTTCAGTGTGCTAGTTGCTTGTTGTGGCTGATCCTTTTTATGATTGCTATAATGAATGGGACATTTTAATGAATTGACTGTTTAATAAAGATTTACACCTTTTTATATAAATTATCCACGTCTCTGAGTCAACTTATGAAAAATCGAACCTGTGGGCCCTTGGGTCTTTCCAGCGTAGTTAATCCCGGGTGGCGTAGTCGTTCCCTTTGGAATCAGTATAATAGAGTACAAAATTGCTTTAACCCTTAATAACACCATAAGCAAAGTCAACAGTGATTACAAGGTGTTTTGTTTCATTTCTTTGACATGTTAGATGCCAACCTGTGCGTATATTCTTGGGCTATGGTTAGACGTCTATTAAATTTTCACTGACAGCCCAAATTTCTACATTTTAGCCAAGATGTCAGGGCTGTGTTTGGACGGCTATTAGATGTCTTTTAAATGCAAAACTGCTTGGCGGGAAGTGACAATGGTATACAAATGAACCACAGCTACTGTAGGTGCATTAACATCATGCACACCTAGCCGTGGATTATCCATTACATAATAAAACATTTTAGTTCCTTTTTGGAGGATTCATTAATTTACTGTACTTAAAAGCACAGCACAAACAAATTTGTCCTTTTGGGTTCCACAAAAGAAAGAAATCCACACGGGTTTGGAACAAGTTAGTAAATGATAGAACATGTGAGTGCTCCAGAGTGGCCATGATTTAGCCCCGCAGCAGAATCTGAGCGTTGGTGTTCTCATTTGCTCCAAGATCGCTCCGATACTGCTTCATCATGAGCATAAAATATGAGCGATAAGAGGAAAACCTGGAGTGGAGCTGGAATGGAGTGATTAGAGAGCAGAGAGAGAGAGAGAGAGAGAGAATATCGCTGTTGCTTTGCTTGGCGCACATACTCAAATGATGACAGAATTTTCATTTCTGGGGAAACTAGCCCTTTAAGCTGAAGTGATGCTACTGATCTATTTCATGTGAATGTTTTTCTACAGTTCATTTTCTCAGCACAGATAAGCACTTCAAGCACAGATAAAGCTGCCTTACTTTCCATGAGTCTGTGTTATTGTTATACACTGCAGTCTGATATTATTCTACCTCCAAAGTTCACTTGTGTGTTCATAAAGTGTCTCCAGATAGCAGTGAATGGAGATAATGGACAAAAGAGATTATTAGATGCAATGGAAAAATGGTTAGATGGAAAACAAGCCAGGAGGAATAGAACGAGAATAAAAAAGTAAAGACACTGAGAAGGTGTGAGGCAGATCAGAAGACCATTTGGCTTTGATTTAATGCATCCTGAATCGCCTACCTTCAAAGAACCACTTTACCAAACACTTTCCGTCTCTTTCCTTTATCTTGTTATTCCTCTTTCTCTCCTGCACTCATCTTCTTGTCCTTGCAATCATGTTTCAACCAAAACAACATCTCTTAGAAAAAAGAAACACCTGCAAACAAACAAGTCACATCAAAACCAAGAAAGACAAGCTTTCAGCAAGGAAACCTTTTCAAGTATTTTAGACTGCTACTTCAGCATATCGCTTTCTTTCACATGCTGCTGTCTCCACTCTCTCCATATCTCCTCTCCTAGAGAAAATAAGCATTTTCTTCAAATTTGCACTTTTTGTGGGTACATCTAAAGAAGACTTCAGCAACTTTCATTTGTACAGAAAACCCTAAAGGCACAGTTGATCAGATCATATCAGATGTGGCACATAAGCAAAGTGAATTTCTGCTCAAAATGTGATGATTTATTATGTAATATTTTCTTGCTTTCAAGGTGAAGTGTATCTTTTGTCAGTGTTAAAACACTTTCTCCTATCCCAGTGTAATGTGCAGAGACAACTATAATGAAGCCATTTGTAGGTTGACTTTCTGAAGAGTGTGAACCATGTGAAGGTTGGGTTAAGGATCATTGTGCTATTTTGTAAGTATTAAGTTGTCAAAAGTTCAGTACCAAGTTAAAAATATGACTATACCAGCATTTCTCTCTAGCATTTTGAGCACTGTTGAATGGATTCTTAAACACCTCTGATTGGCCATTGTGTTGACGCACTCAACATATATGTCTCTCATTGGCCATTGAGGTAATTGTTATTTAGTTTATAATTGTGACTATTTCTCATAATTTTAATTCTCCCCCAATATTTTTTTCATTTATTTATTTGGTGGAAACAGACTTCAACATTTAGTGGCACAGAAATCACTTACAATAGATTATTCATACGATAAGTCTCATACATTAATAGGCTATAAACTAATATTGAGTTCTTCATTCATTGGGTCTCATCTACTAAAGCATGCGTATTCACAAATTATGAACGATTTTAAGAACAAATCACGATTCACCAAAACTTTTGTAATTAAATTTATTCTTAAAATTAACTGAAACCACACGTACGCAAAAAGCCCCTACTCTGTACTGCCTTACAATCGTGCAAAGTTATATTTCATCCTAACACTATCATCATCATCATCCATCCATCTTCTTCCGCTTATCCGGGGCCGGGTCGCGGGGGCAGCAGTCTAAAAGCAGAGATGCACAGACTTCCCTCTCCCCAGACCCCAAGATACTTGAACTCCTCCACTTGAGGCAGGAACTCTCCACCAACCTGAAGTGGGCAAGCTACCCTTTTCCGACTGAGAACCATGGCCTCGGATTTGGAGGTGCTGATTCTCATCCCAGCCGCTTCACACTGGGATGCAAACCATCCCATTGCATGTTGAGGGTCCTGATCTGATAGGGCCAGCACGACAACATCATCCGCAAAAAGCAGACACGAAATCACGTGGTCCCCAAACCGGACATTACTGGCTGCGTCTAGAAATTCTGTCCATAAAAATTATGAACAGAACCGGTGACAAAGGGCCCTGCCGGAGTCCAACATGCACCGGGAACAAGTCTGACTTACTGCCGGCAATGCGAACCAAGCTCCTGCTCCGGTCGTTCAAGGACCGGACAGCCCTTAGCAAAGGGCCCATCCTAACATGACTAATTATATTGAAGTGTGTTGCCTTAATTGTATATAATCCAGGGGTTGGCAACCTACGACACTCTGGCGAAAACTGGCACGCTAAGGGTTAATCGCTGGCACGTGAGCAAAAGTGAGAGATATGCATGTATTTCATTCAGATAAAGTACCTTTTACCTGCCTGCATCTACATTTTGAGGTAATCATTCCTCATAGTAACACATCTTGAAATATTATGGCGAATCACACGCACACAAGTTACTGACTGACAGTTTAGAGCTTATTTGGGTGTACATAGTCAATTCTATAAATTTCTGAGATATTTAGTATGGAGTCCTCAGTAAAACATTCAACATACATCGAAATTACTGTGATGCATTGTGGAAACACCGTTCATGTGTACCTGGTCACTTCATGTGTTTTCTCTGATCAGATAACTATCCAATCGTGAAAAGACTGAAAGAGAGGACATTTTTTCACATTCAAGATGAAATGGACAAAATGCATCTGGTTGTTGAACCCACAAAATATAAATTTTACTACTCCTGAAATGGTAAAAACTAAACATGTGAGAGTGATTTATAACAGCTCCCAGTACCCAGATATGACAGCGTTACTGCAGCACGCATCACTGCAGAGAAGTAGCTGAGCATCTCTTCAGCAAGCCGACGCGAAAACTGCCGCAAACGAAACAAAGTTCGGCGTCTCATCCTGAAGCTCAACACACAGTCGGCTTCATTAAAATGATCTTACCAGTGCTAATGCCTCTCTCTCTCTCCAATTGCGGTATTTGATCTCGATCAGGCTTTCTTTGACGTGAACGCCGTTAAATTTGCATAAAGCGTAGGAATTAAAGATTAGATTTATATTCGTTTTGCTGAGACACAGTTACATTGCCCCTTGTGAATTGAACAGTTTTAACAAAACGGATAACTATCCGATAATTTGAAACGCATGAATGACCAGGTGTAAACAGGCCTATTGGAAATCTGTTATTCAAAGTCTAATTTAAAACTGAAAACAATCAAACAAAAGGATTTTGTTTGATTGTACGAACAAGTTGTGAAAAGATTCGGGATTTTATCGTGAGAAGTTCTCCCGTGCATCCAAATTCTAAATAATCCACACAATTATTAGTTAATGAGATCAAATGTTGTAAATGTGCTTGATTTCAATGCTGGGGAAACACATAATGCAAATTTGCCTGTGATCGCTTAATATAAATACAATATAGGTAGGTCTAAATCCGGGTGATCACTTATATCAATGCTATACATGTCGTCAAGTCCTAAAACTTTTATACTGTTTGTCTGTGTTTATTTAAAAACATCCAATTATGCAGAATATAAGATAGTAAATATTTAATTGACGAGTTGTCAATACAAAATATAACAATCCAATAAATAGGGTATGATTTTACCCCAGAACATCTGATGTCACGTACTCTATATGTAAAGTGTATGATTTTATTTTAATTATTCATTTATTTATTTTTTATCATTTGTAAACAACTTATGTACATCCATTTAAACCAGTAGTAAATGACTTGTTAATAGTTATTCGGAGTAAATAGTTATAACTTTAGATTAGGTTACAAAAAATACTAAATTGTCAGTAATTAGGTGCTTTATGCCTACCTTTATAAGACATTAATTGCATAAAATATGTATCAAGCAAAACTGTGCATCAATTCACTTTATACATAAACATTTCTTTATGGTTCTTTACTCTTAATACATGTTTGATAGTTGCTTTACATGCAATCTGTCATCAATCACATCATTAGCGCATAGCATAAGCTGATTGGCCTCTGCTGATATTGTAGCCAATGAGATTGCTTGCTCAACATTTAAACGTGTAAGCTTGTCCTGCAGTGCTCTGAAACCCTCCCTCTCCCCCAGCTCCACCTGGCTAGATATGTTTCAGGATTTAGTATGTCAATTCATGCAGCAGCAACACATGCACAGAAAAATACACAGTGACAGTGATTTTAGGTACAATATTTAACAAAATGTATGTGGCTTGTGTTTTAATATCTAATATACAATATAATGTGGAGACTACATTTTATACATTGTTTTAATTATAAAGAAAAAGTTTGAAGATGATTTGTAAGTACTTTATTACTGTATGCTTGTTAAATAGTTTTAACTTTTGGCATCAAGGCACTGCTTTGTCATGTTTTTATTTGGAATGCAAAACGTGTATAAATCTGATTCATTCTCTTTGTCCAAAAGTATTATTCTAAAGGTTCTATAAATATTCAATAGAGTACTCTGTTCCTTAGATTTCACAAACTAACATCAAATAAATTGGAATAATACTATTGTCATTCATTCAGCTTACTTAATATTGATGACATAACCTACAGTATATCCATTTCATTTTTTTGAGCAGTGTGCAGTGACCGTTAAAGCTCTGGGCTTACTGCATTGCGTTGATGTGGTTTTCAGCTTCGGCATCGACAGGTCTTTCTCTTTCTCTCCCAAATGTGAAAAACACTGCAAACAGAGCATCTTCTTAAAGAGCCATGCTTGTTGGTGACAGTTGCTATGGGCACTACCATCTCACATGTCATTTACAGTTACCATCTCTCCCACTGCATTTCTCTTTTGCCTGTTGTTCTGCCACCTCGTACACTCCCCACCCCTTCCTCTCCTCCTCCTTATGTCCATTCACTCCTCTCTTCATGCACACATGCTTTATTTGTTCCAACACTTTTCAGGTCAATATGATCTGGTGTTCAGACATCTAGTCTATGGAGCTAACGAGTGCTAGACGAGATTCTACAGGTGAAATACTGCAGGCAGAAGAATTCATTCTGGCTAAGTGGATGGTGTCTGATCATGTGGTGAAACTAGCTCTGCTCTGCTATTAAGGTATGACAACTAACATTTTTATGATGAAAGAAATACAAATTTTGGCCACAGAAAGAAAAGAGTTACAGAGTCAGCTACATAAAAATAATACAAATAAAAAGTGCTTCAGTAACTGCTTAAATGTTAAATATCAGCAGTATATAAACAATAAAATTGTAAAAACTCAACTGGCATTATGATGTGCATGTAAAAGCGTGCTAATCTTGATAATTTCAAGAGATTAATGACACTGAAATGTAACAGCTGACTGAGAGTTTAGGCCATTACACAAAATGCTGTGGGGCATTTGATAAACAGGCATGACTGCAATACTAACAACAAAAACAGTGACTAATAAATTATCTGAGTCACCAAGTCCTTGTTTTAAATTATATCAACATACTGAGAGAGCAACTTAAAGACGCTCAAATCCTGTTCCACATATTACAATTCAAATATGTTCTGATTGGCTTTGATCTTGTGAACTTACACATATTTTTGCTTTTGGCATGGACAAACACACCTCTTTAATGTACCCTATATTCTAATTATTAGTCAGCAGTCTTTCTATAAAATTCCTTTCCTCTGAAATATCTGTATGCGCTTGACTACTGTTGGTTGAGTCTGTGTTAGATCTCTGTAAAAAAGGTGCCTTTATGTCTTAAGAACTTCTGATCCCTTGAGCTTCTGTGGATTTTTGAAACAGCGACACTGTCAAAGGCTTCATCTGATACAAAATAAGTTTTTAGAAGACAGGGAGCCTTAAACCTGTAAGACCCATTGTTGTAAAATTACAACATCACTTTTAGCTCTTCCAAAAACACATCTGCAAAATTCTTTCTTTTTTTTTTGAAGACCACATTTACATAGCCAATGGGTCCTATTTGATGTGTTATTTGTTATAATTTTCAGTTTAGATCAGATTTGAAGCATTTTAAATGAATAAATTATTTTATTAGTCCTTTCAGTAGCAGTATTTGAAATTGTTCCTGTTTGTTAGCAGTATATATAGTTATAGTTGTTGCAAGGCAGACATTGTTTGTGGAATGCTTTGGAGGATAGTTATTCAAGGACAGGTGTGGATGTTCAGACATATAGGGGGTTGCATGGTCCATTTTTCAGGGACAGGTGTTAATGTTCTGGAATGTGGGAATGTAAGAGGTCTGGGGGTTTGTATATTCCTTTTAGAATTGTGTGACTTCAGTAGGGCTGGGGCGGTATGGATTTTTTCTAACCGTGGTTGAAAAGCAAGAAATTCCCGCGGTATAGCGGTAAACCGCGTTAAATACTGGAACTGGAGCTCGTCTCATTAATAAAACGAAACTCAGCGTATAGCCTATTTGCCTCACAGATTTGAGAAATAAATAGAAAGCTTGAAATGTCTACTTTTAAACAAAATTCAAAACGAAATGATAAAATTGTACAGTAGCCTAGTCAGGTAAGGTCAGGTTTGCCGATGTGCGTTTTATTTAGGCTATTTATTTATTTTTGTCCCTGTGCGCCGATCAGAGACGGAGTTCATTGCTGATATTCTGGGGATACAACATAGCCAATAGGCTATACTACTTTAGCCTTTAAATATCTTTGCTGCATTGGATCAGTCTCCTTTCTAGAACAGCCAAGAGCTTTCTAGCCTTGTGGCAGCAGCGCCTTGCATTGCCCATAGACCTTAAAAAAATCAGCGGATGGCAGTATTGAAAATTGGTCAAAAAATGTTGCTGCGGATGGATAATGAGTTTTGTGATGCGGTTGCAGTTGAAATAATAGCCCATCCGCGCATCTCAAATACGAATGGAATGTTATTATGTGTCATGGAACATTGCACTCCCCAACTCGCGAAAGGTCGTATTTGCTCCATCTTTTGATGATAAGTTTCGTTTAGAGAACCTTGAATCCATGTAAGACATATTGTCATTAGACATAATCCATGTCATTGGAATCAATGAATCCATGTCATTAGACACAACGTGCACACATGTGCAGGCCAATGTTGTTTTTGTGGTGATGACGGTGACGAGCTCAGACCTGCGGTAGGTGTCACGTGACCACGGTATAGCGGTAATGCGGTAACTGTCCCAGCCCTAGACTTCTGGAATGTATCACATAAATATGATTCATTTACATTTAAATTATTTATACTTGATCATACTCTAACTCTTACAACTATTATTTTCATTTCAGAATGAGAGAATTCATTTCAGAATAAATTCTAATTCATAAAAATATGACTCTTATTATATTTACATAATATTTACTGTTATGGTGCTATGTAAGCAATCCACACTTCAAATGACCCCTTAGTTGTTCTGTATATTTGTTCTGACAGTGTGAGTGCAAATACTTCTGCTCCAAAATAGGCCCAACGTTGCAATATTATAACATTTCCTTAAAAACGTACTAAAACATTTTTTTTTTTTTTTAAATCCTTCATTATCTGCATCAGAGGCCTCCTACAAGGTTAAAGCCTAAATGTGTTCTCAGTTGACACATACGAGGTAAACATAAAACCATTGCATTCAACACAAAATTCATGAGATAAAACAAAGCATTTGTTAAAGGTGAAATCTCTTTTCCAACATTTCAACATATAGCAACCCTACCTTAAAGGTGCTCAAAGCGATTTCAGGCGTTTTTTAGGCCAAAACATTTTTTGTCACATACAACAAACATCTCCTCACTATCCACTAGCTGCCTGTCCCCTGAACACACTGTAAAAAAACACGGTCTCTGCAGACACCACAGGCTTCACAAACGGCAACAAAAACAAACTGGGCTTACCCGCACCACGAAACATAACAAACTGTTCCAGCCAATAACCGATAAGAAGGGTTTGGGGGTGGGGTGCGCGGATGAGGAGGAGGGAGGGTCTAGCTAGCCTTTGTTTTGTTTGACAATACTTTAAACGTCAACAAGAAGTGATGTCACCCGACATCGCTTAGAGCACCTTTAATGTTTGGCCAAGGAGGTCTTGAAATTCCTGGAGAAAGCTATTCGTAAGCATTCCCATTCAGACATAACTACTTTTGAATGGTCATCAATGAAAATAAAATTTGTTTGTGCATTTACAGCATGACAAATCAGGTACCAAGATGATAAGCCAACCTTGCATGCGATTCTCAGGAGTTCTATTCAACACCTAAAGGATCAGTATTGCACCTACCTTAACACCACGAACTCTGAACTCAGTTAATGCTCGGTGCATTTTGGTTGCAGCGGAGGGGAGATCTTTGCCACTGGCTATGACTTTAACCAGCAGTGAGTCATAGTGAGGGGAGATGATGGCCCCCGGAAACGCAGATGCACTGTCTAGACGAATACCCATACCCTCTCCACTGCGAAACACCTGTTGAATGATGGGAGAGAAAGAGGGATGATATGAGTAAAAGTAAAACAATACAGTTACAGAGCACAGTGTTGACACATGGACTGTGGAAAGCATTTTGAATTGGTCAGGCCAGAAATGAAATAATAGCAACACCTTCCAATGTCTATTTTTTGCAAATACATTAATAACTAAGCACATTTTAGTCAAAATTCTACTTTTTTTTAATAAAAGGGGGCCTGGCCGCATTATATTTATAGATTTTTGTGCTGATATGACATCATTAGGCAATGAATAAATAAATAATAAGTATATGTGACAAACTAAATTTCACAAAAATGACAGAATTCTGACACAACAGAGCTCAGCACTAAAAGCATTTCAGGTTTCATCAGGTGCCTTGTTTTGCTATATTATTAATAAAATATGTAATTTTAGCAGACACAATCAAAAAGAAAAAATACATTACCATTCCAAAGTTTAATGTTGGTAAGATTTTTTAAGATTGTGAAAGGAGATTCTTAGGCTGGTGAGCATATGCTGCATTTATTTGATCAAAAATACAGTAAAAACATTAATATTGTGAAATATTATTACAAATCAAAATAACTAGGGCTGGACCCAAATATTCGTTCGGTGGGTTGGAATTCGATTTGAAAATGTGACATCCCAATATTTGTTGTTGTTTTTTTGCACACCTGGCATCCCCCTCGAAACGCAGGGCCGGCCCGTGGCATAGGCGGAATAGGCAAATGCTAGGGTTTGTGAATGAGTGAATTTTTTTTTTTACTAATACTATTTTAAAAACATTAATTCAAGATACTACAAAATAAAGCAAGGAAACTCCACAAAAACGTAACTAAGTCCCCCCGTCCCCCGGCGCATCGATCTTCCCCCGCCCAGCGAGTTGCTTGAAGTGCGTCAGAAACAGAGCGCGCGCGATCAGTTTACTGTTGGTAATTTGTTGTGTAGCGTCGCCCCTCGCTGCATCCAATGTAGACAGCATTGCTTTCGTTTGAGGGCACTTAACACACTCAAGCACCCCATAGAAACGGGCCTGGCAGCTCGCGCCAGGTCTAGACATGGTGAAAGTTACCTGACTGTGACGGATGGCCAAATTTACATGACATATTTTAGATTAGCATTATAGTCTGGAATAGATACAGTGCCAAAAGGAAGAGAAGAGGATAAAAGGGGATAAAGACAGAGGTAGGCTAATGTAATGAATGAACAGTTTATCTAATTGCATAGAAGTAAGATATATAATTTAATGGCAGTTATTTTTACCTTAAACTTTAAGCTAACAATTGTTCTGAGTTCTCCAGAGGCCCCAGACAATGTGATTTGTAACAATCACATACGTTTTTTTAGACGCATTCACTATCACTTTTATTAATTAATGTTTTACTCTACAGTTGTGCAGTTTTGAGGGGGATATATGACATCTTTTTAATTTATTTGCCAAAATTATTAATGATATTTATATAGGCTACAGTTTTATTAACGTTTTATGTAAAATTAACATTAAAGAAGACATTTTGCAGTTTCATTTATGGTGAAAACATGAAACGTGCCATAGTTTAGTGGAAGATTGCTGCCGTCAACTGCAAGACAAACACTTTTGCTAGCGCTCAATGAATAGTTTGTGCATAAATGACATTTGAACGATGACATCACTGTTTTATCCAGAGCGGCTATATATATAGGTTACTGAACAAAATTATAAACGCAACAAAACTGTAAAGCTGTAAATCTGCCTTGAAATAATCTATATTGTAAAAAGCGCTATAAAAATAAATGGGACTTGACTTGAATGCTAGATGTAATGCTCTTGCTATTTGTGTTTAGGCTGTAATGTGTGTGTATATATATATATATATATATATATATATATATATATATATATATATACAGGATAAATAATCATGAACACAATGACAGGGCGAAATGGGCTGTGATGCATGGGGCACCAGATAAAATCTTGCTTAGGGCAGCAAATTGGCCAGGCCCGGCCCTGTCGAAATGGTTCTCATTCGCGCTTGAATATGTTTTACACTATAAAATCTGTTGAAATATAATACTTAACATATAAATTCGTTATAGCTACTTAATAAATAGATATTTGCTTCTTCTTGGACTACTAAAAGTGTTCCTGCAATGGGAGTATTCTCTGGCTAGAGCGCAGAACAGCGGAGTTTGTATGGACAGAAGTGCCTGAGCTTGTATTTTGGGTTAAGCTGCGTTGCTTTGACATTGTGGAAAATAGAATAATAGAAATAAAATGTATTAAAATTTATGTACTATTAAAATGTATAAATGTATGAATTAGTGTGTTTTATATCACTAGTGCAGTGTCAGTTCTCGGAGCATATAAGCTCTGCTTCCATGAGGCGCGCCGCTTCCCGCTCGCGCTGTTCTGTATAGTTTATTAAAAGTTAATTAATTATGAACGTGTCGCGTCTCGCCTGTCTATCTATATTGCACCAAAGACACTGCACTCCCTTGTGAAGTCGATTGGATGAACGGTTCTCGAAATAATCATGCGCTGATGATGATCATGCGCATTTTACATGCGCTTCAAGAGGCACACACGCACATTTGCACACACACGCAAGGTCTCTCTCTGTCGTGTGCGCGCTACACGGTTTGGAGCTCGCGAGCTCTAGATTCCGGGAGATTTTAACTAATTTGCGGGCATCAGGGAGCCGCTATCAATATGCGGGAGAATTGAGATGTCTGAGAACATATAGAGATTCCGAAGCTTCGAATATTCGATGTTCATTCCTCCTTCCAGAGAGAGCCTCCCAAGCACCGTCCCTGCGTTCCACCTCACTGCTCCAGATTCCAGGTATGCCTACGGTTCCTTTGGTCCGGTTGCTGCAAGCCTGGTTAGCGCTCCCCAGTCCGTCTTGCTGGCTCATTTGGACCATCAGGCGCGGCTATGCGATTCAGTTTGCCCGGCATCCCCCCAAGTTTCAGGCCATCCACTCCACTACAGTGAGAGCAGCCAATGCCCATGTTTTACGGGCAGAGATCGCAGTCCTACTGGTGAAGGACGCGATAGAGCCAGTCCCTCCTACCGATATGAGGTCAGGGTACTATAAAGCCTACTTCATTGTACCCAAGAAAAGCGTTGGGTTACGACCTGCGAGTTTTGAATCGGGGTCTCCAAAAGCTACCGTTCAAAACGCTCACGCAATGTCTCGATTCTTCCTCGACACAGGCTGTTTCTGCGCTTTGCATTCGAGGGTCGAGCATATCAGTACAAGGTCTTGCCTTTCGGGCTGTCCCTGTCTCCCCGTGTCTTCACAAAAGTCACGGAGGGGGCCCTTGTTCCCATGAGAGACCAGGGCGTTCGCATCTTTAACTATCTCGACGACTGGCTCATACTAGCACACTCTCGATATCAGTTATGCGAACACAGGGACCTCGTGCTCAGGCACCTCAGCCAGTTGGGTCTTCAGGTCAACTAGGAAAAGAGCAAACTCTCCCCAGTGCAGAGGATCTCTTCTCACAGAGGAACGCGCTCAGTCAGTGCTGAACTGCTTGAACACGTTCAAAGGCAGGACGGGGGTCCCACTGAAGTTCTTTCAGAGGTTCCTGGGGCATATGGCAGCAGCAGCAGCGGTAACTCCGCTCGGACTGCTCCATACGAGACCACTTCAGTACTGGCTGCAGTCCAGAGTGGGTGTGGCATCACGGCACTCACCGGGTGACAATCACACCGGGTCAGACCCCTCGTTCCTGTGGACAGGAGTGCCCTTGGAACAGGTATCCAGGCATACTGTGCTGTTCACAGATGCCTCTGCCACCAGCTGGGGTGCCACGTGCAATGGGCATGCAGTGTAATGGGTGTGGACGGGGCCCCAACTGATTTGGCACATCAACTGCCTCGAGTTGCTGCAGTACGCATTGCTCTGAGCCGCTTAAAAAGGCCGCTACAGGGCAGGGACGTGCTGGTCCGTACGGACAACACTGCGACCGCTGCGTACATCAACCGACAAGGTGGTCTACGCAACTCGCTTGCCATGTCCTCCTCTGGAGTCAGAAGCATCTGAGGTTGCTTCGCGCCATTTATGTCCCCGGTGTGCTCAACCGTGTGGCCGATGAGCAGTCATGACCTGTGCTCCCGGGAGAATGGCTACTTCAGTATGTGTGACCCTACGGGGATCCCATTTGTGTATTTCTTCCACGGCTGCTCCTAAACGGAAGCCCGTTTCTTTCCCTTGGGCTAAGTCACCCAGTATTTCATATGTAGTACAACCTTCGGGCTAGTCCATATGTATTCCCCACATAACTCCTTCGGGGAAGAATGTGGCTTCCGCAGCGTCCCCCTTTCCTCATAGAAAGGGCATGCTTTCCCATTTTATCCAAAAATCTCACTGTATGGGTTATCACAGAACAACAGTGACAGATACACTTTGTGTAAGCCGTCTCCTATCGTCTTTCCAGGCAAGAAAGGGTAGAGGCTTGCACAGGGTGCTGGCCGGGGTGCAGCAGCTGTAGCGCTTTGGTAGGGATTCCTATTTGTTGGTCACGACGTACACCGAGAGTCAGGCCTGGTGTGGGTAATCGGGAGAATCGGGAGAGATCCCGGTGGGCCGCTTCACTTTTGGGCCGGTCAAGGATTTTTTTTTTTTTTTTACATTTGTCACATTAGTCTATCTTCTCTTAAATTAGGCTACACACATTACGCATTCTGACCCCACAGCGCACAGCCTATGCAAAACGTACTATGTGACAAAGTTCTCCCCTCTCCTCCCAAAAAGAGTTGGTTGGTCCATAGCCCGTCTTTTCCAAAACTTTTCTCAGGTAGGCTACTGATAACTGGGCCGGCCCTACCGTAACGGTATGTGTCAGGGAGGATGGATGGGAGGAAGAGGCCAGGAGGGGCTGAAAAATCCAGGTTGAAAAAAAGAAAGGCATTGGAGGAGGCCAAATGTGCCAAGCTTACAGATTTATTTATTTCAAAAGGACAAACACTAGCCTGACTACATCAGACCTCGTACTTCCGCTCAATTTCAGTTCGCTTCTGTAATCAGTCTGAGACAGCGACATGTCTCTCAGTTTTCCTCCGGCCTGAAAACAGCCGGCCAATCAACGGACAGAGGGCGGGCTGAGAGCCGTGACGTAGACGCTAAGCACCGAGTTTAAGATTGGGGAACCCCCCCCCTCTTTTCAAAACACTTTTCAAAACACTTTTCAAAACACTTTTCAGTTATGCCATTCCAGACTCTGTCTACGAAGCAAAGCGAAGTAGCAGAGTTTGGTATTACCAAGCTAGACAAACACAAGTGGCAACAGGTAAATATTTTTTCTATGTACATTTCTGAAATGCACTTTCTGTAAAGCTGCTTTGAAACAATATGTATTGTGAAAAGCGCTATAAAAATACATTTGAATTGAATTGAATTGAATTAAATAGAGATAGGCCTAGTAATGATTAGCATTAGCAACACTGCAACGTAATTATTCGGCTAATACCGTTGTAGCGTTGTCAACCTATTCACAAGCAAAATATTAAATTTAATTTAAATATTAGCCTTTTTGTATCACCCAATATATGGCGATTCATAGACTTTGCAAATATTATGCAAATATTGATAACAAAACTCAAGCTTGATCTGTGTATGCAGTAAAATGACCTCTTAATTATTTTTTTGTAGCTTCTGAGCAGCATATAACTTATAAGCCAGTCCCCCGCTGAAAATGATGAGGCCATGACTACCGGGACAGGTAGAGAGGATACCAGAGTAAACAATATGAATTAAAGTTATTTAATGTAAGAAAGAGCAGTATGCTTTTGTTAATTTATCAACCTATCCTTGTAGAATAGTGGAATATTTTTATTAACTTCTCAGCTTTACATTATTTGTTGAACCATGGTATTAATAAAAACTACACAATAGTAAGAGCTGAACTGTTGCTTTTATTCATCCAATTTCCACCACCATGGAAAAAGTGGGCCTGAAACTCCCGGGCTGAAAAGTGGCCCCACTCCGGCCCTGCCGAAAGTGACCAACTGGTAGGGAACATCTCGGTTACATATAATAACCCTCGTTCCCTGAAGCAGAGACGTACGTCCCGTCACCACATCTGCTAGGCTGGGCTCCTCAGCAAAAAACTGAAGTGCAATCGCACCTGCTGCTCATTATATACCCGTGCTGCGTGGCTGAACAGCTGATGTAAATGATTGCAGGCCAATGTGCATTGGCTCGTTTAGTTTCACTCGAAGTAGATTTGCCTCTCTAGCGAGATTCCTATTCGTCGGTCACGACGGTAATGAGGTAATGAGACACATGTGGATGCAATCAGGGATGATGAGTCATGGGAAATGTAGTGTGAGGGAATCACGATAGTCTGATGTGGAGTGCCCTCTGGTGGCTCTCAAGGGCACTCCAGCTGATGACTGTTACATACTGCTTCTCTTGTACATGCCCTGGTTACGTCATGTATAGATTATTGTAACTCTCTTCTTTTTGGTCTTCCTTCTAAAACCTTACAGAAACTACAGCTGGTCCAGAATTCAGTGGCACAAATTATCTCTAGAACATCTTACATAAAGCACATTTCTCCTGTTCTTCACCATTTGCATTGGCTTCTAGTTAAATATCGAATTGATTTCAAAATCTTGCTTCTTACCTACAAGGCTCTTAATAATTTAGCTCCTTCGTATCTCTGATCTTCTTCAAATCTTTACTCCTGCACGTAACCTAAGATCCTCTTCATCAATCTTTTTAGCCCAGACACATATTCGTCTGAGAAGTATGGGGTCCGGGGCTTTTAGTTATGCTTCCACAGGACATCTGTAACACTTTACACTTTTAAATCTTGTCTTAAAACTAATTTATTTAAACAGGCTTATTATGATTGCTGAAATGTTGAGTAATAGTATCTTATTTACCTTAAATACCTTAGTATTTTAATGTATATTATAGTTTCTCTTGTTGTAATATTGATGTTTTTAGGAAGATTTGTAAGGTGACCTTGAGTGTCATGTGAGGGGCCTATAAATAAAATGAAATAATACAGTTACTTCTTAACCAAAAAAAAAGAGCTTATTCTGCTTTCACGCCATGTCATAACCATAATTTCGAGATGGCTTTCAAAGTAAACTTGCTATTGCTAGCCTCTCCAAAATTGCCTACCCTACTTTTAATTATGGCCGGCGGTAAACTCTTAAGGAAGGTGGTCAAGATGGGCCAACTATGCCAATACTGAATGTGAGAAGAAAATAGCTGTATTTTATTGAATTTTGATTGATTTGACATCCATTATCACACCCCTTTTTCTCTGAATAAAAGGTATAGTCAAAGCAAACATATATTTCACAGTCTACAAGACCCAATTTCAGTAATTCAATAACTCAATTTTGACAAAATGTGTAGAGTCAAAAATACCTCTAAACATGCTAATATCACATTCATAAAGTGTGAGTAAATTTGCTGTTTTATTTTAATTATGGAAGATTTGTTTTCAGCAAAACAGCTAGACGCCACAGAAGGAGTTAAATGCTGGTGTCTCGAAAAACCAGCATTCATGGCATAATACGCTGCAAAAACTGTAAGTTGGGTCACAACAGCCAAACAAGAACACATACTTTTCAATACCTTTCTTGCTTTTATGTGTTATGCATAAATATTCTCTTATAAGAGTTTTTTACACAAACTACAAAACACGGGAAACCTCTATTTTTTCTCCGTGTAGAAAAAAAAAATCAATAAAGGAGAGCAGACAAGCAGGGGTCTATTTCCAATCACACCTTAATCAGGATATCATAAAGGCTTAGTGATTAGACTGTATTGATCACCAAAGATTCAGGTACCCTGATACCCTTAAGCCAATTAGTGATGTCTAAAATCCACAGGAGCGGCTACACAAGAGTCACTTCCTTTATAATCAAAAGCAGCTCAGCGAGAGCAGGGAAACTGACCATCATAGAGAATCGTACCTTTCACATGAGTCACATGGAGCCAGTTACATTTATTATTACATTACAGCGACCCAGCAGTTTTCACCTCTCTTTCTTTCTTTACTCCCCTTCCACCCCTCCACATCACAATCCACAATCCTCCACATCATTAAAATTTTCTGTCATTCCTTCTCTGTTGAAAGTTTTCTCCTGTCTTGGTCCAGGATGCCAAATCTAATTTTAAGGCTTTTTGCTACTGGTTTAATGGCAATTACATTTTGACAAAGCACCCACAAACACACACACACAAACACACACACACACACACACACACACACACACACACACACACACACACACACACACACACACACACACACACACACACACACACACACACACACACACACACACACACACACACACACACACACACACACACACACACACACCAAGACCCATGCAGAATGGAAAAGGGGACAATATTACCACAATAGTCATTGTGAATTTTAAAGAATAGATACTGTGGATGTTGTGAATACAGGTGAGTGGCATTGATAAAGTGGATTTTCGCAAATGATAGTGGTCCCTACAGTGTCCCTAGAAATTTATGAGTTGTGTCCTCCGATTGTGTCCTTGACCATCCTTGGATTATTCTAGTATCGTTCTTTTTGACAGGGGTCAGACATATCGAGAAATGTCTAAGAGGAGTTAAAAACATTTAAGTTTTCCAGAAAATAGTTTATATAAAAAGGAGAGGAAAAAATTAAAACCAGTAAAACCTGGTTGACTCGAGTCAGATCAAATGATTCATGATACTTTAAACCTTATGCTTACTGAGATATGAACAAATATTACAGTTCATTCAATTCACACAAATTATGGTTTTTATGTCCTCGTAGACACTCATGAACCAAATTTTACACTCATGAACCAAATGAAGATTTAACTACAATTGTTATTTATTTTAAAAAAATGATTGTAATGCAGTTCAGATGTTATGGGAAGAAGGAGGCGGGAACCGACGAACATTTAAACAATTAAGCAACAAAATAAAACAAATACAAAATGAAAGTAAAAGACGGCAGTCCCTAAAATAAAATCCAGGCCTGGCCTCTCTCGATCTCCACTCTCGTCGCTCCTCCTTTTATGCTTTCGCTCCTCCGTGAGAGATACGAGACCGGTGTGTCGCGCAGGTGATGCTCATTAGTAATCATGACACCAGCCTTGCGCCATTCTCCCACGGCCCTCTGCTTCGTTCTGCTCGCCAAAATGATATCTCTCTCTTTTGTCTGCATTTCATCTCTGCTCTAGCTTTGTTTACCAATCTAGTTTATATTTTTAACTTGACATTGTGTATTACGAATATTGCTGACACTTAGGACAAATTGCTTTGATGTTCGTCATTTGTAAGTCACTTTTGATAAAAGTGTCAACTAAATGTAAATGATGACGATCAACTGATAGGTTGCATAATTTAAAGTTGATTTGCTATTGTCAGTTATTTTTGCAGATTTGTGATTTAGCTCATTAATAACATACTGTATGTATGTGTCAAAGAAAATGATTGCCAAATTACAACTTCCTTAATCAGTTACCAAGTTATTTGTAAGTTAAAGGAGCTGTATGTAAGAAATGTATTTGAATTAATCATAAAATGGCCCTGATATGTCACTAGACATTAAGAAATCATGTTCATTTCAAATACTTATATCACTGACAACAGTAGTCCGGCCAGGATATTGTCATTTAAAAAGTGAAGTTGCAGCCCTCAACTGATGTTGTTGTTGTCATGTTGTGTTTTGGTCTGATGCGTCACCCTCCACCTATCTACCAATCACGAAGTCAGTAGTGTTGCGGCATCCGGGTTGCCAGCTCTGCTCTAGTTACCACAGCTGCAGCTACAAACGTGTCGGAATCGGATAAAAAAAAAAGTCTAACGTTTTCGAATCAGATAAACTGATTAACTCATAAACTCGTTATGAATCCGAAATACTTTGTGACAAAGTCCGAAATAAAACAAGGATCTGTATAGGAGATGCCTTTGAAAGATGGAGACGGCTGAAAACGGAGAAGAATTTCTGGACAGGTAAGATTCATCTATGTTTGGCTGACTTGTACTTGATGTAAATGGACATTTCAAATATTCATGACAGTCGAACAAAGTTATGCATGTTCGTGCAAAGTAACGTTACGTTATCTCATATGGAGGAGGTGGGTCATCGAATTGGAAGCACTATAGGTTCAATTCCATGGTAAAACAACTTTTTCTAACGTCCATAACACCAATGAAAAGCACATTGTAGCCTATGATGTGAATAATGTGTCCCACTTGGAAAGTTTTGTAGCCTACTTGTTTATCATGCAAGTTCTACAGCCAAAAATAATAGAATGACATGTAATCTTTCACATCACATATTTTAGCGTGATGGACGTGTACTGCAGTTAAAAAATACAGCTGGTCGCTTTCACTTATAGTGTCAGCTAAATGAATAGCTGTATCTTTGATATCGATTACACACAGTGACAGAGGCTTGTGCTTGTACTTACGTTAATGACAGATACCTACCGTTAGTATACTAACAGCTACTGTTCTAACAATGTACTGTCACATACGAGCGTACATCTTTACTATTATATTTGGCTAATCGCCATTAGTACATTTTTGCGATGTATAATTACTTTGCAAAAAATCTCTCATTTGAAGCATAAACATAATTAACAGAAAAAAAAAACTTAGGGTATTGTGTAGGACTCGTCACTTCCCATTGGAAGCTTCTGTAGCAGCCTACGTTCCTGCTGTATCCTGCAGCCTATCTGGCAACCTCGAGTCAGGGAGGAGGGGAAGGGGATACACCGCTCTACAGTAATTTGAAGGTGATTGCAGTACCAGTTTTGGCCACAATCCTACATACTGCTCCTTTAAGATGTAGCGTGCATGGTGGGTGGAAAGGGCTAGGACAAGATCGAAAAAGTGTCCTCCCCGTTTGAGCACAAGAAACCATATTTGACCGCCTTCTTCCTGACGAGCCAAGTGCGTTTAAGATTATGGGAGGCACTTCCGTTTTGGGGAAGTTCCATTCAAACAAATCATTTTAAATCATAAAGTTGCGCAACAAATAGTTATTATCTGTCAGTTTGACTGAATGAGCAGTACAATTTCTATTTTCAGATGTCAGAAGAATAACATATGTAACGACTGAGACAAATCAGACACAATTATTTGTTTTAGGTAACAAATAATATTTGAAACTCACTCTGGGACCTATGGTCCCATCCCCCAACAAGGGCAAGAAGGATCTTTGGTTACTATTACCACGATCAGATAAGTTGGTTTTATAGCTGTGAAAGAATGTGTAGACAGAAGACAGAAACAGACTTTGAAACAAACTTTGCTGCATTAATTAATGAACGAACGGATCTATAAATGAACACGCGCCGCCAGGAAATCGTGTGAATGATTTACTGTTTTGTGTAGTGTCTTTTAATTCTATTAACTTTTATTGTTTTGATGCTGTGGATTATTTTGGTGTAACCAACTGTCAATGTAACCTCACCTACGCGGTGTTTGATCTCTATAACTTGGTACTTTGAAGATAGAAATGACTGTGTACATGATATATTGATAACAACAACATATTAGTATTACAAGAATATTTCATAGTTCTTCATCAAGCTACCACCCATCCAGCGTGCACATGCAAATGAGCCCTCTTGGAACAAAGACCCATAAATCAAATTCTCCCGCCTGGAAACTCCACCTTTCTAATTGGTCAAGCCAACCCTGAGAGCTGGGATCTTTCTCAAGCTTCACATAGTATCCTCAACAAGCCCTCCCTCTCTTGACTTTTCAGTACTGTGTGTTGTGCTGTCCTGCAGGGCCCCAGCAGGCCCCAGGGCCCCGGGCCTTGACTCACAACCAGCCATGTGCTCATTCAGGAGAGAGAGGACTCTCTCAACCACAACAGAATCCAGGACAACCTCAGGATTTTGACACAACGTCTTCATTCAACGCAGAAGATGTCCATCACAACTCCTACCATTGGCTCTCTTAGTCCTCTCTTCATCTGGCCTTCACTGCTGCTGCTTCGGGTTGATGTCTGCATGGACCCACATGGGCCTACACTCTCCCAACAGAGTCAAACTAACAACTAACAAGTTCATCATACCTTCTTCATCCAACGGAGAAGAAAACGATTGCAACTTCAACATGTCACACTCACAGAACCAACAAATGTCAATTTTCAACAACTTCAAGGCCATGCAAGTATGTTTTTAAGAAGGTGCTTTGAAAATGATAATATTGATGGTTCTTTTCATAGTTAAATGGATATTTTCCATAGTTCCATTTCCTACCGCCAGTTTCATTCTTTCACTTCAACCATCTCCCTTTGAATGCATGAATGAATGTGTAATTGTTTGTATGTTAGTTATGTTTTCGTGTTTTTGTTAATAAAACTTGTGCACAATATGTATTTGGTTCTGATTCTCTGCTTGCATACGAAGTTTACCTTACGGTTTAGATTGTGACTACATGCTCTTAATAGTACTCTACAGTAAGAAAGACAATTATAACCAGTTATTATTGATTATTAATATTTCATAGAGCTGATTTGCAACATACACTTGGTATTTTGGTAATGCGCATATGCATGACGTCATCGGTTTCAGATATTTAGAGAAAGTTTCCAAAAAAGTGCACTTTTTGCTGTCACCCAAAACGCCGTTTTCGTGTAAATGAACGGCCAAAACGCATAAAAAGTTTTACGTTTTCAGTTGAAAACGGTGGCGTGTAAACAGACCCTTAAATATCACTATATATTGTATATATTTTGTAACATATGTTGCCTTAATCAAAAATGTTCATTAACTCAAACATAGTAATAGTATTTGATTTGCGTCATTTTCACAGACAAAAATTTTTGTATTTACCTGGGTGACACTTTATTTTAATGTGTCCTTGTAACACGTTACATGTATTTAGTGATAACTATAAATTAGGCATAATTACATACAACTATACCTAAACCAAACCCTAATCCTACACTAACCCTATAGTAAGTACATGTTGTCAATTATTATTACTCAATACTTAAATGTATAATTACACTGTAACAAGGACACATTAAAATAAAGTGTAGCCACCTATTTTAGAAACATTCCAGTAAACGGTGCTACTAGGGATTAGAAGTGAAACACATTTGAAAGCATCCATTTGAAAACAAACCTGAAAAGAGACGTGAGGATTTGGGGAGATACTTAGTATTCCATTGAATTATTTTAGGGAAATAGTATAATGTATGTTTTCTATTCTCATACTGTTACAGCGGAATACAAAGGAAAAAATAAAATAATGCAGGAGGAAAATAATTCATCGACTGAAATTAGCTCTTGTCATATATATTCTTGTTATACCATGTCACATTAACATGATCATAATGTTTCTGCAGAAATAATCTAGCTTTGGGGGCTATTCATGGTCTGTTGTAGTAATTTGTTAATGCTTTTACACGTTTAATGTTCGGTGGTTGAAGGCATCTCATTGTACACAGTTTTTAAAAACGCTCATTATTGTGTTCATAGAGCGAACCTTTCACTGATTGTTTACAGTTTAAATAGTTACTCCCATAAATCGTGCAAAGGCTCATGAGGCGTAGGAAAAAGCTGGATAGAAAAGTCGATGTCATCATTTATTGTTAATATTGCTGAATTATGTTATTTAAATGTGATTTTGGGCAGTTGTTTTTGAGAGTTTAGAATATCTCCATTTAAGTAAGCAGGAGTTGGTCTTGCATGACTGAAATAGCTGCTGAGGCATTGCATTTATGGCCACTGTGTGAACTGACTTTCCTTGAAACTGACTTTTGTTGTAGTGCAATTCCTGAGCTGAGTGAAAACATTTGCTTTATCTAGCATCACCTAAAATCAGAAGGATACGAGAGTAGCGGCAGGATATGGGATCATTCGATCAAGTTTGGAGGCTCTGAATTATGGTCTCTGAGGCCCAAACTGTTTTAAAGCAGAAAAATAATGAAAACCAACATAGGAACAAACATATCAGGGGTCCAGCGGCAACACTGTGTGAAACTTCCAGAAGATCAAAACTCACAAAAAAGGAAACAAAACAAAAGAAAGAAAGAAAGAAAGAAAGAAAGAGAAACAAAAAATAGATCATTATTACATTTGGCATTTAACTAAAACCATATAAAGTGTGTGTGTGTGTCTTGACGAGCTAATAGGAGAAAACAGTACTAATGGGGGAGGAAGGATCTTTAAAAAAAATATTACATATACTGCCATCCGCTCCTTTAATTAGGGTCACATGCATAAAAAAGAGGCTCTCAACTCACTCTAATGGTGTTGGCTAATGATTCACTTAAGCAATCCTGCTCTATTCCTTTCCTTCAGAATGTACTGTAATCGTACACCACAGGGGACTCTGAAAGACCGCCATCATGGATTATTCCAATATAATATAACAATGAGAAAATGAGAAAGAAAGAAAAGATCTAGTTCCAGAGAATAATTAGAGAGGCATTACTGCTCTATTTGTTGTATGGTTTCAAATACCATATAATGCATGCTGTGTTTGCCAGAAAATGCTACTTGCAATTGGCTCTTGAACAGAGGGGAAAATTGACTAGATCTTCAATTGCATCATCGATACGGTAATCTCTCTCAGGCCTTCAATTGCTTTCAAGATGGAAACGAGTACTGTTAAATAGATACATTAGATCAAAGTTGCTCTCAAGCTTGCACAGACAGGTGAACAAATATGAATATGGTATAGAGAGATATCTCAAAATTATGATGCAAACCTGTACAAGCACACTTTGGAAGCAATTGGAAAATAGGTGGTATAATTTACACGGTCATGCAGATGGGACCCTCAGGGATCTAATCATGCATGTCTGAAAACTCTCAGCCTCCAGGAAGTAATTCTGCAATCATATGTGTGATGTTTCGAGTATGGGCATGAGCCTTTATGTGTGCGTGTGAATCACTCAATCTTCAGCGGAACCAAATTCTACAACTGAATAGCCACACTGCACTAAATAAAACTGTAGAATTGGCTGCTTTGGTAATGAAGGCACTTATATGAAAAACCAGTTAAATTGAGCTGAATAAATGTGTTTGGAAATTCACCAACTATTTTCTACATATGTGTTTTTGATCTAAATGTGTCTTTTTTATTTTCTTTTTTTTTATTTCAGCTTGTGCTTTTTAAATCAAAATCTAAGAATTCAACCTTCCAGTGAAAACGACAGACTTCTCTCTGGTGATGTATGCTGGACTTCTCCAATCATTGAGTCTGCTTAAACCCCACCCCTGTTTTAAGGCGATAAAGAAAGACAGGGGTATGCTCTGGCACTGAGTGTACCTTTAACCTTTTCTTATATCCATAGCTTAGACAGAAGACAGTATTTTCACAGCAATTGCATACAATAGACCGCTTGCTGCGGCATAAACACAATTGGGTAAACGCTGCAGCTTAAATGCTTAGTGGATCACTCCACAAGCCTGTACATAACGCTAAGATTAACTTTTTCGATTGCTCATTTAGGAATTAATAAGCAATCCACGTAATATGCACAAAGATACAGAGTAAAAGAGTTGTCTTATCTTATCTTGGATGTTGATTTTTAGATGCTTTCTGAAGTGCTCTGCAGACTGCTAAAAGCAAATTACCGGTATTTGTTTGATGTTTAGCCGCAGATCATTGGCGGCTGATGCAACAGCAAACTATCAGCTGCGCTATGTAGATGACGATGTGATTGCTATCAAATGAGTTAAGGACCTATTAGCCTGCGACATCTAGAGTTTCATGCCAGAACTAGGTAAGCTTTCAAATAAATGGTCAGAATGAGTCAAGTAATATTCACTTGGGCAGTGTTTGTCTAATTTTAATCTCTCTATTTCCTGAGCTTTTGCTGTCGAGCTTACTGATG
Organism: Siphateles boraxobius; assembly: GCF_051911475.1. NCBI lineage: Eukaryota > Metazoa > Chordata > Actinopteri > Cypriniformes > Leuciscidae > Siphateles > Siphateles boraxobius. The sequence goes on along the minus strand of NW_027508734.1, from coordinate 44,194,306 downwards.
CTATTACGGACAATGCAACTGCAATGAAAAAATTAACTTGCGTACTTATGCAATTTTTGGATATCCCTGCTCTTTGCTGAAGCTAGTTGAACCAGATTAAACAGCCTCTACCATGGAAAGTGCAGTGACAATGTAAACTGGAAGACATGATTGTGACATAATTAAGCTTTTATGTCCACACAGCACCACCCAAAACAAAATTAACTTACCCCCTTGAAATAAGCTTAGTTCAAATAAACTTTAACTTATGAAAAAAAAAAAAAAAAAAAATAAGATACTGGAGTCTAAAAGTCTGAAAGAATTAAATATACTCCTGCATAAATTCAGTGTTAACTTTTGTTGCTCATAGGCCCACCCCTAACATCACCCCTGAACATAACCATACATTCATACAAAACCGCCATCAATTCACCAATAAAATTGTTACAAATTGCCATGAGATTATATTGTTAACTCAAATTCAGTACTTCCCTCTCAACTGTGAAGTTTTAAGTAATAAAAAAACAACAATAATAGTGTAAAACTGAATTTGCGATTCGTTAATATTTATTGTTACTGCTTCCTATCATTTATTTATTTCGTGTTTTTATTCCACTTTAAAGGCCACATTTAGGCCCTCCATTCATTCAGGGAGGAACTTGTAGGCCAGATGGACTGGATTTTACCATGGCCCATTTTGGACAGGTTTCAGGAAGGGATGAGGATGACTCAGGTACAGATAAACAATCTTTGTATTTAAATTTAAAATTAAAACTAAACAGAAACTCTGGATCCAAAACACACCAGCTTGCGGCCATAAGTGCATTTCTTCAAGTACCAACCAAGAATAACCAATATCCACTGTAGCAAAGATCTCAGCACAGACGTGACATTTAGAAAGAGGTGATGCTTGATAGATACCATTTCCGAATGGGCTCATTTAGATGAAGCCCTGAACATGTACTTACTTTTTAGTACATGGATGTTCAAACTGCTGTTTTGAGGCCCTTCAGAGCCACAACTTTCGACATTTACATTCAGAACCTTTGCACTTGTTAAAAATACGAAATAATCAGGTTATTTCAACTGTAATATTCAAAGAGTTTTTGCCAACAGCAACAAAAGAACACAGTTCACTGTTTTATCTAGTTTATCCACCTAGATTTTTATTATGTAAATGAGACACAACCAAAGCCTACTTTATTTCACTAAACATGACTGTTGAAGTTCTTGAATAAATTGGATCGAGAGAGAGCAAGAGAAAGTCGAGGTGTGAGCGTATGAGTAAACCTGAGGACGAGCGTGTGCGCATCTCTTCGGACGAGTGTGCTCTTCTCATGCTCTGTCTCCACGGAAACCAGACAATCCAACATGGCAGCCTGCCAAAGCACGCCTCCCTGCGTCTCTCCGTCTTTCTCCCATTAAACACACCATCCCTCTGTTTCTAAACTAGGTCACTACACCTCCGCTACTCCCTCCATCCCTCCTCTCCCACCCCAGCCTTCCTTTAGATTCCTTTATCTCTCACTCTATGCGAGCATCTCTATTACCATAACCTCCTCTTCTCTCCATCTCTTTGCCTCCCTCTTTTCTCTTGTTCCTCCTCTGTCTCTTCCATTCTATGCAGTCAAAGTTTAAGTACTTTACAGGCTTGACAAGTTGAACCACTGCTACAAATGCCCCCAAGCAGTTAAAAATACATGACAGAGTGAGAGAGGAAGAGAGGGATAAAGTCAAGGGTCTCCCTCTTCTTTTTAGACATTCATTACATCTCTCTACTACTGATAGTTCGCTCTTGCCCCCCTGCTCCATTTTCAACTTTCAACCTTTTCTCCCCCGCCTCTTCAGGTACATTTTTTATCCTCTTAAATCCTTCGTATTATCCTTTTCACCTCATCTTTGCCATCCTTTAACTTTCCCTTCTCTCTCTCTCTCTCTCTCTCCTCTTACGCCGTCCTACCTACTTTCAAAAGACTTTATTAAGGGACATCCACACAGGCAGGGATTTGAAGTGACAAAGCAACCGGAAGTCTTAAATTGTCCATGAGAGTTGGCAATTCCCAGCAACATGAGTGACAGCGACTGTGATGTGGATGTGTCCAATGATGAGATGGTTGAGAAATAGTCTCTTTATTAAGAAAAAGCAATGCTACCAAGTGGCCCCTACCAATGGGAGTGAAGACAATGTAGCTCCTGTGAGTAAGGTGTAAGGAAAACTGATCGACTACATCAATATCAAAGATGGCATTGTAAAAAACACTGTAAAGTCTTTTCACATTTAACCCTTTCACACGTACGATCACACCGGTGTGATCAGTCTTGGCTGGTCCCTGGAGCGTACGATCACGCCGGTGTGATTAGAACGGTCAGTGCATCACGTGACCAACTGCTAAATTCAAACGTGCTTTCGCGCGTTTGCTGGCGCTGAGCCAGAGAAGGACGCACTCAGTGCTGTCATACATCACAACTATTGAGTTTTTTCAACCACATAATGTTTATTTTAGGCTTCAGATATTTAAATACACACAAGTACTAGCAAAACAATGATTTTGAGTTTGTAAAATACACAGTGATGTCTATGGAAGCGGCAAAAATAATCCTTTACATTATAATAAGACGACACGTTTTATTCACATCAGATACATTGTGTAAGTAGCTTTACATTTGACCCTATTCTTCTCCCAGTTCACCGGCCACTTACTATCATGTATTTCATGAGTAGGGGAGGAATTGCCATGTTGTAAATCCAACAGATCCGATTATCTGAACTGTGAAACAAACTAACATGGCGCCGCCCATTGCGCATACAGCTCAACTAACGCGATCGTTATAAAGGTGTTTAAACAACAAAACACATCCACTTGCACATATTTGACAATCGGAATATCAGTGTTTCATGCTATAGCAAATACATTTGGGAATATTTTTTTTTAAAAAGGGAAAATTACATAAAAGCAGATCATCATTCATTCAGCGCTGTGTTGTGGTTGCGCTGTGTCACGTGACAAGCAATGACGCGTCACCGTGGAAACATTAAAGTGACAAGTTCTAAATAACGGTCGCTTTGAAAAACTCACGCTGGGGGGTCAGTTAGAATATTTTAAACTTACGTGTGAAAGGGTTAAAACAACAAAAGTCCAGTTGGTGCATCTGTACATCTGTCAGATATGTATTACCAGACAGCAGCTTTTATATCTGAATGAGAGCTGAGCATTTGAACAACGTGCAGACCACAAAACTGACTGAAGCAGGTCTAGTGGAAGACAGTGATCTAAAAAAAGATACCAAAACCACATGCAGTATAAAAACCTGCAATACATGCTAGACATGCGCAGTCAGCACAGAATGTCTCTCTTTCACTGTATAATGTGACCGACAACTAGTTGTCCATTGCGGTTCTGTTCACATAGCAGGGCATCTGCAAAAATGCAGTTGTGAGTCCTGAACATTTACGTGTGTGTGTTAAGTTATAGAATGTGGTTGTCACTCCAATAAATAACAGAACTATGTGTGTAACCATAAGCACTCAAATACAGTACTGGCAACCGTTTTCTGCTACTGTCTGAATGCGGCCATACAGTGATAGGACAGACGAGGGATGGTTGTTACAGTAGAAGTCCAAGTCTTTGTGTACAAATATTCAAGATTTTGAGATTATCTAGATTAAAATTCTATTTGCATTCAGGTTATTCAAAATACATAATTCTTTTTTTATGAATTGTCTAACTTTGAATTAAATTCTTAAAAATGAAGACTTTACAGTTTAAGGATGAGATGTAGATTTTAAAAAAAGTGTTAATTTGCAACAAATATGAGAAAATTGTATCAAAGTTTAAGATAAATACAACAAAATACTCAAGTGGAAATCTGTAATGTTTGGCATTCTGCTCAAGTTTATCTACACTTTCCCCAGAATGTTAATTTTATCTGCTATCAGGTTTTCAAAAGCTATGGTTACACAGCCACCAATATTACCGTGCTTACCAGTGCAATACTAGTGAATAAAGAAACACTGTATGTAGTTACACAAGCCTCTCTTTTTCTCTCTTGTCCTCCGATATCCCCTACATTTCCCAAGCCACCAAACAAAGTTAATCACCCCATGTATAGAAGATTACGCTGTGACTCACACTAGGCCCTTTGGCCTATAACTACACTCAAGTGCTCTACTGTGTACAGTGTAAAGGCATATTTAATTGCATAAGTCTGTGTTGGTGTTTTTCTAATACGAGCGTCCTGACTATAATAAATTGGACTCTGCATTTTAACACAGCAGGCAAATCAGTGGCATTCATGGCCGACGCTTTTGATTCCATTGAATAATTAACGTGCCTTTGTCAGCTGGGGCTTTTTTTAACGAGGAGATAAACCTTTGATCCAACCTCGTGGACTGATCACTCGTTGTGCGAGACGCGCTGCATACCCTGCCTGACCTCATCATTGCTTCTCTTCATTGCATCCTATCTGTCTTTTCTGTCTTGTTTCCTCATTCGCTTCCTTCATCACTCATGTATGTCCTGCTCCTTTTTCTTCAATTATGTTTAACACCACAACTCAGCTATATGTTTTTACATAAGGCCTTTTTATAATGACTCTTGGCAGGGCTTCAACATAATGCTCAATGTGAGCGAAGATTGGACCTACACATGTAGTGTCATCGAAGAACCGTTACAAATTAGGAAGTGGATATGGCACAGTAAAAACTTACAAACATGATTTTGAGTACATTATCATGGGGCTAGCAACACCAAGATCATGGGCTTGTTTCCCCAACTCATAAACTGTATACCTCAAATGCTCAAATGTCACTTTGGAAAAAAGTGCAGATGCATAAGCCAAATGCATAAATGCAGATGCATCAGCCAAATGCATAAATATAAAATATGTACACTGCCATTCAAAAGTTTGGGGTCACTAAGATTTTTGGGGTCAGTAAGAAAATATGCTTTATTGTTTTGTAATTGTTATTAAAATGTCAGGACAGTCGTACCATTGCGGCAGTTGAGAGATACATCCATGTTATATATACATTCAGGGTCGATAAATACCTAAATCTGTAATAATGATTGGCGAAACATTCATGAATTTAAGGGTTAAGTTTGCAGTTTTTGTTGCTGCTTTTTGTCGCATACCATATACTTTTCATTCATTTAGGATTTTGATGCCTGGTCTAAAGGGAAAAGAGTGACTATGTGTATGTTTTTATAAAAGATTACTGCAGCAGGTACAAATTGCTGTAATTTCCAGGTGAAATTATCACTAGTTGTGATATAGTGAGACAAAGGGTTAATAACAACTAATAAAGTCTGTTTCTTACACAAAGGTATTGTAAGACTTCAAAAGACGTGCAAAACAGAGCACAAGTTACACTGAAAGGAGCAGCCTGAGGGTGCATAGATAATGAAACATTTTTAATATTGTGTAACTATTATAAAAGTATTTTGTTGTATACCTACTGCGGTTTGCCTGTAGCTCTACTGGTGGAGTCCCAGGAAAAGCACAAACTGACAGAATGTTCCTCGTATAGACAGTAATTGGCTTTAAAAATGTATCTAAACATGCTGTGGTTAAATTTTATACTGTGGTTTAATTAAAAAAAAATGCATTCCTGCTGTTTGTATTGGCTGATTTAAAAATACAGTTGATAGAACATTATTTACAATAATGTTCTGCTTTTTAACCTCATTAAAGCCTCATCTATATAACAAAAACAAAAAACATTCATGATTTTTCAGTTTTCAAGACTTAGCTCTCCCTCTCTCCCCCTCTCTCCTTCACTGTCAATTTTCTGTCTCCCCTCAGAGTATGATACAACTTTAAAGCTGACTGAATTCCTAACTTTCTGTGTTGTTGTTCCAAGATTTCTTTATTTCATTTCAGAAGGTTTTACTCTCGGCATTTTGATTGTCTCTTTTCCTCATCTGTTGTCTGTACTTGTTTTTGTCTTTGCAACCACTTGTACGAGTGACAATTCTTTCACTGAGATTTTAAATTCTCTTTTTCATCATCCTTTACCCTCACACTCTCATTGTTCATCCCTTATCGTCTCTGATCATTCTCCCTGTTACGACCCTATTGTTTGTACTAGTGACCAGACGTCCCGTTTTTCCCGGGACAGCCCCGTATTTCCACTGTAATTTTAGTGTCCCGACTTATTCTGAAAAAATCATGTTTTGTCCCTTATTTCATCGTTAATATATATATATTTTTTATATATAATAGGTTTCGTTTCCGAAAGGCTAAGTGAATATATATGTTACGTTCAAACCGTGTAGCGCGCGCATGACAGAGAGGGAGAGACCTTGTGTGTGTGTGCTAGTGTGCCTAATGAAGCGCATGTAAGACGCATTAATAGAGGGAATGCATTAACGTCACTTTCCCGCCGGAACACGCCCCCTCAGCCGGACTGAGTGGCAGAAGAGCAGCTGCGTGACTGGATTTAATAGGGGAAACTGCGAAAACGCAAGTAAAACAAACGATTATCAGTTTAAACTAAAGATTGGACTCAATATAGTGTTCCTTACAACTTACTAAAGATCCAGTGATCCATGGATATTAACATGCAGCCAGGAATCGTGTTTCCTGACATTTATATGTGCCTGATTTCGACACCAGGGAAATACATACAGCAAATTTGCCTGTGAATGCTTTATATAAATACAAAATAGGCAGGTCTAAATCCAGGTGATCACTTATCAATGTTATATATATCATCATATCGTCTAGAGACTTAAAACTTGTATAGTTTTTTGTCAGTGTTTATTTAAAAATGTCAAATTATACAGAATATACAGTGGTAAATATTTGATTGATGAGTTGTCACTGCAATATATAACAATACAATATATAGAGAATGATTTTACCACTAAATTCAGCTTATTGACACAAAAAGGATAACTGCAAATCCACCTTTCGCTGCCTGGAGTCCAGTTGTTTCTATGAATTGTAGCGATCTATTTGCTTCTCTGTTCTGTAGCTTTAGGTAGTCTGTAAAAATATTCCTCATATTTCTTGTCAAATCTAGTTGTACAGTCAGTCTCAAAGCTCTTTCCCGTTTTAGACGCGTTTTGTGTGTTTTTCCGCAGCATTCACACTGAAAACCAATGCTGCCTCTCAGTCTTTTTGCCACTTGTGGGCGTAACTGCAGTCACTCCGGCCAACGGTGACGTCACGTGCATTCCCTCTATACGCATGCGTTCTGTATCTGTCCCGTATTCCACTCCGAGAAATCTGGTCACCCTAGTTATATCTCTGTTTTTTTTTAGTCTCTGTGTGTGTTTGTCTAGGAACGCCATCTGATTGGTTCCTCTAGGTTGATTGATGCTTTGTCCTGATTGGTGCAGAGTATTTTAAAAGACATGTCATCATTTCCTCTTAAGAGTATCTGAGTGTTAATAGTTTTTTGAGACTGTGAGTATTGTTTGTTTGTTTGAATTGAAAATTGTTTGTATCTGAATATCCCTGTTGGTATATTTGACCCATTGCCTGTTTTCTGACACTGATTTGGACTGCCCTTTTCAGTTTGTTTGCCTGATTGTAAATATATTGTAAATACTGATTTTTGGGAAAGTAGGGTGTCTGACGCCATTCTTTTTTTATTGTAAACTGTTTGATCTCTGTTTTTGGTTAGGGAGTTAGGTTTACAGATTGTATTCTCATTTTTTCTTCTTTTTGGTAAGGGTTTAGGAAATAGGTTTAAAGACAAGGTTGTTTTGTTTATTTTGACCTTGTCAGCTCCTGAATCAAAAGTCGCAAATTAAGTAAATAAATAGACCTTTGTTCTAATTCCCCGCACATTTCTGACCCCTAAAATCCACTGGATCCGTCTACGGCGAGGAACGTCAGCTTCGCGGATGCCTGAGCTAATCGCGGCCATTATAGTCAATGCGCTTAAGTCCACCAGCTGTGGACGGAGTACGTCTCAGAAGCGTCTCTCCACTCCACTCCGCAGAGAATAGGTAGCAGGTCTATTTTCGCCGCTTGCCGCGTCAAGCAGCACAGAGCACATCGTACCGGGCAGGAAGTCAGACACAGAACGGCATAGAGGATCCGGACGATTTTCAAAATAAAACACCCTGTGAAGACTCCGCATCCCTACAGTTTGGACAACAATGCCTCTGATTGGATATTACTCGCTGCATTCGCTGTTAGGCTTGGGCAGCCAATCAGAGGCAGTGAGTGGTGAACTGAACTTGTGATTGAGTAATTATTTACTTTTTAATTGTGTGAAATTTAGGCTATACCCACCAAGTAGGAAATAACAAAAGAAAAAAACAAATAGAAAGAATTCACTTAATTAAGTAATCCACTTACCCATTGTAGAAGCACAAAGAGGAAAATTGAACAAAAAAAATCAATAAGGTAGCACAACTGTCCGCTCCTGAGCCAAAAGAGGACAAATGAACAACAAATAAACGACACTCCGATTCTGAGGAAAAATGAAGAAGTCACCAACGCTCCGCTGCTGAAACGCGTCTGAGACGCTTCCAGTGGACTTTGAGGCCGAGCTAGGTACGCATTAAAAAAGTGGCGCTGACGTTCCGCGCCGTAGACGGATCCAGTGAATTTTAGGGGTGAGTCTTTTATGTTGCCCCCTTTTCCCCTAGATGGGGTGTAACACTCCCTTCACTTACTTTCTAACTTTTATTTTTTTATTTTTTGTCTTGGTAAAAAATACATTAACATGAATGACGTAGAGACATCAGAGACAGAATGCACTACAACTTGTCTATATGTCCTCTCTTTTGTCTACTCTCACTCAAGACTCCAATGAGAAGTAAAAGGGGTTTTGCAGCCTGATCCCATTAGAGAATTGGTTGAGTACCAAATGTTCATCCTGTTCTCATTTAGAAAATCAAGTGTGTACTGGAGCTGTAGAGGAATGTTCCATATAAGTTGAGCACAATTGAAGAATCTGTAGGTAGGTTTACATCCAAGGAAACAAAAGGTATCTCTACAAATGTTGTGTGAGAATAAAGACAGAATCAATTAAGTTAACTTAAGGAACACAATTGAAGCCTATTTAAATATGTTAAACACTGTACACAATTAAAATGTTTAGGTTACAGCTGCATCTGTCATCGGCATTTTGCCTTGAATTAACAAAGTAAGTAAATCCCCGCATTTTCGACCACGTCAAACTACGACTGGCTTGACTGCATCTTAATGGCTAGCCATACATTAAAAATTGTTGCTATATTCAAAGACTAAACATTTCACTGTTAAAAAAAAGGAAGCAGTAATCTGTCGAATTTCAATTGTCTCATGACTTTCTCCTTTTTACGAATATTTATGTGTAATATGTAATTAAAAATATATATATGTTTACTTTGGAACATTGGAAGTTTAGGGATTCAACAACAACAGCTAAAGTCAAATTGGGGGAATATTTGGCAATTTGTGATCATCAAATATTGTGACTACAGCGCTGGTACTACCAAGAAAGAATATTGGGTCAATACAATGAAATGAAATTAATTGAATTGAAACAAAATAAAATAAAAATGTGGTATGGTGCACAATGGTGTTACCATTGGAAGTTGGGGTTACCATATGACACTTTTCAACATGAAACCAAACTTGCTAATTCATACGAGGTAAATCCTCATAGAAGAAGTGCATTTAAGTCATTGTGTGCATTTGCATTCTAAATGTATTTTTTAATAAATGAATAGATCCGGGGAATAAAATGAGCACACATTTCATAAACCCTGAAATTCCCTTGGTATTGAAACCATGACCTTAGTGTTGCTCGTGCCATGTTCTACTGTTTGAGCTACAGGGAAATTTAAAGCGAGACAGACAAATAGACAGAGTCAGACAGACTGACTCACTGGCTGAACGATCAATCCCGTGTGAAAGATTGGGGTGCATTAAAAGCCAGACAATAAATCTGTACAGTACTCAGCAAGAACCACATATAATTAAATAAAAACAAGCAGCCTAGGCTCATTGGAAAATGTGCCTCTACTTTCATTTTTGCAAAACACACATATAATTAACTACAGATTCAGAGGGGGTACGCAGAAGGATGTTACAGTAAATGCCCCAGAAGGAACGCCACTCTAAAAAGTTTGGCAACCACTGCATTAGAGAACTAACCTTTTAGTGCCACTCACAGGACATTTAATTTCCAAACTGCCACAATATGACCAAACAACGTAAAGAAACATTGCCAGATTCACGTTCATCTGTTTCAGTTAAAACTGTGCATGCTTTTACAGCCACTCTAAAAGTGTCAGAAGCAACGTAATATCATTCTGAAGAAATGTCGTCGCAGGCACATATTTCCAATGAGCCTGGGTTGAAACAGGACATTAGAAAGAGCTTTCTAGTCAAGAGTGGCCTGAGCAGTGACCCACACACACACATGCCTGTTCAGTGGTGATTAACATTGTGCTGTGCTGCTAAGTGTGATTAACCAGGCGCTATGGCGACACGTAATAAACAAACAGAAAGTGGTGTATCAAGACATGGCATGTCATTTCTGAGCAAACACGATGATTAATAGCAGAGAGCAGGATGATGGAGAGCAGTTTTTCATCTGTCAGCCTCTCGCTCCCTCTCTTTAAGCATTCACAAAATGTCCTTAGAGCCACGTCTCCTGTCCGTCTCTCTATCTCATCTTTCAGTGGCTCTCGTTTTCATTCTCTGCCTTCTCTACCTGCATTGTCCATTTGTTGTCTTTATTCATACAGAAACCAGAAGTATACAGTAAATCCGGTCCGTGATGCTATCGCTCTCTGCATTCTCACCGTCCCCTTCATTCACTCTGATGAGATAAGAGAGAAGCAGATGTCTCAGCTGTCCGCAGTGTACTCTGCAGAGAAAACTGTGCAGAGAAAGGCTCTGCATGGAGACGTTCATACCCGTCACGTCACAGGCAGGTTTTTTTTTTTTTTTTGACCGTCACTTGTTTTTGCTCAGAGACAAGTGTCAAGTTGTTGCTAGGTTACTAGATATGGGACACTTGATGTGCACATGACAGACATACATATGGGAAGCACCTTGTCGAGAAAAAGTCCATTGAGCAGCTTCTCAAATGCATTACAAATTAGCTTTAGTATCACAACTGACCTTGAACCTATGCAGAGTTTAGTCTGCCCACAGGACCCACAGTCTGTTCACTGACCATCTGATGAAAATGGAATGCATTCTCAATTTGGCAAGCTCTAATCTGATTAGATAACACTTTACATTAAGGTTTAATTTGTTAACATTAATTAATGCATTAGTATCATTAACTTTTACACTACAACACCCAAATTCGAACACTAATGGAGACTGACCCACAGAGATATACAGAGTTACTAAAGATTATTAAAGAATTATGTGATGATGAAATAAAACATCATGACAGGACTAGAGCATGACGCAGAATCAAAGCCAGGATATTTGCTTTTGTAAACAGTAATACTTGCTGGCTATAAAGCTGCTATCTGTATTTCTCAGTGTATTTACAGTCATTTTAACATTGCATATAAAAGTTTTGTTTCTGTCATTTAAACATATGATGCCGCTAACCTGACATACTTGTCATGAAAAAAAAAGAGTTGCCAATAACCTGCCAAACTTAATTTGGTTAGCTTAGATAATGCATTAGCTATAATGACATAATTTTTGAAATTTACATAATGTTACATTTGAAATTTTACATAATTTATGAATCTAGGGTAATATTAGTTTTTAATAGATTACTGTTCATTGTTAATTCATGATTGTTAATACATGTTAATTTATACAACTTTAAATATTGTTTAATTATGTAGAAATAAACAGTAACCCAGATTAATAAAATTCTGTATTTTTTCAGCATTTAAAAATTGTTGTTCATTCATGATAGCGAGAGCATTAACTGATTTAAGCATTTGAGTAAATAAAATATTTATTTAAAGTTTAAAGTTACTATTATTATTATTATTATTATAATTATTATATATTTTACAGAACAACAGTAAAATTACAATACTGATATTTATGGCTGTCTTAATATCTTTCAAACGTTAAAATAGAGCTTTTATTTTGGCGGAAAACCCTTAAAGCTTCTTATTTGTTGAAAATAGTTTTTTGTTGATTGTATTCTTTTGCCACGAGCTCATCATCCAGTGTCGTGCTTCACTCTAACCATGCAGCACATCAGACTATATATTTATATAATAAAATCGTAGCCTTTGAGATTTGATAATTGCACAAACTGGCGAGTAACACAATTTCATATGCTTCCCAACAGAATGGTTTTAAAAGAAATCCCTGTACAAAGTAAATTTACTTTTTTTCAGTTTCTTTAGTAAAAATAAGTCCTTTTTCCGATTCGTGTCCGTCATACTTCTAAGTTTGAAAAAAAAAAATGGTTATTGCACTCCACGAAAAAAGGATTATGAGTTCTCACTTTCACAGTGCATCATACACAAACACCAGCATAATGATATGAGATTGCAAGTGCTCATAACTTCTTTTTTTCCTTTTCTTGCCCCCGGCACCTCCCTGCCTCCCTGTGACCGCCTCAGTCTGAAAAGAGTCTCCATCTCCCAACAATGGATGCAGGGACTACCCATCTGTTGGTGCTGATAACCATGGTCTCCCCTCCCTCCCTCCCTTCCTCCCTCGCCTCTCACTCTCTGTGTCCTGTTTAGGATGCTGCCACTTCAGCTGTACTCTGTCACTAAAAGGGCAAGAGCCTGGTGCCAAGCTTCTGGAAAAAATGGCAATTAGCGAGCCAAGAGAAGAAAAACAAAGAACAAATAATTTTTAAAGGGTTTGCGCCATTTTAAAAGGTAACATTTACAATTTGTTTTGTAAAAATGTAGCATAATTATACACATACACGTAAATTAAAGAGTGGCACAGAAGGAATGAGTGTGTCTTAGAGTTGATCTTTGTGAGTTTTAATGGAATAGTATCTTGAGGTTTCCTGTTGTCAATGTGATTTTAGTTGACCTGATTGTCCTGACCTGTGTCTTATTTTCCAATTAGACCATGTATGTATGTATGTATGTATGGATGGATGGATGTGTAAATGCTTTTCTCATATTAAAAGTTCTATGAGTACTTAACTATGTCTGAAAGCTGAAAGATGCCCTTCACAGGCAGTGAAAAGTGGTTAGCAATCTGAAAATATACATCTTTCACTGCCTATGATATGTCGCAATCCTATGCATATGGTTTGGCAGTCGTTGTTAAAAAAATGAAAAGAACAAAAAGAGTGCCCGAAGAACTTTAAAAAAATAAATTCATAAATAATCCATGTGCATTGTACTCACTAAATATTTGGATCATCATCACTAAAACTCAACTGAAATTGTTCTAGATCATTAGATACTACATTATAGTGCCTTGGAAGCCATGTCTGAAAGCTGTGTCCTTGGGTTTGTGCACACAAAACGTTTTGGACATCATTGACTGTTCAGAAAGGGATACTGCATAACTCTCAGTAGACACTGTATACTGTATACTCCACTGTAAATTAATCATGGGTGTTGTAATTTTCATTAATAAAAAATGATGGTGATAATTAAGAATATGTCATATATTTCATTAAGAAAATTGTGATTCAGTGCTGTATAGAAAATATTGAGAACATTTCACTAATATAATCAAGAGATACATTTTCAAAAAAAAAATTAAGGAAACATACACAATTTTGAGGCTTGACCCAATTACAATTGGGCAGAAGAGTAGGGCTTATGGTTAAGTTGTGAATAACTGCATGTAATGATACTCTGAAGCATGTTGTTAATACTCTGAAATTCATTGTGTCATAGACTAAATAATTTAGGGGCTTTTACATGATTTATTTAGGTAGATTCCATGAAAGAAATCAAGCCTTAACTACTCAAAAATAGTATGTGTAATATTGTTACCATCATTTTGTTTAAAGTAAATAGCAGTACAAACATTTACAGTGTAAAATACATACTATATTATGCAATCATAAATATTTCAAAAATCAGTATGCAAACTGTTGTCTCATTACATTTTGTGACTAGTTTTTGTTTAAAATGGCACGTCGAACCTATATAAATAATAAAACTGTATTTTTTTTGTATTTTTAATCTTAACTCTTGTTTTTTTGCAGTCAGATCACAAAATATTAATATGTCAAAAATCTTGAAAAAAATAAATACAATTAATCGTACTTATGTTTCCGGTTCATTCAGCACACCAGAGATGGAAAATCAAGGGCTAAACTTTAGTTCCCTTTCAAGGGAACTCGAGCTGCGTCAAGCTGTGGGAACGCCCCTGCGTTGTGCGTCATGAAGCACGTATGGAATCAGTCCAATGGAGAGACGGAACGTCATAGGCAGGTGACGTCATCGACCAGGAAACTATAAAGCACCCCCAAAACACAAGCGCGAAGCTTCTATGCCTTCAGTAAGTGCTATATGTGGATCTGTCTCAAGTGTTTTTGTCTGTCACTAAGCAGGAGTTTCACTATTTCAAAAAAACTATATATATATATATATGTTATATTGAGAGACAATGGCGAGCGAACAACAATTTAAGAAGTGTGTTCCTCCCTGCTCGCGCTATTTAACGGGCGGGGATACACACAGCTTATGTGTTGTTTGTTTGGGAGTGCAGCATGCCCAGTCAGCTCTCGAGGGGGCTGATTGTGAGCATTGCGAGCGTTTGCCTCCTAGAACGCTCCGCTCCCGCCGATCACTCTTTGAGGAGAGTGGTTCGGTTCGCGATCCCCGCGGATCGGGTCCCGCTTATGCCGAGGCTGAGCGGGGCGACGTCATTCGTGGGGATCGCAGATGGATCTAACAGCGGGGCTTGAGACGGGCTCTGCCCTATCTCAGCCCTTACCTGTTAGATCCAGTGCCTCAGTCTCGGGTTCGGAAGCAAGCTCTGCGGTTTCTTCCCCCCGAACTGAGGCCCGGTGCTTGCCCTTCTTCCCTGATCTCCACACAGAGGTTTCGAGATCGTGGAAAAAGCCGGTCTCTTATCGTGTTTTTAGCCCTCAAACGTCAACTTATTCAAACATTGTGGGGGCAAAAACGCTTCGATTCTTTCAGCTATGAAACAAGTAAAGCTAGGCCAGCTACGCACTGTAAAACAGTTTCAGAGATTGTTGGGTCTGATGGCAGCAGCGTCCAACGTTATACCTTGCGGCCTGTTGTACATGAGACCACTGCAGTGGTGGCTCCGGACCAAGGGATTCTCCCCGAGGGGATATCCCCTCCGCACGATCAAAGTCACGCGGCGCTGCCTTTGTGCTCTGGTCATGTGGAAAGAAACCTGGTTCCTATCCAAAGGGCCTGTGTTGGGGGCTCTTTGTTGTCGCGCCAAGGTCTGTGGCAGGACCATCATCTATCATGGCATATAAATTGTCTAGAGATGTTGGCGGTGTTCCAAGCTTTGAAACACTTCCTAGCAGACCTCAGAGGTCATCATGTGCTAGTTCAGTCAGACAACATGTCGGTGGTCTCGTATATAAATCATCAGGGGGGCCTGCGGTCGCGTCCACTTTACAAGTTGGCCCGTCAGATCCTCCTGTGGTCCCAGGGGAAGTTATGGTCTCTGAGAGCTATGTATTTTCCTGGTTATTTGAATGTGGTAGCAGACTCCCTGTCGAGGCAGGGGCCGAGGCCGGGGGAATGGAGGCTCCACCCCGAGGTGGTGGAGCTCCTTTGGTTGAGTATTCGCTTCCAAGGAGACAACGCACTGTCATCTGTGGTTCTCCATCAGTCAGCCAGCCCCTCTGGGGTTGGACGCTCTGGTACAGCCGTGGCCGAGGTCACGTCTGTATGCTTTTCCCCCGGTTGCTCTGCTACCAGGAGTTCTGGAGAGGGTTCGCCAGGACGGGGTCAGCCTACTTCTAGTAGCCCCGTTCTGGCCGGCCCGAGTATGGTTCGCGGACCTAATATCTCTTCTGGACGGCTCTCCCTTGGAGATTTCGATCAGAAGGGATCTACTCTCTCAGGAGGGCGGTACGATATTTCACCCCCGCCCAGAGTTGTAGAAACTGTGAGCTTGGCCTCTGAGGGGGCCCAGCTCATAGAATCTGGTCTCTCAACTGAGGTTGTTGAGACCATCCTTCACTCCAGAGCTCCATCCACGAGGAAGTTATATGCCCTGAAGTGGAAACTTTTCACTTCTTGGTGTGCAGAACACCGGCAGGACCCAGTTAACGGCCCAGTGGGTGCAGTGCTGGAGTTTCTGCAGGATCGTTTCTATGCAGGGTTATCCCCCTCCACACTAAAGGTGTATGTGGCGGCACTAGCTGCTTACCATGACCCTTTCAGTGGAGTTTCTCTTGGGAGACACCCACTTATAACTCGCTTCCTTCGTGGCACTTTGAGGCTGAGGCCTGCAGTTCGTATGAGGGTGCCGACTTGGGATTTGGCCATTGTACTAGAGGGCCTTTCTTTGGCCCCCTTTGAACCTATTGAGGAAGTTTCTGAGAAATTTCTCACTTATAAAACTCTTTTTCTGCTTGCAATCTCCTCACTTAAGAGAATCGGAGATTTGCAGGCTCTGTCGGTTGCACCCTCGTGCCTGGAATTTTCGCCTGGTATGGTTAAGGCCTTTCTATACCCTAGACCAGGTTATGTCCCTAAGGTCCCTACTAATGCTGTTAGACCTACAGTGCTGCAGGCTTTCTATCCTCCTCCTTTTGTGTCATCAGATCAGGAGAAACTTAACCTTCTCTGCCCGGTTAGGGCTTACGTCCACAGAGCTGCCCTGTGGAGGAAATCAGAACAGTTATTTGTGTGCTTTGGGCCACCCAGGAAAGGGTGTCCCGCGTCTAAACAGAGAATGAGCAAGTGGGTGGTTGAGGCCATCTCACTTGCTTATGAGTCGGCTGGTCAGCCTTCACCTTTGGCTGTACGAGCCCACTCTACTAGGAGTATGGCTGCTTCTAAGGCATTGTTGTCAGGAGTATCGCTAAGTGATGTTTGTGATGCGGCTGGGTGGTCCTCACCTTATACATTTGTTAAGTTCTATGAATTGGACTTAAGTTCCACTCCTGGGGCGCAGGTGCTCTCGTCCTCTGTGCGCTAGTTCCCACATGACGGTCATTTGCTCCTATGGCGACGTGGGTATTGGCGTTCCCACAGCTTGACGCAGCTCGAGTTCCCTTGAAAGGGAACTTCTCGGTTACGTATGTAACCTTAGTTCCCTGATAGGGAACGAGACGCTGCGTCGTTCTGCCATACTCCCAGCATGCCCGTTAGCGCTTCCTTCAGGCCTATCAGAAGCTGTCGCGCTTGTGTTTTGAGGGTGCTTTATAGTTTCCTGGTCGATGACGTCACCCGCCTATGACGTTCTGTCTCTCCATTGGACTGATTCCATACGTGCTTCATGACGCACAACGCAGGGGCGTTCCCACAGCTTGACGCAGCGTCTCGTTCCCTATCAGGGAACTAAGGTTACATACGTAACCGAGACGTTCTTAATCTCTGTTTTTCATTTTACAGAAAAAGAGTGAGAGATACAGTAGTATCAAAAATAAGAATTTTCCACTGAAAAAGGGGGCAGACATTTATCTAGAACTGAATGTAATAGTACATATTAAAGAGGAATAAAGAAAGAAAAAAAAAGACCCTGAGCACAAAATACACTCTTATACACAGATTCTCGAAACAGTGCTAAGTCAGGGGAAAGGGGCCTTTATAAACGTATTAACCTGAATTAGACTGTATTGCTGGAAAACACCAGTGTTACTGAAAAAAAGAGGAATGACAGTGAGTATGCGAAAAGGAGGACGGGTAGAGCATAAGAGGAGGACAAACGAGAGGGATATGACATGCTAGTGAGAGAGAAATACAGAGCAGAAAAAAACAGTTTATTAGGGATGGAAGGAAAAAAAATATGCCTCATGAGAAGTAATAAATATGTTTAGACAGAGCCTATACAGCGAAACAGATGGAGGCAAATAATATGGACAGAGGAGCAAAGAGAGGAGGTGAGGAGAAAGGAAGTGATGGAGTCTATGGAGACAGGACCAGAGGAGAGAGAAATGAACAGTAACAAACTACACTGTGGTTTGAAAAAAAAAACTAGAAGAAAGAAATACAAAATCTAAACTGAAACTGAGGATGTATGAAAACATTACCAACTGGGACAAAATGACTGTGTGTGTGTGTGTGTGTGTGTGTGTGTGTGTGTGTGTGTGTGTGTGTGTGTGTGTGTGTGTGTGTGTGTGTGTGTGTGTGTGTGTGTGTGTATAATACAAAGATAAAGATTAAAGGGAGGAGTGTAAAATAATGGGAATGGGGCAAGAAAAAGAACCAAGGAAATAAAATAGAAGAGATGTAGAAATGGAGAGAGAAAGGTTTTCATCTCCTCAACTAAATGACATTTCAAAGGAAATAACCACTTTGCAACAATTCTTGCTATTAGCAAAATCATTTCTCTTTAAAACAGAAAGCATATGCACTACCATTTAAAAGTTTGGGGTTGGAAAGCTTTTGTAATATTTTTGAAGGAAGTCTCTTATGCACATAGGGCTGCTTTTATTTGATCAAAATAGTAATAATGCTATTCACAGTAAAAACAGTAATATTGTGTTACGTCCCTATTTTTATTAGGGGTGGAACGGTTCAAATTACTCACAGTCCACGGTTTCTGTGCAGTCCGCTACATTCAGAGAAAAAGGGCTACTGTCAAATAAAAATAAATAAAATAAGAACAAATAATCAAACTACAAGCAACAGCACATGCGTTGTTTTTCTCAACTGTTTATCTGTCGTCGCTCCTCCTTTTATACTTCCGCTCCTCCGTGAGAGATACGAGACCGTCAGACCATCTCCTCGTGTCGTCCTCCCACAGCCCTCGACCTCGTCCTGCTCGCCACAATGATTTTTTTTTTTTTGCAGTTATTAATCCAATCTTCAGTGTCACATGATCCTTCACAAATTATTCTAATATGCTGATTTTTTTTTTTAAATGGCAGAATGGCATTCATTTATTACAAAAACAATCTATTTCCCAAACCAGTGGCGTGCACTAGGGGTGGGCGAGTGCTATGAAATCAAAAGATATAAGTTCCTCACAATTCAGAGTTGGACATGGACTTAAGATTTCATTAAACTAACTGTTAGACGTATTTCCCCTTGCACTTTTATTCCTTGGATAAAAACGAATGACATTGTCACTCAGAATGCGTATGAAATCGAGTTATACTTTTATTGTAGTTAAGAATAACTCACATCCTGCAGGACCTTTTAGAGTAGCATGGTGATGGTAGGATAAATGTAGTTCCCTTTCGTTGTCACTCCGAGTTACGTCGGATGACGACGAATGGGGTTTCGCTTAGAAAGCCTATCAACTTCGAGTATTACAAAACGAGCCAATGGCAAAGAAATGCCATGGGTCTGCGGAATTTGCATGGCGTAACTCCGCCCCACCTCGTGGGTATAAAAGGAGGACGCCGGCAACAGGCAGATATGTTTTCGCTTCGGAGCCAAGAGCATTTCTTCACTCCACAGTCATCTCTGACTTCGCTCTACGAGACGAGCTTCTCTCTCCGGTGTTGGTTTGACGGCGATCTGCAGCGAGCTCACAGTGCCTGCTGATCTGTGCAGTAATCTGCCAGTGTGTGTGTGTCTCCCTGTGCGCTTCAACATCGCGGAGTTTTTTCTCTCCTCTCATAAAAGAGCTTGCACGCGGCACGTCTTTTTAAAGACGGCTCGCCCGTGCATTTCTGGTTGCAGCGGACTGGTATCGGACTCTGATGGGCACGAGCGCTGTCTAGTGTGTTTGATCATGCTTGAACAGCGCTCGTGGGTGACTCATGTTTTCGCAAGGGAACGTGATCATCGCGTCATAAATAGGTCGAGACTCGGTGAACTCGCAAGAGTGAGAGTCCCCTCATCCACCCCCCGATCTTCGGCGGGTGGCCAGGGTGACCTGAGGGTTACGGTCTGGAACAAGGCGCCGACTATGTGTCCGTGACCCCAGCCCCCCTCTTCAATGACGGTGCCCGCTAGTGAACTGCTGATTCCCGCGAGTCTACCCTCTGGTGGCCCGCATGTTTCAGTTGAAGCTACAGAGGAAGATGCCATGTCTGTTGCAGCATCACTAGGTGGGCTTGAGTCTTCTGGAAGTGAGGGCTCGTCACAGCTGCCACCTTCCGGTGTGCATACGGCTGTGCCTGAGTCTGATCCGGAGATGACGGCCATGCTTTCCTGGGACGATTGGTTTTGGGTAAGGCCGCCGACCCTCGTCCGTGGCAAACCCCAATACCTCTCTTCCCGGACGTGCATGATGAGATCTCGAAGTCCTAGAAGACCCCCTTGTCTTCTCAGGACCGCTCGCTGATCTCATCCGCCTTTCCTCCCCTCGATGGGGCCGCTGCCCTTGGGTACACTGGGGTTCCCCCGGCTGAACGCTCTGTTGCGATGCTATGTCGTCCCCTTGGAATTATAAGGTTCTATCTGACATTTTTGTAAAATTGAGTTATTCACATATTCTTATTCTGTGACAACTTATTTACATTATGTGATGTGTTTTTTTTAAGTTGTGTACATTGTGGGACTTTTTATTGAAAAAACAAAAAGGTTCTATCTACAAAATCGAACTCTAACTTGCCTCTATAAGGTTCTATCTGCGTGAGCCAATCAGCACTTCGAATGCACAGAAGAGGACCAATCAGAATCAACTTTATATGTCATGTCGCCGGCTTTTTCCTTGAAGACAAAAAGAAACCCCATAAAGGCAGAATGCTATACATTTACAGTAAATTAAATATTCACTAAATTGTGTAGTGTTATGAAGTGGCTTCAATTTGGCCATTTTCTTTATAGTGTATTGGTTATTATTATTAATTATGAATGAGGTTATTATTAATAACTATTATTATTATAGTTATTATTATCTGAATTATACAAATATGCAGTGAGTAAATTGAATATTTAAAAAAAAAACATTTAACATACAAGTGTGTGTGTGCGCGAGTGTGTGAAAGTGTGTGTGTGTGTGAGTGTGTGTGTGTGTGTGTGTGCGAGTGTGTGTGTGTGTGTGTGTGAAAGTGTGTGACTGTGTGTGTGTGTGAGTGAGAGAGAGAGAGTGTGTGTGTGTGTGTGTGTGTGTGTGTGAGTGAGAGAGAGAGAGAGTGTGTGTGTGTGTGTGTGTGTGTGTGTGTGTGTGTGTGTGTGTGTGTGTGTGTGTGTGTGTGTGTGTGTGTGTGTGTGTGTGTGTGTGTGTGTGTGATTAAAAAAATAGTCTGACATTTTTTGTGATCATATAGTCAGTGAATCATTTTTCAATGATTATTTAACTTTATGAATTAATTTGCTGAAGCATGTCGATTTTCTTGTAGTTTTTAAAGTCTTAAAATGTCTTAATTTTTACAATTTTAAGCCTTAAAGGTCAAATAGTTAACAATTTCATTGATGGGGTCTTAATTACAACAATAAACGTTAGCATGTTATTTCAGCCATACTGATGTCTAGAGAGAAAGCCATTTCACCTGGCCCACTTTAGCTGGAATAAAGTCCTGCTCAGATGTATTACAGTAGCTGCTTTCTGTCTAAACAAAAGAAAGATTAAAGTAACAATTTCTGCAATAATGTGTTTAATTACCCACCAAATTGGTAACGAAAATTAAGATTCTGCACTGGACAAAATATTTAGACCTACCTTGCTTAATCTGAAATGTCCTAAATACAAGGAAGTGCTAAAAGATATGAAATAAATGTCATAGAAAGGATACAATTTTACTTTCTAACACATGTTGAGACATTGTTACAACATTAATTTTATATTTAATGTTCAAATAATGTTTTGGCAGATAGAACCTTATAATTCTAAGCGAAAAGTGTTTTTTTAGAATTAGAAGGTTCTATCTGCGTTTGACCCATTCCAAAAAAAACCATTTACAAATTTGAGAGGATTTTGATATTGTACATTTAGAATACATTTAGGGTCCCTGTTATTTTCATGTTTGAAAGAAACTTGTTCCCCATATAAATTTTCCTATATGTAATGCAAAAACTTTGAAGCTCAATATCTCAAAACTGCTCAGAACGCAGATAGAACCTTATAATTCCAAGGGGACGATGTGTCCTGAGAGTGCTTCTTCTCGGCGCAATCCTAAGCACCCGCCCGTGGCCCGTAGTTTTTCGTCTACGCTTGTGGCGAGATCCTATAGTGCCACGGGACTGGCAGCCGCCTCTCTGCATGCCATGGTCATTCTGCTGGTCCACCTGACCCAGATGCTCATGGACCTGCACGAGGGCGGGACTGACCCAGGGCTCTTCACTGAGCTGCGCGCCGTCACTGACCTTGCTCTCCGAGCGACGAAAGTGGCCGTACGCTCCCTGGGTCAGGTGATGCTCACCATTCTGTGGCTGAACCTGTCTGATGTGCTGGATGTCGCGCGGACCCGTCTGTCCGACATTCCCATATCCAAGGTCGGTCTCTCCGGCGGTGCGTTTGAGGGCTTGACCAACAGCTCTCAGCCGCTCATGAGCAGACTGACGTTGATTCCGTCCCGACGGCCCCGCCGTCCGCCCGGGTCCCTCGGTCTGCCCACCGCCTAAGGCGCCCTCCCAAGGCTCCCACCCCGCCCGTTCACCCGGGCCGGCTCTGGGGGCCGCGGGCGGACGCCACAGCCCCTCTCCAGCCCCGCCCCCCGCTACACGCCGGGTTCAGCGGCGCTCCTGAGACGGGCTCCTCGGGGATGGAGCAGACTGAGGTTGACTCTGTCCCGACGGCCCGACGTCCGCTCAGGTCCCTCGGTCTGCCCACCGCCGTGGGCGCCCCCCGCGGCTCCCACCCCGCCTGCTCAGCCGGGCCGGCTCTGGAGGCCGCGGTCGGACGCCAAAACAGTCCTCTCCAGCCCCCCCCCCCCCCCCCGCTACACGCCGGGTTAAGCGGCGCTCTTGGGATGGGCTCCTCAGAGATGGGACTCAGTTCTTTCCAGGAGCTGGTAGCAGGACCACTCCTTTCCCCGGGTGAGGGCCGGGGAAGAATCCTTATTCTCCAAAGAACTGACTCTCCCGTCTCTGAGCAAAGAGAGTTCGGACGTCACAGAGCGCCGCCCACATACCGTGCCCTCCTCGTCCCCCTCTGTTCCGGAGGTGGTTGACACGGCGTGCCGTCCACGACCGCTTCGCCCCTGTCCCCCTCTGTCGCCAGACCCTTGACAGAGCAGGCCCCCGTGGAACGCTGGTCCTTCCCTGGCCTCCTCTGTCAGGGTGCTGTTTTGACCTTGCCCCCACTCCGGGCCGCTATGCCGTCCACGTCTGGGCCGGTCATTCCGCTTTGCTGCACCACCGGGGGGACGTCTGTGGTTCTCGACGCCGCTGGCACAGTTGGGAGCCTAGAGCTTCCCTATCTGTTCCGCTGGGTCGCGCGAACAATCGGCTCGGCTATGCGATTCAGTTCGCACGGTCTCCTCCCCACTTCAGGGGAGTCCGCTCCACTTTGGTCGATGGCTATGCCCTATCATGAGAGCGGAGGTTGCTACCCTACTGGCGAAGGGTGCGATTGAGACTGTCCCTCCAGCCGAAAGGAGGTCCGGGTCTACAGCCCCTACCTCATTGTCCCGGAGAAGTCTGGTGGGTTACGGCCAATCCTGGTCCGAACCGCTCCCTTCACAGGCTGCCGTTCAAGATGCTCCTGGCCAAACGCATTTCTGGATGTGTGCAGCCACAGGATTGGTTTGCAGCGATCGACCTGAAGGACGCCTACTTTTATGTCTCCGTTCTCCCTCGACTCAGAACATACCTACGGTTTGCTGTCAGGGCACGCGCATATCAGTACGCTGTTTTCCCATTCGGGCTAGCCCTGTCTCTTCGCGCCTTCACAAGGTTGTTGAGGCTGCCTTTGTTCCTCCATGGGAACACGGGGTTCGCATCCTGAACTATCTCGGTGACTGGCTGTCTTAAGCTCACTCCTGAGACCAGGTTTGCGAATACAGGGACCCAGTGCTCCGGCACCTAGCTCGTCTGGGCCTTCGGGTCAACCGGGGAAGGAGTAGACTTTGCCCCGTGCAGAGGAGCTCTTTTCTTGGTATGGACTTGGTCGCCTTCTCCACTCAGCCATTGCTGACTTGCCTGAGACTATCAAGCGCAAGAGTGCGGTTCCACTGAAGTTTCTTCAGAGGCTCCTGGGGCATATGGCATCTGCAGCCGCGGTTCGCCGCTCAGATTGCTTCATATGAGACCGAGTCCCGAGGTGGGCATGGCAACACGGCACCCTCCGAGTACCAGTTACTCCGACCTGCCGTCAGACCTTCACCCCGTGGTCGAACCTCAGTTTTCTACGGGCCGGAGTGCCCCTGGAACGAGCTTTGCGGCATGTTGTTGTAACGACAGATGCCTCCTCCACGGGCTGGGGTGCCATGTGCAATGGACGTGCTGCCGTGGGCTCCTGGACAGGACCCCGACGCCTCTGGCACGTCAATTGCCTCGAGTTGCTGGCCGTACGTCTTGCTTTGCGCCGCTTCCGGGCCGTGCTCAAGAACCAACACGTACTAGTCCGTCCAGACTATACCGCCACTGTAGCGTACATCCACCATCAAGGTGGTCTACGCTCCCGCCGTATGTCGCAACTCGCCCGCCACCTCCTCATATGGAGTCAGAAGCATCTGAGGTCGCTTCATGCCATTATATCCCCGGAGCCCTGAACTGTGGAGCCGACGAGCTCTCACGGCTTCAGCCCCTCCCGGGAGATTGGCGACTCCATCCCCAGTCGGTTCAGCTGATTTGGGACCAGTTCGGGGACGCACAGTTAGATCTGTTTGCCTCTCACGACTCGACCCATTGCGACCTGTATTATTCCCTGACCGAGGGCACGCTCGGCACGGATGCACTGGCGCACAGCTGGCCGCGGGGCCGCAAATATGCGTTTCCCCCAGTGAGCCTTCTTGCGCAGACCCTGCGCAAGGTCAGGGAGGACGAGGAGCAGGTCATTCTGGTCGCGCCATACTGGCCCGCCCGGACCTGGTTCTCCGAACTAGTACTCCTCGCGACAGCACCTCCCTGGCCGATTCCCCTGAGGAAGGACCTCCTTTCTCAAGGACGGGGCACCCTATGGCACCCTCGTCCCGATCTCTGGAACCTCCACGTGTGGCTCCTGGACGGGACGAAGCAGGTTTGAGTACCCTTCCACCTACGGTGGCGGCTACCATCACTTCCGCTAGAGCGTCGTCCACGAGACACGTCTACGCGTTGAAGTGGAACCTCTTCGTCAACTGGTGCTCTTCTCACCGAGAAGACCCCCGGAGATGTTCGATTAGTGTCGTGCTTTCCTTCCTTCAAGATAGGCTGGAGCGAAGGCTGTCTCCCTCCACCCTGAAAGTCTATGTTGCCGCTATTGCCGCACACCATGACCCAGTCGAAGGTAAGTCTGTTGGAAGGCACGACCTGATCATCAGGTTCCTGAGAGGAGCGAGGAGACTGAATCCTCCTCGCCCTCCTCTCGTTCCCTCTTGGGACCTCTCAGTGGTTCTAACTGCCCTGCGGAGTGCTCCCTTTGAGCCTTGCAATCAGTGGAGCTTAAGTTCCTGTCTATGAAGACAGCGCTCCTGGTTGCATTGGCCTCCATCAAGAGGGTGGGGGACTTGCATGCATTCTCCGTTGACGAAGCGTGCCTGGAATTTGGGCCGGCTTACTCTCACGTGATCCTGAGACCCCGGCCTGGATACGTGCCCAAGGTTCCTACCACTCCCTTCCGGGACCAGGTGGTGAACCTGCAAGCGCTGCCCCCGGAGGAGGCAGACCCAGCCTTGGCACTGCTCTGTCCAGTACGCGCCCTCCGCGCCTATGTAGACAGGACGCAGTGTTTCAGGACCTCAGACCAGCTCTTTGTCTGTTATGGTGGGAAACTGAAGGGAAAGGCTCTCTCCAAGCAAAGGTTGTCTCACTGGATAGTGGACGCCATTGCCTTGGCATACCAGCAGCAAGGTCGACCGTGCCCCCTTGGTGTGACTGCCCACTCCACCCGGAGTGTGGCATCCTCTTGGGCTCTAGCGCATGGCGCCTCGCTAACAGACATCTGCAGAGCTGCAGGCTGGGCGACACCTAACACATTCGCCAGATTCTACAATCTCCGAGTGGAGCCAGTGTCCTCTCATGTACTCGCTTCAACCAGCTAGTACTGGACTCAGGTGTCTTCGCTTGCTCGCCATTCCACTCCACGGACTGGATACGTGCGATATTCTCCTCAGGTGAGCTTCCCCGAAAAGCCCTGAGTTCCTCCAGCACTCCTGACGTTGGCGCCAGTGTCTATTGCCTGTGCGTCGGCTAGGTGCCTCCCGTGTGCATGGTCCCTCCCCTGAGCGACCCCCACATGTGTATTTCCACTGTAAGCCTCCCGAGCATGTGTCTTTCCCTTGGCAAGCCACCTTGCCACCCCTGGGGTTGAAATATTCCACCTGCGGCTGGACACCCCAGTGTTCTCCATGTCTCCTTCGGGTCACATGTGTACTCTCTAAGTCCCCCCCTCTGGGTTGGCAGTAATTGCATATTTCCCCTGAACTTGGGATATGCTCCCCAGTGTATCTTGGTATTCCTGTGCTAAATAGGAGTCCTTCGTCCGTGCCAGTCTCACGACAGGGATCTCAGATTTACGCAGGGCACTGGAAGACAGCTGAGAAGGTGGCGTGATTAGACTGGTAACCCCATTCGTCGTCATCCGACGTAACTCGGAGTGACAACGAAAGGGAACGTCTCGGTTACGTATGTAACCCTCGTTCCCTGAGTAGGGAACGGAGACGTTACGTCTGCCTGCCACTTTCCGCTGTACCGTGGGGATCGCCTGAGCTCAGTCTTGGCTCCTCAGCGAAGAAACATATCTGCCTTTTGCCGGCGTCCTCCTTTTATACCCACGAGGTGGGGCGGAGTTACGCCATGCAAATTCCGCAGACCCATGGCATTTCTTTGCCATTGGCTCGTTTTGTAATACTCGAAGTTGATAGGCTTTCTAAGCGAAACCCCATTCGTCGTCATCCGACGTAACGTCTCCGTTCCCTACTCAGGGAACGAGGGTTACATACGTAACCGAGACGTTTTCCGTATTAGCTTAAACGTTAGCACTACCTGCTGCTCGTTTGAAGAGACTCGTGTGTATACCGTCCTCATATACATATTATCATTTAGACATATTCATACAATGTGTCACTCGGCGTACCACATCAGTACCTTAAGAAATAATTTACTCAATAATCAAAAGAGAGAGAATAACCTTCAAAAACAGAGACTCAATAAGGAAAAAAAGAAAGAACACACAGTCTACACACACACATAAAGCTCCCATTCATGCTGAAATAGACCTTTACAGGGTTAGAGGTTATGTTATCATTGCTATCCTTCAACTAAAACACCTGTCAATCACTCGTAGCTATGGAAACACCAATCTGACCTTTTATATAACACTCTAGACAAACCGTATCAGACAGCTCCATCTCTTTATTTCTCTCTTACTCTGTTCTTGTTTTCCCAAAGACTTTCTGTTTCAGCCATGATGCATTCAATTAATAGGCTTCATGCTGTAGAACAAGAAAAAAAAAAAAAAACAGGCCGACAGAATGCTGGTAACTTTTATCTGGCCTCAGTGCTACTATATTCTAAAATGAGTAGGTCAGCATGTGCTTTGCATTATTATTTCAGAGTTAAAAGACATATCAAAGAAGAGTGCATCATTCAGCGGAGCATGTCAGGTCAACATGTTGCTGTTACATCAGGTTTGCTTTTCTCTAGCCCTCTCCTTTGCCACAGCTCAAGTCAAGCCTCTTCATCTTTGACAGGAAAATCATTCCTAAGGGAAGTTTGTGATATTTTTACACAGCCATCACTGATGAGACTGATAAATGTCATATCACTGTGTTCACAGACACCCTGTGGGATAACCGGTAGACGCAAACACAAATTTACAGGTTACTGCATTCCCCAGATATAAATCTGCCTGCTGCTCAAGAAGCCTGAATTCACAATGCAAATACAAATTAAGATATTCTGCTGCTGTGCCAAACATCTTAAGTCAAGAGTCTTCAACCGGGGGTCTGCAACCCCTAAGGGATCTGCAGCGGTACTGCATGGGGTCCACCAATTAATGTTTGATCACAAATAATTTTTTGAACAAAAAATAAAACTTCACTAAGTGATTTAAATATAATATAATCAGGTTTTAAAAATATTATTATTACATTAACAGATTTATTAAAACTACCTGCTGTGATGTGATGGTTATTGCAGACTATGAGCACTATAACTTGAAAACGCTACTTTCTTATAATTTATACAATTTAGTTCGACAGAATGGATCACCTTGTAATATCTACACCCCAAGCATGTGTTTCCGCCTCTTTAGAAACTGGTGAAAATCCAGATGTGGAGGCTAATAAACCCGCTCAGGCCCAGTTCTACAGAAGCAAGAGCACCCTCAATGTATGTAATAATATCATATTGGCGAAACAGATTTGGCAAATGCTCCAGTGAATATTTGTGTTTGCACTCTGGAGAGCGTCAGATGTGTCTATTTAAAATGTGTTTTTACAGCGGTGAGCAATGTAGCCAATAACAGACATGTTTGTTGATCTCTTGAACACAATAGTCAATCAGAGGTGTTTAAGTTAGAATTCACTCACCGCTCAAAACGGCTGAGTTTTCATTCAGCGTTGAATTCTGCTCGCTCGCGAATCCTCCCATTAACAAAGTTCAGACATATATACACTAGAGATGCGCGGGTGGGCTATTATTTCATCCGCAACCACATCACAAAACTCATCATCCGTCCGCCATCCATCCGCACCAACGTTTTTTGACCAATTTTCAAAGCCGCACCCGCCCACCATCCGCTGATTGTTTTAACGGTGCGTGTCCACTACAGGCAGCAAAGGTCCGCTCAGTGCCACTGGCGACGATATAACTCAAAGATCTAAGACTTTTTCTATGTACACAAAAGGCCTATTTCTCTCAAATATTGTTCACAAATCTGTCTAAATCTGTGTTACTGAGCACTTCTCCTTTGCCGAGATAATCCATCCACCTCACAGGTGTGGCATATCAAGATGCTGATTAGACAGCATGATTATTGCATAGGTGTGCCTTAGGCTGGCCACAATAAAAGGTCCTGTTTACACCTACATGGTTATTTTGAAAAAAAGAAACATTTCCCTTTGCTTGTGGCCTTCGTATACACGCAAATGGAGAATTCGCCTCTGAAAACGATTCTTTCTAAAAACTTCAATTAATTAATTTAATTAATTAATTTTGGAAAACTTCGTTTGCACGTTTGCATGTAAACTGAGAAAAAGGCAGCAAAAAAGTTTTAGGCAGCCGACGTCACAGTATGCGACAGAACTTGTACCTGCGTCAAAAGTGCGACCTATGTTTACATTTTCATATGGCTATGGTGACCATGGATGCATTCAGTGTAGCAGTTGCATTACTGTTGGTGCAAACACTTTTTGTCAGTTACCTTGTCCATCTTTGTTCAAAAGAGAAAGAGGAAGTGAATCGTTGCTGTTGTTGCTATTTTTGGGATTCTGATTGGCTAACGTGGGCTTGAGCATCTCGCTACACTGCCACCTACAGGTTTGGCATGCTCTTGACGGCATATATACACGGGTTTGTGTAAACCAGTGGTTCTCAAAAGTTTTTCGTCGCGCCCTGACGAACGGAAAGATTTTTTAAATATAAAAAACATGCAATGAAATAAACCTGCAATAGTTTCACTTTGTAATGTCATTATTTCATATATAACAGTAAGAGAGAATAATAATACAGTGTTATAATAATATAATAATAATATTACAGTGATGCTTTGGATGAGCAATATATAAAAGCGCAAATATATGACTGCTTTTGACAGCGCCTCAGGTCACGAGTGCAGCTTCTTGTTCGTCTTTTCACCGGAACACGCACAGCAGTGGAGTGACGAGTTCACAATAGCAGCTTGAGTTTCAGTCCCCTGAAGAGGTGCTTTTCTACAGCGAGCAACTTCTATGTTGGGCTTGTTCCAGTGGTGACAAGTCAACGGTCTGAAGAAGAACGATTCAGTGTACGGCAGTTTTTTTTCTGGGGTTCTGCTCATCTCCCGCGCCCACCTTGCAGTTTCCTTGCGCCCCCCTTGGGTGCCCCACACTTTGAGAACCACTGGTGTAAACAAACACTTTTCTGAAAACTGTCAGGTGATAACGATGTTATTTTTGGGTAAAATGTCTATTTATGAAAATAGCCGGCCACGTGTAAACGTAGCCTAAAATGTGCAGTTTTATCACACAGCACAATTCCACAATGTCACAAGTTTTGAGGGAGTGTGCAATTGGCATGCTGACTGCAGGAATGTCCACCAGAGCTGTTGCCCCGTGAATTGAATGTTAATTTATCTACCATAAGCCATCTCCAAAGGCGTTCAAGAGAAGTTGGCAGTACATCCAACCGGCCTCACAACCGCAGACCACGTGTAACCACACCAGCCAAGGACCTCTACATCCTTCATCTTCACCTCCAAGATCGTCTCAGACCAGCCACACGGACAGCTGCTACAACAATCGGTTTGCATAACCAAAGAATTTCAACACAAACTGTCAGAAACCGTCTCAGGGAAGCTCATCTGCATGCTCATCGTCCTCATCGGGGTCTCGACCTGACTGCAGTTTGTCACCGTAACCGACTTTAGTGGGCAAATGCTAACATTCGATGGCGTCTGGCTCTTTGGAGAGGTGTTCTCTTCACGGATGAATTCCGGTTTTCACTGTACAGGGCAGATGGCAGACAGCGTGTATGGCGTTGTGTGGGTGAGCGGTTTGCTGAGGTCAAGGTGGTGGATCGAGTGGCCCATGGTGGTGGTGGGGTTATGGTATGGGCAGGAGTATGTTATGGACAATGAACACAGGTGCATTATTGATGGCATTTTGAATGCGCAGAGATACCATGACGAGATCCTGAGGCCCATTGTTGTGCCATTCATCCATGACCATCACCTCATGTTGCAGCATGATAATGCACGGCCCCATGTTGCAAGGCTCTGTACACAATTCCTGGAAGCTGAAAACATCCCAGTTCTTGCATGGCCAGCATACTCACCGGACATGTCATCCATTGAGCATGTTTAGGATGCTCTGAATAGGCGTATATGACAATGTGTTCCAGGTCCTGCCAATATCCAGCAACTTCGCACAGCCATTGAAGAGGAGTGGACCAATAATCCACAGGTCACAATCAACAACCTGATCAACTCTATGCGAAGGAGATGCGTTGCACTGGGTGAGGCAAATACTGACTGGTTTTCAAACCCCCTGGACCCCCTCTAATAGAGTAAAATTGCACATTTTAAAGTGGCCTTTAATTGTGGCCAGCCTAAGGCACACCTGTGCAATAATCATGCTGACTAATCAGCATCTTGATATGCCACACCTGTGAGGTGGATGGATTATATCTGCCAAAGAGAAGTGTTTACTTACACAGATTTAGACAGATTTGTGAACAATATTTAATAGGCCTTAGGAGAAATAAGAAATAGGAGAAATAGGCCTATTTAAATTGTGTGCATAGAAAAATAACCATTTCATGGGACAAAATTACGGCACACCTTTTTTTTTAGATATGCATTAAGCAATGTAAATGCAGAAATAAGATTAGCCTAACAGAAAAATATTTGTATCAAAATATTTTTTAAATACTATTCAAATTAATAGTAAAAGTAATGACTTGTAAATAATCTTAAATGTCCAATGTACAAATTCTTGTTATAAAGCCATTGCTCTCAATAATTTCAGAATCACCGTCAGTGATTTGATTCTTAATTGTCCATCTCACAGTAAAATTTAAATGTTTTGGTAAACTTAAAGCTAAAGTTCAGGTAAATGTTTAACTGTCCATCTGACAATAAAATTAAAATGTATGACTTTGCAAAACCATTTAAATAATTGTGATTAAAACAACATGTGAACAACTAATGAATTGGGATTTTATTACAACATGTATGTTTGTAATGACGCATATGTAATATGTGCTACAAACTTTTTCAAACAGACTTTTTGCTGTTTGAAGTAGAGCTCCATTTCTTCAGTACACACAATACACAGTTTTGGGTTAGAAATACATCAGGACTCGGAGTAGAATGCCACTAAAAGTGAGAAATATGTTGCAAAAACTTAAAATGTGAGGGGATTGTTTGAATTACTCTGTTTTTATCTCTTAACATTTGATAAGATAATATTGTGTTGTTAAAAATCTGAATTCACTGAGAGTGTTGTTGTTATATAGCCACTGAATGAATGAATAAATGAATGAATGAATCAATGAATGAATGAATGAATGAATGAAAGCACTTCTACATAGATAAAAATTAAACGTCAAAAATAACAGTTAAAATAGCAATTACTTTAAATGTATTGTTTTATTACGGTTAAAACTGCCTACTAACGGTAAACAATGCCCCTAAAATCAAATTTCAGGGAAAAATGTTGATTCTTAATAAGAAGTTCATAACTGACATATGGCGTGCTGTCAGTCAAACCAATCACTATTGTATTCCTTAAAAATAAAGCAAAGGAATGTTGACTCCATAAACAGAGTGTGTGCGTGTGTGCGTGTGTGTGTGTGTGTGTGTGTGTGTGTGTGTGTGTGTGTGTGTGTGTGTGTGTGTGTGTGTGTGTGTGTGTGTGTGTGTACCTTGATGTGCATGCATTCTTCCACCTGTAATTACTCAGTTATCAGATCTCTACAGAATTAATTACGATGGCGCTGCAGTTTAGCGTGGGTGGTCTGTGATTGAGCGTGTGTGTGTGTGAGCAAACAAGACCTCCTGGGTTCTGCAGGAAAGACGCTGTATACAGAATGAATGGAATACATTAAGCAGTGAAGACATCAAGAAAAGTCTTCTCTATATACATCTCTATCTCAATCCACTCCCCTCAGCCCTATTATCGCTCGTCTCTCCCTCATAAAAATGTACCATATTTCCTTGCTGGTTTCACTGTGGATGGACTACAGAAAAAATGTGTGGGGGAAACACTGTAGATCGGTAATGTATAGTGTTGTAAAAAGGGTTAGGACATGTCGTAATGTCATTATACCAGACATAACATATCAAAAGTGTCCGAATACATTTTTTTTAAATTTTGGGGAAAAATGTGAGAGAAAAAAATGGTAAAGTCCCTTATGCTCACCAAGGCTGCATTATATTTGATCAAAACTGTGTAACACGGTTAAATATTATTGCAATTTAAATTTTTTTTTTTTTTCTAGATTAATATATTTTAAAATGTAATTAAATGGTGATGGGGAAGTGGAATTTTCAGCAGCCATTGAGGTTTTATTTGAATGCCTGGTTGGGCTACATTAAAAATAAATGTTACTTTTATGATATTTTGTTACATAACATTTGTATGTTTGTCTTAAGTGTACAAATACTTTTTGGAGCACTGTGGATACTATACTGAGCTTTTAGCATTGATGAAAGCACTGTATTAGAGAGGCCTGTGTGTGTGTGTGTGTGTGTGTGTGTGTGTGTGTGTGTGTGTGTGTGTGTGTGTGTGTGTGTGTGTGTGTGTGTGTGTGTGTGTGTGTGTGTGTGTGTGTGTGTGTGTGTGTGTGTGTGTGTGTGTGTGTGTGTGTGTGTGTGTGCATATTTTTAAAGAAGCTGATGATAACAATAATGATGTTGATGATTAAGACTATGACTTAATCAAGATAACAATCAAGGGCTAATATTGCATTGATGAAGAGAATATTTATAATGTATATTTATAAATATTTCTTCTCGGGAAGCTTCTCAGTAGGAAGCTAAATGTTTATCACATGATCAAACAAGATCTCTCCTCATGTTTTTTGCCCTCTATATCGCGTCATTATCTCTCTGATATATACAGTAGCTACTGCATGCAAGCTAATATGGGCAGCTTTGTGTTTGCACTTTAACCATTCAATGCTCTCTTCTGCATGTTATTTTGATGGGAGATGCAAACTGTAGTAAGTAAAGGCTTTTTTTTACCTTTGGAAGTAAAGGGGAAAAAAGTTAAATGTATTATTTGAGTCCTAATGTTTTGATAAATAGCAATTATTTTTAGTTGTTTTTATCTTCCAGCTCCTTTAAGGGTTAACAACACCAACCACTCAACACTCGTATCTGTTAATAATCTGTTAATTCTGTGTGTACCAGCTCTGAATAATAATTGCAGTGGGCTGAATTATGAGATGAGCATCTGCATATGAGCTCACTAGTGAATATGATTCTATCTAAAAATATTCAAATTATACTTGTATCATGATAATGAGTAAAAAGTTTAAACATTAACATGGATTTCATTGTATTGGTAGTATTTCCTTTTTAACTTTAATTTGAACTTGTTTTAACATAAATTATACAGAACTTGATGATCATGTTCTCAAGAATGATTTAAAAATGACCCATAGAGCATCTTTAGCTTCACTGGAAGAACTACTAAACGTCTGTACAAAGAGTCAAATGATCAATGTCACAAATGCACTTGATTAGTGACCTAGAAACAGTTTAGAACTAGAATCTAACATATTTTTCCTATTTTACTTCTTAATATGCATTGGTTTTAAATCCTACAACTTTGTGAATTTCAAGGTTTAAATGAAAAGAAAAAAAAACACTTCCATTTTAAATGTGATATTATATCCGGATCCCACTTTATGTGCACAATAAAACATAAGCTTTACGGTATAACCGGGAGTCTTTGCTCGGAGTGTGTTGCTCACACATTGTTTTAATATAGCGACTCTGAGAGTGTGTCTGTGTAAACTGATGTATTTTTGCATTTCCCATGCGCTGTAAGGTAGCGTTTCATCCCCGCTGAGAGAAAAAGGCTGACGGGGTGAGGAGGAGGAGTGTAGTGAAGGAGAGACAGAAAGATATGTGATTGAGATAGGAATTCAATCTATTCTGATTGCATGGAGGAAGCAGGCATGTGTGTGTGAGTGTGTGAATGTGCGTGTGAAGGTCTCATGCAGGCGGTGCATGATTCACAGTGGCTGTTCACACTGCAGTAGAAAACCATTGCCATTCATGTTATGCAGGGAGGACATGTTGTTGTTTTCAGACTGAACGCACGCACAGAGGTTAATGCAGCCAAACGGATCAAAGAGAATGTGTTATTTTGCTAGATAAAACTGCTTATTAACAGTTAAGTTATGATAAAGAGTTTGCTTCTAAAACCACAGAGCAGGTTTGGTTGATATGTGCTTTATAAGCAGAATTCATACAGCTGACAACTAGCTGTCGTAATCTGAAACACTGACTGAGTCTGTATGTCTTATCTATTGATCTGCCCATCAACATGTTCCTAATACATCACTGCCTGCTTCTGCCTCTCTCCTCCACCCTGGCCTGCACTTCCATACATTCATAACCACATTCACTCTATTTCGGTATCTCTCTTTCTGTCTTTCCATATATCATACAGAACAATATCCCCATCACTCAATCACACTTTCATCTTTACATCTTTTCTTTTGGCAGGTCATGCGAAATGTATTATTTCTCTTTTGTGCAAAACAAATAAAACAAATCAAAACAAGCTACAAAAAAAATATGTACATTTAAATTAATCATACAAGTACAAGTAAGAATATATATAGAGAAAGCAAAGACATACATAGTTATTCACTTTTTTAACTTTAGTTAGTGTGTAATGTTGCTGTTTGAGCATAAACAACATCTGCAAAGTTATGATGCTCAAAGTTCAAAACAAAGGGAGATATTGTCTTTTACAGAAATCACTTTTTAAGGACTACAACAAACTTACAACAAGCTTCTTCCCGGGTTGGTGACATCACGAAACCTAATATTTATAAAAACCCTGCACCCGGGAACATGCAACAAAGTGGGTGAGGCCATTTTGAGCTGCTTTATTGAAGAGGAAGAGAAGTTGTTGCTGTTTTCTACACCCCGCAAAAAGTTCGTCCTACGGCTGACGAACTGTATTGACGAATTATATTTATTTTTAACACTGTTCATGAACATTATAACCTCAACGATTGTCTTTTCAGAGAACAACTTCCAAAAGAGAGTAAAATGCAGGCTATATCCCAAAAGCTTCTCCTGAAAGACATAGACATTCCCATTTTGTCGGGACAATCTGTTGTTTATAGATCACAACTTGTAAGTATGTCTTATTATTTGTAATTATGTTTTCTATTAACAATTCCAATTATAAGCTTTATGTAGTTGATATGATAGATGTGAAAGAAGGGCAAAGCTTTACAGTATTGTTGTTAGTATTGAGTAAAGTCTGTACTTGTAATCCGTTCAGCACAATTCTCTTGTTCGATAGACACCATTGTTAAAATTTGCATCTGAGTTGAGCTTGCAGTTATGGAGAGGCGTGATAAACATGTGCTAAAGCGCTGCCAATCACAACACACTGGGCCAGCTAACCAATCACAGCACATTTCATATTTCGGATGGAGGGGCTTCATCGAAAACGACGCGTTTAACCAGACTGGGCAGAGAGCTGTAATAATGTAAAATATGTGAAAAATATTGTGTTTTTTGAACAATCAAGCATGAAAACATATTCGAGTACACCCCAAAAACAAAATTAAGACTTCAAAAAAGGACATAATAGGACCCATTTAATGAAATATGTATATAAATTACCAAATAGCACACTCTCTTTGATCCAATTGGCTGAAATAACGCGTGCATGCGTTGAGTCTGAAAACAACAACAAAAACTTGTCCTCCCTCCAGTATTTTTTTATTTGGAAGAAATATTGCTCTCACTGGTATAAACTTGTTGAATCCATAAGTTTTCTGGTTCAGCTAATTGGACTGAATGATAAATCCTTAATAAAGCTAAGGCTCAGCTATGAATTTTATATTGTTGTGTCTGCTTCTGAGCACTGTAGCTGGAGGGAATACACATACGCTTGTGCACTTGAATAATTTAATTCTGTATGCTTGATAAAAGGGTAGGAATTTAGGGGGACATGTAGTTGTTGCTAAGAATTAATAGTTTATTTTTTTGTTGCTCTTTATGATATTGTTGATTTTGTTTTGTCTTTTAAACACAGTCACCATTAGTGTCGCATTTGTCCCAACTCAACAGCTTTATACACACATATTCGGTAACTCTACCACTTTCGACTGGGCCAGACTCAGTCAAATGACAATATAATTAATATGATGACTATAATTTAGTTAATGAGAGTCAATCAACTGAAATAACTGAGAAGAAACAATGAACCAAAACTACCTGCAATTAAATAGCTTCGATTAAATGTTTAAGTTATCTCATTTAGCAAATTCAACTTTTAAGACTGCAGACTGTATAGACAGTCTTCAAAAGCAGAGCAAAGACAAATCAACTGTCAAAGACATTTTAATTCAATTGTGCTAATGTCTTTCTACATCCAACTGTGTGGTATCAGTCAGGAGGTATCGAGCAATAAAGCACACGAGACAGGAGCAGCAAACTTCAGCCATCTTGTTTACTCTTCACTTCTGTTCTCACAAACATTACGTCACGACACAACACTTCAAAATAGTAGTAACATAATTCACACAATAGACTGTTTCTAAGAAGGACTGTGCATTGTGGTGCTCTGGAAGTCATTTTTTTATTTTCTTAAAGAAACAGTTCACTTAAAAATGAAAAAAAAAAACTGTCATCATTTACTCACCCTCAAGTTGTTTCAAACCTGTATGAATTAATTTCTTCTGCTGAACACAAAGGAAGATATTTTGAAGAATGTCGGTAGCCAGACAGTTGATGAGTCCCACTGACTTTCACAGTCTTTCTTTTCCTACTATGTAAGTTTATCAACTGTCTGGCTACCGACATTCTTCAAAATATCTTCCTTTGTGTTCAGCAGAAGAAATAAATTCATACAGGTTTGAAACAACTTGAGGGTGAGTAACTGATTTCAGAATTATCCTTTTTTAAGTAAACTATTCCTTTAACCTCATTATCCCTCTTTCTCCCTCTCGCTCAACTAAAATGCTATGATCTCTTACTGGGCCAGACATTTTAAGCCCTTTCTTGCTGAGCTTTCGCTCTCTTTCCTCCCTCTGTGCATCTCTTCCACCTCTCTGGAGCACTCAAGCCATGACTTATTCATCCAACCCAGGATTTATTATGTTTGGCCATGCATTTTTAACAGTGTATTTTTTTAGGTACACACATTTCACGGCTGAACCACAGCTCTGTTTGCTGAGGCCCCCACTCTCTGATCATGTCTACAGTTCTACTTGCTGGGAAGAAAAAATAGGAAAGAGAAATTTAAACAAAGAAAGTGTGAGGAAAGAAGAGGACGGATAGTTGCAAGTTACAGAAATAGGTCACATTTATTAATTCTTTCATCATGCATTCATCCCCATGTTTCTGTTTGTTTGTTTGTTTTTTGATGAGATGGCAGGCAGAATGTCCTAGCCTCTTTTTACCCTATAAGAAAAGAGGATGGTACGGAAGCCCTGAACCGCAATGAAAAAAAAAAAAATCCGTTAAAATAAAAACAATAAATCTAGCATTTTGAGATTAAAGTTGAAATATTTCGTGCTTAAAGTCGAAATATTTTGTGATTAAAGTCGAAATATTTTGAGAATAAAGTCGAAATATTTTAAGAATAAAGTCAAAATTACGAGAAGTCTTCCGTAGAAGCTTTTTTGTGTGTGTGTGTGAGTGTGAGTGTGAGTGTGAGTGTGAGTGTGTGTGTGTGTGTGTGTGTGTGTGTGTGTGTGTGTGTGTGTGTGTGTGTGTGTGTGTGTGTGTGTGTGTGTGTGTGTGTGTGTGTGTGTGTGTAAAGAAATGCGCTCGTGAAGTCGTGCTGCCTTGGACATGGATCTGATCAAAATAGTAGCTTTTTTACTTTTATCTGGGCTTTCAACAATAGGAAATTTTACAGGTGCTAAACATGGCGTTACCATTTGTTTTAAGATGTTACAAAATATATAGTGCGCCGGAATATACTTTACAGGTGAAAACACTTTTCAGACTGGATGGAGTTATAAAGCTTTATATTTGAGGAAATCCCGGGATCTGGCCAAATGATTGGACACAGAATGATGTACTTAAAATGTATCCAGAAAGTGTTTACGGTGAAGAGGGAGACAGTATACTGTTAAGTGTTCTCGGCCCAGATGGTGTTGCCTATAGACAAGCACGAAGACACGTAGTCTTTCAGTCAATGTGCCACATAAAGTTTGCACCAGGATTGTAGTACCTACTCTGGCAGAGTCTTCGTGCTCGTCTGTAGGCGTCCTAAAACAAATGCTAATGCCATGCTGTTAGATTAGCACCTGTAGAATTTCCTTTTGTTGAAAGCCCAGATAAAAGTAAATAGCTGCTAATATATTTAGATCCATCAGAAGCAGTTCGACTTCGCTTTTTTTTTAAATCAAAAATAAATAAATAAGAACTTCTATGGAAGACTGTATTCTCATAACTTTATTCTCAAAATATTATGACTTTATTCTCAAAATATTACGACTTTATTCTTGAAATATTACGACTTTAATCTCTAAATATTTCAACTTTATTCTCTAAATATTTCAACTTTATTCTTGAAATATTTCGACTTTAATCTCAAAATATTTCGACTTTATTTTCAAAATATTTCGACTTTAATCTCAAAATATTTAAACTTTAATCTCAAAATATTTCGACTTTAATCTCAAAATGCTAGAATATTATTTTTTTAACGGATTTTTTTTATTTTTTATGTTGCGGTTCAGGGCTTCCATAGGATGGTGATGGTGAAAACAGTATTATTTATTTTATTTTATTTTTTTGTGAGAGGAAATGAGAATAAATCAATTTAGGATAAACAAGTGTATTTTACACATCTAACTACTGTAACTGACAAACATCAGTTATATTTACTAAACAGTGTAAATTTGTATGAGACCGCAATCCCAGAAAAGCGCAGATGGGAGTGGAAACTGACAGTGTACAAATTAAAGAACATGGATGCAGCAGCTAATTTCCATAATGACCAACGCAATCTAAAAGCAGTGCAAATGAGGGTAGGGTCTCAAAGAAGTAGAGTCGATGATAATCAGGTGCGGGTAATCTAATAACAATACTGGTGCAGAAAATTTAAAATAAAATGACTTGGCAAACACTATGTTCGGGAATTGTCTTCCACTGAGATTCCAAATAAATGGACACGAATGGAGAATATTCTCTTCCTTCTAGCACACACTCTCTGTTCACTGCAGTGCCTCCTTCAGCAGCAACTATCGTAGCCATTTCAAATGTAAAATGTTTTAAGACATGCTTTTTTTGGGGTGTTTAATGATGGCACAAATAACACTATATTGACTACAGCAAACCTTAGAAAATCATGTGGCATGATTTATTTAAATACTCTCCTCCCATAATTGTTACGTCTGAAATGAAAACTCCAACAAATGCATATGCAATTATATCAGCAGCTAAAATCAAGCCACGCTACGTTAGTTCTGGAAGGTCACGTCAGTCGAGCTTGAATCAGAGTCCATTTTTGTGACCTTATATTTAGGAATGCTGTGATCGGTGTAATACTCCTATCGCAGCATTCCTATATATAAGGTCACAAAAATTTGTTCAGTAACTACTTCTGCAGTATTATCAGCAGCTTTATTGCGTTGCTCAGGAGCTAATTACACTCCTCCATCCTTCTCCTCTCGTCCAGTCAGGACTTGGCCTTCTGATATTCCTCTTTGAATCAGACAATTTTTTTCTTAAATGATGTTGTACAGTGCATTCAATTATTGAACATTAATGATATCTGCAATATATTTATGTTGGTTCTGTTCTGTTTACCCTAAGGGGGCCAACAATGCCCCTGAACAAACCTTTTTTTCACACCAGAATGCCCATGGGCACACACCTGGGCGCAAATGCATTTGCTATTTAAACAATAGAATGCTTTATGCTTAAACATGATGCTTAAGCATTTAAGCATAAAGCTTTATGCTTTATGCTTAAAGAATGCTTAAACAATAAAGCATGACGTGAAAATGATGACTGTGTCGGGCTGAAACTAGCAAAAAACACTTGCTTCGTGCCTGAACGCTGCATTGTGCCAGGTGTATGATAGGGGCCTACATTTGTATTACAATAAAACATAATTGTTAATGCATGGAATAATTTGTTTTTCAGATCAGTTAGAAGTTGAGAATGGGATTGTGTAAAATCAAGAGCTTGGTAGGCCAATGCAGACATATTTTAGACTTTA
This sequence comes from Siphateles boraxobius, assembly GCF_051911475.1. NCBI lineage: Eukaryota > Metazoa > Chordata > Actinopteri > Cypriniformes > Leuciscidae > Siphateles > Siphateles boraxobius. The sequence goes on along the minus strand of NW_027508734.1, from coordinate 44,153,238 downwards.
TTAAAAATCTTTAAACATCTTCTAGAATCAGTTTTTTTTTTATTTGCATCGTGACTTCCTGATTCTGAATCGAATCATGACACACCTAAAGATTCCCATCCCAAGTGTTGCAAAACTTGCTTTAAGGTTATGTAGCCACACATTTAATTTTTCATCTTTTATCCCTGACTTGGATACTATTTGAAGTATCAAAATAGCATTAGTGTTTGCAAAAGTTTAGGAAGTTAGACCAGAGTGCCTCTCTGACTCACCTATTTCTCATTACTTCTTGTATCTTCCCTGCCTGAAATCTTCCCTTTATCTTTTGTTTTTGTCTTTAGCCTGGTGTAATAACAGATACCTTAGTCTCATGGGGTGCTTGAGTTTGCCTGTCACAACCACAAAACTGTGACATTTTTTGTTCTTCTGTTTTCCCCCTTCAGTTCTAATGTGCATGAATGACCAAAAAAAAGTATTTAACAACTAAGAGCCAGATTTACTAACAGCTAAGGCAGGATTTCTTAAAGACACGCAGTGAAAATTTTGTGAAGAAAAGGAATGGACAAAGTTATTTCTATCAGGACCACTAGTCAAAGATGATTGACAAATAGCATATAGTTTGGACCCCCTGCCCATCCATGCAGCCTAGCATAGACAAGAGCAGGGAAAGCAGCGATAACTCCCGTCTTGCTATTTTGAGGCAACAGAAATAGACTGCGCCATTGACCAACTGAAACCTGGTCTAAAGTCAATTGCACAATTTCATTTTTATTTGTTATTTAAAGAGCGTGTTAGTAATGTGCACCTATAGATGGGTCCAACACACATATACACTCTACTTATTACACACACAGGGACGCGCAGCAGCACACAAACATGCCATATATTAAAAATAAAAGGATTACCATGTAAAAGATTATTATTAATTATTATTATTGTACATAAAGATATGGTGGAATCCGGCTTGTCCCATACATGGTCTGCTTGCGTGCTTTAACCTCGCGCACGAGCAGATCCGTTTGCTCTCTGTAGAAAAGTTCTGTCTTTCTGCTTGCATATTCCGCCATGTAAATTGCAATCCGCCATGGCATGAGCGTAACTGGCATTTAAAGGGAATGGGAGATGAGACTCTGATTGTTTTATTGCACGTAAAGCCCCAAACACACCCATTCCTCATTAAGAGAATAGGAACAACCCTTTTAGACCATGCGCCGTGATGTGATGTTTCATTTTGTTGTAAAAAAGTTATAAATTTGGATAATTCATATATAGGCTATATATATATATATATATATATATATATATATATATATATATATATACACATACAGTGTTGTGCCTGAACGCGTTCATTGAACGATAGTTCATGGACTCGTTCATATTTTGGGCAAACGTGAACTGAATGTACTGTATTACTGCCTGATGAAGGTTACTGTGAACTCGTTCATTCTGGTGTCTGTGAACGGCACGCTCTCTCAGTTTAACTTCGTTCAAAAAGGTGCCAGATTTCTATAGAGCCTTCCAGGCGAAAACCTGACTAAAACACACCGTAAACAGGCCTTAATATGTAGCAGAAAAACACCCAATCTGGCAACACCAGCCACCAGTGTCGCACCGCCGCATGCGTCATCAAAACAAAAAGCAGCAAGGAGGCGTCGCATCGTTTAAACGAGTTTTATGACAAGGTCGGTGAGGATGGGAAAAATCTTAAATTTCTGTGCAAACTTTGCCCGCTGATAAAATAATAGCTGTCTGTGGTTCTATATGGGCTGTGGGCCTGTCAATTATGTCAATATAATGTGTGTATATATATATATATATTACATATAATGTCAATTAACAAATAATGTCAATGCCAGTGTCAAGGCAGGCAGATCCATATTATTGTTGAATATTAAATTAAAAGTCAAATAAAATACTCAGGAACATGCTTTAGTTGGCTTTTAGTAGTAAAAAAGCAAGATTTCAGTCATCATGCCCTGCATGATGACAAGTACTGTACTGTACTCTAAAGGTATAAACTACATGACTTGAAATGAACTATTATTATTACTAACGTGATTGAATAAGAGTGTTTCGTCTGAATAGCATTTGAGTGAAGTAAAAATTCCCCAAATCAAGTAATGAAGGCCAATTACTCATGTTCTCTATTCAAACATGTTGAGAGGTTTTTCAGTCCATAAAATGGCACCATACAAAGTAAGAATAAGAAGAAAGGTAAGTGCAGTTTATAGCAGCACCCAGCAAACATGGATGGGGCTTTTTCTGCTCTGTGATGGTTTTCTTAGTAACATTCAAATGTTGTCACTGAAACAAAACAGAGTGTCAAATTGAGCAGTGCGGAGTGCTAGTTGTCCCCTCTTTCAACTCAATAAGAGCACTCCCTGAAAATCGCTTTTAATCAATGATCACTGCTCGATGACTCATCAAAATAACGCCTCTCTGAAAGTCTGCAAGAGTTTTTGTGTGTGCTTTAGTGAGTATGAATGCAGAGTGCAGTGAGACATCCAGATAAATGAGTGTGGCCACTTTAATGGCCAGATTGTAGCTTGGTTTCTGGACAAAAAGTGTTATAAAACAGCCACCCAAAAAATAAAACTGGGCATAAAACACATTAATTTTATTATGAATAAAGATAATAATACATGTCTTGTATTATTAATTGGAGTGATGTGACAGTAGTTTGCATAACTGCAATGTCATTTAGCAGGCATACCTCTATGCGACCTGTGTCTGGTTGAAAACCTCGGGAGGGGTCTTCTGTAGTGACGCGACACTGAATGGCACAGCCATTGATCTGGATCTTGTCCTGTTCGAGACCCAACTCAGGAAGACTGCGGCCCTCACACACACGCAGTTGTGCGTGAACCAAATCCACACTAACAGAGAGAGAGAGAGAGAGAGAGAGAGAGAGAGAGAGAGAGAGAGAGAGAGAGAGAGAGAGAGAGAGAGAGAGAGAGACGTTATCAGCACTAACTGATGAATAAACCCTGAAGTGGAATAGAATTCATTACACAAACTTGAAACACCAATCTCACTTTTATCTTTGACAATCACAGCTGCATAATTAGTTCGCTGATCTTCCTCCTTTTGAAATGTTTATCCATGAAAGATGTTTGCCCACTTAGTGCTCACACCAATATCATGCAATTAGCTTTGATTCATTCGAATCCATTATGATGTAGACCTATTGATTGTCGGTGAGACACAGTTTCTAATAATCCAAAAACAATCCTTGCTTACTTCAACCAATTAAAGTCTTTCAGACATGATTAAAAGTTTAAAAAATCAAGCAGAATTTGAATAAATGAATTAAAATGGCTATACAAAGAGCATTAAGCACAAATACTAATTTGCTCTCAAAACTAAGGACATTTCTAGTAAATCAATTCAGGGACTAAAGAGATCTGCTATTTTAGCTGACAGGAACTATTTGATATATTTTTATAGCTAGGCTGCTTAGCTGATAAACCACTTCACATTTTGTTTTTGAGATTTTGAGAGAGGGGAAAAGACTTAAATTTATTTCATGTTCTTGGTTGGATGTAAAGCATATGGTGGATAAGAAGTAGCTTTGACATTTCTGTGAAAGACAGGAGGTACGCTAATGACTTGGCATGAAAATGTCAAAAATAAGCTAATAAACCACATGCTGCCTAGCATGCATACATACAACACCTGTACAGATCTTCAACTTGTCAACAGTAGCATAGGGTAACATCATCTACCAATCCATAGAGAATGTGAGGGTGAACTATTTAAAACGCCTCAGGTTTGAATGAATATCCAATTAAATCACAAATATCACAAAGCTGACATTTGAAGTGGTCCTTAATATTTGAAAAGCCTATAAAATGGACAAATCATGTTTAGCTTCAAATATAATAATGTCAAGGACAAGACGTTTGTGTCAGTGTTAGGTTTAAGGCTATGGTATTGTAAACATAATTATATTAGTATAAATACCACTTATATAGCTTCAAAGGTCTAGTGTGTTTGTTTATTTTGTGTAACGTGAATCTAATAGGTCAAAGTGTGAACTGGGGAATATCGACCCACACACATATTGTCAAACACACACATGCAGTAGATACACACAAATAATTCGGATGAATCACACAACATACTATGAAGACTGAAACATACATACAAAGCAGAGCAAAAACATTATTTATGCATCTCTGCATAAATGATAAACTTCTTGTCACATTATGTCTGAGTTTAGTTTTTCATGGAGTCTTAGGTATCATTGTGTCCTGATTTTTCATTTTCTGTTTCCTTGGTTTTCATGTTTGCATTACTTTCCATGGTTCCCTCCCTTTGATTACCCTTTGCATGTATAGCCATGAGTTTGTGTTAAGGCTGGGCCACACTAAAATATTTTGAAAATCTTATCAGATTTTCAAAATGTGAGAGACCACAAACATGTTGATTAAAAAAAATAATCAAAGATTTAACTGTTTTGTTCCTAATAGTGTGTGGCGTCCCACAATGTGACCTAGACAGCACACCACACACCAACAGATTCCATTCACAAACAAGAGTCCTGACTGTAAGCATTGGAAATCTCGCAAAATCGGCAGGCGAGAAGAAATGGCGATAATTCTGTTTGGACAGCTTTTTACAGAACATTCGCGAGGATAAAAAGAATTTCTTCTATTTACTTCTATAGAATTGCCTCTATTTCATTCTTGCCTCAACCTTAGCTTGACAGTTTTCCAGAGAAAGTTAATACCTTATCAACATTTCAACACATCAATTTAAGCAACAAATTGTGCACTTTAGCTGGGCAAGAATCCTAACAGTAGCAAACCAAAAAAGCGTTTTAAGTCATATCTTGTGGAGTACCCAGCTAATAATCTTTAGTTTTCTTGTGGAGGTTGAGTACAGCCCCAGAGCCCCAGCACATTAAACCATAATGAAAGTATTGTTTTTCAGCCCGTTTCTTTATATAGATTTTCCCTCGTTATCCCTGCCTACCAAAAAATGTGGGATGTCGATGAGATGAAAATATACTGATTACACCCACAAAAAGAAATTTGAGAACAACTCCGGATGAAAGGAAATGCAATTTTTGAAACATGCTTTTCTGTTTGTTTATTTGTTTGACCAGAAAATATAAAGCTGGTTTCAAACTTGACCACTTTTGCATGCAGTAATTCAGCTAAAAAAATGTCACTAATGATACGCATTAAAAATGACCCTGGTGCTAAATTCTCTAAAAGTGCCACCTACAGCCACTAGTAGCGCTTAAATAGCGACTATTTACTCACAGCAAATACTGCAATGAGTATTGAAATCAATAAATTGCCATTCTTTTCAGAATAGCCTTTAGGCTTATTACAGAATATCCAAAAATTAGCAATATTGTAATGAACCTGTATATAAGTCAGAAGTTTGTGAACATTTTCTATTGATCATGGCAAAAATGATTTATCAAATGGAAATGAATCTCACTAAAGCATGCCATATTACAATGGTGTGAGGCATGCTCTATAAGATAACTCTCAAAACCTGTCTGTAAGATTAAAAATTGTGTCACAAAAATTGCATGGAGCATAACTTTTGTGTGTGTTTGCGTTATTCAGTACCTGATTAATTCATTTATCATTCTTTACATGATTTGAATGCTAAAAAAAAAAATATGACAGTGCATGCAAACTAGATGGAACTATCAACTATTATTCTTTTTGTATCCACCTCTCTACATATCTTTGTGTGGTCTGTGTGTGTGTGAAACTCCAAAGCAAGTTTGAGTCCAAAGATACTTTTCATTTCAATTGCCGTAAGGCATTTCAATTCAATAGTGATTTTTGTTTTTGCTTTCTCTTTAATGAGCAACAAAATCAAATAAATAACTACATGAGTGTCACGTTTCAGTATGTTTGAATTTTGTTTTGTGATCTTGGTTTCGCCTGTGTTTGTGATTTTGGTACAGTCCTGTTAGTTTTCCCGCTCTGCCTGATTAGTTATTCCCGTCACCTGTGTTCTGTTAATTATCATATTAGTCCCTGTTCATTTAAGCCTTGTGTTTTCCCTCAGTGTTTGTTGGTCGTCGTCCTTGTATGGTTGTTTTCTGAAGTCCTGGAGTTTTGTTCTTTTGTTCCTGTTTATTCCTGTAAGTTGAAGATTGTAAATAAATCAACTATACTGCTATTCCTGTGTCCTCGTCTTCAGCTACCTGCACACAACCTGACCGAACGACCAACCAAGACAAGATGGATTTGGCTGGCCATGACCTGACGGATTACCTCATCAGGATCCTGATTGAGCGAGGTTTCTGTATCACCATCACCCTGGTGATGGCTCCAACCATCTTCGCCATGCCATCCATCCCCATCCATGGTTCTGAAGAGCCCTTTTCCCCGCTGGCCCCGTCCAGTTCCGAGTCCCCTGACGTGCCGGCCCCGTCCAGTTCCGAGTCCCATGACGTGCCGGCCCCGTCCAGTTCCGAGTCCCATGACGTGCCGGCCCCGTCCAGTTCCGAGTCCCATGACGTGCCGGCCCCGTCCAGTTCCGAGTCCCATGACGTGCCGGCCCCGTCCAGTTCCGAGTCCCATGACGTGCCGGCCCCGTCCAGTTCCGAGTCCCATGACGTGCCGGCCCCGTCCAGTTCCGAGTCCCATGACGTGCCGGCCCCGTCCAGTTCCGAGTCCCATGACGTGCCGGCCCCGTCCAGTTCCGAGTCCCATGACGTGCCGGCCCCGTCCAGTTCCGAGTCCCATGACGTGCAGGCCCTGTCCAGTTCCGAGTCATGGATTATTTTATTTTTATTTTATTTTTTTCTGAATATAACTATAAAAGTCTGTCTCTCTTTTCTAACATATACAGGGTCCAAAATAACTTTTTGCCAATCTAAATTTTATATATTTTTCCGCCAATGAAACCGTATTTTGCAGTAATTAATATAATATAATACAATATACCTTTTCCACATGACAAAGTAATTATTAAACTATTTCATTTGTAGATGAGCTAGTCCTTATGCGTTGATATCTTATCTACTATCATGCTTGGGTTCCTTCTTTTGTTGCTGTTTAATGCACCAGTAAGATTTAACCTGATTGGAAATTTTATTGTGAGTATTAAGTGCAGATTTCTGCATCGACCTTTTTCCTGACGAGCCTACTGCGTTTTGAATTATGGGTGACACTTCCGGATTGGGGAATTTCCATTTAAAAAGACTGAAATTAATCATTTCAAAATATAAGCTTGCACTACAAGTAATCATTATCCGTCAGTGTGACTGAATGAGCTGTACATTTTCCTTCATGGTTCATTTTCAGATGTCATGAGAATAACGAAAAGCTTGGTATTTTTAATGTGTCAAGGCACAAGAATATCTACGGTAAAAGTGTTTTTCAGCTGCTGCTTTCCTTCCTCCTGGTTATTTTCTTTCTTTTCCTTTGTATTCAGCTGTAACACTATGAAAAAAAGACATCATACTCTGAATTTGTGGTCTGTTCTCCTGATTTAATTTACGATATCGCATTAATAATTCACTGGAATGCATGAAGAATCTCTTGTTTTTCTCCCCAAATCCTCAATATCGTTCCAGGTTTGTTTTAACATGGATGCTTTAAAATGCAATTGTCTCCTCTTTTCACTTCTAATCCCTGTTAAAAGAATTTACTGGAATGTTTCTAAACCAGGTAAATACAATTTATTATCTGGCAAACTGATGGAACGCATTTTGAAATATTATCATGCAATGCTAAAGTTAATGAGCATTTTTTGATTAAGGCAACATAATGTTACATAATATACAGATACATATTACCACAGTGATTTTTAACCAGTCCGTAATATTGCTGTGGAAAGAATCATGCTTTTGGGGTTATTCATGGTCTGTTGAATGTACTTTGTTGATGCTTTCACACTATTAAATTTCCTTTTAAAGTTTGATGGTTGAACGGTGAGTAGAACTAACTTTAGCTGGATAATTAACTTGATTATAGCTGCTGTAAAGCCAAAACAATCTCTATTACTTTAATTTCTTATTATCACTGTAAAGCTGCTTTGAAACAATCTATAATGTTAAAAGCGCTATATAAATGAAGGTGACTTGACTAGAATAATGTCATCTCTTTGTGACCAGATTTTTTTTTAAAAGAAGATTTTTATTGCGCTCATAGAGCGAACATTTGACTCATTGTTTACAGTTTAACAGGAACAATTTTACAAAGCCTGACTACAAAAACAATCCGAAATTGCAATACGGTGAATGTCCACTGATGGTGAATGACCCATCGTGCAACAAACACGCAAAGACACAAGCAATCACTACTGGTGTCAGTAGCTACATTAATGTCTGTAATTTAAATATTCACACACACTCTGACCTGTGATCTGCATACAAAACACACATGCCTTTTCTTGCCTCTGGGCATCACTTTATTTTCAAACAGCGGACTCATAATTAATGTCTGCCATTGCTATTGAGCTGAGAGACAGAGCGAGAAGTTGAGAACATGTGAGGTGTAGAATATCCTAGATGCCGAGGAGTGAGCGAAAGAAGAGTGTGAGAGGGAAAAAATACTATAGCTAGTACGCATGAAAGTCGGAAAATAAAAACAAAACATGCAAAAATGAGTTGAGAGGCTAAAGTACAGCTAAACATTTCTTTTTTCCGGAGTGTCTATTTACACCAAGTACACTCTGCCGCCTTGCTGGCAGAGGCTATTTTCTAGGGCTGGGCGAAAAAAATCGATTCAAATAGCTATCACGATTTTTTTTTTTTTTTTTACGATTGTAAAATCGATTTTTTTATTCCAGAATCGAACCAGGATTTTTGTCTTTGCTTGTAGATGAGGTTGACAGAAGTTAGCCACTTTCGTTCCAACAGAGGATGAAATGTGTCTTTATCTATGTGTGTTGAGTGACCTAATATCCCATGGAAGAGACGTGAGACAAAAAGCCCTCGCGCTACTCTTAAGATGAGAGACAGAAAAGACAGTAGATCTGCACGGTTCATCTTTAAAAGACTGTGATCTGACACTGTGATATAGAAGATATAGAAGACTGTGATTCAAACACCCACGCAATCTTTCAATTCGTCTGTTTATTAAACGTTGACAAAATCATATCGCAACATTCAAAGCTGTGTTGGCGCTGCCGCTGACACGAAGAGAGTTGTCATGAAACAGCTCCACAACCTCTTTTCAACCTCATAATATCATTATTTCTGTGATGCAATAGTTAAAATTATCATAGAAGTACTTGGATAAAAGTTTAAAGTTCAAATATGAACACTGATGTCTACGATAGCGAAACTTGGTGCTTAACGCATTTATCGATTACATTGTTTCGTGCTAAGTGGCGACAAGTAACTGTTAAAAAATTTGTTTGTTATTGAATCATTTATTCCAGAGAATGTAGTATTGTATGATGCTTCTAAAATAAAAGTAGAAAAATTTGATGATTTGTTTTTGTAAATATGATTCATCTTATACATCATGTACAGTCTGTATACGTGTATGATTTAACTTTTCCCAATGGTCTAGTGTTAAAAAAATTGCAATATCGAATTGCAATACTTTTTGGATCACAATTCTTAAAAAAATCGCAATACATATCGTATCGACACCCAAGTATCATGATAGCATTGAATCGGGAGATAGGAGTACCGTCCCAGCCCTACTATTTACAGTATGGTTGAGTCGGACAAAATTACAAAAGAAATCCATACGATAACAGGAGCAGTGGAGTGGAGAGCAAGTGGCGTTAGCTTTTGACTATTTAAATCCACTATTTTCTGAACTCATTCTTCTGCCTTTTCATACCACATATCAGCTTGGAGAGGCATTGAATTTAAAAGAGAAATTAAGAAAATATTCAAAAGGTGTAGATAAAGTGCCTGACAGGTAATTAATTGACCTATAATTGAAACTAGAATTGGTGTCCTGTCCTCGTGTTGCCACACATATTATCACGCATATTGCCACGCTCAAAAACATGGCTCCCATCCTGGACCTTTCAAAGCAGGTTCAATATGGTAGGGTTAGGGGTAGGTGTAGAGGGGGGCTTTAGGAATAGGAACAAGTAATGTCCCAATTGTCACAGTCTTGGACTCTTAAGGCTAATTTATACTTCTGAGTCGGACCTACGCAGGAGCCTCTACGCTATACACTACGCGTTGGTTTTCATTTATACTTCTGCGTCGTTGTCCACGTTGACGCACGCAGAGGGAGCATGTGAATCCCGAGGGACTGGTTTGAGCAGACCAATCACAGCGCTTGCGTCCGCGTAGAATTGATGCGTTGTTACATTTTTGGAGAGGTGCACGTCAGGGTGCGCCGAAGGGTACGCGCGCTACGCACAGCCTACGACGTAGCTACGGCGTAAGTTCGACGCAGAAGTATAAATTGGGCTTTATTTTGATATTCTGTTGTTTCCTTTAGTTCATGTTCCCCTGCTCTGTTTAATTTAGATTTCATTGGTTTCTGATTATGTCCCTGTTTGTTTCTGTGGTTAATTAAAATCAGCTGTTCAGTTTAGTCATTTGTCGGTTATTTTCTATGCGTAACATGTTGTTTACTCCTGTGCTGTTCTAATGATCTCCTGTGTTTAAATAAAATACAGTAGTATTCCTCGTTTGTGTGTGTTGCTTAATCGTTACACCAATAAGACAGCAACCATTTATGACTTTAAAGGTTTATTTCACACAAAAATGAAAATTATGACTGAGGTGTATTGTAGTATATTATAAAAAAGTATCTGCCACTATTTACACCTAGTGCAAAGAAAATACTCCTATTTTCACTTAGTGTAAATGGCATCTGTCTTCTCTTTCCCTCCGACAAAAAATAAATAAATATCATAAAGTAAAGCGAAAATGTAAGGCAGAAGTACAGTAGATTTTTTTTTAAGCACTCAATTTCATGCTGTAACAGGGGTCAGGAAAAAGATTGAAGGTCCCAGAAATTGCTTGCTTATCTTATTCTCAAAATAGATAACAACGCACTACAGGTCCAGGGTCAAGCATGCGCTATTCAAATCGAAGAGGTCACAGAGGACATGTGTCACTCTATACTGATCAAAGATCAGCAGGAATGTGTTAATGAGCCTTTAACACCATGCTAACCTTGAGTGGTTGAAGCCACATCCTTCCCACAAACTAACACATTGAAAACGTGTACATATTATGTGCATTCAGATACAAAAACACATACTGTACTGAACATATTGTGGGGACAAATCCACGTTTTCTATAAGCTTACTTTTACCTCTAATTTCTAGCTCTTGTATTTCATCTGGGTTTCACCCTTCAGCCTGTTGTTCACAGAAACAATAATTATTGGCTTACCACTTTTATCTGCCACCCCACACTCATGAGTCAGAAAACACATTCAGGAGATAATAGGATAATAATGAAAAAAAAATCTAAAGTAATAAATACAACATGAAAGAGACAATGAGGCCAGCAGAGAGAAAGAGAGAAAGAGAGAGAGAGAGAGAGAGAGAGAGAGAGAGAGAGAGAGAGAGAGAGAGAAAGAGAGAGAGAGAGACAGAGAGAGAGAGAGAGAGAGAGAGAGAGAGAGAGAGAGAGCAACAGCAGCAATAGCAATAGCAAATAACTATTATGAGATCAAGATGAAACACTGTGAATACTCTTGGACAAGAAAAAGAACAGTTACAGATAGCTGTTGATTTACAGGAAAATATTTTCTCTTACGCAAGTTCAAAATGTAGATATAACTACAGTGGGACCCAAAAGTCTGAAATCACATTGAAAATCGGTGACTTTGTTCATTTTAACCTGGAAATAAACAAAAATTGGAGTAAAATTAACATGAAACAAATAAGTAACATGATATTAAAAATATTTCAGATTCTGCACTGTTCCCTTTCAAGGGAACTCGTGCTGCGTCGATTGACATTAAGGGAACTCTTTGTGTGATGATGTCTTGAAGCACAAGTAAAATCAGTCCAATGGTGTGATGGAACGTTAGAGGCGTGTGACATCATGAACCAGGAAACTATATAGCCTGCCCAAAATAGAGTCGTGCCAGCTTCTGTGTCTTCAGTTGGGCTCATTGTGAAACTGTCCTTGTCTATTTGGTGTTGTTTTGTCTTTATATCAGCATATATAAAGTCATGGCGAGCAAGCAGCAGTTTAGGATGTGTGTGCACCCCTGCCCGCGTTATTTAACGGCTAGGGACACACACTATCGATGTGTAGCTTGTTTGGGTGAGGAGCATGCAGAGTCAGCGCTTGAGGGTGAGCACTTTGATGTGCTTCCTATGCGGACACTCCGATCCCGCCTGGCGTTCTTTCGCTAGGACGCTCAGGCTCGTGTTTCCCAGGGCTCTGGTCCCGCTGCTGCCGAGGCACAGCGGCGATCACAGTCATGGGGTTCGCAAATGGATTTATCACAGGGTTAGAGATGGGCCCAGCCTTATCTCTGCCTTCACCTGATAGATCAATTGCCTTCTCTCAGGGTTTGGAGGCATCTGTTGTGGTTCCTTCCACCTGAGGTTTGCTTTCGGGGGCAAAGCTTACCAATATCCAGTTATTCTGTTCGGCTTAGCACTATCACCCCGCACTTTCACAGAATGCGTAGATGCAGCTCTGGTGCCTCTGCGCCTACAGGGTATTCGCATAATGAACTACATTGATGATTGGTTGATTCTGGATCAGTTGCATCAGTTGGCGGTCTGGAATCGAGATGTCGTTCTTGCCCACTTGAAAGAGTTAGGGTTACGGCTAAATGCGAAAAAGAGTGTGCTTTCTCCACTACAGAGGACAACTTTTCTAGGTGTGGTTTGGGACTCAATGTCGATGCAGGCACGCCTTTCACCGGCACACATAGAGTCCATCCTTTTGGCTGTGAAAAGAATAAAGCTAGGCCAGTCACTCACTGTCAAACAGTTTCAGAGACTTTTGGGTCTGATGACAGCAGCATCCAACATGATACCTTTTGGACTGTTGTACATGAGAACCCTGCAGTGGTGGCTCAGGACCAAAGGGTTTTCCCCGAGGGGAAATGATCAGGGTTACGCGTCAATGCTTACGTGCCCTGGTTATGTAAAAGAAACATTGGTTGCTGTCCCAGGGTCCCGTGTTGGGAGCTTCTTGTCGTCGCAAGATGCTAACGACAGATGCCTCTCTCACGGGCTGGAGTGCGATCCTAGACGGACGCTCGACTCAGGGTCTGTGGAAAGGCCACCATCTCTCATGGCACATCAACTGTCTGGATATGTTGGCTGTATTTCTTGCTCTAAAGAATTTCCTCGCAGATCTCAGGGGCCATCATGTGCTTGTCCGCACAGACAACATATCGGCGGTCGCCGATTTAAATCACCAAGGGGGGTTTGCGCTCGCGTCCACTCTGCAAACTGGCGCACCAAATCCAGACCAGGATTTGGTGCACCAGTTTGCAGAGTGGACGCGAGCGCAAACCCCCCTTGAAGCTACTGTCACTCAGAGCAGTTTACATCTCTTGGGCCCAGAACATAGGAGCAGACATCCTGCCGAGACAGGGGCTGAGGCCCGGGGAATGGAGGCTCCATCCCGAGGTGGTGGAGCAGATATGGAGGGTATTCGGCCAGGCACAAGTGGATCTATTTGGACCCAGCTCATATGGACAGGTCTCTCAACTGAGGTTGTGGAGACCATTCTACATTCCAGAGCTCCCTCCACGAGGAAACTTCACGCCTTGAAGTGGAGAGTGTTCACTTCGTGGTTTAGTGACCGTCAGTTGGACCCAGTTAACTGCCCGGTTGGTACAGTGCTGGAGATCCTGCAGGAGCCGTTCACTGCAGGTCTATCCCTGTCCACTTTGAAGCTGCTTACCACATTCCTTTGGGTGAATGTCTTTGGGTAAAGAGACATTGGTATCTCGTTTCCTCCATGGTACTCTGAGACTGAGGCCTGCAGCTTGTACCAGGGTGCCGATATGGGATCTGGCCATTGCCCTTGAAGGCCTGTCACTGGCTCCCTTCGAGCCACTGGAGGAGGTTCTGGCCAAGTTTCAGACCTTGAAAGCTGTGTTCCTGCTCGCTATCACTTCTCTTAAAAGGATAGGAGATTTGCAAGCACTGTCGGTTGAACCCTTGTGCTTGGATTTAAACCTGGCATGGTTAAAGCGTTCCTTCATCCTAGACCAGGTTATGTTCCAAAGATCCCAATAATGTGGCCAGATCTTGCTGAGGCTGCAGGCGCTAGATGCTTATGTCCACAGAGCTGCCCTGTCGTGTAAATCTGAACAGCTGTTCGTATGTTTTGGACCCCCTAACAAACGGTCCCCTGCATCTGAGCAGAAAATGAGCAAGTGGGTGGTCGAGGCTATCTCACTTGTTTATGAGTCGGTCGGTCAGCCTTCACCTATGGCTGTCCGTTCCCATTCTACTAGGAGTATAGCGGCCTCCAAGGCCCTTATGACAGCAGTTGCTCTCCAAGATGTTTGTGATGCGGCATGGTGGTCCTCACAGCACACATTTGTAAGGTTCTACTCTTTGAACAAGGACTTTACACCAGGGTCTCAGGTGCTCTAATCCTAGTGCTGCACCTTGCGATTTCACACTGGACAGGCACTTGTCGCTATAGTGGCATTGGTATACACACAGACAACCATAAACATCCACAGAAAGTTTACAAAAAGTAAAGCAGTTAATTTCCTGGGAGCCATAAAGCCTAACTGCAACTGTCCATTAAAAAATGATTGACATTGTTTTCATTGTAAAATATTATTAAAATTGAAGATAACTATTTTGTATTATCCAATTACGCTTTCTGAATAAAGATAAAGGCTCAAAAACAGTAAAAATAATAATAATTCACACAGTATAACCATAATGACATAAAATGACAGCACACTTTATTTGATAACATCAACACCTGAAGACAAATAGAATACTTTATACAATAACTTCTCGGTTACGTATGCAAGGAGGGAACGGAGATGTAGGCTAGTTGATGTGTCTTTGTGGCGGAACTTTCTGACTTTGTGGCGGAACGCGGAAGATTAGCGTTTGCAGCTCGGCTTCCATCACTGTTGGGTTTGCCTGTACTAATTTTAAAAGATTTCATCAGTTGGTTCTTCAAACTGCTGCTATGGATTATTTTTTCCACTGTGGTGATCAGCGCTGCTCCTTGCCTGATGTAATCGGTGGCAGATTTTTACAAACTTGCAATCATAACTCCGCTGTCACTGCATAATCATCCGGATCTCATACGCCGACCGAAATACATTCATCGTGGGTCTCATTGGAATATCCGAATCAGCTCTGCCAAATCTGAATGTGGTGGACAAATTCGGTATTTTTGGTCTACAAACCCAAGACAGCCCAAAAATGCTGGGAGGTCTGTTGATTATTAGGGCTGCACGAATAATCGCAGTTTCCATGTAATCGCACCGCAGGACATGGGAGTGGGGACTCCACCTTCGCGAACGGAATCTCTCGAAAATGTGTCATCAACAAGAGCTGCTTCAGCGTGCTGTAAGCCCAAACACGTGATGCAACAATTGTGACTGTCAGAGGGGGACAGAGCCCAACAGCACACAGAAACACACGGATGGAATGGCATCTTGAAAAAGACACAAAAGCACCCGTGTTGCTAGACCATACACTACACTTAAAATAAATAAAATTATATAATACAATATATATTTAAGATATAATAACTTATATACAATATTAATATATATATATATATATATATATATATATATATATATATATATATATATATATATATATATAAAATTAACTGTATTTGGATAGTTATTCAAGACACTACACCAAGCAGTTAAAGTGAAGAGAAAGTGAAAACGTGCAGATAACCTAGTGCTTCAGCATCTTTATCAGAGCCCAGCATGCAACTCTGCAACAAAGCCCATTTGCAGCTCTTATCATGCAGAGCAGGCCCCAGCAAGGAGCTCCACCCTAAGGCTCATTATTCCAATCATATCAAATACAAGCAGGCACAGCTCCTCACAGCTTAGGTTATCCACATTGTTTGATGATGCTCAGTGGGGCTCAGCATGGAGTTCTGCTGTAGGCCTCATACCACACCTCAGGTCAGAGTGAATAGGCCCGAGCGTTGAGCTGCACTGTGAGGCTCGGCTGATTGAACGCAGAGGCCGCAGCCTGTTAACATTCTCAAGTAGCTGTGCTGGATTTCATACGCCTGCAATATGCTGTGCTTTGTAAAAAGTTACAGGTAAAGAAAGAGATCTTTACAATTGGTTACATGCTTTACAGAATACATTTTCAAAACTCTTCAGACAATCAGCACAACAGCATCATGCACTAAAGGACTGAGGCTGTTTGCTTTGATACATTACGCATTCAATGACCACAAAACTCAAACACTACCAAAACTCTATGCAACTATAAACTCCCTCACCCCAGCCACATCTATTAAAAAAAAAATATATATATATATATATATATATATACATTTTTCTATTATTTCTGTTTTTATGTTTGAGCTTTTTTATTTCCATATTAATAACAGTCTGAGTAATTCAGAGTTTTGAACAGTAAACTCTCAAGTAGGTGTCTTATGTGTCTAGTCAGAATGACTCATGAGGAGCAACCTTTTATATTTTGGGTATGTCATTTATGCACCCCCTTGCCAAAATGGGCAGTGCAAGAGAAAGGTATAATATGGGGTGTGACGAGATCTCGTGCCACAAAACTTCGCAATATTAAAAAACCAACGCATTCTCAACCTTTGGCGTCATATGTGACGCCATATTACAAAACGGCGAAATACTACGCACATGGCACCCTTTATCGTCAATATAACACGCACTGTGATGGGTAGGTTTAGGTGTGGGGTAGGGTCTGCGTCTCATATTCACGCTAAAGGATGCCAGTCAACTTTATGACGCCTTGGGTTCGCGTGTTATATTCACGCTAAAGGGTGCCATGAGCGTAGTATTTCGCCGTTTTGTCATATGGCGTCACATATGCCGCCAAAGGATGAGAACGGGCTCTAAAAAACATGATGATATTTCTGGTGGTGAAAAGCTCTCTTGCGATATCAGCATGAAAGAGAGAGATTTTTACAATTGGTTACATACATGCTTCACAGAATACATTTTCAAAACTCTTCAGACAATCAGCACAACAGCATCATGCACTAAAGGACTGAGGCTGTTTGCTTTGATACATTACGCATTCAATGACCACAAAACTCAAACACTACCAAAACTCTATGCAACTATAAACTCCCTCACCCCAGCCACATCTTAAAAAAAAAAAAAAAAAAAAAAAAAATATATATATATATATATATATATATACATTTTTCTATTATTTCTGTTTTTATGTTTGAGCTTTTTATTTCCATATTAATAACAGTCTGAGTAATTCAGAGTCTTGAACAGTAAACTCTAAAGTAAGTGTCTTATGTGTCTAGTCAGAATGACTCATGAGGAGCAACCTTTTTATTTTGGGTATGTCATTTATGCACCCCCTTGCCAAAATGGGCAGTGCAAGAGAAAGGTATAATATGGGGCGTGACGAGATCTCGTGCCACAAAACTTCGCAATATTAAAAAACATGATGATATTTCTGGTGGTGAAAAGCTCTCTTGCGATATCAGCATGACGGAGTTGAGTTTGTGGTAAAACGTTCTACAGTACTTGCATTATACTGTTCTGTCTTTTACTGCATAAGATAATTCAACACTATCTCACGACCAATTCGTACGAATTCGTACGAGTGAGTAGAAGGTGGCTAATTCGTACGATTAGTCTGAACCCCAGTGATGGGTAGGTTTAGGGGCGGGGTCAGGGGTAGGTCATGCGTACAAATACATACGAATTGGGTAAATCATAAAATATGTACGATTTAGCAAAAATCTTACGAATTCAAATGAGTGAGGTCGTATGAATATGTGTACAAATACATACGAACTGGGCAAATCATAAAATATGTACGATTTAGCAAAAATCTTACGAATTCATATGAGTGAGGTCGTATGAATATGTACGAATTAGCCAGGTCATAAAATTCGGGTTGGATAATTCATACTCGGAAAGTAGAACTGAAGTGACATTTATGACAAGATGATTATTAGTTTCAACATGTACCTGCATTGTTTTGCATTTTGTGACTTGCAGTCGAATAAAAAAAATATTTTTACAGTTATACAGTATACTTTGTCATTGAAGATTTCTTAAAAATAGTATTAAAATATTGTTTTGTCTTGTTCTCGTGAGCCTCATATCGTGTATCGCCTCGTGAGCTAAGTGTATCATTGCACCCCTAGTTTAGAACAGTTCTCCTTTACCAATAAAATTAGTATTTGTTCAAAATTGACCTTTTTTTGTAATGATTATGTTGTAGAAACTGGAAAATACAATGTGAAGCACACGGATGGATGGATGGATGGATGGATGGATGGATGGATAGTAGGTTGTAATTGCTTGCAAAACAAATGTTCCACTTACAACCCTCATACTGGCCATGCACAAAAATGCAGCTATACCGACCGATATATATATATATCGCTTTTAGCATCATATCAGTCAACTACTAGCAACCCAGAACATCAAAAGAAAAGAAAAGAAAAGAAAAGAAAACAAAAGAAAAGAAAAGAAGAAAAGCAGCCTAATGGTCCATATATACAAAGGTTGCAGAAGGAGTTGTAAGTAAAGGTCACCCCAGGGACTTACTGAGATTCTGCTCTGTCATCATTCTGTTCTTCACTAGCGCTGTTAACCTAACTGCTCAAGGGGAACCGTTTCTGCTATTAGTGTACTACGATGACAAATATCTGCTAAATGGCAAATAACAAAACACACGGAACCATAAAGACCCTGATCACACCATGCTAGAGTCAGTTGTGAAAGCTTAAAAAGCAACCCCTCAGTTTATCGCAGAGCATGTTTTCAGGGGGGAAAAAGATGGGCAAAAGATGAATACAAACAGCAGAGGGTAAAGCTCCAGCACAGAGCTGCATCCACAAGGAGCCATTATATTTAATGAAATCCTTCTTTGCAATGCCCCAAGCACATAAAGCTAGCAGCTACTGTTCTACAGACCTGCAACAGATTTTAAAGGAAATACAATCCCACAAGGTTTTCCATTAATATCCTGATCTAAGAATAACTTCATTTGTCCAAACTGTACAGCAGAGATGGCAAAACTGATCTGGAATCAGCACAGAATAGTGTCAGAGGAGGATGACCTCTGAGGTAATTTCTGTGCTTTGATTTATGATTGCAGAGCAAGAGTTTGGGTAAAGGAAGGTAAGGATCAATATGAACTGGAGGATCCTCAATTCCAAACAGACATTTCAAAGAAAGTGTCAACAAATAATGAAGAATCTCAATGAAGTGTTCCCTCTTAACTAATAAATCCAGTCAGCACATGATGTTGTGATGAGGTGGAGAACAAAAGCAATATAAAATAATGTTTGGGGAGGAGAATATTCATCTAATCCAGCCAATCACATTACGAGAATATGCATATACAGGGCTCGCAAAATCGCTAGCCCGACGTGCTTATAGGCTACAATGCAAATCAGATATATAAAATAACAATTTTAGAAAAAAATAACATTACGATGTCTAGAAATCATTTTCAATAGTAACGTTACATTGGGTTTAAATTAGTCTTTTAATGAGATCTACTAATATTGAATTTTCACATGAATAAATGAATAGATTTTGCATGTATACCTTAATGGTCTTGTGGTTAAAAGTTTTGCCAAGCGTGTCAGAGGTTCTGGGTTCTAATCCGCACACGTGCAGATTTCTTTTTTTTTCTCATCAAAACCGAATATGTTCATCAGTGGTTACAGTCCATTTGCCATCTGGGAGCGCTAGATGAGATCCAGCTCATGGACCTGTTTTGGAACGGGCTGGATTATAAGATCGCTCGATGGATGCCGAGGGATCTTACTGAATGGACTCTTGACCGGTATATTGCTCAGGCTTGCTCCTTGGATGATCTCTTCTCGATTACGGGCTTGTTCTACTCGACACCTGCCGGGCTTTCGTCGCCTCTCGTAAGCCCAACCGAGGCCGCGCTTCACGTGAGCCTCGACGAGCATGCATTTCACATGAGCCCCGACGAGCATGCATTTCACGTGAGCCCCGACGAGCATGCATTTCACGTGAGCCCCGACGAGCATGCATTTCACGTGAGCCCCGACGAGCATGCATTTCACGTGAGCCCCGACGAGCATGCATTTCACGTGAGCCCCGACGAGCATGCATTTCACGTGAGCCCCGACGAGCCCGCACTTCTCGTCTGCGCCGCCGAGTCAAGTGCCGCCGAGCCAGGTGCCGCCGAGCCAAGTGAGTCAGATGCCGCCGAGCCAAGTGCCGCCGAGCCAAGTGAGTCAAGTGCCACCGAGTCTACCGAGTCAAGTGAGTCAACTGCCGAGTCAAGTGCCACCGAGTCAAGTGAGTCAAGTCCCGAGTCAAGTGAGTCAATTCCCGAGTCAAGTGAATCAAGTGCCGAGTCAAGTGCCGCCGAATCAAGTGAGTCAAGTGCCGCCGAATCAAGTGAGTCAAGTGCCGCCGAATCAAGTGAGTCAAGTGCCGCCGATTCAAGTGAGTCAAGTGCCGCCGATTCAAGTGAGTCAAGTGCCGCCGATTCAAGTGAGTCAAGTGCCGCCGAGTCAAGTGAGTCAAGTGCCGCCGAGTCAAGTGAGTCAAGTGCAAGTGAGTCAAGTGAGTCAAGTGCAAGTGAGTCAAGTGCCGCCGAGTCAAGTGAGTCGAGTTCCAAGTCAAGTGAGTCGAGTTCCAAGTCAAGTGAGTCAAGTGCAAGTGCGTCAAGTGAGTCAAGTGCCGCCGAGTCAAGTGAGTCAAGTGCAAGTGCGTCAAGTGAGTCAAGTGCAAGTGAGTCAAGTGCCGCCGAGTCAAGTGAGTCGAGTTCCAAGTCAAGTGAGTCGAGTTCCAAGTCAAGTGAGTCGAGTTCCAAGTCAAGTGAGTCGAGTTCCAAGTCAAGTGAGTCGAGTTCCAAGTCAAGTGAGTCGAGTTCCAAGTCAAGTGAATCCAGCCAAGTGAAAGTTTCAAGCCCAGTGAAGCGCCGTCGCAGGAGGAGGAGGACTCGTTTTGCTTGCCAGGCTCCGGAGGGCGTTCCCAGATGCCTCGCCCTGCCGGCCCCGCCTCTGCGCCTCGCCCTGCCGGCCCCGCCTCTGCGCCTCGCCCTGCCGGCCCCGCCTCTGCGCCTCGCCCTGCCGGCCCCGCCTCTGCGCCTCGCCCTGCCGGCCCCGCCTCTGCGCCTCGCCCTGCCTGCGCCCTTCAAGCTCCGGGAGGGCTTTCCTGAACCCGTGGATTTCCCCAAGTATTTTTTGGGGGGGGGCCAAGGGTCCGGTGAGGAGACCATGAGAGCTGCGCCGCCATGGTCGTCTGCAGGGGCTTCACCTCCATGGCTGCCATCACGTCCTGCTCCGCCCTGGCCTTCGCCTCGTCCTGCTCCACCCTGGCCTTCGCCTCGTCCTGCTCCACCCTGGCCTTCGCCTCGTCCTGCTCCGCCCTGGCCTTCGGCCCAGTCTGGTCCGCCCACGCTCTGCGGCCCAGGCCCGCCTTGCCTAGGTCCAGGTCCCGTTCCCCTGCATGGGCCTGGCCCCCCATCCCTCCCCCAAGACCGCCCTCCTGGACTTTTGTTTGTTTATTTTGGGCTTCAGGAGCCGCCCTTAGGGGGGGGGTTATGTCACGATGTGGGTTTGTGTCCTGTCATGTTCTTTGGTTCCCTGTCTTGTTCATTAGTTTTCCCAGGTGTTTCTGATTTTCCCACGCCCCCTTGTTATCCTGTTAGCTCGTTTGTCCCTGATTATTTAAGCCCTATGTTCCTGCCCTGTCTTGGTGAGTTGTTGAATGTATGATAGATGTTAACGTTGGTGATTTCTGTATCCTTGAGTCCTGTTTCTAAGTCTTTGAATCCTGTTCCTGTCTAAGTTTATAGTTTGTTAATAAAGCCACACTGCATTTGGATCCAGCCTCACCTCCATTTCTAAAGCACTACGTTACACAACACTACAGTTTGTGTGCATTTTGTTTTGCGATTTCACCGGAATGAATAGAGAGTCTCGGCAACGCGATAGATTGAAGTGCGCGTTCGAGTGAAGACCTTGCAAGCCACAAGAGAACACTGTATCCATGCAACTGATAGCCGTGGCAACTAGCACTCAGCTTGAAAAACAACACATTTTAGCGCTAGATTGTCTTTTAGTTAATAACGAACTAAATTAATGCTCTACTAGTTAACTGGAGATGGTTTTTTTTTTGTATTAGGTACATCCGTTCCTCGAAATGTTTCACAAAGTGGTGGGGGACAATATCAACCCTGAGAAAAAGTGGTGGGGACATGTCCCACCCATAAATTACGCCTATATACGCACAATAAAAATTAAAGCTCCACTTTCACATGAATGCTTAACTTTGCGTGTCAGAATGTTTGAATCTATGTGTTAACACACTATCACTGTAAAGCTGCTTTAAATCAAACGAATCTGTATGGTAAAAAGCGCTACATAAATAAAGGTGACTTGACCATCATATATTCTACTATAAACAGCATATAATAATTAGAGCACCACATACTTGCCTCAAAAAAGTATGGTATTGTTATTATTATTATTTATTGCTACACTTCAATATGTGAATTATTCCATCAGAAAATTAACACTTTTAGCGTTATCAGGCTTTAAAACAACGGAGCTTGCGCAATTCTTGATATTTGTGTTTTGAAAAAGTTTTTGATTGATGTTTTGACTCCTAATTCATTTTCAACATTAAAAATTGTCTTTTTTTTTGGGCTAGTAAAATTATTTTCGGGCTACCAAAATCTGAAGAGTGCCTGCCCAAAGGGCTACCAGCGATTTTGAAATTTTGCGAGCCCTGATATATACACAACTTATATACACAACTGCTTACCTCACTTCTGCGACAGAAACAATAAAAACAAACTGATAAGAAAGAACAGGGAAAACACACACATACAGATGGACAAGAAGAATGAGGAAGAGGAGTCCAAACAAAAGCCAGAGAGGAAAAGATTGAAGAAATATGAAAGAGAGAAGTGGATGGACAGAGGCATAGGGAAATAAAGAAATGGAAGAAAAACTTGAACGAGAGTGAAAGAAGAGGAAAGTATGGTGGCCAAGATGTGCAAAACAAACCACAATTCCAAAAACAAAACAACAAATTTATAGACGCAATGGAAACACTAAAAACTAATTTAGAAAACACAGCGACAAATCGGAAAACAAAATAACAAATCCGAAAACACAGCGACAAATCCGAAAACAAAATAACAAATCAGAATACATAATAACACATCAGAAAACACAACAACAAATCTAAATACAAACTAGCAAGTCAGAAAACACAACGACAAGTCAGACAAAACGGAAAAGGTAGGTATATGTGGCGAATGGAATACTGACCTCTGATCGGACGAGATATCTGTCAATCAAGATATGCAGAAAGTACAGCGAAATACACCAGAAGAAAGTCGATTTGCGTGTGCATGTGTAAATATTAGAGCAGTATCGTCTACAATATATATTTTTTTATAATGTGCAGGCTGCGAACTGACATGTCACTCACTTTGCAAAAAACAGACAAAAACACTATTAGAATGCAGTTATAATGCCCCTAAAATAACAGATATATGGGCAATGTCCCTGAATGAGGTTTTTGTCTTATAAAATATAGTATATTTAAGCACACAAGCAAGAGTGCTGTTTTTTGCACGTTATATTAATTATGTACAGATCAATAAACAAGAAGTTAATATTGTGAATTACAATTAATCAATAATTTAAGTTTTTTTTCTCTATTTCGCCAATGAAAGTAGTTCCAAACTAAGCCACAGCAAAACGGTTGTCTCCGAGCAACACACATGCTTTCATTCCGGAATGAACCGGCCATTTTAACAAATTGTTTGAATTACTGATTCAATAAACCTGTCAATTGCAGCCACCTACTGGCGGTTTTTCATATTTAAAGGATATAATGTCATTAAAAAATAATTTCATGTCCAATAATACAAAACATTACTCTCATAGCATTATAACTGTAGTATAAATTATTATTATTATTATTATTATTATTATTATTATTATTATTGACCTTATTATTAAATTTAATTATAGACCTAATTTTTTGTGTTTGGGTTTTGTGTTTGTGTTTGGAGCTCCGTCGAATTGATTCATTAATCCTTGATATTCTTCTTTTCAACTCATTTATAAACAAGCACTTTCTATTTTTATATCATGGGAACTTATCCTCGCTACTATTCCTTATAAAAAACAATCGGATTACTTTGATATCGCTACTTACATCCAACTTTGCGAATCTCGGCTACTAGCCTTTAGTCCGCTAGCATTTCACGTGTGGCCTCGCGCCTACCGTCCGTCTTATTTTTCACCCGTTTCACTGAAAGGATATAGGTTATATCCAGCATTTCAGTCCTAAATTAGTAGTGATATTGGTAGTATCACTACTAATTTACTGTTCATCTGTTGTAATGGCGAACATATCGGATGTGTGTCTAACGTTACCTCTAAGTGCAGGTGAGGACACATTCGAGCTGATTTCGGTACGATTGGAGCTGGAATCGGTGGAGAAACAGATCCGTGGTCTGCTGGAGAAACAAGCCGAGCTGCGGGATCGGCGATCAGCGCTTGAAACGTCACGCGCCGATGCTCATAAGTCAGTGGTTAGTAACTTTTTGACTCCGACTTCGTCTACTCCGTGCGTTTCTCTGCCCAGGAGGACGCGATCATCTCTGGCATCATTCACTCCGGCACCGACACAACACCATGGACCCTGGGTGATCCCACAGCGAAAGACACGAGCCAGGACCAGAGCAAGAACCTCACCGCCCCTCCCGGTCTTCGAGATCTCCACCCGAAACCGCTTCTCCCCCCTTCGCGAGTCGGAACGCGACGACGCCGTGATCATCGGCAGTTCCATGGTCCGTCATGTCCGCGCTACCTCAGGTAAGGGTACGGTGCGCACTCACTGCTTTCCTGGTGCTCGTGTTCTTGATGTCGCCGCACAGGTTCCCGAGATCCTGAACGGTGACGAGCGCGTCGGAGCTGTTGTGCTGCACACGGGAGTAAATGACATCAGGCTGCGGCAGACGGAGGTTCTGAAGAAGGACTACAAGAGCCTGATCGAGACGGTACGCAGCACAGCGCCTGAGGCAACGATCATCGTGTCTGGACCGCTTCCCACGTACCGACAAGGACAGGAAAGGTTCAGTAGATTATTTGCATTGGTGTAATGAACAGAAACTGCTCTTTGTAAATAATTGGAATCTGTTCTGGGAGCGACCTAGGCTCTACCGTGCTGATGGCCTGCACCCCAGCAGAATCGGAAGCGGCTGTTCTGTCGGACAACATCTCCAAGACGTTACACACCATATGACTAGAAAATCAAAGTCCAAATCACAGTCTTTGCTGTGCCAAATTAATTGATTTAGGTAGTGTAGAACATTATATAGAAACTGTGTCTATTCCTCGTTTAGTGAGGCCATATAATAAATCTACTGTAGGATCTAGGAAAAATCTTATTGTAATTAAACCTGAAAATCTAAATATCAGTGAACAAAAACAATTTCTAAAACTAGGTCTTCTAAACATTAGATCGCTCACACCTCAGGCGGTTATTGTAAATGAAATGGTCACAGATAATAGCTTTGATGTACTTTGCCTTGCTGAAACCTGGCTTAAACCAAATGAGTATTTCGGTCTAAATGAGTCTACTCCACCAGGATACTGTTATAAGCATGAGCCCCGTCTGATCGGTCGTGGCGGCGGTGTTGCAACAATCTATAGAGATATTCTTAATGTTACTCAGGAAACAGGTCACAGGTTTAATTCGTTTGAAGTACTTGTACTAAATATTACGCTCTTAGATGTAAGAAAGAAATCCCTATTATCTCTAGCCTTGGCTACTGTATATAGACCTCCAGGGCCCTATGCTGATTTCCTAAAAGAGTTTGCAGAGTTTCTCTCAGATCTATTGGTCAATAGCGATAAAGCAATAATTGTTGGAGATTTTAACATACACGTAGATAACACAAATGATGCGATAGGGACTGCGTTTACAGATTTATTAAACTCTTTTGGGGTCAAGCAAAACGTCAGTGGTCCCACTCATCATCTAAATCATACACTAGACTTAATTATATCATATGGAACCAATCCAACTGATATAGATATTATACCGCAAAGTGACGATCTCACTGATCATCACATGGTAACTTGTATAATACGTACTGCTGAAATTTGTCATGTTGCGCCACGTTATAGACCAGGCAGAACAATCGTTCCAACCACTATAGATAGATTCTCAAATAGCTTACCTGATCTATCTCAGCTGCTCAGTGAACCCAAACAAACAGATGAACTAGAGGAAATGACTAGCAGTTTGAGCACCATTTTCTCTAGTACATTAGATATTGTTGCACCAATTAGATCAAAAAAGGTTAGAGAGAAAACTAAAGCACCTTGGTACAACAGTGCTACGCATGTTATCAAGAGAGAAACTCGTAACTTAGAGCGTAAATGGAAACAAACTAATTTAGAGGTCTTTAGAATCGCGTGGAAAGACAGTATGTCACGTTATAAAAAGGCTCTAAAAGCAGCCAGGGCTGAGCATCTCCACAAACTAATAGAAAATAACCAAAATAATCCAAGGTTTTTATTTAACACCGTGGCTAGACTAACAAATATACAGACATCACCAGAGCAAAATATTCCGTTACAGTATAGTAGTAATGATTTTATGAACTACTTTAATGAGAAAATAGAAAGCATCCGTAACACAATTGTAAATGTACACTCTTTTATGGTGTCTTATGATTCAGCCTCAATTATCACCCCTCTGGAACAACTACACCGCTTTACAACTATAGGACAGGAAGAGCTAAATAAACGTATCATTGCATCGAAACCAACAACATGTTTATTAGATCCAATACCCACTAAACTACTGAAAGAAGTGTTACCTGTATTGGAAGAGCCTCTTCTTAATATTATTAACTCGTCTTTATTTTTAGGTCATGTTCCAAGAATATTCAAGCTGGCAGTAATACAACCTCTCATTAAGAAACCGCAATTAGACCCAAATAACTTAGCAAATTACAGACCCATTTCAAATCTTCCATTTATGTCTAAAATACTAGAAAAAATTGTGTCCGCTCAATTGTGCTCTTTCTTGCAAGAAAATGCGATATATGAAAAATTCCAGTCAGGATTCAGACCGCATCATAGCACAGAAACTGCGCTAGTTAAAATTACAAATGATTTACTTTTAACTTCTGACCAAGGCTGTATCTCAATACTAGTTCTACTCGATCTTAGCGCTGCGTTCGACACTATCGATCATAAAATACTCCTGGATCGACTACAAAACTACACTGGTGTTCAGGGACAGGCATTAAGCTGGTTTAGATCGTACTTATCAGACCGTTATCATTTTGTCTGTTTAAATGGGGAAAAATCAAAGATAACGTCAGTAGACTATGGAGTGCCGCAAGGATCGGTGTTAGGCCCTCTGCTATTCTCAATATATATGCTCCCACTTGGTAATATTATAAGAAAACATGGAATTAATTTCCACTGTTATGCTGATGACACTCAATTATATATTTCATCACGGCCAGATGAAAACACTAACTTATCAAATTTGACAGAGTGTCTCAAAGATATAAAATGCTGGATGACGCGTAATTTCCTGCTACTAAATTCAGATAAAACAGAGGTATTATTGGTCCAAAAAACTACCCACAAACTCACTTACAAAACAACTTTAATATAGAAGGATGTCCTGTTACTTTATCCACTACAGTAAAAGACCTGGGTGTTATACTAGACCGCAACTTGTCTTTCGAAAATCATATTTCATATGTTACAAGAACAGCCTTTTTCCACCTTAGAAACATTACAAAACTACGTAACATGCTATCTGTTTCTGATGCAGAAAAGTTAGTTCATGCATTCATGACCTCGAGACTAGATTATTGTAATGCTATATTAGCTGGCTGTCCTGCATCCTCAATAAACAAGCTACAGTTAGTGCAAAATGCAGCTGCTAGAGTTCTTACTAGGTCAAGAAAATATGATCATATAACACCAATTTTATCATCTCTACACTGGTTACCTATCAAATTCCGTATCAATTACAAAGTACTATTATTGACCTATAAAGCCCTAAATGGTTTAGCTCCTGTGTATTTAATGGACCTTCTATCGCCCTACAATCCATCGCGCTCTCACATTTAGCTCCAAAACTCTGGAATAGCCTTCCTGATATTGTTCGAGGCTCTGACTCGCTGTCCCAGTTTAAAACTAAATTAAAGACGCATCTCTTTAGCCAAGCATTTACATAATGCTTACCTTTTATACCACTGCTGAATAAGATCAAATGCATTTAATATTATAAAACTTGAAGAGTCTGTAGGTTATTTGTATAGGTTGCATAGTATTTACAGTCATTACGTTCCTGTGTATATTGCGTGAATGACGGGTGGTTGGGTAGATATTGTGTTTTGCGGTAGGTGGTATGCCATACGGAACCGTTGCCACTGAACCTGCTTTAAAGACGACAGTGGGGCTCGACAGCCTTAGTCAAACGGGTCGGCGCGTATGGTTGGGCTGCGGAGAGATTGTGAGATTGTGGTTGGGTCTCAGCAGCAGGAGGGATGTAGAGGTCAGTAAGCAGGGCTGAGTTGAGTGGGGGACGGAGGGGAGTGACTGTGGGACACAAGAATCCCTGTCATCATGTTTTTTATCATTTACGCCCGTGTTATGGAAATCATTATGAACAGCAGCTACGCTAATTATTTTCCCTTTTTGCTTTTCTGCTGTCTCAAAAACGGCGTTCGTCAGCTCCAGTTTGTATCCAGCCTTTCACGGAGACTTCAGATACCCCAATCACAAAGCCTGTGAAGAGACGACTCAACACCGGCGATATGGACCCTCTATGGTGGACGGCACTGATCCTCAACAACTCGTCTCAACACCGGCGTGATTACTTGGACTTCCAAAAGATGGAAATGGATAAATATTCTAAATGTTCCGATCCAATCTGCCTTGTAATGCTGCCCGAATCATAAATCATGCACTGTTCCTTCGTTGGCCAGAGGAGAACTGGCCCTCCGACTGAGTCTGGTTTCTCCCAAGGTTTTTTTCTCCATTATGTCACCTGATGGAGTTTTGGTTCCTTGCCACTGTTGCCTTGGCTTTTGGCTTGCTTAGTTGGGGACATTTAATATTCAATAATATTATTGATCTGCCTTGCTTAAGGTGGACGTTGACTCAATTTTCTTTTAGAAACAAACTCTGTTATATTATTTTCATGTTATCACTGTGAAGCTGCTTTGATACAATCTGTATTGTAAAAAGCGCCATATAAATAAAGGTGACTTGACTTGACTTGACTAATCATTCATATTCAACTCATAACAATATTTTTTTGTTTTATTGTGTTTGTGTGTGTGTATATATATATATATATATATATATATATATTGTCTTTTTGTATACTATGTTTAATTGTATTTTACAAGTGTTTACAAGTTCTAGTTTTATGACTGTTGTAGTGTATTGGTGTAATGTTTAACTCTTTTTTCTAGTTTAGAGCCTAATAACATATGGCAAAGGGACTACCAATGAAAACTAGCCTTCGGGCTAATTTTGGTACATTTACATTTAAGAATGTTAATTAATGTACACTGTCCCTTTTCTAAAAATAAATAAATAAAGGTCCTTGCACACTGAGTTCGAAATTCGCGAAATTTCGCAAGTAAAAACATAAATACGACCTCATGTTTTGTCAATCACACACTGCCTCCGAAACTTTCGTCCGTCATAAAAAAATTTGGATCGGGTTTGATTTTCTGCATTCTTCGCATCCGTAGCAAGCATTTTGAATGGAGGTTTGACAATTCACAGCCACCGAATGACGAATACGAAAAAACGCATGCGAAAATTTCGGACTCAGTGTGCAAGAACCTTAATGCATTGTGTGAATTCCATTTTCTTGCCAAAGGAAACTTTTCTCAATTTAAAGTTGGCAGGGGCCATTCTAGATGAGCTAGATGCTATTTAGTGCAAATAGATTATCATTTTGTAGGTCTATTAAGTACCTGTTATTTACATTTGTAAACATGTTCTCCATTTTTATTTTAAAATGAAATGCCTCTCCGAAAAATGATAAGAGATGGGTATAGGGAGAAGAAAGGGATCGGTAAAAGGGACACTCGAACTCAGCTCGTTAACATCAAAAGCTAAATCTCCTGTCCTTACTCTAAAAGCGACTCTCCCACTTGACCAGATTGGGTTATTTTTTTAATTTGTCTGACCAAACCAGATAGTGGTAGGAAGATTTTAATATGAAAAGTTTTTTGTTTTTTTTTCATAATAAGCGCACTAAATTAGCCGGTTAATTAAGACAGCTCTAAAATTTACACATGCACATGCGAATCTGACTTGCTATTTTGTTTTCAGATTTGTTGTTGTGTTTTTTGATTTGTTATTATGTTTTCGGAATTGTTGTTGTGTTTTCTAACTTGTTAATTTATTTTTAGTCTTTCCATTGCCTTTACAATTTGTTGTTCTGTTTTTGGATTTGTTATTTTGTTTTCAGAATTGTGATTTGTTTTGCACTTCTCGGACACCGTAGGAAAGGGAAGGAAAAAGTTGTGAACTGATTCACAGAGATTGATAAGGGTATTATTGTCAGAAAGAAAGGTGAAGTATGTTCCCTTTCGTAGTCACCACGAGTTCCGACGTGATGCTTAGAAAGCAAAAACGAGCCAATGGCAAAGAAATGCCATGGGTATGCGCAATTGGAATAGCGTATCTCCACCCCACCTCATGGGTATAAAAGGAGGATGTGGGCAACATGCAGATATGTTTTCGCTTCGGAGCCATGAGTATCTCTTCACTCCACAGCCATTTCTGACTTTACGAGACTCTACGAGACGAGCGACTCTCCGGTGTTGGTGTGGCGGCGATTTCCAGCAAGTTCGAACTGCCTGCTGATCTGTGCAGTGATCTGCCAGTGAGTGTGTTTCTCCCTGGTCGCTTCAACATCCGCGGAGTTTTCCTCTCACAAAAAGAGTTTGCATGCGGCACGTCTTTTTAAAAATGCCTTGCCTGTGCACTTCTGGTTGCGGTAGACTTATTTCTGACTGATGGGCACAAACGCTGTTCTGTGTGTTTGGGCATTGATCACTCTAGAGCAGCGCTTGTGGATGACTCATGTTCTCTCTGTGGGAACATGACCATCGCGTCATTACTAGGGCTGTGAATCTTTGGGTAGGCAGCGAATCGATTCGATTCATGATTCATAGGTTTTCGATTCGATTCAAGAACGATTTTTGCAAATTCAGAAAGATTCGATTCAATGGGATTCACATTAAAATTCGATGCGATTCGATTAATTTGATTCTTCATTTTTTTATATGCATTCATAGAATTATTTAAATGCTTCCCCCAATGGGTCTTAGTCAGGGCGTGAAATAGATTTTTAATGAATCTATTATTATAAAAAATATTTCCAAAGCCTATAAATTAGCATTTGTAGAAATGTAAGCTAAGATTCAAAAAGGCTTTAAAAGTATTGTTAGTTCATCATGCTAACTATTTTGTAGGATAGTGTTAATGGATACACAACCTTAAAGTGTTCCTGGTATATTAAACATCCTTTCATTGTGAGACTAAAAATCCTTTCATTGTGAGACTAAAAATATCATGAACTTTCCCAACTAACCCTTAACTAACTTTTCCTCATGGAATAGTAAGTATTCCTCATGGAATACTCTTTGTTCTCTTTATACTGAACATTTTCCTTATGATTCTGAAAGAAAACGCGCCGGGTGTCTACTTGTGCTATAGTAACGATTACGAATGCAACTTTAATGCGCATCTGATTGATGGATAAACCACGCCCTTCATACATTCAGTTTAACGACATTAAGTTACATTTCATTCATCATTCATGATTAATCAGAAGCGTGTGCATTTTAGACACCTATTATGCATTTTCTCTTTCCATGTAATAAATCCGCACCCTTGAATAAGTGGGGTTTTACTTCAACTGCTCAGGACGGGTATGACCCATTTCCGTAAAACTTCAGTATCTTATCTTAAAGAAATTAACGGCGACGTTCCCAGGCAACGAACGCGTTGTTTCATAGCAGTGAGCGGTTTGACTCAAGACTTGCTTTCTCGATAGAGTGCTGTCATCTGCTCATGTGAACATCAGTGGCTGTCCTGAGGAGAGCTCAAACATGGACTGCTCAAAAATCTGTAGATGAGAGCTATATGGGACCGAGCGCGAGTGAAATCCAGTGAAAGATGGTAAAGAGTGCAGCGAGTATCTGAAGGAGAGCTGTGAGGACGCGAAATGACGCCGCACAAGGCCTCCATTAATTCACGCATATAGTCATTTAATGTTTATATATTTTAAAGCACTGAATCGCTATAGAATCGCAAATTATTCGGTTCTAAGCATTTTAAATCGAATATTGACCAAAATAAACTATTCACGATTCAAAATGCTTGTTTCAAGATCGATGCATATGCATCGTCAGGATTTGTAATCGATGCATCGAGAAAACGAATGAATCATTAAACTCCTAGTCATTACCATCAAGACTCAGAGATCTCGCAAGAGTGAGAGTCCCTTCATCTGCACCCCGTTCTATTCCCTACACGAGAGGCGGTACTTCGGCTGGCGGCCAGGGTGATCTAAGGGGGACGGTGTGGAACAAAGCCCCGACGATTATTCCTCGAGCCACACCCTCCTCTTCAGTGCTGCTACCCGTGAGTGATCAGGGGACGCCCGCGGGCCCATCTTCGGATTCCCCGCGAGTATCCATTGGCACTCCAGAGGAAGATGCGATATCTATCGCAGCATCACAGGGCGGGCAAGATTCATCAGGAAGTGAGGATTCGGCAGTGCTGCCACCCTCTGGTGTTCATACGGCACTTGATGAATCTGATCCAGAGATGAAGGCCATGCTTTCCCGGGCCGCCGTGAGCATCGGACTAGAGTTCTGTTCTATTCTGCACCCGACTGCCCGGTGCTGCCTCGACCGCTCACTCTCGAGACCAGGTTTGTGAACACAGGGACCTAGTGCTCCAGTACCTAGCTCGCCTGGGCCTTTGGGTCAACTGAGAAAAGAGCAAACTTTGCCTCATGCAGAGGATCTCTTTTCTCGGTATCGACTCGGTCGCCTTTTCTGCGCAGCAACTGCTGACTTGCCTGAGACAAATCGAGGCCAAGAGTGCGGTTCCACTGAAGTTATTTCAGAGGCTCCTGGGGCATATGGCATCCACAGCATCGCCGCTCGGGTTGAGCTGATTTGGGATCAGTTCGGGGACCCTCAGGTAGACCTGTTTGCCTCCCACGACTTGTCCCATTGCGCCTGTATTACTCCCTGTCCGAGGGCACGCTCGGCACGGATACACTGGAGCACAGCTGGCCACGGGGCCTCCGCAAGTATGCGTTTTCCCCAGTGAGCCGTCTTGCACAGACCCTGAGCAAGATCAGGGAGGACGAGGAGCAGGTCATATTGGTTGTGCCTCATTGGCCCACCGGATCTGATTCTCCGAACATACCCCTCACGACAGCACCTGCCTTGCCAATTCCTCTGAGGAAGGACCTCCTTTTCTCAGGGACGGGGCACCCTATGGCACCCTCGCCCCGATCTTGCAACCTCCACGTGTGGCTCCTGGACGGGAACAGGCAGGTTTGAGTACCCTACCGCCAGCGGTGGTGGCTACCGTCACTTCCGCTAGTGCATCATTCATGTGACATGCCTATGTGTTGAAGTAGAACCTCTTCATCTACTGGTGCTCTTCTCACAAGAAGACTCCAGGAAATGCCCGACCAGTGTCGTCCTTTCCTTCCTGCAAGACGGGTTGGAGCGAAGGCTGTCTCTCTCCACCCTGAAAGTATATGTTGCCGCTATCGCCGCACATCACTACGCAGTCGAAGGTAAGTCTGTAGGAAAGCACGACCTGATCGTCAGGTTCCTGAGAGGAGTGTGGCTTCCTCTTCCTCTGTGGCTCTAGTGCATGGCGCCTCACTAACAGACATCTGCAGAGCTGCAGGCTGGGTGACACCCAACTCATTCGCCAGATTCAACTATCTCTGATTGGAGCCAGTGTCCTCTCATGTACTTGCTTCAACCAGCCGGTATTAGGACCCGCTCAGGTGTCTTCGCTTGCTCGCCATTCCACTCCACGGACTGGATACGTGCGATATTTTCTTCAGATGAGCTTCCCGAAAGCCCTGAGTTCCTCCAGCACTTCTGACGTCGACGCCAGTGTCTATGCCTGTGCGTTGGCTAGGTGCCTCCGTGTGCATGGTTCCACTGTAAGCCTCTCTGAGCGTGTGTCTTTCCATTGGCAAGCCACCTTGCCTCCCCTGGGGTTGAAATATTCCACCCTACGGGCTGGACACCCCAGTGTTTTTCCATAAGCACCCCCTCACGTCTCATATGTGTATCCTTTATCCCTTCGGGTTGGAATTATTTGCATATTTCCACTGAGATATGCTTCCCAGTGTACCTTGGTATTCCTGTGTTAAGTAGGAGTCCTTCGTCCGTGCCAGCCTCACGACAGGGAGCTCAGAGTTACGCAGGGCACTGGAAGACAGCAGTGAAGGTGGTGTGATTAGACTGGAACCCCATTCGTCGTCACGACCGAACTCTTAGTGACTACGAAAGGGAACGTCTCGGTTACATATGTAACCCTCGTTCCCTGATAAGGGAACGGAGACGTTCCATCTTCCTGCCACTTCAGCTGTACCGCAGGGATCGCCTGACATCAGTCTTGGGTCCTCAGCGAAGAAACGAATCTGAATGTTGCCCACGTCCTCCTTTTATACCCACGAGGTGGAGCGGAGATACGCTATGCAAATTCCGCAGACCCATGGCATTTTGTAATACTCGAAGTTGATAAGCTTTCTAAGCGAAACCCCATTCGTTGTCACGACGGAACGTTTTACGTTTCCTACACAGGGAACGCGGGTTACATACGTAAACGAGACGTTTTCTGGTGCTGGATCACCAAAATCCTAGCTCACTTCAGACTTTAGCCTTTCAACAACCTTATTTTTCTATAGTTCTCAGCCTCGTTTGCAGTTTATCCTTGTTTCTGTGTCCTCTCTCCCTCTATCTCTAACAGCGCAACCCAAAATAAAGATCTACTGTGTCAATTTAGAGACTTTGTTGCACGGTCATTACTCAATATGTGGTGGACTACATTGAGCAAACATGCACACATCCACCTGGACAAACAACATTCTGTATACATCCACAACATAAGCACAAAAATCTTGGTCAAATTTCACTCCAAAATCATTATAATTAAAATACAATATGAAGCCTATTAGGAACAAGTTTGTTTTCATGACAATTCTCAGTACTATAATTTTAGGAAATAGTAATCAATCATTTCAATCATGTATACATATTGGGAGTGTTTGTTGTTCTGATTTTAATTAAACATATATGTGTCTGGACAGGACCATTTTCATTACTGATTTTCAACATTAATTAAAAAGTAAATGGATAGTTCACCCAAAAATGAAAATTCTGTCATCATTTACTCACCCTCAAGTTGTTTCAAACCTGTATACATTTATTTCTTCTGCTGAAAACAAAAGACTATATTTTGAAGAATACGGGTAGCCATCAGTTGCTGAGCCCCATTGACTTCCACAGTGTGGATATAAAAAACTATAGAAGTCAATGGGGCCCACCAACTGTTTGGCTATCCATATTCTTTAAAATATCTTATTTTGTGTTCAACAAAAGAAAGACATTATTAGAGGTTTGAAACAACTTGAGGGTGAGTAAATGATGACAGAATTTTCATTTTTGGGTGAACTATCCCTTTAAGTGGAAATGTGTTTAATCATGCTTAATCACGAACAAGACATTTCAATGGTTTCCCCTAGACTGATTAATGAGATTAAATGTAGAGCAAATAGAGATTTCCACTTAAATCTCCTGCTTCTCAGCAGCTTGATCCTGAGAAAAAAAACCCAGTATTATCTTACTCAGTTTGTGAACGTAAGTGTGTCTCAAACTTGTGCTGAGTTTTGCCAAGGCATCAAAGTCTGTGATCAAAAGTCAGATAATTGAGTACAAATTCAAATTAGAAGTTTCTATATATTGGTATTGATGATAAGTGTGATATTTACTAAATGAAATATTGATATCATGTTTTCAGACACTATGAATAAAAATTCTTCTAAGACCAAAAGATTGGTCTATACTATCCACAATCATTTTATAGCTAATTTTAAGGAAGATAAAAACAGGAACTCTGAAGACGAATGTACATACAAAATAAATAACATCATAACTAGAAAATATATGGATAGTATGTACTGTAAAATAGATGAGAGTAGAAAAAGACACACACGTTTTGAGAGGCAAAATATACACATACAAATATGACTGCATTGCAAACCATGTATATTTTCCCATTTAAAAGAGGCAGTATGATATCCATATGACAGACTAATTCTCATAATATATTTCAACAAATCCTATGCAAATCTAAGATGGCAGCACATGCAATGAGAGCCAATTCAGAGCAGCACTGTCAGCTTGACAACTCTGATATCTTTAATGTATGAGTCTCCATTTCTGTGGCGAGGAACTTGTGCTGGAAAACACAAAGATGTGTTTGTGTGTGTGTCTGTGTGTAGAGGAAGAATGAAAGGAGCGCTATCAATCATTTGACTCATCAGGGCGTTAATGTCTGCATGCTTGTCAGCGTGTGTGTGTGTGTGTGTGTGTGTGTGTGTGTGTGTGTGTGTGTGTGTGTGTGTGTGTGTGTGTGTGTGTGTGTGTGTGTGTGTGTGTGTGTGTGTGTGTGTGTGTGTGTGTGGGGATGAGATCAGGCTCATCTCTATGTCATTATGGAGCAGCTCATAGGTTATCAAGGGAGGTGAGAGCTATTTATAACGCCTCTCTCCTTTTCCTTCCTCTCTCTCATACACATGCTGTCCCTAACACATGTTCTCTCTCATTCGATCTTCCCATCATCCCTTTCTCCCCTTGACCAACTTCTCAAGGTGGGGCAGCAGACAAAAAATTTTTTTTTATAGACCCTATATGTTGACAGATTGCCAACACACTCACACAAACGTGTCAAGGCAAATAACCAATCACTGCAGTCAACTTATCATTTACTTTCAGACTGTTTTCACAAGTTCTACTATATACAGTAGTACAAGTACTACTAGATTTGTTTATTTGACTTGCCAGTGAAAAAAACAGGTCATACCATCTTAAGCTGGTCCAAATGGCTTCTGGGACATGGTAGCTGATTTATTGCTGGTCCAAAGTAACCTACCCATTCAAATCAGTTTGACCCAAATTATCAAATATTGACTTTTTGACTTCAAGGCTTCCCATTGTCCACAACAATATTTGAAAGCTCCCAGCCCTATTTTATTTTTTTTACTTATATTAATATACTACTCCTATTATACTCCAATATATACTTCTCCAATAATAAATACAAATAAGAAATATATATATATATATATATATATATATATATATATATATATATATATATTATATTATATATATAATATATTTCTATTGTTGTTGTTTTTTGTGCTTATTTGCTTAATTTTTTATTTTATTTTTAAATCGTGAGGCCCCTTGAAATTGGCTGAGTTCCACTGGTTGAAAACCACTGTGCTACCAGGTTGAAAGCAGGTCAACCAGCTGGCAGTTCAGTTGATCAATAAATTAGAAGCTTGGACCACCATGAAACCATGTAAATTTAGCTATCAGAAGCTGGTTTTATCTAGTTTGTATAGTGAGCTATGAGTGCTACCACAGTGTGTGAATGCAATTACTGTAGCATTTGTATATTTGCACTTCAATGTTTGACTGTTTAAGTACTTGCAGGGTACATGATGTTTGTGCTTTCTTAGAAGTTGCTTTAATAAGAAAACATCTGGACAGAATATAATGGCAAATGTAATATCCTCCAGACATACAGAATCAGAGAAATGAATTGAGTATTTACATGCAAACACAAATCTATGAAATGTTTTGATTTGCTATTTAACTTTCAACATATGCCAAGTTAACGTTTTGGAAACTAGCTCAAACAAGCTATAAATCTTAAAATAAGAGCCCCCCACATCTCTGTGAGTCTATTTCAAGTGCATCTTGTAAATGAAGTTGTATAGTTTTTCACTCACTCGGTGATCTCCTCGGTAACCGTATGTTCCACTTGTAGGCGGGAGTTAACCTCGATGAAGTAGTGCTTTCCATGTTTGTCCACCAGGAACTCCACTGTGCCTGCATTCTCATAGCCCACCTATGAAAAATGTTGCAGAGTTGTTGTGTTAGTTCATGCTATAATACATTTAGCATGTGAGCACATGTTGTTTAGGGACCACCTTAAATCTCTTTAAAACAGCTTTGGACCTCTCTTGTGTGCTCTTAAACATTAGGTGGATTCTAGTTGAGTCCCTGAAAACATCTAGTTCAGGGATGGGCAACTTCAGGATGTCCTGAAGAGTTTAGTTCCATACCTATTATCAAACACACCTGGCTGTAATTCACAAGACTTACAGATTTGTTTAGGTGTTTAAATGGAGATAGAGTTAATCTCTGCAGGACAGTTGCCTTCCTGGACCATAGTTGCCCATCCCTGCTCTACAAGCTGCATTGTGCTTTGGAAGGCATCCAGTAAAATTGGTTGCTAAGTTAAGACACTGCACAAAGACCCAAAACATCAGCTCCACAGCATGCAATAATCAAAAGATGCTTTCTGTTAGAAACTAGAAATAGTGGTAGCATTTTCAGAGATTTTGGTATGGAAATTTTGAGAAGATGAGTAAGTTTGATAACTTTATTTACATGTGCCTGTATCCCCAGGGGCTTCTGCTTGAGCTCCCAGAGGAATGACAGTTTGAACCCAACATGATGAGCAGAGATTTAGTTTAAAAAGCCCCAACTTTCCTCTTTTAAATCTCTCAAGCTTGTAGAAAAAACCCCTGAGGCAATTGGTTAATTCTGCTGAACAGCGTGGTGCCAGTAGAAGGAAGCAAAGAGGCGTCTGGTAAAAGCCATGAAATCAGCAGGACCACAGCCCAAAACACAACCCATGGAGCAGAAGATGTGATATGCAATATAGATATATATATATATATATACTAGGTGAGATGAAAACTGTCTCACATTTAACATGTAGGACAAAAACAGGAGATCCAAGATGCAGAACCTGCTTCTTCTAAAGTTTGCAACTCTCTTCTCATTTTCAGTGTCTTCTCTCTCTCTCTCTCAATGTCTTCCAAAAAAACTCATTCAGGCTTCTTGGATACACTTAAGGGATTGAAGATAATCCGGTGCCAAAATTCACTGTAATCTGATCCAATTTCTCCCCACAATTTAGCGTTGCCTACTAATCCCACATTGCAAGGAGCTTGCCAAAAAGCAGACGCTCACCCACACAACAACACAAACACAAGTATATAAACACAAATATAATTTCAAACATAGCTTGGTAAACTTACTCTGACATATTACAGTATTTACTACATCTACATATATCCATACTTTTAGATGCCTTACACAATGAGACTACTGTGATGCTGATTTGACAAAAAATAATTTACTCAACTCCCGCCCTTTTCCATTCATCCCTCCTTCTCACATCCCTAAACACCCCATGTCAATCGTGCCTGCAGGATTTGATGCTTTTTAATCTTAACAGACTAACATGACCATGAGAACAGGGTTCAAACTGATGTCAGCTAAACCACTACTGATAACAGGAGAGAGAGAGAGAGAGAGAGAGAGAGAGAGAGAGAGAGAGAGAGAGAGAGAGAGAGAGAGAGAGAGAGAGAGAGAGAGAAAAAATGAATGAATCAATGACAAACATATGAATTAATGAGCAAATCATGAATAAATCAATGAATTAATAAAACATTAATGAACAAATTAATTATGTAATGTGAGGTAAAACCTTAAGGCTTTTCTCATCAATTCACAAAGAAAATAAGAAAATAGCATTTTAGTTTTAGATGGTGTTGAATGTGTAATATGGAGCCTTCCTTCATACATGCACTAAATACATGCTGATGTTAATGCTTATATATTAAATTGCACCCACAGATATTTATCAAGCCTGAATGTCTCTTCAGAAACTGTAACTGTAGGTACAAATTGATAACACCAGAAGGCAGGAATTGATCTGATTCACGTGGATACACATGTGCCTACTGTCAATATGGCAAAATGGAAACTTATGAGAACATGTAAAACAACTCAATGATGCTGGACTTCTGACACACGCTAATGTGAAATTAATTGATTTTTTATATTTTTTTATATATAAAACAAAATAACTGAACTTTCAAGGGTTTTTATGTAGCATGATGGAAATATTCATTAAAAACTATAACTGACATACTATAACTGACATGTTTAAAATGCGTAACGTATATTTATACAATGAATCAAATTATGTATACTATTTTACACATTAAATGACATCATATAAATGGACATAGTTGAGTCATACATCAGGGTTAAATAACCCTATAAAATCAATCCAAACTCAGATAACCCAACAATAAATAAATAAATAAATTGAATAAATAAATAAATAACATGACATAGCTAGAGAATCATAAAAGCCAGATTAATAGCATGTACATGAGTTTCTTGGGGTTTTAACAGTTTAACACACTAGTTATAATAAATGGTCAAAGTGCTGCAAAGTTTTATAATATAAAGTTATATTCATATAAAGCCATCGTGTCTCTTCAGAAGACTTGGAGTTGGATTTTGGACTTTGGCTTTATGACCTTTTTTGGATCTTTTAAGTTTTAGGGGAATGGACTTTAAATGGAGGGACAGAAATCTCTCAGGTTTCATAAAAAATACCTTAATTTTTGTTTGGAAGATGAGCGAAAATCGTATAGGTTTGAGATGACATGAGGGTGAATACACACTGACAGAATAAAATTTTTTGGCTGAATTATACTTTTTTTAAATACAGTAAGCTGAGTTGTGGATAAAACTACTGTAACTCTGTATCGCGAATCACCGTTTAAATCACCGATACATCGTCACATTTTTATATCACGATATAACGATGTATTTTTGCACCCCTAATGGATAATGTTTTCAAAACATGTACGAGTGAGTGTTGATACTGTTTACTTTGCAATGCGTTAGCCAATCATAACAGTGGCCTAAAAATAGCCCCCCCTAAAAACACATATAAAGTAGTTGTTGTTTTTTTGTGTGTGTGCAAATAATTATTCCTCCAGATATCATTATAATATGCCGATTTGGTGCTCAAGAAACATTTCTTATTTTAAATCTTGAAAACTGTTGTGCTCATTAATTTTTTTTGGTAACTGTGAAATGAAAATATTTTTTCAGGATTCTTTGATGAATAGAAAGTTCAGAAGAACAGCATTTATTTGGAATAGGAATCTGTAACATTTTAATGTTTTTACTGTCATTTTGATCAATTTAATGGATCCTTGCTGAATAAAAGTATCAATTTCAGTTTCCTGTCACAGTTGTGTTTCTGTCTGAGTCTTGTTGTCACCAGTCACATGTCTTCCTTTGTTCTGTTTTCCCGCCACTCATCTGTTTCCATGGTTACTGTCATTTAGTTCATCTGCATCACCTGTATTTAGTTAATTATCGTCGTCATCATCATCATCAGTTTCACCTGTTCTGTTAATCAATGTTCATCTGTGTTTGTATTTAATTCCCTTCCGTTCAGTCAGTCTTGGTCAGTTCTACGTTGTATTTAGTGTGTGTGAACCTTCTGCCCGTCTGTACCTGTTTTAGTTATATTATTGTAGTAAACGCTTTACCTTAGAACTTCGGACCCCTCTTCTCCTTCTGCCTGCACCACACCGTGGCATTTCCATTATATACCCTATAATATACCGTCAGGTCACGGTGATGAATGGGAAGACATACTGATAGCTTTCTGCAGATACTACAGACCTCCTTGACCTGTCAATAGACCAACCTGTCACTTTCTAATCCTTTCACTAAAGCCACTTACTTTTACCCTGCAATTAGACATTTCTGCACAGTATTTGTTTTCAGCTGAATTCAATAAACGTTCCTTTATGATGCAGCGTCAAATAGGCAGGTTTTAACAAGAGTACCATAAGGAGAGGCTGGAAGAAAGGATAGATGGTGAAGTTAAGAGTAAGGGGGGTGGAGAGAGAGAGAGACGTAATCAGTGTCTTTTTGATCAGACGTGTTTGTGGTGACATGCATGATTATAATCGGCTCTCAAGCCGCTGCTATGGCGACAATGCACCTACAGATATGACCCAGAATACACAGATGAGAAAGACAGTGAACGGGTCCAAAGATAAGGATAGACACCAGCAGATGTGAATACATGAGTATAAAAGGAGAAGTATCACTATGGTTATTAGCACACATGATTGTTCGATCATAACCGGCAGTATGTCAGAACTCCAGATGTGCGCAGACTCAACTCGCTGCTTTAGTGACATCTAGAGAACACTGTATGTTATGAACTAATTAACTAATGAAACTATTTAACTGAATGTACGAAAGTATAATAAACAAGACAAGTTCAAATAAAACTTGTTATTATGAGGATCCGCTTTACTGTTTATAGATTTTTCAGACAATAATGCAGATGGCAGATTGTCTGTTCAGAATATGTTAGAGAAGCATTTACACAAACATGGCCTTTCATGCACTATATCAAGCATACTGCGGTCTCATTGAGCAAAAGCACAATATTGGGAAAACCACTGGGGTCATCCCCTCCTTCAATTAATTCGGCATTAGACCAAAGAGGAAGGAAATAAATATGGTTGGAAGACACTGATTATGATTCAGTCAAAAACAAAACAAGCTCGCTACAAAAGTGAATTGAGTGAATGAGTCAGTCTGTGAGTGAGTGAGTCACAGGATAGGTGAATGAGTCTGTGAGCAAGTGAGTGAGTGAATGAATGAGTAAGTGAGAGAGTGAGTGAGTGAGTGAGTGAGTGAGTGAGTGAGTGAGTGAGTGAGTCTGTGAGTGAGTGAGTGAGTGAGTGAGTGAGTGAGTCTGTGAGTGAGTGAGTGAGTGAGTGATTGAGTGTGTGAGTGAGGGAGTGAGCGTGAGTGAGTGAATGAGGGAGTGAGTAAGTGAGTCTGTGAGTGAATAAGTGAGTGAGTGAACAAATGAGTCAGTGAGTGAATTAGTGAGTGAGTCAGCCCGTGACTGAATTAGTCTGTGAGTGAATAAAGCCCCTTTCACATAGCGCGTTGATCCCGGGAAATTGCCAGGAAATTGCCCGAACGCCTTCTGTGTGAACGCAAACACGACCCGGGATTGATGCCGGGATCGATGCCGGGTTGGGGACCTAGTAACATTGCCGGGATCAGTCCCAGAATGCGCGCTGTGTGAACAAAAGCCGCAATCAATGCCGTGTCGTAATGATTACGCTGAAGTGAAGTGAAAGCAGGCTAGTGAAACGGTACGTAATGTGCTAGTTTATGATAGAATCAAAGAAAAAAATGCACAAGCGTGGTTTCTCCAGAGAGAAATCGCAGCTCATAAGCAAACTATAGACGCTGCTGAGACATTACATGTCACATCGATGTCACGTGTCTTTACGGGATTTTTACCGGTTGTGTGTGAACGCACTCTCTGATTGCGGAAAATCACTGGCAGTGTGAATGAACCAAAATCAAATGAACCCTTGTCAAATCCCGAGTCACTTTATCTGTGTATTTTCCAGAATCTCTGTGTGAAAGGGGCTTAAGTGACCAAGTGAGCAATTGAGTTAGTTAGTGAGTGAGTCAGTATGCGAGTGAATGAATCTGAGAGTGCGTGAGTGAGCAAACAACTTAGTGAGTGAATCAGTTAATGAATTAATCAGAGAGAGAGCGAATCCATGATTAATGAATGAGTCTGTGA
Organism: Siphateles boraxobius; assembly: GCF_051911475.1. NCBI lineage: Eukaryota > Metazoa > Chordata > Actinopteri > Cypriniformes > Leuciscidae > Siphateles > Siphateles boraxobius. The sequence goes on along the minus strand of NW_027508734.1, from coordinate 44,109,350 downwards.
GTAAGCAAAATAATGGAAATGAATGAGTCAGTGAGTGAATCAGTGTGCGAATGAGTCAGTGTGCGAGTGAGTCTGCATGTGAGTGAGCGATTGAGTCTGTGAATAAATCCCTAAATGAGTAAGTCACTAAGCATGAGATTGATATTGTCACTGAGCGAGTGAGTGAATCCGTGAGCGAGTGAGTCAGTGGAAGATTGAATGAGCGTGTGTGTGAATAAGCGAGTGAATAGCAAGTCAGTGAGCGAGTGGTGCATACCAATTTGCATACTTATGCACTATTCTATGCTATTTAGTAGAATAAATGTTGTGATTCAGTGTGCAAGTGAATGCGTCTGGGATTAAGTTGAGAGTGAGTAAGTGAATGAGTCTGCATGAGTAAATGAGTGAAGAGGTAAATCCTTGCTGTACTTCACAACTCTTTAGGAATTTTAAAGCATGTGAACAGATGTCATGGCAACACAAGCAATTAACATAAAAAAAATCTCATTCTCATTGATATGACTCATCATTTTTTCTTCTTTCCTTATTTTTTACCTTTCATCCACCCCATCACATCAGAGGAAAAACACTTTCTCTCCCCTTCTTTATCTCTGAACTGTAATGACAGGTAAAAATCTAAAGCTAAACACAATTCTTTGCTCTACACCTTTATCTTTCACATCTTCATGTTTACAACTTCCAATAACATCGAAACTTATGATCCAATCAAGCCGATTTGATCATCACCCAATCAGAACACAGCACGTTTACTCCCAGCAAGCAGCTTCTATATCCAGCTAACTGATATTATCTGTTTTGCCCATGCACAATTTAAATTTAAAATTTAGTATAATGGAGCTGGTGCATAGCAAGTCTTCTTGAGAAAATCTGGGGTTTCTTTTTAAAATAAATCCTAGCAATAACGAGGTTGAACATTTAATTTCATTGTCTTGAAATGCCTTATTATTTGCTGATATTGGAGCCAGTTGTTTTCTTAACCTTCTTGACACGTATCTTGATCTTTATGAATGCTTTTTAAAGCGCATATGACAACCTTAAGATATAGGTCACATTTTAATGCCAAGTGTAAACATCGCCTTTCTCTGTATGAATGTCTTTTCAACTTTGTGTTCCAATGTACATCCTTTGTTTTCCCCTCCCAATGAATTTGCTTTGTAAAAAAAATTGAGTCTGAAGTTCTGCTGAATCCATCAAACTGGCCCACAGACAAAACAATAAACATCATGGCAAATGTCCCATAATACGCAGTAAGACCCCAAAGCTTCAGCGAATATAATCCAAGGCATCCGAGCTAAACTGAAAAACAAACAAACAAAATGCATAACACCACCCCTTCCACACACACTACAGACAAAATCCCTCAAAAATTCCCCTGCTGGCAGTCTTATGGAATTAAGATTGATGTTCTCAGTCAGAATATGAAATAAGAGCCAGCAGATAAGTGCAGTCCTGAAGCTTGTTAACACCAGCAGGACATTCTACAGAAGAATATTTCTGCCAGTCTCTCCTCGTCTCTCTGTGAAATGCATTAAATATGAGCTCCTGCATGAACAGCTCAATTAGATGGCTTGGGGGAAGAAGAAAAAAAGAGCGATAAAGTTTGTGCACGCATTTTTCGGAGAACTTTGTGCATGCAGCTCACATCAGGTGTTATAAGAGCTTAAGAGCTTAGAGAATATAAGTGTATTTGTTGCTAAGTGTGTTTAGTGTTCACACCTTCAATCATGAAAATGTATAGATACACACAGAAGATGAGAGTACAAATGCAGTGAGCTGTGAAAAAGCCAGTTTATTTGTTGGTTAGTGTATGTTTAGAAGTATATGTGTTTCTAGTTGCAATAGTAATTGTAAGGAATTCCGGTAAAGTCAGCATGAAATTAATCTATTTTCTAAATGCATGTTATTGGTCTCATTGTGAACAATTTCATACAGCATTCTTCATTAAAAAATCTTATGTAAAAATCTCAACATATGTCAGATATCACCGATCATTTAGTCCGCTTAAAACCACGCCCGTAAGATCGCTATCAGATCTTTCTCGTTTTTTTAATGCAATAGCCACATCTCAAAATCTAATCAACAATCAAAAATAGAACCAACATTTCAGTAATGCATTATATGCAGATGTTCATCACAATATGAAAGAAAAAATCTGTCGCTACTTCTGTTTCATTACAACTCCATTAGAATAAGTCCATTATTCAAGTTAATTATCTTTTATTCCAATACTTTTCTTTTAGAACTGTTTGCGGAATGAAATATAATTCTTATTGCATTTCTGACCCGCATTAGTCTGTTTCCAATCATTCAGATTTCTATCGAATTAAACTGAATTTTATACCACTACAATTAACAACACACAAACAACCAGTCAGTAACTGCACAAGTCTCACAAAAGCCTCAAGTGCACCAAGACACATTAACAGTTATAAGAAACTTGTGATTCTGTAAGTAAATTACATCAATTCAATAACCTCTCTGACTGATTCATAAGGGATTTTGATTCACTAAACATAACAACTGCTCATAATAGTAAGTCGGTAGGAAGTTAGACTACACTGGTCACGCTGCATGTCTTTGATTCACTTAAGAGAACTAGCTCATTAGAGTCATTTGTTCATAATCAGATTACACTGGTCGTACTAAACTGTATGTTGTGATTCACTAAAAAGCTTTTGCTCATAAGAGTCGGTGATTCGTGAATCGCACTACACTGCTCTCTCAGAAGTGCAATAAACACCATAGATATGTATATGTAGATCCCACAATCGACCATATACATCACATAGAGCTAGACGCCCTATTGGCCGCTGTGGCGCAAGAAATGCGGCCGCCATCTTAAACCGGTCATACTCCTATTTGCGTTGCATAGCAGCAGTAGATGCCAGAGCACTGTGCAGCATATTCCTGCTCAAATCGGCGGACCATCACTCGGGGATTACTTTTCACAAGTAATATTTAACATTTAACATTACCATACTATTGGTTGCATTTTGTGAATAAAATATTCAATGTGTCCTGTATCGTAGCTACGTGTATGACCTTTGCAGCAAAAAAACCCGCATGAAAATCAGTTCGGTATTCAGTAAGATATGATTAATTAAATGCGCTGGCAGCTCATTGCACCTGCCAAACAGATTACACTGAGCGGAGCGGGTGACCGGTTTAAGATGGCGGCCCCACGGCTCGTCCGCGCCAATAGGCAGTAGCAGTCGATAGGGCGTCTATCTATATGATGTCTATGCAATCGACCACTCGCACGTCAGTGTGGGCCACCTTAGAATGGTCAGCGTGTCGTCGCTCACAGTAAGAATCAGTGATGCCACAACATTGCTCAGCTTCTGGTTGTGAAACCACTGAGATATAAATTCACAAAAAAAATTAGATACATTTCACGGGTGAGAATGTGTTGGTTTGTGCTTTTAACTGTATTAACTCAATATTACACGTTTTTACTGTGGTACCTTTAATGTTTTTACCTTTACAACGGTAACTTTTCAATGTTGTGTCAACTGACGACTTTTTGTATTGTGTTAGTTCAGCAAAATTCATACATGCGTCGAACTACAGTTGCTTCGTCAACTTGCTCTCGAATGTTCACGGACCGACTCAAACTTTAAAATTAAAATTAGAGCAAAAAAGCAGTTCTTTATCCTAGTGTCTAGGAAACTTTACATAAGAAGAACTCCAGTTATCTACGCCATGCAGGCCTATGTAGCATACATGAGTGTGTAATAAGTCTGTCCTAGATTCATGTGGGTTTATATTTACAGTATGTATGCTTAAGTAAATAAGACACACAAATCGTTTAACGGAATGGAAATTGATTAACTGGGAATGGAGATGAAATTTTCTCTCTTAACAGCCTATCCTACATGTGTTTGTTTGAGTGCAGGTCAACTGCTCGCTCCGAGCCTTTAGGACAGGGTCCCTACAAAAGACCGGCATTTATAACACCAGCGGCCCGTCTGTTTTAGTGAGATCTGGCAGTCATTTGCGCAACACCCACTTTGCAACACTCCACACAGCCTTAGGGAAGAGCAAGCAGAGAACGAGAAAGACTGCAGTATGCTGAAGAATGGTTTGTATTTCTCTGTAGGGAGTAGAGAGGTGAGATGTGAGAAGAGAATGATAGAATCGGGTTATCTCAGGCTTCTGTGTTATTTGATGAGCTGGTTTTATCTGTAATCCTTCCTTGAAGATTTATTCATGAATTTTGCTTGCTATAGTCAATCACCTCATGTTAATAGCTTTAAGCTGCAAAATTCATTGTCATCAAATAACTATTTGGAAATCTGCAAGCGGGAGAGAGACAGTGATATCAAGAGCGAAAGAAAGGGAGGACATGTGTTTGATCACATTTACAAAATCGGCGATCACCCTGACTCTAATTCAGACACATACGCATCAGATAAGCAGGGCTTTAAACTGGATGTTCAAGCCAAATGTATGCAAATAGCTCATGTGTTGTAACAAATCTTCATTCGAAGTCTAAATTACACAGTATACCACATGTGGTGTGTTAACTGCATTTGTCAACAGAGTTTTTGTACTCCCCGTTCCTTTAAAATGCGCTACTTTATGTTTGAAATCAAATGCGTTGCACACAAACCCCTGAAAGAAAGACCAAAAAAAAGAGCGAGAGATATCAACCAACAGCACAGACACTGAGCAATCCAAACTGCTGATGACAGCAAGCTGCCGGCTATTCTGTTGTTTATCCCTCGGTTTCTGCTGTTTATGAAAGGTTAAGTGCACTTAGCGTTTTATTTAGCAAGGGGCGGTTGGATGAAGGCAGAGAGAGGTGTGAATCTACGGAGTGAAGGAAGCAAAGGGAAGGGAGGGACAATGGGCCTTTTCTTTCAAACACAAAGAGATTCTCACACCACTGGCTTAATCTCAGAATTCAATCTTTTTGACCACAGACCACAAGACTTTCAGATGGAAATTTTATTGAAAATAAAATAAAGCTGTGTGAGAGCAAGGACAAATGACTTGTGGTGCCCTTTAAAGTGCTTACATTGCCAGTCGGCTGTAGCCATTTAGATTTCAGCCATGTCAACAACAGCAGCCAGAAGTAATAAATCAATTCAACAGTTCTGGCCATCAACAGCAGAGCACAACTCCACAGTGGGAGCCTCAGGCCTGTGTGCGTGTGATGCCACAAAATGTATGTTTATTTTGCAACCAAGGGAACGTCCTTCACAGTACAGTACTGACTGTCTCCTCACTGCTGTTTCCACCCCAACCAATGTTTACTCCTTTATTCATTCACGTCTTTCATCCTGTCCAGAAGATGCATTTCTTTTTTACTATATCCTCACTCTCTTTTTCAGTCTAGCCCCATTTAATTTAGTTACACGTTATAAAATGAACAGTTTTAAGATTAATGTCCACATGTTCTTTTTAAATTGTTGTTGCTGCAATTTGTTAAAGTTATGTAACAAAGTAAACTGTCCCCTCAGAATGCTTAAGAATTAACTATGCACTGTTGCTTGCTCAAAAGCTCACAAGACAAATGTACACAGTGTTTTAAATGATGCATTTCAGAACCACGGACAGCAACATAATTAAGACACAGAAGCAGTTAAAAGGATAAAGCTTTCATTACCAAAAGATAGAGTCTTACAAAGACATTATGGGGACCATGCAGAGTTCAAATCTGTAATGATTATACTTAATTTTCAGTACTAAGACAACAGTCTTATGTTGTTTTTTTTGCAAATGTCAGAACCTGCAATTGTGGTTAAATGGTACGGCCTAATTAGGTGGGAGTTATTTTCTATTTATTGTATTGTTTTTTTATTAATGTTTAAAAAAATATATAAATACACGCAATTAACGCAAATATCTAATCAGCCAATCACATGGCAGCAACTCAATGCATTTATGCATAACCACTCGTTACAACCAAGGTATGCAGAAGAGCATCTCTGAATGCATGTCGAACCTTGAAGCAGAAGGGCTACAGCAGCGAAAGACCACACCAGCTGCCATCCTGTCAGCTAAGTTTGGGAAACTGAGACTACAATTCACACGGCTCACCAAAACTGGACAATAGAAGATTGGAAAGATGTTGCCTGGTCTGATGAGTCTCGATTTCTGCTGCAACATTCAGATGGTATAGGGTCAGAATTTAAAGTAAACAACATGAAAGCAGCATGGATCCGTCCTGCATAGTATCAACGCTTCAGGCAGATATTTTACTTTGGGCCCCTTAGTACCAATTGAGCATTGCTTAAACGCCGCAGCCTACCCGAGTATTGTTGCTGACCATGTCCATCCCTTTATGAGCACAGTGTACCCATCTTCTGATGGCTACTTCCAGCAGGATAACATGCCATGTCACAAATCACAAATAATCTCAAACTGGTTTCTTGAACATGGCAATGAGTTGACTAAACTCAAATGGCCTCCACAGTAACCAGATCTCAATCCAATATAGAGCACATTTGGGATGTGGTGGAACTGAAGATTTGCATCATGAATGCAACTGCGTGATGCTATACACATACAAGTCAATATGGACCAAAATTTCTGAGTAATGTTTCCAGCACCTTGTTGAATCTATGCCATGAATAATTAATGCAGTTCTGAAGGCAAAAGGGGTCCGAACTTAGTTCTAGCAAGGTGTAAATATTTATATACTACCCTTCAAATATTTGGGGTCAGTAAGAGTTTTTCAAAATAAATGAATGCTTTTACTCAACAGGCATGCTAAAATGTATCAAATGTGACAGTACAAGCATATATTACAAAATACTTTTATTTCAAATAAATGCTGATCTTATGCTTTTTATTTATCAAATAATCCAGGTTTCCACAAAAATATTAACAAGCACAGCTGTTTTCAACATTGATAATAATAATAATAATAATAATAATAATAATAATAATAAAAGTTTCTTGAGCACCAAATCTTCGTTCTGAAGGACCAGAAGAAATTGTACAGTTATTTTAATTGTAATAATATTTCACAATATTTTTTTTTACTCATTTTTTGATCAAATAAATGCAGCTTTGCTGAGCATAAGACACTTCTCTGAAAAACATTTAAAAAATGAACTGACTCCAAACATTTGAACGGCAGTGTATAAAATATAGAAATAAATAAAATATATGGATTTGTCAGCTAGTCCTTTGGGAAAAGATCCAGTGCTTCCTCTGGCTAGTCGATCCCTACATCTCAGTCTTGTTAGTAACAATGGAGGGATTATTTAGGTCTAATACATGTCTTTCCTTTTGCCAGCCGACAGAAAAGGTGTCAGACTTCCATTCTCGGTCATGTCAAAAACAGCATGTCTTTAGCCTGCAAGACCCCCAGGACACCGACCAAGTTGTCAAGGTCCTAGAGCTTGCGAGGCTACTCAGGTGAAGGCTAATGATTACACAGGAGAGAAAGAGCCGAGGGAACGGCGTAGACAGAGGAGGACATCAGCATGTCGTGCTACTCCTATTAGGATCCGACCCTCCTGAATTCCATCAGCTGTTACTGGCTCAGTAACAGATAAGAAAGTGAATGTAAAGTAAAGCTTTTTCCACAGACACATACTCAACCAGAACTCTCTGCAATGGACACCGACCAAGAGGGCGGGTATAATTTATTATCAAATTAGTACAACATTATCATAAATGGCCTATATTTCATGTCATGAAGGCCATAAGAATAAAGAAAGCTGATGGTTGGGCTACAATCCAAACAGAGACTGTAATGTAGCTAGAGAGCTTTACCAGAGCTCTACAGATCAATTCTACTGGCAAGGCAAGAGCATTAGTTGTGGGATTTTAGGGGTTTTGTGAGTTAAAAAAAACTACTAAGACGACTGCCAACAATAGAGATTTTGAAATAATGGGGCCGCTACCTAAATCCAGGGTCACGAGTTCAACCTTGTCTTAGTGGATTATTCCATCCAGAAACAGGAATTCCTGAAATCATTAAAGCGATGTGGAACCAACAAACCTCTCTGCACAGGTGTATAAAAACTGGCACAGAACTATCAGCAGACTTATTTATCACCCAATATTTAGACTTTTTAAGAATACAATAACTATGGTCTAAACTAGACTTTGGCTGCTCTTACTTAAAATTCTCAGAGAAGGCATTATGAAAAATGTCTGTTTTCAATACAATAAAAGTCAATGGGGTCCAGTATGGTTTGATCATTCTTCAAAATATCTTTCTACAGAAGAAAGTCTGTCATGCAGGGCTGAAACAACATGAGGGTGACTAAACGATAATAGATTATTCATTTTTGGATGATCTATCTTTTTAATGATTGAAATCAATAACACAAAACACTGCAATTGGACAATTATGTCTCTCTGTATTTCACAGGGTGTGAGGATGAAAGCTAAAGTCTTTAGGTTTTAGGATCTAAACGTTGCTTGATTGGTCACTATTACATAAACAAGAACACAGGAAAACCGAAAAGGCAAAGATGTACAAAACAAAGAACTGCATGGTAATAGTCTGTCATGCACAACCAAAATCCGAAACATGGACATTGTTAGAACAAGACTGGCCCCTGAAAGAGGGAAGAAACTGAGCTCACAAATATCCATCAGTCACATTCCAAAGCTGTCATATGTGCCTATGGTTCGTATGAACCAGCAACAAAACCTATTTAGTATTTTTTTTTTTTCAATTGTCTCTCACCTCTGCTTCCACAGTCTCACATGTCTCCTAGATTTATTTATTTTCTCTTTTTTCTATCCAGTGATGCCACTATCAAATGTAACTGCTTTCACATCAGCAATCGTGTGACCATTCAATAAAGCCCTTAAACACCTTTGTAACATCTGTAGGAGCACAGCAGGCTATTAAACTTGCACAACCAAGTGTTGGTATACCTCCAAAGATGCTAAAATACACGCACAGAATACTTATACTGTAATCTGAGAACAGTAGTGACAAAAACTGGATTTCTACTTTGAAACAATCAGAGGCTAACACAGGCCTATAACCTTGTGAAGATAATGAATGAAAACAGGGAAATCTTAATTAGCTTGTGTTGTTAGCTCGCTGTATAAATGAGATATTGCTTACTTTGAAGAATACATGTACAAAAAGTAATTACTGGGTCATTTAAGGTGGACAAATTTTCAGTTTTCAAAACAATCTAGACGAACACTTGGGGGTGGCCTGAAAAAGGCCTGAAATCAGTGTGAATGAAATACTGCCACCTGTTGTAAATGTACCTACATTACAAATTGTACAATAAAATGATAGGGACTGAGAACAAGCAACACCTTGCCAAGTTTCATCAAGCCAAAAAATAGAACAATAAACCCATCCTGTCTGCTGCACCTGCCCAATATTGATTTATCCTCTCTCTCCATCTTTATCTGTCATCTCTTGCTCTCTCTCTCTCTTGCCTGGATGTCGCTCTTTCCCTCTCTCTCTTCACCTTTTCTCAGCTACTGCCAGCATCACTAATATCATTTCAAAAACATACAAATTTGACTCCTACAGGGGGCAAGTGACTTATCAAAACTGACAGCATGTGGTTTATCAACAGATGGGAATTGGTGCTCACGTACACACCTTGTAATCACTGGGTGGCGAGTCTATCTCTCCAAATCCGTAATCATTCTGTTACTAACTCTAAGGTCAGAGGAGATATCTAAAAAAGTGTGTGTGTGTGTGTGTGTGTGTGTGTGTGTGTGTGTGTGTGTGTGTGTGTGTGTGTGTGTGTGTGTGTGTGTGTGTGTGTGTGTGTGTGTGTGTGTGTGTGTGTGTGTGTGTGTGTGTGTCTGTGTGTGTTATAAATCATAGAGAATTATTATTATTTTTTTATTTTTTTTGAAAATGTAAAAATGCAGAAAGTTTTCTTTGATGGGTAGGTTTATGGGAAGTGTTAGGTAAGGGGATAGAATATACAGTTTGTACAGTATAAAAACCATAACGTTTATGGAGATTCCCCACAAAGATAGCGAACCAGACGTGTGTGTGTGTGTGTGTGTGTGTGTGTGTGTGTGTGTGTGTGTGTGTGTGTGTGTGTGTGTGTGTGTGTGTGTGTGTGTGTGTGTGTGTGTGTAAGCTTGTACTCAGTTTCGACAGAGCAAGCAGATCAACACAGATTAATCTCTACACTTTCCCAGCATGCACCAGGAGGGTTTCCCTCTCCCTTTATTTTCTTCCCCATTGTTTTCTCATATAGTTTGTTACATTTTCAATTTAGGCCCAAAAGTCTCAGACCATAATTCAATTATTTTAATTAATTTAAATTCAATTGAATATTTACTAAGGTGCCAAAATGCCAGATTTACAATGTGCCATCAGACTTGTACATTGTCCATAAATAATCACACACATGTAGCTATCAAAATATAAATAATCACACACATGTAGGTATCAAAATATAAATAATCACACACATGTAGGTATCAAAATATAAGCTATCAAAATACAAACTTTGTTACTTATCATCAACGGATGAAAAAGAGGTAAAATATTGTAAGAGATATAGAGAGAAGGTAAAAGAAAAATGATGTAGGCACTGGCAGTGCCACACATATCTCCATAATGACAGACAATCCTGAAACTTTACTACCAATAACTCCTTGATTGCTTTAATCTCCATTTATCAGCCTCTGCTAAACACATCAATAAATAAAACCTATACCTTCCTCTGTGACTGATTCTTTTGATAGAGCAGCACTGAGATTTAGCAGCATATGTTAATCATTCAATACACACATAAAGCAATGTAGTTCAGAGAAATCTGTGCTCGGGTGGACATCCCTTGAGGGTGTGTGTGAGCATGTGACCAGGGATAATGAAATAAGAGAAGGTACTATAACCTTGAGTTGATTGACTCACACCGTATAGAAGAAAGTTTTTGAAGGGCATGCCAATTTGTTGCCAAGAGAAATTTACAGTATGTGTGAAAGCTGTGGTCACACAGGTTGTATAATGTATGTCAATCATTTGATTTCAGTACTGTACCTGTTTGGCCAGGTTGACCGCGTCTGAGGTCAGTCTGTCTCTGAGGTGAGAGTCGAGCTGGGCAGCAGGAGCGATCTCTACCACTTTCTGATGTCTCCTCTGGATAGAGCAATCCCTCTCATACAGATGAATTACATTTCCATATTTATCACCTGTAAGTGAAAGCGAGAAGAATAAATATTGATAGAAGGGACAGAGAGAGGTGCAAAGAGAACGTTTTAAGGTTGATTCTTAAATGGGTTACTCCCACAATTCAGAATATGTCCTTATCATATATATCTGAATATCAATAGTGTATAAAATATTTTCTTATTTTAAGATAATATATATAATGAAAATACATTTTTTTTTTTATCACAATTAAGTGAACATAAACATGAAATGTTAATCAACAACTCTGGCTTGAGCCTAGGCCATAACCACCATAGACACTGAGAATGAAAAGTCCCCTCTAATAATTAGAAATGGCCAAATTGTCCCCCAAATATTTGATTCAATGCTATTTTGCACAGCTCTGTTTGTTGTTTGGATGACAACATTTTTTAAAAGTTAAATTTGTAGGCTGGTATGCCTCAGCGGCGAATAGACGAACGTGAATTCCAACACGACACTATAGTTTCAACGGTGGAAGAGAGCATGTTGATGTAAGTGATGTAAGTAGGTAAACTTTTAGAATTTGACAACTATTTTGCAATAGAAATGTGAAGCACTTCAACTCAACTGTTTTATAAAATGTTGCTGTTTTCACTTGAAAATATGCTATCATCTATTCAGTTCATGTAATTCATAACTGAATATGACAAGGCAAGAAATGTTTTGCGTTTTTGAAATTACAGATATACGAATAAGCGTAATGTGTGCATAATATAAAATATTCTTTGCAAATAGTTAAAACTGATTACTTAGACATAGAACTCATTTTATCATATTACTTTTTCTTTATTCCCTTAAATCCCTTTTAATTATCTAATTCTTTGAAGTAAAAAGACTAATACTCAATGCCCACACCCCAACCCACCCAAAAAACAAACAAAAAAATAACAACAACCAACAACCAACAACAACAGCAAAAAAAACCATCTTGGTCCCCCCAATGTTCATGACATGGTTGCGGCCTTGGTTTGAGCAGATGTTGTCACATGGAAAGAAAAAAATAACATTTTCAGAAGTTTCTAAACTCCTCATCCTCTAACCAATATGTTTTCTTGTGAGTTAAGTTTTACTTTGTCATAATTTCATACTGCAGGTCTTTCCTGTGTCCTCAATTGAACTTTTAATTCACTTAGTCTTTTGTATCCCTTTAGCTATCAAAAGCCTGGAAGTGACACCATTTTTTATGTGAATCCAACACAAAACTGAACAACATAATCGTCTTTTAGTGAATACTTTTTTTGTTGATACTATCCTTTCATTTTAAGTTAATTCCTTTGTCTAGTATCTCAGATATTTGTCTATTTATCTTTTGGTATAATATTCATATTGGAGGACAAGAAGACATGAAACCAGTTTATCTGAGAGTGAGAGAAAGGGAGAGAAAAAGAGCATGTGGTTGTTGTTCCCTGGACACACACAGACCCATTCTCTGTTAACAAGCCGAATTCAATTCCAGCTGTATGTTATCGACTATGAGCTCTGTTCCAGACGAGCAAATCACGTCTAATGAGCCAAAATACTCAGATATAATGGCTGAAATACACCAGAGAGAAGCTAATAGATCATAGTAAGCAAATATGTGCACATGGCCTAGGGACTTGCAAACAAATTCTTATATTATCCATCCCTCTCTGTTTCATTTGTCAACCCGAACATGTACAAACACAAAATGCACACCTGGATATATATACTCACCAAGAATTTGTACTTCAATGTGTCGTGGTTTCTCGATGAACTTCTCAACAAACAGAGCACCATTACCGAATGCCGCCAGAGCCTCTGAATAGGCTCTCTGATAGTTCTCCTCTAGCTCCTGCCAATCAGTCACAGTTTAATAGCACAATAATTAAAAAAAACAATGACCAAAATAATCATCATCATGTATATACCATTCAAAAATGTAGGGTCAGTAAGATGTTTTAATGTTTTTGAAAAAAGTCTTTTCTGCTCAGCAAGGCTGTGCATTTGATTAAAAAGATATGAAAAATGGGGGGGGGGGGGGGGGGGGGACAAGAAAAAACAGTAATAATGTGAAATATTATACCAAATGAAAATAATTGTTTTCAGTTTTAATATTAAAAAAAAAAAAATTATATATATATATATATATATATTCTTGTGGTAACAAAGCTGGATTTTCCGCATCATTACTCTAGTCTTCAGTGTCAATTGATCCTTCAGAGATTATTCTAATATTATTATCTGATATAACGTAATATAATTAAAGCCAGCCATAGTTTAAAATTGAAATAACCCAAAGGGTCAATTCAAGTACATGTCTGATAAAAAGGAGATTCTGAATAATAGAGAAAAAAATGTTAATGATTGATATTTTTAAAGGAACAGAGACCACACACACACCCTAATGCCTTTTGTTGAGCACTCAATTGTGTTCATGAAAGATTGAGCTTGATTTACTTTCATTTCTTTTCTGTGAAGTAGTTGAAGAAGTTTTTTGATGTTCGGAAATCACGGTGCAAAATGTAAAAAAAAAAAAAAAAAAAAAAACTCTTTACAAGACTTTACAAGACAAAGCTTGTCAACATGTCTCACAGAGCCTTATAGATGGAGGTAATCAAACACTTTTCGCAGGTGACAATATAGGCAATAAAATATAGACAATAAATACACCAAATGAACTATGCAGAGCTGTCAATGTCCATGTGATAGTTATACCCTGGAGTAGTAATTGTCACATGTGCATGTCCACATGTCAAGTGGAGCACATTAAGCTTAATAATAGAGTAACACAATTGAAAGCAGTCGTAAAATAGGCAGTAGCCATTGACATAAAATAAACATTATATGCTGTATAGACATGAGCAGAAAAGGAGGCCCATTAACAGGTGTGATCGACATGGCTTGGTGGGCTAGCCTTGAAACAATTAACAGTTATCTGACAAAGAGGAGCAGGGCACTACTGGCCATGATGTCAGATTGTGTTTTTCAAATGGGAAAAGGTGATTTTGTGGATCTAGCGAGAATGTTTTTGAGCCCTAAAGTGAAAAAGTGATGTGTGCAATTTGTTACATTTTAAATTACTTTCCCCTCTTCCAGTTTGATTTGTAATTTTTAATTTGCAGCACTCTGTATATTTAGATGGCTGGCCTGCTATCATTACAGTGACATACAGTATGTGGTTTTCTGATTCCCTTGTCATTTATTTTGTACGCCTTCATGGGCCAGAAACTTCACTGACCTCATAATCTCTGACCACCCTCATCCCACGGCCTCCTCCTCCATATGCAGCTTTAAAGATGATGGGAAAGTCATGTGTTTTGGCAAACTCATGAGCCTCTTGAAGAGATGAGATGGGAGCGTCTGTTCCGGGAACAACTGGAACACCTTCACACCACACACACACACACACACACACACACACACACACACACACACACACACACACACACACACACACACACACACACGCACACAGACACACACACACACACACACACACATTTACAAAGCTATTTAAATGGGGCACTGCATCACATTTGGTCTTGAGATAAAATCCAGAGTCCTCTAAGTCTGAGACCAAGACAAGACTCCGGTCAAGACTTAAACAAAACAGAGACCTTAAAAAAATGGTCTTGAGACCAAGACCGGTCTCGAATACTACTACAACACTTCCAGGTACATCAGATTAAACCAGGAAAGACCAGCTAACAACCTTTAAGTTGTTTTGTCAAGCGCAAATTTTGAAGAAATTAGGACTCTCCCTGACTAGTATATACGTATATAAGTTTTATTTTACACTGAAGGCCTCATTTTGTGGTCACATTTCATCATAAGTGAAGGAAATGAAGGACATGATTTTTTATTTAAATAACTGTGAAGAATTAGCAAAATGCAGCATTATATTTGGTATGAGAGAGCATCCCCCGTATTTCCCAAAGAGACTTGTTATATTTTATTTCTAATGACCACACACAGGAGTATACACTTTATTAAGGTAATGAAATAAATAGAATTAATATGTGTGAGGGAGTCTGTTCTCCATTGAATAATTAATTCAATATAATTCTCTATAAGTTTTATTAATTTTTCAATAACAAGGACATGTAACATAACGTTCATTGGGGTGTTCTTGTTACTACTAGAAACAAGGTTATATCATTCTGACTGTCAGACTTGACAGGTATTCATGTAAATGAACATGCTGGTTATGTCTGAAATGAACATAAACAGATGCGACAAAAAAGGATATGTTTCAAAAGATCGGATTTTTTGCCTTGCAGAGTTAAAGCAGCCATGGCGTAATTAAAGAAAACTCTCTCTTGCCATCATAAATTGTTCATTATATGGGCCCAGTTTGATATAATTTGATTTGCTGAGCTCTGATTTAAGTTCTACAGCACTGAAATTTTTGCTGTTTGTTTCTGCCTGTTCAATTTCTGACCAGCAGCGCCAAATCACCATTCTCAGGACGGAAGTTAGGGCAGAACGGAATCGGTCTCCATCGCTAACCTAACCAATAGTCCTTGAGTCTATAAGCTGTACCTTAACATCCCTTCTGAGACTGCTGGTCTGAAACTGCTGTCATGGCTCCGCGGATGGATTAGTATTTTGCAGTGACTCTTTCTGCCAGTTACATTGTTACACCAGTATTGGTGATGTCTTATGCAAGGGTCACACGACTTTGAGCACACAAAATTTCTTGCAAAATCTGATCGGATTTCAATCAGATATGCACAAAAATCGGATTTGGAATAAGTCTGAAACTAGAATTTGAGGGCAAGTTGACGGTTCAAGTTGACTTTAGCAGATGATTTTCACTGGAATTAGTTTATCATTAATGTTAGATATTTCTGCATATGGATATTGCATTTTGAGTTATAGCTACAGAAAAACACAAGCTTTGACATTGTCACCTGTGAAAGGTAATCCCATTTTAACTGAAATGTATAGCTTGGCGGTTATTTCAACCATAGAATTTCAACTAGGGATGCTAACCGATGACCGTTTGACCGATGGTTGACCGTATCAACGTTAACCTATCAAAGTTGTCGGTAGTCGGTTTAAAAAAAAAGTGATCTCTAAATTAGGCTATTATAGACAGTGGACTAAACGCTACTACAGTTAGCCATCTCATTCCAAGATATTTTTGTGTGAAGTGAACAAATCCCTCACACTCAATTTTTCATAACTCGCCTGTTTGTACTAACCAATAAAAAACATTTGGCGCGAGGTCACAGCGTTTGGGTTCGCACACTCACAAGGTTTGCGAAAAGTAAAGGCTACCGGCTAAAACACTGGAGGTTAGAGCCAGGGCAGACGACAGGATGAAGCGTGCAAAGAAACGTAGTGTGTGGGACCATTTCACCAAAAAGAATGACACAGTAAGTTGCAACTTGTGTGATACAGTCCTTAAATACAGTAGTAATACTGTAGAAATACATTACATCTACATTTCAGTGGTAACAGATAAGGTGATGATGATCATCATCTTTCTTTATTATTGTTAGAACTAACGTTACCTCAAACTAAAGCGGAGTCTCTTCGGAGCTGTCATTTTCTTAAATGAGCCGCTGCAATGTTTCAAATGAGCTTCCAACGCTAGACTAACGCCTTTATTTTCAACGCGATCACCTTGTACCCAAACCATTTCAAAACTAAGGAGCCATTTGTCCTCTGATTACATACAAGCTCCTCGGCGCCGCGTTTGCGGGACTCATGTTTCGCGCTGTAGGGGATTTTAAAAAAGTGACGTGAGTGGAAGCGCTGTGTGTGTGTGTGTGTGTGTGTGAGCGGGAGGCAGAGAGAGATACGACAGAGTTGCGAAATTTCAGGCGCGGCTCGAATTGGCTTTATGCACAGCTTCACTACTTCCTGAACTTCAGCCAGCCCTTTGTTTCCTGTCTGTCATTATTGGACAAACTGATTAATTCAGGTGTGCCTGGCCTCAGTAACAATAATCAGGCACACCTGGACTAATCAGTTTGTCCAATAATGACAAACAGGAAACAAAGGACTGGCTGAAGTTCAGGAAGTAGTGAAGCTGTGCATAAAGCCTATTGGCTGTTATTTCAAATAGCGTGGCATATTTAAAACAAATTGGTTAACCGGTTTCAACCGGCTAATGGGGCTCGGTGGTCGGTCAAGAAAATTTTTAGTTTTCGCCATTCCTAATTTCAACCATAGGCTGCAAAATGCTGTGGCATTTTCGATGAAAATCCGTTGATTTGTTAGTATGAGTGATGAACAGCAAGTTTAGGGTTGGGTATCGTTTGAATTTGAACGATTCCGATTTCGATTTCGATTCCTTGTTTCGATTCCGGTTCCTAATGATTCTCGATTCCGATTCTTTTAAGAGGCAGGGTCAAAAAAGTTTAGGATATTTTAAATGAGCTAGCTAACCAACGATCTTTCTGAAGGAAATACTCTAACCTTCTCCATCAATTTTAATTCTATGAACGTTTTACTTTTTATGAACTTTACTATGAATTTCTCACAGGGTTGTTTTCAACTACAATATAAATATCAAATCTATGAACTTGAATATAATTATTATAAATTATGAATATATTTTCATAGGGGTACACTTTCCTCAAGAGAGCTTTATTTTTGAAAACGTCATGAAAACACATGAGTGTATGATGCTGCAGGTACTTAAACATGTTACCGTGCTCCCACTGATGGGCTAACCTAGTGCAGAATAGCAAATAAACAATAAGAAACAACTTGTAAAACCTTCGTCATCTGGTGAGGAGAGAGCAACCAGCGAAATAACCTGTGCTCCGAACGGCGTCGAGAGCACTTTTGGAACATATCCATGCCTTGGTTTGATGCTGCGTTCACACCAGACCCGAATGGGGACAGGCCCGCTTTTCAGTTTATAATGTCTATATTTATATAGACGCGAATATTGCTTTTTTAAGTGCGTCAATTTCGCTCTTGACGCGCAAATGGATTCAGAGTGTTCAAGCGTATAACTAGACGCGGTAGGCGCGAATTTGACGCGCTATTAGCAGCATTAGGACGACTCTCGAGTTGCTTCGCTCGGTTATGCCAACACTTCCAGTGGACGCTTCTTTGTTGGTGTTCAGCGGTTTCTTCTTCCGGTCGGCGGACTGTGAATCGAAACTAGGAATCGAAATTTAAACTTTTGAACAATACCGGGAAAATCGCAAAGCTAGTCCCGGCTCCAATCGATACTCGATACTCGATACCCAAGCCTAAGCATGTTGATTGTTCCAATGTGGTGGACGCATTGATGTGTCTAGAGCAAAGGATGCGATATCCAAGTACACATATGCTGTTTACACCCCTCCCCTATGTAGAAAGAGATCTCACGGGTAGAGTTTATCAGGTACCTGCTTGTATGGCCAGGGCACGGGCTTCCACTTTATCCCCCATCTTGCGCACAACCTCTGGGGAAGGTCCAATGAATCTCACCCCGGCTTCAGCACAGGCTTGGGCAAAGTCTGCTCGCTCTGATAAAAAGCCATAACCAGGGTGGATCGCATCCACATTATTTTCCTGAGAGGGACAGAAGCACAGGCAGAGAAATACACAATGGATGAGAAATAGAAAGACAGAGCGAGAAATGAGAGCAGAATGAAAAAACATTAGCCAGGGATATGTATGTGGCACAGCAGTCAGGCCTAATTATTCTGATGCTGGAAAATACTAATTTCATTAAATTCCCAATCAGAGAGCATTTGAAAAGGCCCCTCTCTCTGTTGGCTGACTGTGTGCAACATGGTAATTGCATTGGAGGAAAGACTAATTATTCTGAGGCCGTCTGCTGAGGTTAGAGACGATGATGTTGGCTGCTTGTTCAGTTTTAATATGATGTGGTGTTGTGCGTGTGTACTGCTTTGTGTTTATGTATTATTAGTGTATTGTTGTGGTGGCTAGCTGCTGGTTTGAGAGATGAGCTGCCTGTGGCATAATGAGAGAGTTCGCAAAAGGATCTGAATCTGGCTGGCATCTCTGACACCATTCCAAAAAAACAGGAATGGATCCATTTGAGCATCATATAGAGAAGTGCTGATGTGAATACTAAGCACTAGAAGAGATGTGCTTATTGCACAATGCAGACAGGCCGTCATTCAGAGAATGACAGAGGAGATGAATCACAGTCTGACAGATAGATAGATATATATAACTGTCTAACCTTAGCCACTTTGATTATGTCAGGGATATGAAGATAGGCTGCAACGGGGGACAGGCCTCTGCCGATGAGGTAAGCCTCATCTGCCTTCTGTCTATGCATCTGCCCCGTGTCCTGCTCTGAATATATTGCCACTGTACGGATACCGAGTTCTGTGCATGCTCGAAACACACGGATGGCTATTTCACCTGAAGGAAGAGAAACAATAGTAAAACAAAGGATTTCGTTTTGTTTTATTTTGTTTTGAATTGTAATTAAATTTGTGAAATGTTAACTGTTAGTGGTTAGTGGTAGTAGTTATAGTTCACCTGAAAATGAGCCTGTCAGTTTCTCAAAGGACAAAACAACAACAACAAAAAGCACAATAAAAACAATAGTTCATGTACTAAGTTATATCAGAGGATTTTAAATGAGAAAAATGGTGGGAAAAAATGTAATTGAATTGAATTTAGGGGTCTACTATAATATCGTAATTGTTGTTTTAACGATGTGCAAGCTGACATGTCAACACGCAATTGAGAGTAAACACTTTCACTGCGGATGAAGTAGAATGCTGTTAGAATGAGCCCAAAATTCAATATATGGGAGAAAAATGCCCCGTGTGAGTTTTTTTACTTTATTTCTATTGTGGCTGTCAAAAATAACGTATTAATTTATGCAATTAATACAGCATCCACTCGAATTGGTGCTGGCGCAATGTCTAAAATGGCCCTCCGTGTGCGAGTAGGCTCCCGCACACACACATACGAAACGCACGCACAGAAAGACAAACAGCTTGGCATATTTTATTGTGCTTACAAAATTGTCAGAATGCCTGTGAGTATCCTCATAAGCGTTGAGCTAAAACATGACTGTAAATAGTAGGGAGAACATCGAATTAGATCCGCGTCACGTGAGCCAGGTCCATAGACTGTGACCATGTCTTAAAGTGACAGCAGCCTGATATAATGCAGTGAGTAATTATTGTTAATCAACAAAAAAAGAAAGAGAAAATCTCTAATATTAGGTCAAATAGGTTCAGCTGACAAAAAAGTTGGGGAATCCCTTAATATGAAATGTGAATTTGTACATTTGAATGTGTTTGAAAGATGAAAGCCTTCGAAAGACATGGTCAAATGACTCTCTAAGTGAAAATTTAAACAAAATTTAATGTGTTTGTCAGGAATTAATTAGATATGCAATCTTGAGAAAACACTTAAAATTGAAATGATTTCTGTAAATCCAGAGATCAAATGCTGTGTGGCTCTCAGTTTTCAGTGATAGGTACAGTACATGATCCACAAATCTGGAAGACTTTCTGAACATATATAAGCAGTATAGGATTTAAAAAAAAAGGAAAATGTAAAATATAAAAAAAGAAATAGTATGGAGAATCAATGATTTATGAATAATACTGTCATTGTGAGAATAACATCTAATCATGAAATAAATAAAAAACTTATATCGGCTTTGGAACAACATGAGGGTGAGCAATTAATGACAGAAATTTCATTTTTGGGTGAACTATCCCTTTAATTTTTGTAATCTGATTATGCATATTACATGTGGTCAGTTACTACCGAGCAATACACTTTAAATATTTGGAGTATTGCATCTAAAAGTTTGAAAACCTTCACACAGGTTTGAAATGACAAGCAGGTGAATAAATATCACAAGGATGAGAAGATAATGACAAGAGTGAATGAAAATGAACGATAATTTTTATATTATGTTGAAACTTAATTTAAAATGCAGCACTCCTGGGCCTGTGTGTATTTAGACTTTCAAAGCACTAATCCAGGGATCAGACTCACTTTCACTTTTTTTTCTGTTTGCAAAATATTTAATCTCAGGATTACCTCTGTTTGCCACCATGACCTTTTTGATTGGTCGATACTCCAGGCTTTGGGGAGACAAGTGGGCAGAACGACAAAACAAACCCACTCTCCTGATGAGCAGGATGCCCATCTTCCCCCTGGATCCTCCCAAATGCAGGAGCATCCTAGAGAAATACAAACAGAAAAGACAAAGATGAACAAATTGCTCGGGATCTAGTTATCCATCATAAATGGACAGGCTCCTGATCTCTTACTGTCTTCACCAAAACAATGGTCCAGTTAAGTTTTAAAACATATGCTCATATATGAGCCGTGATGCATTTCAAAACTCTTTCGTTTTCCACTGGCTATGAATGCAGATGTATAACCTGGCTATCCATCTAGCTTACTTTATTGTTTTGAATCTCCTGTAGTAAGGGTCTGCTACCATCTTGTGGTTGTAAAGTAAACAATTTCTCTTCGAAAGCTATACTTATGTCTTTACTTCAAACAGATCACACTATGTCCCATTTTATAAATGAAAACAAAAAGGTTCTCTTTTGTATTAAATAATTATCTTTCTAATCTTTCCCTACATGTACTCTTGCGCCGTGTATATTTACTCTTTATATTACATTGAACAGAGGAAATGCACATGATCAAAATTGGGTCAGTTTACCTTGGCAAAGTTTGCAGTTTGCTATTTTCGCAATTACCTGTATTCAAAGCCTAGATGTTGGTGTATGCATGTACTCTCAGAGTGTGTCTGTGGTTATGCATTAACATGAGTGTTTGTTAATATGTTTGTTTGACTGGGTATCTGAATTCATTAAAGTGCTTTGAATGAAAATTAGACACAAAACATTAAAATGATCTCATCTCATGGCCACTCTCAATAATTACTTATATATTCAGAACAATTAAGAGTAAAGATCCTGAGTGTTAATTTACAGAGGGCCATCAGAAGATTTAATTTTTCATCTACCTGTTTATACATATTTATAGATCTCTGATTGGTCTAAGACAACTGTTCCAGTGTGTCTGTGCTAATGTATTTAGAATGTGTTCCAGTGGGAAGCAAACTATGAATTACGCCCAGGTATGCTAACACTTATCTCACTATACTCTATTCCTGTCTATGTCTCACCTACACCATCACAGATGGCAGAAATAATATTCAAACCCATTTTTGTATTCACCCACCTGTTTATGCAGTGTGAGCACACCAACCTTTAAATAGCATTGCATTGCATATTTATTCATTTGCATTTTCTTTGTTTGGCTCCAAGTACTAATGGCTGTGTTGATATTTTACAATGTGTTCAAGGTCTATATTTTGAAATACGAATGCATAGAACCTCAACTAAAAGTGACTGGTATTTTCCATGTTTGTACAATGTAGCTGCTTACTGTTCCAAAACAAATCAGGCAGAAGAATATCATAGAGATTGTGAAGTGCACTTCAAAATCTCTATGATATTCTTGTGCCTGATTTGTCTAGGTCTCTCCATAAGTATAAAGGATTTTTACACTTATTTTATCCCCTGCTGAAAATCATATCACTTAGAACAGGCCTATGCCTGGGGTGGGGGGTGTTCAAATCTATAAGTATGAGCAATAGACATATTGATACAAGCCAGCATCACATATTGATAGGTGCACTGCAGTCTATAGATATGTTTGTAAATAAATAGGGAGCAACTCAATGACTGGCTTTGACTGGTCACAGGTCAAAGACAACAGTGATTGGCTGAAGGATTCAGTAGGTTAGTAGCTCATAAAACGAGCAAACTTTGAACAAGAGTAAGTGGGCCATTAGTTGTTCCTTCATCAAGACTCCTGTGTCAACATGAACTTTGATAATGTGGGAAAATCCAATGAACAACAACGTGTGTGTGTGTGTGTGTGTGTGTGTGTGTGTGTGTGTGTGTGTGTGTGTGTGTGTGTGTGTGTGTGTGTGTGTGTGTGTGTGTGTGTGTGTGTGTGTGTGTGTGTGTGTGTGTGTGACACCAAGTGCAGTGAAATTAATTTAAACTCTTAAAAACTCTTCTATGGTTCTGCAAAGAACCTTTCCATTCCATTAAAGGCTTTAATTTAAGGTTTACTTGTTGCAGTGTCATTTTACATGTAAGTACTGAGTAATATTAATCATACATGTTTACTAATGTGTTGGTGTTAGGGTTAGGATTACGGTTTGGTTTATGGTTAGTTGCATGTAATTATGCATAATTTGTAGATTTTACTATTGTATGTAACGTGTAACAAGGACACTGTAAAATAAAGTGTTACCAAGGTTTTTCTCTATTTCATTTTTTTGTTCGATTCGATTTTTGTTGTAATTCTTCACACTAAGAGAATGATTGTTCTTTAAAAAACCTTTTACTGAAATGTTCTTTGGGGAACCAACAATGGTTCTTCAAACCTCCCCTCCTGGAATCTTTATTTTTAGGAGTGTTGCTATATTAGCTGCTTCCATTCTTTTCTCTTTTGGAAAGGAAAAATGTTTGTTCATACTAAACCATAATTCAGACGACCGTGGCACACCTATGAAGCACTGATGGCTTCACAAGGGGAAATTACAGAGAAAATATAATGATCAGCCTCTTGGTGCCTTCCAAAATTGCTCAGTTAGCGTTAAATTACTCTGAACGCTGCCCTAAAAGGCCAAAAATTAACATGGTCCACCGCCTCCATACACAATCTAAATAGAACCATATATCAGCAGAGCTTTTTTGGGCCCTTTTGTTGATCTCTACTGCTCTCCTTTCAGTCTATTCCTTCACCTCTCCTTCCACCTGACTAACACTTCCTGCTCTGTTTGTCCATTAGAGCTCCGGTAGACAGATGTTCTTTGTCTTTGCATTCTAAGCAGTGCAAATATTCTGTCGTTAGATGAGGCCAGCTCAAGCAATACAAACCCAATGCACAACTTTATCAACATACAATCTGAGCTAATGTCCACCTCCAAAGTCAATATAGACATGGTTAAACTAAAACTGAAAACACACATCTATAAATAATAATAATAATAATATACACAATATATAATATAATGTAGGCTACACTACATTAGAGGTGCGTCCCAATTCACATACGTCTTCACTATTTTATGCTGTTTTGAAGTTTTGCGAGCAGTCTGTTCTGTTCACATGAAAAATTTTAAATAGAAAAATTAAACTTTAAATACCCAGATTATGCAATTAATTAACTGGAAAAACGAAGCGTGGAATGCACAAGACTAGCAGCTTTAATAGCGGAGGCGGAGGGGCTATCAGTTTGTTTTGTTTTGTTTAAACTTGATTTATCAAACACACAGAGCTTTCAGACAATGTGACTGACTTTTCGTGAATGTGTAGTACCTGAGCACTGTTATCTCCCTGTCAAGTATAAACTATCCGATCACCCTTTGATAAGCGTGGACACCCAGCAAGCAATTTTGTGTTTAAAAGACGTCTAATGGCCGTCCAAACACAGCCCTGATTCCAGGCTTAAACAAGGCAAAATTTGGGCAGTCAGTGAAAATTTAATAGACGTCTAACCATTGCCCAAGAATATACTGGTCATCTAGAACATGTCAAAGAAATGAAACCAAACACCTTGAAATGACTATTGACTATTGGCAAATTATTTTGGCAAAAACGACATGTGACCAAATTCAAGGTTATTTTGGCTAGAAGGGTTACTCATAGACAGACTATAGGGTCTACAGTTAACCTAGATGGTGAAATGACAACTATTGCTTGCTGCCAGTGTTCAAAGTTGGTGGTCTTCTTCTTTGTTTGTTTGTCTTTGTTTGTTTTGTAATCATTTAAATATTAAACAACACTGGACTCTGTACAAAGTATTTTATCCTCTCTAGGGTTGAATGATGAGTAAGTTAATGATAACAAAATGCAATTGATCTGTAGTTGCTTGACCATTCAAGATATGCAATCAGATATATTATTACACAAGTGGTATTTTGTTTTGATTGTCCAATGAGTATGA
Organism: Siphateles boraxobius; assembly: GCF_051911475.1. Classification (NCBI taxonomy): domain Eukaryota; kingdom Metazoa; phylum Chordata; class Actinopteri; order Cypriniformes; family Leuciscidae; genus Siphateles; species Siphateles boraxobius. Next base: position 44,084,347 of record NW_027508734.1, on the reverse strand, counting down.
CCACATGTAAGTACACAGGATGGCCTCCTTTCTTGTTTTATAAGTCCTTAAAGCGGCAAGAACAAATGATCTAGTTTGCACAGTTCCGCACCAAACAGCTGACCAAAGGTCACACAGACCTTGTGCAAAAATTACATTGTTTATATGCCAGTGTACACACAGTTTCTGTTCCACTGTCTTCCTCCCTGAAACAATCATGGACATGTATACACACGTTCACACTCTTTCTCACACATTCACACATGCAAAAAATCGTGTTGCACAATATTAAAATTACCTCCATTAAACTCATAAGCCAATAATTATTCTTATATTGTGGCCAATAACCAATAAATGGCTGATATTTAAACTCAATATAATTTTGCATAAATAAAATACTAAAGAGTAAAGTCGGTCATTTTAAAATCTACAAGGGAACTTAAGCACCACAATGTCACTGTATATGCACAGTATAACATTGGATTTTCATTTTTATTTTTTTATTTGAACAGTGTTTTTAAAAGATTCACTTTAAATGGGTGTTATATGAGAGTAAAGATAATCTAAATATAAAAATAGAGGAAAAAATTAATATTCAATATTAGCCAACATATATCCAATATCAATTGATATCGGCCGATAACTGAATTTGCACTGATATATATTGTGCAACCCTAAAAAAAAACGCATTTGGGGTGGTCCTATATATGACAAAATGCTCGAATGAATATTCACTGACAACTAGCGCTGATGAATCTGACGCAGAATACAATTATTTTCAGTAAATGTACACATGTACAATCACTCACATCATAAAAGTGACATGTATGGTAGTAGTTTCATCACCACGTGCACAAGATCTCTGAATACACAGTTCAAAACAACATTTGCTACAGGAGGGTTTTCTCTGCACTACACTGTACACTACACTGTAAACAAATTATTTACAAGATTTGTTAACACAACAGTTTTTCTTTTATCAAATCAACTCGATTTTCAAATCGATAATTTATGTGGTTCAGATAACATAATAATTTGACTTTCTGTTGAAACTCCTTCAAATTTGTTGTATTGTTTTTAATTGATCCAAAATTGTCTAAATATATTTTTATTGTATTGTGTAATTATAAATTTTTCAATTATGTATTTTTAATCAAAAATTATTTTCATTAGGTTGACTTGTAACATCTTGTCCAGGGACTACGGATGAAAAATAGCCTTTGGCTAATTCTGGTACATTTACAGGAATGTTTTTATTAATGTACAATGTCCCTGTCAAATTAAATAAATAACTAAAAACAAAAAACAAAACAAAAAAAAACAGAATCTCCTTCATTGTATCAACTCAATTTCTTTAATTTCAATGAACTTAAAATTTTAAGGCAACCAGGTAACTTACTTTTTTAAGTTAAACCAACAATATTTTTTTTTACAGTGTAAATACTCAACCGATCACATACAGCTATACTCACTTGTCAAGCCAGGTCCAGATTCAGTCCAAAATCAGGGTAGGTGTCAGATGTACAACAAATGAATGGGCCAGAAAGTTCTGCTGCAGTCCTGCGGTACAATGAGCAGATCCAGGGAACGGGTGAGTTTTGGCAGTGTTGTGACATGCACCCAGGCGTACACACTATCATATACAAAGCCAGAACTGCTCTTCTGTCACACAGGCTGTGAGACTGTGAGGCCTGTTCCTGTTAAGCTCTCTCTCTCTCTCTCTCTCTCTCTCTCTCTCTCTCTCTCTCTCTCTCTCTCTCTCTCTCTCTCTCACACTTTTGAACTGTCCCTCTCTCTCTCTCAGATGCAGGTTTTCATCCTCCGATGCTTACGTAATACTACTCTCGTGCACACAGGCCAACCACAGGCACTCTGTCTCCCACCATTAAAGAGCAGCAGGATTTAAAGACAGGGACTGGGAGGGAGGGATGAATGAAGAGGAGGGGGAAGAGAGATATGATGATAAACAAGGTTCTGCTGAGTGTTGCGTAGTCCATGTTTGATAGTCCGTGTGCATTATGGGATAGTGAGAGAAACAAACACAAGAGAAAAGGTGTTTATAATTCTTTATTAGGAGAACACAAACATCAATGTTTTCCTGGGCCCAGTGATTTAACTGTTTGACTGTCTGTCATTCTGTATATTAGTGGTGGTGCTAATTCTTTTTTTTTTTTTGAGCCAAGATGCACCAATATCCTGCTAATCTTTTTTTTGATTTTTTTTTGAGTGTGTGTGTGAATTGGAATGTGTGCAAATACACTTGATCCATCCTTCAAAACATGCTGGCTGAAGGATGAGAAACGAAGTCTGCCTTCAAAGGATCCTATAAATTGAGACATCCTTTGACAGAGCTTGATGACTTGGCAGCCAAGATATGTAGCCTTAGGGTGCAGCATTCCAATTGTTAAGCCCCCAACAAGTTAATTATTGAATCATTCACTCAACCAATTGATTGAAAAATACTGATTCGTTGAGTAACAAAATACCACAGAGACACACACAGTTCACTCTGCTTTGCCTTCGTTTGAAACCTTTTTTGGTGGTGGAGAAAAAATAGACAAAGTCACTGGTAATATTGTGTTTAAATGTAAGATATCTCAAATTAAATTTCTTGTGAATTAACTTATAAAAGCAACATCACACTCGCAATCATGTTGGTCTGAATGTCAGCATAGCAGTGATGTGATTCAGAAATAGGCATTGACGTTTTTTTCATTCATTCATTCATTCATTCATTCATTCATTCATTCATTCATTTATTAATTCATTCAAATGAAACAACAGCACTCTTGTTATGAGATATGCTTAATTATGAGCCATAATGAATTGTACTATAAATACAGGCTTCATGTACCTACAAAGTCAAAAGACCTTAACTCGCTAGAGTGTGGAACTGAGAAAAATCGTTGTAGACATTATGTTGTGTGCACCAATATACCCTTGTTGCTTCATTATTATCACTCCCTGTGATCTATTAGTCCAGTGTTGGCTTTGACCGTGTTCATGATGGTGCTGAAGGCGTTCAACAACGTCCCGTACCCGAACTGGATGAGGCGGGGCTTTAGTTCTTTGTTGTATTCACCTGCTACGGCATGTGCAACATTTTTCTGTCAAGTCTGCATATATCCTTCACGATCGATATCGCACGTTTGTCGATGGAGCGGGTTCAGACCATACTTAAATTTTAATAGAGAGTAAAACAAAGGCAGAACACCATATAATCTGATAGGTAGCATTATTTGATAGAATGCTGGCACAGTAACTTCAAATTGACGCACGGTTAAACAAAGGCAGAGTAGGCCTACCGAGCGTAGCATGAGCGTTCCAAAACAAAGCCAAAGAGCGGTAACTGGGGTTACGGTGTTCTGGCTTGGTTTCTCATGGGCTTTTGAAAGTAAGCTACTGTTAAGACAACCCGTTATTTTCTCGAAAAAACAAGGGAATTGACTCAAGATACTTATCCACATGGTAAAGGAGGTCTTAATGTGCCAAAAATATCAATAACTAATATTCCACCAAAAACGAAGTTACGGTCTTTTGCCTTTGCACGGCAACTGTTACTGAATTTTCATCCATTTTAAGTTATAGTACTAACTAATTTAACATTTTTGAGAAAAAGAATAATCATAATTTTCAATCAAATGCTTTGACCCATTCTTCAAAAACAGTGGTGATTGGTTATCCTGCACTGATAAGGCAGTAAACTAATCACCTTAGAAAATAGGTTTTACAACACAGTTTATCTCCTGCTTGTTGTTCTCGTGTAGAGGTGTATGGATAAGGAGAGTAAAAAAAAAACCTGGAGAAACTTAGAAAATAAACACCCTCGCTATATATATATATATATATATATATATATATATATATATATATATATATTTATTAGAATGTTGTTTTAAATTAAAATATTTTATTGAATATTGTAATGAGATTTGCTCTAAATGATACTATTTTAATCACCTGCCAAAAGAGAAGAAACATACCAAAGTAAACAGAAACATGTATAATAATAATAATTTTGTGTGGTCATTAAGAATTTAATTTTAAAGCATCATTATTAAAAACAATCAGCCACTAAAATCAGTAGGTAATAGGTTCAAACCTGTTGTTGTTTCTGAAGTTTTAACAGAGAATTTAAAGCATTCATGAAAAATACAACAGTAACAATGACAAAGTGTGTCTACACTAGATAGGAATGTGATAGCACCTTCTTAATGCAACAAAACTAAGATGAATGGCTGATGCTGTGAAACAGAAATAAGAGCAACTATATGGACATGTATTTATTTAGACGTTATTGACTAATATCCTTGCTGACTGTAGTGCCTACAAACATTTTTATCTCCAACAGGATCATGGATTCATGATCAGAGCTTTGTTCATTGATCCAGTGTCAACAGACTCACCTGAAAAACATACATGTTGGGACACTCAACATGAGCAAGAGGCACACTGCATCAAAAAGTGCATTTTTTTCACTTCTCATTTTCACTTCAATTTTTTTTTCTTCCTGAACTCTGTGCTGATGCTCTTTCTTATTTGCAGTTGCTTTTTACTGTTGTAGGAAAACCCATGTAAAGATAAGAATAGCGATAAGGAGGCCTTCAAATACTTAAATATATGGCATGGTAGATATAATACTCAATCTCCATGTCCTATTTAAAAAAAAAAAAACTTTAAAGGAATAAGAGAAGTAAGCATAAGGCATCCACATGACTCTTGTGCCATCATATTTACAGTATTTTATCATGGGTTGCTTTAAATTCAATGTTGATCCAATGGAAAAGAGAGAAAAGAATGTCAGTCTGCAATTACTTTTTTTTTTTGCAACACATCTAAACACAGAGAATTATCTGCCAAGGCCAAACTGATGTCAGAGACATGTCCATATCAAATGGTTTGCCGCACTGGCCAACAATCATCTTCAATCTTGTGGTGATTCAATGTTTTCTGCATGAGAATTTTAATGAAGAACTCAAATAGTACATTCATGCACAACATTCTGTGAAACTGTCACAGTTTGTCACATTTATTTGTCCACATTCCTCCCTTGTATCACTACGTGACAACTCAACACACACAGGAAAATTATTAACACTCATCAGTCCAGTGCAGTGCGTCAGTGTCTTTCACTGTCATCAGTGTTTGCATAGAGTGGAGTCCAAAAGTCTGACACAATTGAAAATCAGATTTTTTTTTTTTAACCTTAAAATCAACAAATTTTTACAAAAAGGAAAGTTATTTCCGGGGGAAGATGAAGTCATTACATTTTGATACAAAATTAGGAGACAACCCTTTTTGGAATAACATAAATGGATGAATCATTCACGATGAGACCAGGAATGCACATTAACAAAGTAAATAAGATCGGTTTTCATGTTGACTTTAAAGGAAGCGATTTTATTCTCTTAAAATAACATAAAATTCTCCCTGATACTTCACTTAACACTTTGACCCTGTTTGACTGAGTTCAAATTACATAGATTATCTTGACTGAAAGTCCTACTGTATGATGTCATGATTTTAAGCAAAACTGCTTCAATTTGTTAGAGAATGTAGAGTATGGGATTGTCAATATAGAGCTTGACCAGTCTGTGACTTTTCCCCAGGTTGATTCTACATTACTACTGTTACAACAACACTTAACAAAAAGAACAGTTAGTAATACCGTTGGCTACTTAAGTTCTTCCCTCACAGTCCTTCAGTGTTCCGCCTATGTTACATTTAGTGTGTGTTGCCCTGCCTGTCGAAGTATTATAGGTATTACCCTCATTAAACTTCGTATTGGAACTTTATTCTTCATCTTCATCTGCCTTCCTGCAACCACCTGTGACAGAAGACCGAACCTTTAACAATGGATTATGCAGTGCACATGCACTGGCTCAGAAGTTTTGATTTTTTATAGAGGGATGTTGCCATCTTGCTGTCACCTGCCTTTACAACGACGAGACCCTGAAGTCACTGTTTGGGTTGGGCACATAAAGTATCGTCAGACAACTGTGACGTATCTGTCACAATAAATGATTACATTGCACCTGTGTCTCTGAGCATCCTTATTTCTTTTGATCCTCACGATTTCCAGTTAAGGACAATCAGTCGGACGAACAGTGGCACAGTGCTCATTCAGTAAATGCACAGCTAAACAGATGTGTTTTGAGTCTGGATTTGAATGTGACTACTGTAGGAGCACATCTGATCCCTTCTGGAAGGTGGTTCCAGCTGCGGCTGGCATAGTAGCTAAAGGCGGACTCGCCATGCTTAGAGTGAACCCTTGGTATTTCAAGCTGATGTGATCCTAATGATCTGAGTGATCTGTTGGGTTTATATTCAGTGATCATATCTGCAATGTATTGACGACCTAGGCCATTGAATGATTTATACAATATTAATACTACTTTAAAATCAATCCTAAATGTAACTGTGTGCTTGTGTAAAGACCTGAGGACTGGTGTTGTTACGGTGTTTATTCATTTTGTCATGTTTCTGGTTTGTGGTTTCTCTGTCTTTGGTCTTTTATTCAGTTTGTGCCTTGTTAATTGTAGTCTGTTATTCTAGTCATGTCATTATTAGGTCCCTTGTTTCAGGTGTGTTGTCTTGTTAGATTGTATGGTCCCGCTTGGTGTTCTGATTTGCCCCAGCTGTGTCTTGTTCCCTCATCCCGTCTGTGTATTTAAATCCTGTCTTCTCTTTTGTTCGTGGTCAGTTAGTGAATGTATGTTTAATGTGCGTACCACGAGTATCTTGTCTGTTCTGAACCCGTAATTAAAGTCAACTGCTGCATTTAGATCCGCCTACTGCCTTTGCTTCCACGCAAACTCGTAACAGAATAACTGACCCCCTAGGATCTAGCAGCCATGCCTACCTGGAGTCCTGATGTCCAGATCCTCCGTCTTCGCCAGGAGAATCGCGCCATCGAGGATTATGTCGCAGAATTCCTCGAGCTGGCATATCTCGCGCAAATGAACACCCACGGCTTGAAGATCTTCTTCCGCGGAGGATTATCGGAACCACTCCGGTCTCTGATGCCCGAACCTGGTCCTCACGGATCTTTAGAATGGTACGTTGACCTGGCCCTGTTGTGGAGCGGTTCCCCGTTTACTGTGGGCGTGGAGGAGAAGCTGCGAGAGCCTGCGCTTAACGTCAGCCCGGTCGCGCCCGCGCTTCACTTCAGCTGCTCAGCCGAGACCACGCTCCACGAGCCTGCGCTTCACGTGAACCGAGTCGAGCCCGCTTTCCACGACATGCCTGAGCTTCTTCCTGCCGAGACCGACATGCCTGAGCTTCTTCCTGCCGAGACCGACATGCCTGAGCTTCTTCCTGCCGAGATCGACATGCCTGAGGCTGAGCTTCTGTCTTCCGAACCCGCACGTCGCTTCAGTCTCGACGAACCCGAGTCAAGTGAGTCAAGTGCCGCCGAGTCAAGTGAGACCGCGCTTCCCGAGTCAAGCGAGTCAATTGCCGTCGAGTCAAGTGCCGCCGAGTCAAGTGAGTCAAGCGCCGCCGAGTCAAGTGAGTCAAGCGCCGCCGAGTCAAGTGAGTCAAGCGCCGCCGGGTCAAGTGAATCAAGTTCCGAGTCAAGTTCCGAGTCAAGTGAATCAAGTTCTGAGTCAAGTTCCGAGTCAAGTGAGTCAAGTTCCGAGTCAAGTGAGTCAAGTTCCGAGTCAAGTGAATCAAGTGCCAAGTCAAGTGAATCAAGTGCCAAGTCAAGTGAATCAAGTGCCAAGTCAAGTGAATCAAGTGCCAAGTCAAGTGAATCAAGTGCCAAGTCAAGTGAATCAAGTGCCAAGTCAAGTGAATCAAGTGCCAAGTCAAGTGAATCAAGTGCCAAGTCAAGTGAATCAAGTGCCAAGTCAAGTGAATCAAGTGCCAAGTCAAGTGAATCAAGTGCCAAGTCAAGTGAATCAAGTGCCAAGTCAAGTGAATCAAGTGCCAAGTCAAGTGAATCAAGTGCCAAGTCAAGTGAATCAAGTGCCAAGTCAAGTGAATCAAGTGCCAAGTCAAGTGAATCAAGTGCCAAGTCAAGTGAATCAAGTGCCGAGTCAAGCGAACCGACTATCGAGTCAAGCGAGTCTACAGAGTCAAGCGAGTCTGCCGAGTCTACCGAGTCAAGTACGTCCAGTAGTGAATCAAGCCCAGTGAAGCGTCGTCGCAGAAGGAGGAGGAGGACTCGTTTGCTTCGCCAGGCTACGGAGGGCGTTCCCAGACTCCTCGCCCTGCCGGCCCCGCCTCTGCGCCTTGCCCTGCCGGCCCCGCCTCTGCGCCTCGCCCTGCAAGCCCCGCCTCTGCGCCTCGCCCTGCCGGCCCCGCCTCTGCGCCTCGCCCTGCCGGCCCCGCCTCTGCGCCTCGCCCTGCCGGCCCCGCCTCTGCGCCTCGGCCTGCCTGCGCCCTTCAAGCTCCGGGAGGCCTGCCCGGAACCCATCTACGACCTGGAGGTTCCTCCCGAGGATTTCCCCAAGTATTTTTTGGGGGGGGGGCAGAAGGTACTCCGTGAGGGCCATGGAGACGACGTCGACATGGTCCTCATCCTCGTCTGAGTCTGCTCCGACCTGGCCACCATCTCATCGTGCTCCGCCCTGGCCTTTGCCACGCCATGCTCCACCCTGGCCTTTGCCACGCCATGCTCCACCCTGGCCTTTGCCACGTCCTGCTCCGCCCTGGCCTTCGCCTCGTCCTGCTCCGCCCTGGCCTTCGCCTTGTGCTGCTCCGCCCTGGCCTTCGCCTCGTCCTGCTCCGCCCTGGCCTTCGCCTCGTCCTGCTCCGCCCTGGCCTTCGCCTCGTCCTGCTCCGCCCTGGCCTTCGCCTCGTCCTGCTCCGCCCTGGCCGCCGTCACGTCCTGCTCCGCCCTGGAGGCTTCCTGTTCCGGGCAAGCCACGCCCTCGTCAGCCTCCAGGGCGCCCACCCTCCCGCCCCTATTTGATGTTCATTCGGCGCGGGGTCGCGCCTTATGGAAGGGGGGGATAATGTTACGGTGTTTATTCATTTTGTCATGTTTCTGGTTTGTGGTTTCTCTGTCTTTGGTCTTTTATTCAGTTTGTGCCTTGTTAATTGTAGTCTGTTATTCTAGTCATGTCATTATTAGGTCCCTTGTTTCAGGTGTGTTGTCTTGTTAGATTGTATGGTCCCGCTTGGTGTTCTGATTTGCCCCAGCTGTGTCTTGTTCCCTCATCCCGTCTGTGTATTTAAATCCTGTCTGCTCTTTTGTTCGTGGTCAGTTAGTGAATGTATGTTTTAATGTGCGTACCACGAGTATCTTGTCTGTATCTGTAATTAAAGTCTACTGCTGCATTTAGATCCGCCTACTGCCTTTGCTTCCACGCAAATTCGTAACAGGTGTGATGTGTTCATATTTTCTGGTTCTGCTCTGAATCCTAGCAGTAGCGTTCTGTATGAGCTGCAACTGTCTTATTGTCTTTTTGAGAAGGCCAGTGAGGAGTCAGACAACTGTGACGTATCTGTCACAATAAATGATTAAATTGCACCTGTGTCTCTGAGCATCCTAATTTCTTTTTGATTGAACGTCTAAAATGTCAATTCACAATATTCACTCTTTGCTTACTAAACTGTTGTATAAAATCATTATCACATTTGCAATCACGCCAATATTCTGGAAATATTTTTTTTCATATCATATTTTTTTCATATCAATATATCATGTCATAAATGTAAAAATAACTCATACTAGGGCCATTTTTTTCCAACATGTCTTGAATTTTGGGTGCATATTAATTCTGCTGGAATTTTGCCCCCCAACCCCCTGATAACATCTGAACGTGTTTCAAGAGAAACATAAAACATGACAAAACATCATTAACAGTTTTCTATGTTGTTTTTCGTCATTAGAAAGAGTGAGATATTTGCATGATTTGAGAGAAAGTGGCAAATGTCTGTGTGAATTTATGCACGGTATACAAACTTATGCCATCATTAATTACCATTTGAATCTATTGACAGCCTTAAGCTAAATTTTAAAACATAATTTTGTATAAAGAGGTATGCTGTTTTGACCACTATTCTCTCTAGATTTTCTTGTTAGTCAAATTAAGTATAACAAACAGGTTAAACAAGCCATGGCTTACTTTTAGACATGGTGAATGAAGTTTGAGGTTGTGATGGTCGTGTCTGATATCCCTTGCCAGTTATTATGCGTACAGCAAATCCTCTTGTATGAATATGGTCAATTTCTAGTGTTTATATCCAAAAAGAAACTATGCTGGGAGATGTTTTTGTATTTAGTGCGCTCACTGCGATGTAGGCCTATGTTTTTTTCTGGGCTTGTGCAGTGTCACGCAATCGCGCAGAATCTGATGACTGGCGTCAGTGGTTCTGTTGCTTTCATTTTGTTCATCAATTGATGTTGCGAATGCGATAATTTATATAAACATTTAAATAAAGTCATTCTCGAGTCATACATTTCAAGTCAAGTCAAGTCTCGAGTCATTGGATCTCAAGTCAAAGTCAAGTCAAGTAATTTTCTTAATTTAGTTAAGCAAGTATCAAGTCCTTAAATTTGCAACTCGAGTCAGACTCGAGTCAAGTCATGTGACTCGAGTCCCCCATCTCTGGGCCTTAGAGACCTGATCCGGGTTTGACTGCGCAGCCGAGCCAGCACCAACCTTCACTGCCTCCAGCTCAAGCTGTCGCAGCTTCACCTGCTTGTCAGCCTCAATTTCAAGCCAGTGTATTTCCAAATGCAGTTCTAGCTCAGCTGACGCGCTTGGGTTGACACTTGTGCCTCATATTGCAAATGGGCCAAGCTGTCTTTAGGTCGCGCCCCCTCTCCTGAATCAGGGGAAATGGGAGAGAATGGATCAAAGGGTGGCAAGTCGGCCTTAGCATCGGTGCCCCCCTCCACCTCAACGTCATCAGCTCTACCTGCCTGTCCAACTCATTTACGGCAATGTCACCAAGGACTACATCTTTGCCATCATCCATATCCAAACCACTTGACATACTGTAGGAAAAACATTAAGCTCACTAGTATACTAGTATACTAAGTATACTCTTTATCTCTCTCTTAATGCCAGGGACACACTTAACGACTAGCTGAAACATTCTAAGACTGAACTGATAACACCGAAAGACTGTTTCCAACAACTGAAGCAGATTTTAAACACCAACTTTGAAAACCGGCTGAACGCAACTGTCTCTGACAGTTGGGCACGTTTGGGCACGATCAATCATAAGTATCAAATTACATTCATAATCAGCCTTACAGTCCTTATGTGTGTCCCCGGCTTATGAGTCTGTCTACTCACAACAATCGGAGAGTTGTCAGCTATCAACAACAATTCCTGCTTCCTACACTTCCTAATCTGTTATTATACCATGGTCTGGGTGAATACTCGATTCTGATTGGCTTCAGGGTGTCCGTTAAAAAGTGATAGAGGACACCTAGTAAAGTAGTTCTGGTGAAACTGCCTGTTTACCATTCGAAATTAATAAATAAATGGGCTGCCTACAACAGCTGTGAGTAACCATAGCAACATGCAGTCAAAGTATCCGTTAACAATTTGCTCTATCAAAACAAACATCTAACGTTAGTTAGATATTACATAGCCTACTAATACAACAATGAGCGACTTTGTTATTTCTTTTAACATTTATGGAGAATATGACAACTTTGACGACTGGGATGCTGCTGAAGAAAGAAAAAATTTAAATAACACGGAGAAACGACACAAAGAGATAACACCGGGAGAATTGAATCAAATAGAAGACGAAAAAGATGAGATCAACACGAAAAAAAATTCGAAATGGGCAGTAAATACAGTCAGAGACTTTATTGTTCAAAAATAAATGGACTCCAGCTTTGAAAATTACACCGCTGCTTCACTGTTTTTGTTTTTTTTATTAATTGTTTTATGTGTAATTAAAAAATAACTATGCCTACCTTTTTTGTTTCATGAAAAAAAAAATGCATTTTTGAACCTGAAGGGTTCTACAAGCTGAGCGGACTATAAATATCTCCGGTTGCTAAATAAACCGTCAGGCAAGGTATTATTTATTATTTGTAAAAACTAGATTTAGCCTAATTCAAATATAAACTAATGTTTTAAACATGTTTTATTTGACAAGTGACCAATCCGAGCCGCTGCGCGTCGGCCGGCTCACACCTCGCCGTCGTCCATTAAAACCTGACAATGGACACCTCGTCGGGCATTAACCCTTACATAGTGTTGGATTTACAATAAATGTCTGCAAACTAAACACTGCCATAATGTTTCACCAGCAAATGAGCTCTATGATACAAATCAACATGAATGTAATGTAGCATACCACCGCCAAGCACACACACAAATTATCACAGATAATTACAGGGATATCTTATGATGATCCCGGACGAGCCCTTGTTAAATATTACGACCCCGGACTTCATCTAGGTTTGAAAGGGGTAACATTTAATTTCTGATAATTCTTTGTGGGATGGCAAGAGGCAAAACATAAACCAAATAATGCCACAAGAAGTGATTTTATTATACACACGAGAAAATAAATATACAATAGGTGAGAAGTAATAATAATAATTGATAAGTACAAAAGAGAAAACAATATACATGTCACAGTCATCGTCTGCACCAGTCTGTCTTTGTCATCACTACACTTCCTAGGATCCCGCTTGTCTCCTCACCTGAACTCACTTCCTCATTAACCACCTGTTTCTCGTCATGTTCATCTGTGTCACCTGTCTTCACCTTGTTATGTTTGTTTTGTGCTTGTATTTAGTCTCCTTCTGTTCAGTTAGTCTTTTTCGGTCGTTATCTATGTTTAGTTGTGTGAACTGAAGTCCTGGAATGTTTCCCTTCATCTCTGCAAGTTAAATTTGTAAATAAAGCATCTACATTGAGTTCCTTTTGTCCTTGTCTTCTGCATCCTGCACAACGCCTGACAGAACGACCGACCAAACAAAAGATGGACGAAGCGGGGCTGATCTTGTGCTCTCTCTACCAAAATGGCCGTAAGATTGAATCTTACATTGAGGACTTTATTAAGTATAGCCATCTAACCTCCCTTACCGATCAGCAGTTGATGGATCTATTTTGGGGTGGTTTGGATCCACAATTTTATGCGCTGATTTCACCCGGAGGTCCCGGTGAGACCATTGAACAGTACTTTGAGGCGATATTAAGATGGATTGGCTCCCCGTTCATGGTCAATACCGCCTGTTCCAAGCCCTCTTCACCGCTGGTTTCGTCCAGCACCAAGCCGTCTTCGGCGCTGGTTCCGTCCAAAGGGTCCTCACCGCCACGGCCGCCCGAAGGGTCCTCACTGCCACTAGGTCCTGCTCCGCCCTGGCCGCCTGCGCGTCCTGCTCCGCCCTGGCCGCCTGCGCGTCCTGCTCCGCCCTGGCCGCCTGCGCGTCCTGCTCCGCCCTGGCCGCCTGCGCGTCCTGCTCCGCCATGGCCGCCCTGGACCATCCTGGAGTCCGTCCAGCAGCTCCCGGTCCGCCTTCCCGTCACGGGCTCCAGGATGCCCACCCCCCCACAACGCCTGACAATACATACAATATTTATAAACCACACAAATCAAAAATAAACCCAATGGGAAAGGGATGCGAGCGAGACCAAATGAAAGAAAAGAAAAGAACAAAACAAAACCCAAGGCTAATTCACATATCTTCTAAACTAACTAACATACAAAAGAAAGGAATTTAAAAGTCTTCATAATAATAATAATAATAACAACTTTATTTATATAGCACTTTTAAACGTTCTTAGCACAAAGTGCTTCATAAAAGGCTAAAAGACAAGAAGAGCATTACAAAATATAAAACCAAAAACATAATACATATAAAATAATATTAACAATAAAATTTTTAATAAAAAACCCACAAGAATCGAAATCCTTCACAAAGTACTAAAAGCACATTTATTCAAATTTGTTTTTAAAAGAGACTTAAAAAGACACAAAGACTCCGTAGATCTAATCTCTATTGGCAAGCTATTCCATAGCATTGGTGCCTTTACCGCAAAAGCTTTAATAACGTTTGTTTTATATCCAGATCTTGGACAGGCAACAATCCATGATTTGTTTCACGAGGTCTTAAAAGTTCTGCTAAATACTTAGGTGCCAAACCATGAAGCGCATTATATTTCAACAATATTATCTAAAAAACAACGAATTTGTAGCCAATGTAGTGAAGCTAAAACTGGAGTAATATATGATTAAAAGATCTAGTTCGAGTCAGTAATCTAGCAGCAGCATTTTGTACCAATTGAAGCCATGATAAATTACTTTGATTTAAAGAAGAAAACAGGGCATTAATCCAGGCGCGATGAAATAAAATCTCTGTGTCTTTAAAATTTAAAATCTGTCTCAACTTGGAAATATGTCTTAACTGATAAAAACAAGATTGAACAGTCTTCATAATATGATATTCAAATTTCAAATTGGAGTGAAAGTAAACACCCAGATTTTTTAGAATATTGGGAAAGATGTAATTAAGAGCTGACTCAATCTTACTTTTATTTCAGCCCTGACCAAATATCACTTCTTCAAAAAGTCCATACCCTCTAGAAGAGACCAAGCAATCAAGAGAACTGTTTCTCTAAAAACAGGATCTTTAACTCACTGCCTGCCGGGCTCAAGGGAGGTCTTTGCAGTGCAGTAGCACCAGAACATTATCAGAGATAATGACGAGTCGTGCTTCCCATGGATTTGTATCCACTGCATCATGGAAAAAAAAATGGCCGCTGAGGGTAGGAGTGGTAGGAGAGGGTAGGAGTGGGTCGTTGGGCTCCACTTATGCCCTTTGTATTTTACAGTGCTTTTTAATGTTATTGAGTGCTTGGACCTACAACTTTTCTCTGCATAATAAGTGCAACCTGGTTGGTCTGAACGATGGTGAACACACTAAACTTTAATATTTTGGACATGGACACGCCATTTTTCACTCTATCTGGGCATCTAAAAGTCTGTGCAAAAATGACAGAAACAGCACTATCAGGTCAACATCACGTCAAGACAGAGCGCATGCATCTAAAGTAATTATGGTGCTAATGCTTTTGGCTGGAGACATACATCTGAACCCAGGCCCCACACTTGAACACCAGGCTAGCTCTGTGGAGGTAATGCCTGACACAGGTGATACCGCACCTGATTACACCAGAGCCTCACGCTGCGGAGCTGGAGGCAATGTTGGCTCAGTGCCAGGAGGGGAGCGGAGTGCATCAGAGCCCCATGTGAGGACATCGGACCGCGATTACACCGGTGAGTAACCCCCCTTGACAGATCCCCATCCAAGGACTGGACCGAGGGCTACTACGGTTGTGGGGGGCGGCGAGGGATTTCGCTTTCCGTCGGGTGACAGAGCAGCGGCGTTAGCTACAGCGGAGCGTGCTAACCTCACTGAGTCTGGGGTAACAGTCAACACGCTACAAACACGCTGGGATGGCTCAGATAGTCGCGCTGCACAGAAACAAAAGTATTATCTACTCTTTCAAACTGTCAATCATGCCCGTGTGCTTTGGGATGTAAAGTCCAAACCAAAGGGAATCTTAGGTGGACAGTTAAACATACACAGCCTTATCCCTAAACGTGATCAGGTCTCTGCACTTCTCCTGGACTCAAATTTGGATTACGTCTGTTTTACAGAATCGTGGCTTCACAGTAACATATAATGTTAATAATGTTAAGTTTTATGATGAATTAAATGTTATAGTTAAACAACTGCACTCTTATAGAGAGACAATATGGTATGGAGACTACAGTATTAGCTGGTCTGACAAAAACTGTAAACATAAACTCAAAACGCTTATGACAAAATTTAACTATCGACAAATGATTGAAGGACTAACAAGGATAAAAAGACAGACTAAGGACCCTCATTGACTTGGCATTTACTAACAGACCAGAACGAATAACGAGGACTTACAATTTGATTACTGGACTCTCGGACCACAACAAGACTTTGACTGTTGAAGAACTGACGAAGAAGCGCCTGCAGTACTTTGGTAAACCTGATCATGAAAAAACACAATTCATTCTTCCTAAAAGTAAAATTATGCAATTTGAACAAGTCTGATGGAAAAATTTACAAAGCAAATAAAATCTAAACAAAAAGAATCCACGGTGCCCTGGATAAATAATGATATATGAAAACTCATGAAAAAGCGAGATTTAGCTTTGAAAACATCTCTAAGATCTAAACTTAATACTGATCTCCTGATTTACAGAAATTTAAGGAATAAAGTCGTATTTGAGCTGCGGAAAGCAAAAGTCACATATTACAGTCATTTAATTGACAGTGCTAAAGGCAACAATAATTTACTTTGGAAGCATTTAAATAATCTGACTAATAAATCAAATAAACACAAAAATATTACAGAACTTTACATCAATGGTAATAGTATAACCGATCGTGCCACTATGGTTGATGAATTCAATTCATATTTTGTACAATCAGCTGAAGAATTATCAGAAGATTTCTAGGCCGTCGATTCTCTCAATCATTCATTGAGAGTCACCTCAACAGATTCCTTTTATATTAAAGAGGTGCCGGATACAAAAGTTGCAGAAATAATCAATAAACTATCAAATTCTAAATCTAATGAAATTTTTAGGATGAATAATTGTTTTCTTAAAAAGTATAAAGATGTTCTTGTCAAACTATTGACCCATCTTGTTAATCTTTCCATAAGAACCAGTACATTTCCCAGTGCATGGAAAAAAAGAATAATCATCCCAGTGTTCAAAAGTGGTAGCCAAGATACAATGAGCAACTATCGCCTTATATCGATTTGACCAGTTTTATCTAAAATAATTGAAAAAGTCGTAGTAGCACAACTGATTGACCATTTAGAAGCCTTACAGCTCCTCCATCCACACCAGTTTGGGTTTAGACCAGGTTATTCAACTGAAATAGCAAACTGCTGTTTAATTGAAAATGTAAAAAAATCCCTGGACAAGGGCAATGTGGTGGGAGCTGTATTTATCGACCTTAAAAAGGCATACGATACGGTCAATCACAGTTTGCTTTTATCTAAAATGTTACATTTTAATGTCTCAAAAGAGGTAGTGTTGTGGTTTACATCTTATCTCCAGTCTAGAGTACAGTGTGTTAAAGTTGATCAAGACATATTTGCACTCTCAAACATAAAAATGGGCATTCCGCAAGGCTCTATACTTGGCCCTTTGCTGTTTAGTCTCTTTATAAATGACTTACCTCTGCACTGCTCAGGTGCCAGTTGTCAGCTCTATGCAGATGATGCAGTTCTCTGTGCACCCGCCAAGTCACCTGAGCAGGCTGCAGCTGTACTGTCCAGTAGTATGTCTGACATCCAACAGTGGCTCATCCAAAATCAGTTAGTTCTAAATCTCTCAAAAACAGTCTCCATGTGCTTTTACATTAAAAAAACTTGATTTAAGATTGATTTCCATTACACGAGAGTAGATGTTAAAACTTCATGATGATTTGTACTCGGCTTTCGCCAAGATAAGCACCAACTAAGACGTAGCTTTACAGCAACCTATGCTTCTCCATCCATTTACGCTTCTTTCCAAATGGTGATGTGAATATCCTTCTGTCTGGTGTTAATAGCTGCAGTGTATTTGCACACACAACATCTCTTTAACCAAGCATTCACTTAATGCTTAACCTTTGATACTGCTGAATCGGTTCGAATGCATTAACATTATGAACATCAGCTATGCTAATTATTTCCCATCTGCCTTTCTGCTGTTATCTCGGGACGCTAGTCCCGAGGTAAATAGCGTTCGTCAGCTCCAGTTTGTATCCAGCCTCTCACGGAGACTTCAGATGCCCCAACGCCTGTGAAGAGACGACTCGACGCCTGTGAAGAGACGACTCAAAGCCGGCGATATGTTATGCCATAAATTAATACTTGATTAACTAACTGTATTTTTCTATGTACATTTCCGAAATGCAATTTCTGTAAAGCTGCTTTGAGACAATGTGTATTGTGAAAAGCGCTATACAAATAAATTTGAATTGAATTGAATTGAACAACAGCTGCAACCACAGTGCGGTCCCTTTATGACAACCGTCTGGATTGAGCAGAGTAGGGGACATCTCTAGGGTCTTCAAGTGGGCACCTTCCGTCCTCAGTGTTTCGTCGACTAGCCCACGACACCTCAAGAGGGCTCGACAGTGACTCTGGCGTCCCAGAGTCGCCCCCCTCCGTCCCCCACTCAACTCAGCCCAGCTTACTGACCTTTACATCCCTCCTGCTGCTGAGGCTGCTCCTTTGACCTAACCACAATCTCTCCCAACCTCTCCACAACCCGACCATACGCACCAACCCGTTTGACTAAGGCTGTCGAGCCCCACTGCGGACGTTAAAGCGGTCAGTGGCAACGGTTCCGTATGGCATACTACCTCAAAACACAATATCTGTCCAAACACCAATCCTCAGTCACGAAAAATACACAGGAACGTAATAACTGTAATTACTATGCAAACTATACAAATAAACCAACAGACTCATCAAATTTTCAAGAATTTTTCGAAACCGTAGCATGGCGGCCTGTACACTGCCAGCCAGACTCTTTCCATCTCAACCACAGCCAGTTGCTGCTCCTCTCTGCTGCTTCAGATAAATTCTTTACTGTGCGACGCAACTCTTGGCCACTGAATCCGATGTCTCTGAGGAACCGGGTTGTGGAGTGTGCCACAAATCCTCGACAACCCACTTCCACTGGATAAACCCGGACTCTCCATCCTCGCTGTTCTGCTTCAGTAGCCAGCTGAGCATATCGCAGTTTCTTCCTCTCTTACGCCTCATCTACAGCATCCTCCCATGGCATTGCTAACTCTATCAGTTGAACAATGCATGCTGATCCAGACCACAAAATAATATCTGGTCAGAGGTTAGTGGTGGCAATCTCAGGTGGAAAAATAATCCGTTGATCAAGATCAGCCAGCATTTTCCTGTCCCTAGCAGCTTCCAGTTGTCCTGAGCGAGAATTGGTTTTAACACCTTCTCTTGGTGGTTGCTCGCCTGGGCGGAGGAATATTGTCTTCTGTTTGTAATGTTTTGCTAGAAAAAAGGAAGATTTAATATTAATTTACAAAATAAAGAAATTCATCCAGTTACAGAATTTAAATATTTAGGATTAGTTTAACCCTAACCTAACTTAAATTTGACAAGCATATAAAGAACATTTCAAAAACAATACAAAGTAATCTCAACTGTTTCAAACTAATCAGAAGCTACATACCAAGGCAGCCCTGCTGTACATGTATGCTATGATTTTTTCTCATATATCATACTGCATGACAGCATGGGCACAAGCCGCTCCCTCTGCAACCAAACGCATAGGCTCTCTATACAACCGAGCAATAAAAATTATGGATAAAAAACCAATACACCATCATCACTGTATCAGCCTTAAGAAATATAATTAAATGAATTTTGATAGTTTTAGCAATTTTTGCTTTCTTAAATTAATTCACAAGTGCAATAATCATTTAGCACCTGAGCCACTAAGTTCGTTTGTTGAGAGACAAAGCAGAATTCGAGTCACTAGGAGCTCCACAAATCATGACTGTAAAATACCATACTGCAGGACCAGCTTTGGACAGACCACCTTCTCTGTTAGGAGCCCGAAACTCTGGAACTCATTACCATCTGACATCAAGATTGTCTCTGATTTTAAAGTGTTTACTTCCAGGCTTAAAAACTGGTTAAAAACAAACCAAATGTGTACTCATTTTTAATTTTTGTAAGAAGGAAAGAGTTGTATATGATATGCATGTTTATTTACCATGTTTGTGTTGTTATCTATTTTTTTTTTTTTTTGCCCAACCAAAGACAGGAGTTGAAAATTAGCATTTGCTATAAACTTTATATGCAGCATTTCAGTGACAAGCGTTGTTTTGGCACTATGTTTGTTTGCATTGTCCCTGTCAAATAAAAAAATAAATGAAAATGAAAATGGTGTGCGTCAATACAGAGGCAACAACATTTTGAGGTGGAGGAGACAGCCCTCACCCCAATCCATTAGCAGGAAAGAAGCACTGAAGTGATCGAAAACCTTCGGGATCCCCTCACGGAGAGAAGACTCATTTCAACTAATAGGTTCCACTTCTAAGGGGGAGCATGCCTCATTTTGAGAGGGTGCTCTCACAGAAGTGATGGTCTCTACGGCATAAAAAAATATTGCGGTAGTAACCAGAATCTCCGCGTTCTGTTCTTTTTAGAACCAGACCTGGAACTCTCCAAGGTCTAAACGCGGGTGCCATCATGCCCCACACCTGAGAATGTACTCAGAGGAAGGAGTCAGGAAGGGCTGTTGAGAGGAGAGGTCTGGTTGGGCCAATAAGGGGCGTCTAGAAAGACCTGCTCCATCTCCTCCCTGACTTTAGCACAGTTGAGTGCAAGAAGACTCACTCGGGAAAACATTTCTGCGGGGGCCCCGGGGCAGCTGTGACCAGAGTTTTTTCTGTGTCAAGGGATGTCCACTCAGACAGAAAAAATAAAACTGGTGGAGGGACGAGTCCGGGGGGGCAACAGATGTAACTGTGCGGCCCCGAAGTGGTCCCAAACAGCTGGACCGCCATGGGACGGAGACTCAACTCTCCCAGGCCCATAGGCTGTCGTGAGGCTCGTCAGCGGCACGATTGAGCAGGCCAGAAGTAATAAGTGGAATGAAGCGACTTCAGAAGCTTCTGTCTTCGAGGAGGAGGTGGCGGGTGAGTTGTGACATGAGTGGGAAGCGTAGCGCAATGGTTGCAATGTTGTCTTTTCAGACCAGTACAAATTCGCTGAGAAGCGAGATGAACTGCAAGCCACTCGAGGCAATGGATGCCAATGCAGTCGGACCCAACTGGCTATGAGCACTTGAAGGGTAGGCCTTTGTATTGATACTTCACACCTTTCGATCGCAGGAACACAGGATGGCCTGTGGTGCGGAAGGATAGTGATCTAAAGTAAATGTCTCTCAGGTCGAATGCTGCAAACCAATCTGACTAAAGTCTGATATTTAGGAGCATATTTGCTCAACACCTAAGTGTGATGAATATCACTGAGCTTGGGCGAAAGCCGAGCTAAAAGGAATCGCAAGCGGAGTCTGTATAGTTTGGGTATAGTGGGCCATCTGGACCAGTTGGAAAGCTTTTTTGGCTTCCACGAACCGGGCCAGGGGACCACAGACGTACCCAAGGTGGGGCAGCGAGGTGAAGGACAGGGACCCGGCTCGGTAGGCCTGAAGCAGGGTCTGAGTATGGTGTACAACACTTACCTGTCTCCACGAGATGGCCAGGGATGCGTGAGAAGGCGGATGACCGGGTCCTCGAACCGCACCCAACTGCCGTGCTGGAGAACAAGAGAGGGCTGAGGCTTGCAAGGCTTTACAGGGTCGCACACCTCCAGATTTGCCCTTTTGTGACTCAGGAACAGAGGAAATTGCTCTTTATTTGAAAATGTGGGTGCCGCTGGCTCTGCTTTTTTGGGAGCCAGTGGAGGAACAGACATACAAAAAAACAAAGAACTCCACCCGGCCTTCCTCCGGGGGAGGGAGTGAATCGGTGACCAACTCCAAGAGCTCCTCTCTCCATCCCTGAGTGGCCTGCTCAGGAGCATTTACGCTGATGCTTACCACCTGGCTTGGTAGGGCCTGGAGAGGGCTGGGCACCCCGTCTGCGGCCGGCTCCACGCTGAGACCTAGGTGAAGGCTGCTGCGGCGGTCCTGCGGGCCGCCGAGGTAGGATGTGCCGGATGGCCTCCGTCTGCTTCTGGGCGGCAGAGAACCCAACCTTTGAAACGAGGGAGTCCAGGAACCGAACCTTGTCCGCATCCCTCATGTCAGCCAGGTTGAGCCAGAGATGGACATGGTGGACATTGCCAGACCAATCGTGTGAGCTGCAACCTTTGTGGCCCGGAGCGTGAGGTCAGTTGCAGTGTGGAGCTCACCCATGAGCTCACAGTCTACCGGAGAAACCAATCATCCAACTGAGACAGTTTGGGACAAGGTGAAGGGTTCCACTCGAGCCCAACCGCCTCGGCGGCTCTTTTCAGCATAGCTGCCATCTCTGGATCTGGCTCGGGCAATGCTACTTTCCTAGAGGGAGGTAGCGCAGCCGAGTCGTCATCTCTAGAGCCCAGCTCACCCTCCAATGCTGCGATGGACATCCTTGCCTCTGGAGGGGCCCCGAACGAAACCGTTGGTCGGTCCACTACAGAGGGACCACCGCGCTCATTGGGGAGCTCCACTGGCTGCGGTGTGAAAGAAGAGTGAGGGATTCACGAGGCTTTGCCGGGCGGATTACCCCTCACTGTGATCCTCAGATCACCCACCCCACACGGCACTTTAGCCTTCTTCTGGGAAGTCGGTCCAGAAGAAGCACTAGAGCGGGGCATGGGAGTGGGGACTTCACCTTCGCGAATGAAGGCAAGTCTCGATCTCAACACCGAGTTGGTCATTGTGGCGAGCAGGACGAGGCCGAGGGACGTGAGAGAACAGCGCGAGGCCGGTGGCGTGAGTGATAGTGAATGACACCTGTGAGACGCACCGGTCTCACATCTCTCATGGAGGAGCAGAAGCATAAAAGGAGGAGTGACGACGGTGAAGATAAAGAGAGGAACAGGCCTGATTTCATGGTGTGTTTTGTTTCTCTTTTGTGTAGCCAGCAGTCGTTTTGTTTTTAGATTTATTTTATTTTATCATTAAAAGTGTTTGATTGTTCGCCGGTTCCCTCCTCCTTCTTCCCATAACAACAAACCCCGTTACAATCATATTCCTGCAGTGAGAACATGAGTCATCCACAAGAACCCAAACAGGTGATGCAGCTATTGTAACCGTCAGAGGGTGACAGAGCCCTACCGCAGCCCGAAACGCATGGATGGAATGGCATTTTGAGAAAGACGCAAACACACCCGTGTTGCTCTTTCAGGAGCACACAGGGGAATGACCACGGCAACACAGTAACAGCAAACTGAAACAGTGAAGCACTCACTTCTTCGCCCTCTAACCACCGTCAAAAACACAAACAGAAATGTGATGCTGTTAAAACAGCAGTTGAGAGCTCAGGAGCTCGCGATCACCTCTGCACTCGCGCTGTAGAAACACCAGCTCTGGGGGAGTCTTCCAGAAGAACACCGACACACTCGCTCACTGTATAGTACTAAACTCTTCAGAGACATCGACACTGATCGGCTCCGAAGCGAAAGACAACTGGTGCGTGCATCCACTTCCGCATTTTTACCCGTGCAGCAGGACGGACATAAGCGTGATCCCAATCAGCGTGATCCCAATCAGTCGCCACGTCAACTATGTTGAACGTGAGCGACTGAAAGGGAACAAAACCAATCCAATGCCCACTCTGCGAAACCCACCCATCTATGCAATGTGTCAATTAAAAATGGAATGATCAACTGTATCAAAGGCTTCAGTTAAATCTAAAACAGAGCATTCTTCAGCATTAACATGCCATAACACAACTACACTTACTATCCAAAATACAAAAATACAGTGAGTGGCTCTAACTTCTAACACATCAAAGTCTCATCTAAGTGTTACACAATGTATGTCACCTGTCCGCATTTCCCCAGTATATAGAGAAACAGTCACCATCAAAATGACAGTAGAAAAGTAACAAAGAACTGATATGCAAGAAAAGAATGACAATAGAAAGGTAGCAAAGTACTGATGAGATGCAAGATAAGACAAAACGGTAAAAAAATCCCTGAATAACAAAAACAAAAAAACAATTACAAAAAAACAAAAGGTTAGATTAAACAAGAGCAACAGTGAAATTGAACAAAGAGTCAAAGATGACTAACGCATGCTCACTCTGGTGTGCTTTTTAATTTTTGGTGGGAGACTTGATTGCTTTGTCACGGGAGCAGTGACATTACGCAGGTTAACTATGATTGATAGCTACTCTGGCCAATAACAGTCAATAGAGTTGAGCCTAAGTGAATAACAAGGAGCGAAGGAGAGAAAAAGAGAAAAAAATATTAAGGCACACACAGGGATGTAACAATCACAACATCACAACTGTCACTTTCTCGACAAAAAGTGAGATTCTGAAGTGTGCATATATGATGGACACTTGACTATCCCATGAGGCCACGGGACAGGATTTGTGAAGTGCAGGGAAGCAACGTAATTGACGCTGGTAGGTCATATGTTAATGACAGCATGGTGGATACATATCTGTGTCCCAATTAAGGGTCTACATCCTTTTAAGGTCACATTCTTCTAAGTGTGCGGCCGATGCGGTCTTCAAAGGATGCACCAACACTGGTTGAAAGGGAAAATATAGCCGATTGTGTCACCGCAACGCGACGAAGGCTGTCCCTTTTTTTAACTGTCGGTGGTCCCAATTTGAAAGCTCCTTCATAATACGGCCTGCAAATACGTCCTTCTTTTCCTGTGAATGCAGGATACATCAGAAGGATCCTTCGCAGCCTTGCCTACCCCAGAATTCATTGCACGCCGGAGACGAAATTGCCAGATTACACTTTTAAATATAAGTATTGGATTTTGGTTTAATCGAGTAATCTAATGATAAAAATGAAAGAAAGATATATAATAAAGGTTAAAATGTTGACTTATATGTTACCAGCATGTATTTTATACAGGCTGGTTTATACTCTTTAGCCTACATGAATTGACCATGGGGAACATTTTTAGATTTTGCTTCTAGGCAGTAATAATTTTAAAAAGTCCAGTACAAATGTTACAGCCGCATGTCACAGCGGCTGTCACCAGTTGCTAGGCGACAAAACCAGACCGTCCCATTAATCAACTCCCGGGACACAGCTAGCAATAATTTGTTAATGTGACAATAAATTTTGTTAGTGTCATTTTCCAAATAACCAGTGGTGGAATGTAACGAAATACACTCACCTAAAGGATTATTAGGAACACCATTTGACCCCATTTCGCCTTAAGAACTGCCTTAATTCTACGTGGCATTGATTCAACAAGGTGCTCAAAGCATTCTTTATAAATGTTGGACCATATTGATAGGATAGCATCTTGCAGTTGATGGAGATTTGTGGGATGCACATCCAGGGCACAAAGCTCCCGTTCCACCACATCCCAAAGATGCTCTATTGGGTTGAGATCTGGTGACTGTGGGGGCCATTTTAGTACAGTGAACTCATTGTCATGTTCAAGAAACCAATTTGTAATGATTCGAGCTTTGTGACATGGTGCATTATCCTGCTGGAAGTTGCCATCAGAGGATGTGTACATGGTGGCCATAAAGGGATGGACATGGTCAGAAACAATGCTCAGGTAGGCCTTGGCATTTAAACAATGCCCAATTGGCACTAAGGGGCCTAAAGTGTGCCAAGAAAACATCCCCCACACCAATACACCATCACCACCAGCCTGCACAGTGGTAACAAGGCATGATGGATCCATGTTCTCATTGTCACGGTTCATGAATTCGCTGTTTTCTTCGTGTCTCGTGTAATTGTGTGTGTGAGCGTGTGTGAGTGGGCGTTACCGCTCGTTCCGTGGCGATCAACGTGCCAGCTTATCTCATTCCCTGCACCAGCTGCTGCCAATTCACTCACCTATATAAACATCACACTCTCCTCTCTTTGTCAGGTCGTTGGTTTGGTGTCCTCAGTGTTTGTTCATAGTGTGCCTGTCTGCAGTCCTGTTCTGGTTCGAGTTCCTGTTCTGTGTCTTCGTGGTTGGATATCTGGATGTTCACCTGCACTGGATTCACGATCATCACTCTTCACCAGCACGCTGACCATCTAGTCCCTGCGCCACCAGCCCACCCGTGTTCCTGAACTGTTATGTGTCTTCTGACCACTCAATAAAGGAGTTACTTACATCTTTGCTTCCGCCTAGTGTTTGTGACATTCATTCTGTTTACGCCAAAATCTGAAATCGAGACTCATCAGACCAGGCAACATTTTTTCAGTCTTCAACTGTCCAATTTTGGCGAGCTCTTGCAAATTGTAGCCTCTTTTTCCTATTTGTAGTGGAGATAAGTGGTACCCGGTGGGGTCTTCTGCTGTTGTAGCCCATCCGCCTCAAGGTTGTGCGTGTTGTGGCTTCACAAATTCAGGGGATTGTCTTGACCAGGACCACACCCCTAAATGCGAAATTGAACAGGTGTTCCCAATAATCCTTTAGGTGAGTGTACATTTACTCTGTATTTAAGTATAAATTTGAAGTACTTTAGTTTAGATTGTTATTCAACTCCATCACATGGATATTCGATTTTGATATTAGATATTGTTTAAAAAAAATTGAACAGTAGCCTATATAATAGAAACACTAAAATATGTCTTCTAGTTCAGGGATAGGCAACGTTTGGTCCTGCAGGGCCGCTGTCCTGCTGAGTTTAGCTCATCGGACAGTTTTGCATGTTAAAATAATTTATGGTTTGATTTTTGAGTCTTTTATTCTTCCCCTTTCTGAAAACAGTGATTGGCAGCCCACGCCTGAGTCAGCCCTGCAAACCTGTTTGTAGACAGTGGAAATATGCACTCATCCCAGATGATTTCCCTCCTGCAGAGGCTTTACCATGGTCTCTATTGTTGTGCCCCTCCCGGTCCAGCAGCACCACCAGAATCTCCTTACTCTGCTCAATAAAAGTCTACAGAAATATGTTTTCTTCATATCTGTTTTATGTATACTGTTATTTTAAATTTGTTTTTTGTTTTTCTTATCGAAATGTATCTTATCTTATAAACACTTGTAAAAAGTACTGTAAGTAAAAATTTTGCCTATCGAACAATTTATTTTGTTTCATTTACAAATTAATTTACATGGCAAAAATAAATGTAGTGTATAATTTATTTATTACATTTACAAGTTATAACTTGCATTACAAAAATAAAAAATGCAAGGAAACTATTGTTTTGTTTCATTTACAAATATAACTTTGAAAAGTAATGTATACGATTGTTTAATTTACAAATTTTAATTCACATAACGAAAAGTTTATTTCTCAACCAATATGTCCATTCTCTCCCTGCTCTCCTGTGATCTCCTCTCCTCTGTCTCTGTAAAACGTCATGTCCTCCCTAAATATTGCGATCAGCTCATCCTCTCGGTTTCGTTTCTCTTGGCTGGTGCTGCTGGTTCCTCGTTCTATCCTTTGTGGCCCGGGTAAAAGAAGGACCGTAGGCAGGGTTGCCAGGTCTGTGCAATAAAAGTAGCCCAAAAAGCCCATTGGCTTTTCTTCGTCAGTCGGCCGAAAACTCCACAGGATTTGTGAATATGAGTGATGTTTTGTGGGTGTTGGAGCGCCGAAATCGTACGTACAATTTCTCGGGAAAACCTCAGATTTTGCAGCACTAACGGTAGGCTGCATTCGAAGGATCCTTTGAATTGGGAAAGCCATCGTCACGCCGCTGTGACGCAATCAGCCTTCAAATGCGGCCTTCGGAGGATGCAGCCCCTGAATTGGGACAAAGCTACAGTATGTCCAGATTACATCCAAACTACACTCCCTCATACTATAATAGAACACACTTTTTTAGCAGTCGTGACGTAATTACTTCATCAAAATAAGTTCCTAGAGTGTGCGGTTTCGGATGCAGCCAAAGTGTATAGGACAGTCTAAACGGAATGGAGATCAGTTACATTTCTCAAATTTAATACTGATTCAGGAATATGAATGATTGCCTGATAAAGCAGTAATCGGGGAGCAGGAGATCTATAAAGCACAGGGTAGGATCAAATCCCAGGTCAGGTGATTAACTCAATGTATAATTAATGTCAGTTGATTATTTCTTCTTATCTTCTTGCTTCTTATTTCAATAATTGTCCATTCTCATCTGCCTACCCTAACCTCTCAAACATCATTCATTCTAATTTTTGTAATTTTGTTACAAAAATTGTAATGAAATTTAGACTGGTAGTGTATATATATATGATATGGTGAATAATAAAACAAAAAATGAACAATTAAATGTACACATTTCACTGGATAATGTGCTCCTGTAATGTCCCTCTAAATCCACTTGGGGTCAGCAGAACCAAATGGAAAAAAAAATAATCTGGATCTTGTGAAAATGTATCTTTAAATTTAAGTCTCAGTCTTAAAGTTAATTGTTTTGATTTTGGTGGGCATGATCTGGAGATGCACATGCCTTCTGGGTAAATGGTGTCTCAGATAAAACTAATTATGTTTTATGTTTAATTATGTTTTTTAATTATTAATTATTTTTTGAAAGATAGCAAACCAAAAATAGTTAATAGAATGAATAGATACTCTCACTAATGCTTAGAGATTTTTGATGAGTCAAGTTCTCAAAAAGTATAATTCTGGTGCACATTCTTCACCAGTAACTAGATGGGGCTGTTAATAACTGTAGTTAAATTATGAATCAAGACTGGGACATAATAGAGTGAAATATGGTCTGCGAGAGAGAAGTTTCCTTCAACTCATCATCAGTTCTCTCCCTCTCTGTCTCACTGTTTCTTTATTCATCAGTCCTTCTCTCTCTCTCTCTCCCTCTCTCTCTCTCTCTCTCTCTCTCTCTCTCTCTCTCTCTCTCTCTCTCTCTCTCTCTCTCTCATCTCTCTCTCTCTCTCTCTCTCTCTCTCTCTCTTTCTTTCTCTCTCTTCTGTCAAACAGAAGATTGTGCATAATTTAATTAGACCATTCTTCTTTGTTCCAATCTTTTCCCCTGTAGCACTGGCATTAATGAGGAGCTCAGGTGTCAGGGGAAAAGATGTGTGTATGACATCGGGAGATACTAGACTACTGGAAACACAAGTGGGGGGCTCAGAGAAGTGTGGGTGAGGTGAGAAGTGCAGATAAATTAGTATTAAACACAGAATTTTTATTTTTAAAGGTTTTCAACATCAGACGCAATCAAACATAAGGACAGAACAAATGACCTGTTTGCACCCACATACACCCACTACCACACACACCTTTTCCCATTTAACAGGTGTTTGTTGCATATCCTGAGCACATGTGGCCGTGGGGGGTGTCATTAGAGCCACTCGTTGCAATGGTGGGTGGCCAGGGCATGTGTGGAGTTCCGGATGCCTGTAAATGTCACAGAAGAAAGTCCTACTGTGCACAGAACTCATTTCCTGTTAACATCCAGCTCTCTCAAGTTCTGCATTATTGATAAAGGCCACACGTATGCTTGCAAACAGGCATGCACACACACACACACACACACACACACACACACACACACACACACACACACACACACACACACACACACACACACACACACACACACACACACACACACACACACACACACACACACACACACACACACACACACACAAAGATACACGTGGCAACATGGACAATTAGTCATCAGCATGCAGTGGTGAGTTGGACAGTTGCTTGATACAGCAGCAGAGATCAAAGATCTTCCTTCATAGGGCAAGTGATTGAGGCAGTCAAGTTTACACTGTTTGAGAAAGGAAAATTATTTACTCACCCTCCTGTCTTTTCAAAACTTTCTTTTCGTCTGATGAGATCAAAAGGAAGTTTTAGGAAAAATTTTCAAGCTGCTCTTGTCCAAACATTGATATTGGATCGTTACCATTTTCTTGTGCAATATATGGATATGAATTCACTGCAGAACATGCTATATTGTAAACTGAATGCATCTTTTGACAAATAAAACCATTTTAACAGATACACTTTAAGGGGCTGTTCAAACACCTCTTTGTAAAAAAAAACCCCATTGTAATTCAAATGAAAGGCTGTTAATGCATCTGTTCAGACCAACACAAACATTCATCAATGTCTCATCAATGCAATGTTTTACCACCTACAGTTAATCCATATATAAACCCATACACACAGGAGGTGAAAGAGAAGCACATTAGATCATAGCCCATGGTCATTTATTCATTTGTTCAGTCAATCTCATTAAAAAAATTGGTAACACTTTAGAATACTGTTCTGTCATTAATAAACAACTACACAGGAACAAGTGAGTAATACAGTATTAACATAACTACTATATTAACTAACAAGAAACTCTTATTTATTAATTAGAAAGTAATAGCAGCAGTAATAGTTCACTATTATTCAGGTTCATAATTAATGAGAGTAATACACAATTAAACATAATTACTTCTAAAGAAAAGATCATGTTTACTAGTTATGACTCAAGTATTATCAAATCCTTCAGAAGGAATTTTCTAATTATTTGGAACAGTATTCTAAAGTGAAAACCATGATAACTCTCTTATGACTGAAGTCATTGAAGCTTTTGAGGTTTTTGTAAGGTTTTACTTCATTCAACTGATTACTTACTAATTAATAATCAGAGTTCCTTGTTGTAATTGTGGTTAGTAAATTGAATGTTAATGTTGCGTTACTCATTTAGTTATTCATTAATGACAAAACATTTTTCTAAAGTGTTACCAAACATTCTTTAAACCGAATCTACCCATTCAAATCACCAACTGCCACTTTAATTGAATTGAGGAGGACATGTCTCAATTTCTTTCTAGTGAGGAAAAAATAATCCATATTGATTTGATACTATCTTATCTGTTTAGACAAAGCGGCGAGTCTGTTGTAGCCTATGGAGCTTTTAGACATTCTGAGCTGTGAGGAAAAGAAAAACAGCAGGGCGGGAGAATCGTGTTGGAAATGTCTATGGAATTCACACCTCGACTGCCCAGACATACTGTCATTTCCCAGAGTGGTGCTAGGGGCTAACACCCTTCTCAACAGCCAGCGATACGACACACACACACACACACACACACACACACACACACACACGCGCACACACACACACACACACACACACACACACACACACACACACACACACACACACACACACACACACACACACACACACACACACACACACACACACACACACACACACACACACACACACACACAGAGAGAAGAGTTTAAGACACAGGCCCATCCATTTTCTCAGTTTTGTCACATGGGATGTCTTCTCACATTTGCCTTTGTCGCACTGTTCAGAAAATGTTTAGTGCTGTAAGACTTGAGAAATTAGGAAATGCCAGGCAGTCTGGTTGAGGAACAACCACTCCCTGAGAGGACAAAGGACCTAGCTGGAAATCAACATTTGAACTCTCTCTTGTGAAGTTAGCATCACCATTTGAGACGAAAAGACTCATCTCATCTCTCTCTCCCCCCCACACCTTCACCCTCATGCTGAGATCACCTGAAATTCACCCAAGAATCTATAGTTTAATGTGAATAATTATCATACAGTATTACACATGTTTGATATCATTTGAAATGTCTCAGTGTGACTGGTACAAATGTCTCATTCTCAAAGAAGTAAACCAAAAGATAATAAGGTATTTAAGAGTTTAGAGATAATTTGCACACAAAGGAGGGTGTGTCTTCCAGGCAAATGGTCTCATGCTCTTAGAAGGTGTAAACTCAAATCAGATTCCCATTGTTAGCAAATGGTTCCATGTAAATCATCTTCTGTCCCCAGTAAGTCTGGGACGGTGGTTAATGTGAATTCCCACTGTGAACTCATGTTTACATTTGAAAAGAGGCTTCTGCCTTGGTCCGTCTATATAATGAAATGCAACTAGAGCTTGGCGTGTTTTCTGTAACCCAGACTAGACCATCGTGTGAAGTGTAAGCAAAACACTTCGCATCATGTATTTTATAATGTCAAGGTATTGCATCTTCTCTCTTTATTCTAGAGCATTTGATGTTTGTATCTATTATCTTTGAACTGATCATGCAACTGGTGTGATACATTTACCAGACATAATAAATTGTAAACATTTGATTTTATTCTAATCGACTCTGACATTATTTTCAGTAAAGAGTTAAAGAGAATAGTCAAACATTCACGCACACTTAATGATGTAGAGATATTAATTAAAATCTTTTTATTTATTTATGGTGTCAGATGAAATAACGTGTTAATAGATATGAGAAAATGTATTTCATTTATTCAAATTACTTTGACATGCGGAAAGACGGGAACGAGCAGAGACCTTCACCCGCTGACCGGAAAACCTTTTTTGGGCCGATCCAGCAGGGCCTTACAGTGCGCACGCCTGTGTGTCCGTGTGTGCTGTTTTATATTAAAATGCTAAGGCCCATGTGTATGGCTTTTCCCCAGAACATGCTAGTGCCTGTCTTCCCAGACTAATTAAATTGATGATGGAGTATTTCACAAGGCCTAACTTGTTTACTTCCCGACATTTATAACAGAAGTGCATTCCTTCTAATTCAATACAAGGAGTGAAGTGTGCAGCAAAGCCATTATCTGTTTATGTGTCTGTATATGTTGCAATGACAAAATTATTTGTATATGTATCTGTATTTTGACATAACTAGATGTGGGCGGGTCTTAAACCATAAGTGTCAAATGAAAAGTGAAAAGCCCAAAGAAGTCTGTGAATAGTCCATCTTTAGAGACTCTATTCCATTTATAACTTCCATATAGCAAGTATGTAGCCTATTGTTAATCGTACATAAAACATAATTTATAAAATGATTTATTCTTATTTATTACAACCTCTTAAAATATATCAACAGCACGTCAGAATGTGCTTTTTTCCCTCTGTGTTCAGAAAGAACAAGGCTCCCCTTGTTTTTTTTTTTTTTTTTTTTTTTTCCCCGTGAGACACAAGAGCATGTTATCAATCGAATTCCTGAGACACTTCAATAAACACGGCGAAATCCAATCTTTTAATAGGAATTCACATGATCGGGAATTTGGTTGAAAGAAAATTAGCAAAATTAGCACAAAGTTGCTCGATTTGAAAGTGACTTCACTGTGAGCTGTGCATCAAACATTGCTACACAATTAAAATAGGGTAAGCCTTCAGTTTAGGTTTAAATTCTCACTGCATATTTCTTGGATATTGGCTGTTTATTAGTACTTGTATAGAACATATTAATGCCTTATTCTGACTAGAGTAGATATACATACATAGAGATACATACTCCTATCCAATTCCAACCCAGTTCTTAACTTAATAATACCTTACTAACTATAAATAAGCAGTAATTAGGAGTTTATTGAGGAAAAAGTCATAGTTAATAGTTAGTTAATAGTGAGATTTGGACCCTAATCTAAAGTGTGTCCAAAATAGGTATGAACCTTTGAGCCTGTGGTATTGCAGTAATGTGATCAACTATCATGTCAATCCAATTTGAATTTTTAATCACACGGTGCGCATTTTCTTTCATAAAGGTAATTATTTACTTATATTGGCTTCACAGACTAGAGATGCGCGGTTGGCGGTTATTGCCGCGGACTCCGCGGATAAACAGCGGATCGGGAGGATGACGTGACGAAAAAAATTGTTTTAATTAAATTTGGGCGGTGGAGGGCGGTTTCTAGTCTCGCGGCTGTCATCAGCAGTGCCTTGTATCAGCGGATGGCGGGCGGGAAAATTGGTCAATAACTTTGGTGCGGATGGATGGCGGACGGATGATGAGTTTTGTGATGCAGTTGCGGATTAAATAATAGCCCATCCGCGCATTTCTATCACAGACTCACACCTCGCTGTAATGTCAGATACCGTAATTCCTCAAATAAAAACCGGTAGTCAATTAATCGCCGGGCCTCTGATAGTGGCCGGGGGCGGGGTCAACACAGACAATTAAAGGCCGGTCTCAAATTAAGGCCAGGGAAAATTTATGTTAGTGTTGATAGGTAATCTCCGATGCCTTTCATATATTGACATAACAAAACATACTCATTTTCCACAAGATATTTTCCTCTACATCTCATCATCGATATTGGCCCGCTCTACATCAGCTGACCACTGAGCGGATGTACAGTGATAACAGACATAACTGCCAGTTTCAAACTGTGCTTTCACGCTGAGCTAAAGACGGACTTTCAGGCGCTTGTCATACCGTATATCACAACTATTCAGTGTTTTTAACCACATCATGTTTATTTTAGGTTTCAGGCATTTAAATACATATAATTTATAGAAAAACAATACATTTATAGTTTGTAAAATACACAATGTTGTCAATGGAAGCAGCAATAACAATTCATTCAAATATATTTGCAGAGGTGTTTTATTCATATCAGATAAGTATCAAGTAACAAAGTTCACTCTGTTCTTCTCCCAGTTCACCGGCCACATACTTTCATGTATTTCGGGAGAAACTGATGAATTCGCGTACTGTAATAAATCCAACAGACAGGAATCTCTGAACTGTGGCCCAAACAAACATCTCACGTTACAGATCAAGATCATTTATAGCGTTAAAGGTGTTTAAACGACAAAACAAACTCTCTTACATGTATTTGAGAATCGGAATAGAAGATAGTTAATGACATTGTAAGCAAGTTTTTTAATATTTAGAAATAAAAGTGCTACATCTGTCTTACAGCGCTATTTTGGCTGTGGTGAATCACGTGCGTGCCAAGGATGACGCGTCATCATGGAAACAGGGCTAGCGGGGGATCGCGATGCCGTCTCAACAACATAGTGATGTCTGTCAGCCATCGCGATTGATGATTGCATCGTCTATCGGCCCAATCCTATTATTTATCAAAAAGATGGAATTAGAAATAAAGGCCTGCCTCTAATAAAAGCCTGCTTCAAATAAAAGCCGGTTACCTTCTGCATTTCAGGTAATAAAGGCCCCGGTTTTTATTTGAGGAATTACGGTATGATAATTAAAAATACAATCTGTAAAATATAAAGTAATAGTTGGATCTAATAGCCCTGTGGGCAGCGCTACTCAGTTGCCTTGCTCCATGAATGAAGCGGGCATTCAAAGGGTGTTTCCCCACTGAAACCCCGTCAATCAGAGCGG
Organism: Siphateles boraxobius; assembly: GCF_051911475.1. Lineage (NCBI taxonomy): Eukaryota > Metazoa > Chordata > Actinopteri > Cypriniformes > Leuciscidae > Siphateles > Siphateles boraxobius. The sequence continues at coordinate 44,049,693 of NW_027508734.1, read as the reverse complement.
GGCAAGCCGAATTGGCGGGCACAGATACTCTGAGAGTAGCAGGACATGTGCCTGCTGACAGCTTTTCCTTCAGAAACTCCAGCACTGAAACAATCTGGCAGTGGACTGGGTCTGCATGATGTATAGTAAATCACCTTCCAAAGATGCGCCACTTAAGGGCGTACATTCTTTAGTGGAGGAAGCCTAGCCCTCAGAATGGTCTCTATTACATCCGCTGAAAGTCCAGCATCTCTCAGCTGGTCTCACTCAGGGGCCAGACATGAAGATTCCATAACTCGGGCCGGTGATGGAATGTAGTCCCCTGCGCCTGAGACAGGAGATCTCTTCTGTTTGGAGCCGTCAAGGGGTGATATTATTTCTGAGAACTAGACTCTGGTCGGCCAACAAGGCACTGGCAGCAATAGGCATGACCCTTGTTGATGAACCTTCTCCAGTACTCCCAGGAGCAGAACGAGTATAGACGCTTCCTGGGCCATGCATAGGCAATGACGTCCAGACCCAGGGTGGCTGGAGGAGTCAGCCAGAAGTACAGGGGACATTGTGCTTTTTCTTGTAAAGCTAAGAGATCCACCTTTGCTTCGTAAAATCTGGAGTCACAACGGAACCAGAGCTGCATCTATGCATTTTGTGTATGTGCGGGATGACAAAGCTAGGCCCTATGGAAGAACGCGATATTGGTAAGCTACGCCCCAGAAAGCAAACCTCAGGAAGTTCTTTTGTTGTGGCAGAATTTCTATATGAAAATATGTGTCCTTGAGGTTGATTGTGACAAACCAATCTTTGTATTGAATTTGAAACACAATCATTTTGACTGTCAACTTTGAGAGAACGGTTCAAACCGTGAAGGTCTAGAATTGAATCTTAGAATCGAATTTCAACGTAACATCTGGTGATGCAATGTCTTGTGATGCAACGATGCAATCAAATATTTACCATTTCTCTGGAAATCACTGCCCCCAAAACAGGTGGCGGGGATGGAACAGCGTTGTGGAACGCTGTGCTAACAGCACAGAAGAGAAGCCATCTAGCAAAGCTGTAGTCCAGGGACACTCAGTGAGGAGGGCCCCAGACAGGATACTAGAGTCAAGGATGTCCAGAAATGGTTAGGTGACCTGAGTCTGAAGGTATGGCTATCTTAGATCACATAGCCTCGTCTGGGTTTAAGGACCCAGTCTTTAGCAAGAGAGGCCGAAGGGCGGCTGTCATGAGCGACTCAAACAGAGTGACTCTGTACCCTCAGGACAATGGTCAGGTCCCAGGAATGGACCGTGTTGGGGCGAGGTGGGTTTGGCCTCCTGGCCCCTCTGAGAAATCTGCCACAACAAAAGAACTTCCTGAGGTTTGCTTTCTGGGGCGTAGCTTACCAATATCGCGTTCTTCCATAGGGCCTAGCTTTGTCATCCCGCACATACACAAAATGCATAGATGCAGCTCTGGTTCCGTTGTGACTCCAGAATTTAAGAAGCAAAGCGAAGCAAAGGTGGATCTCTTAGCTTTACAAGAAAAAGCACAATGTCGCTGTACTTCTGGCTGACTCCTCCAGCCACCCATGGTTCCCAATCAAATGGCCAGCTATAGGGGTGTTGTGCACCCCTAGCTGCTGTGTATTCTTTGAGCATGGAACGAGTGTACCCGCCATCCAACAGCTCCTGAAGAAAAGAGGGAATGGAAGTGATCTCACAAGATATGGGGTTTATAATCCAGGCTGCGCACCAGCCAGAAAAGATAGCCCACTTCTTGCCTATAAAAGCGCCTGGTAGAGATCGTGTTCAAGACCTTGTGGGGGAATCTTGAGGGAATTAGCATTTTATATCATTAATATCATTTTTGAAAACCGTTGTGCTCCTTAACATTTTTGTAAAAATGGTGATACTTTTTTTCAGGATTCTTTGGTAAGTTTAATGAACAGCATTTATTACATTTGTTTATTACATTTAAATATAAAATGTATTAAAATCCCATTGTAGTCAATAATTCAATAATTGTATCCCTTAAAACTCATCTTTGATCACCAAAAATGACATTTTATTTTTTAAGTCTTTGAAAAAAAATCTTCATGCTTTAAAATACCTTGAATTTAAATATACGTTTGAATTAGTATACGCGATCCTATGCATATGCAAATTAGCCCTGCCTCCAGTCACTCACACCATTCAGAGATTCGTTGATGATCACCTGTTGACGTGATTGGTTACAAGGTAGTTTGTGATTTCAAACCGTGTTTTTGAGACTGTCTTTGTTTCACTGCAGTTAAGGAGAAAATACTCAGCAATGGTATTGATTTATGAATTTGCACATGGTTTGTCTTAAAGCATATTAAAAACACCACATAGACATATGAACAACATTAAAAGCTTGATTTTCACCACAGGGGGACAAAGCATTTATTAAATACAAACAGAAATCTTTTGTAACATTATAAATGTATTCACTGTCACTTTTGATCAATTGAATGCATCCTTGATGAATGAAAGTATTAATTTCTCTCTCTTTTTTAGTCTTACCACAAATGTTTAAATGGAATTATTGATTCCAACATTGATAATAATGATAATAATAATAATAAAAATAATAATAATAATAATTAAAGCTGCAAGCAACCATTTAGCGGTGTTCAAGCAGTTAAGGCATTTAAGATTTTTAACCACACAAGCATCAAAAGACATTAAGTTTTATGTAGCAAGCATTTAACCACTGACATCATAGATGGAATAGACCATGTTTTAGCATGATTTACCATGTTCCAGTATGATTTACTATGAATCTAGCATGATTTACCATAGTTTACCATGATATACCAAGTTCCAGTATGATTCACCATGATTTACCCTGTTCTAGCATGGTTTACCACAATTGAACACATTCTAGTATGATTTAATATGATTCTAGCATGATTCACCATGTTATAGGATGATTTACCATGATATACCATATTCTAGAATGATTTATGATGGTTTTGAACATTATGATATGAACATTATATGATCGTAGATGGAAAAGTCCATTTACAGCTAATACAGGAAATTTACCATAGGAAATACATAGTTTTGAAGCTTTTTAAAAGTTATAGCGCCACCTATGCTCCGATCTCCAATAAACTTTGCAGGCTTCTTCACCATGTTATGACACATATGCTCTCCAATTTTTGTGAAGTTCTGATTTTTTATTTATGATTTATAGGCTTTTGACTGTATTTTGCCACGCCCCTTTTCTAAATGACCCTGTTACAGCCACCCAATTGCAAAATTTCAACTTTTTTTCGATAATTATTGATCTAGAGAGTCCAGAGAATAGGCCTAGACTGGTTTGGTTCCGATCGGGCGAAAAACCAGGGAATAGTTCGCAAAAGTAGGTTTTGGACAAAATCCGACATAACTTTTGGTTTTTTTTACCAACGGCCTAGGAGTTATGAGCAATTTAGTACTTTTGGTTGCTGTAGCGCCACCTATGGGCCAATTGGGGTCATACTCTGATAGGTTCTCCCCAAAAGTGTGGCCTACCATCTGGCCGAGTTTCAAGTCTCTAGGCCTTACGGTTTGGGCTGCACGATGCGTTTTAGGTTTTTTTTTTTCCAAATAGCAATTACAATAGGTTTTCAGCACTTCGTGCTTGAACACCTAATAATAATAATAATAAATGTTTCTTGAGCAGCAAATCAGCATATTAGAATGATTTCTGAATGATATGACACTGAAGACTGAAGTAATGATGCTGAAAATTCAGCTTTATCATCACAGGAATACATAACATTTTAAAATGTATCAAAATAAAAAAACAATTATTACATTTTTTTATATTTGACAACGTTACCGTTTTTTTACACACACACACACACACACACACACACACACACACACACACACACACACACACACACACACACACACACACACACACACACACACACACACACACACACACACACACACACACACACACACACACACACACACACACACGTAAGTTAACGCCCTTCTGCACATCTTGTATTCTCTGCTCATGGCTCTCGAGATCTGTGCGTGATCCTGTAGCCATCTCTCCTGCCTGAGCCGCATAAAGGTCAGTGTGTCTGCTGAGGGAAGAAAGAAATATATAAATAAATCATACTGCACACACAGACATATAGGACATAAAGAAACCATCACTTGTAAGACCACTCTCACTGTTTGAACCTTATAAAAATAGCCACTTCCTTCCAATCTTAATGAAATATCTGATTGTGGGAAACTGGGAATAACGAGATCTCTGAATGTGTCCTGAAAGGAGGGTTCAAGAGACACTGATTTGGGATCCGTTTTCATGGTGTGTGTGCTCTCTGTGTGTTGCACAAGCAAGGTGGTTCTGGGTCAGATTATTTGAGTATGATTGTTTTTATGGTTTATGGTTCAGTTCAGTTAATGTGATGCAGTTTCTCAGACCATTCTCAAGGGTGAATCAGCGATGAGAAAAAAATAAACAAGACAAAGGTCTTCTCTCATACACATACAAACACATTACAAATAGTGCGTATCATCATGCTGTGGTGCTTTAATTGTGTGTGTTCATGCTTTAGTTTCATATGCTGTGTTGTATTATTGGTTGTATACTGTATGTTTGTGTGTGTGCGCTTGTCTGTTGACTTAATAAATGTGATTTGCTGTGGGAGTCTGGGGTCACTCCAGTAATGAGACTCAGTCTTGCGAGCTCATGCACTCATGTCTCTCTTCCTCCCACAACCCCCTCCAGCCTCTCTCTCTCTCTCTCTCTCTCTCTCTCTCTCTCTCTCTCTCTCTCTCTCTCTCTCTCCTTACATTTTTCCTTAGAATGTACACCTAGAATGCCCCACCCCCATCCCATAATAATACATTCATTTATTATTATTATTACTATTATTATTATTATTATTATTATTATTATTATTATTATTATTATTATTATTATCACGACTTTCATTTCCAACCAAAATCTGTCTGTACGACATCTGATGTTGACGTCAGTCTGACGTTGGGTTCTGACATCAAGTGCATGCTGATGCTCTGTAGTGGATTCACACATACATGAGCATTGCGAGGCAGTTTCATTTCGATTGAAAGGACGCAAAACACGTGAAACCGCATTGCACACTCTCAGAATCTGTATGGTGCGTTTCCACTAGCCTAGCGCGGAGCAGAGCGAGCATTTTCCGTAATATCGCTCACCCGTGAGCTTAAAGCTCAACTTCCATTGAAATTAATTGAAAACAGTTGCTCTGCTCTGTGCCAATGGACACACTAGTGTAATATGGGCGTTGAAATGAAACGCGCGTGCTCACGCAGTAGTGTGAATCTGGCGGTAGATCGCAGGTGTTGTAGAAACTTTAATAGTCATTGATCCCAAACAGATATCATAAGACCTATTCAATATATAAAAATATATGTGTGTACGTGCTTGTGTGTGACGTTTCAGGAACATATGGGACAGGACCTCTGACCTTAGGGACGGTCAGTTTTGGCCAGTTTATTTCAGTACCAGTTTGTGTCTTTAAGTAGAAACTGAACAGCAGTAAGGACCTTATCTGGGTGGGTGAAAGGTACAGCGGGTGAGGAGGAACCTTGAAAAGAGTATAAAGGCTGTCTCATATCTTCCTGTTGTATGTCACTCTCTTGCACACCGTAACATCTGTGTACTAGACTGAACCTATTCTTGCAAGAATAAACACTTTCCTTATTAATTTGACTCTGAGTGTCTCTTATGCAGTGATGATGTTTAACAGGATTTTTGCCACAACACAGGGAATTTAGAACGTTCTGATGAAAGGGTATATATAGGCCTAGGCTAGAAATACGTTTGAGAATGAATTGCTTGTTTTGAAAGAGAAAAAACAATATTTGCGTGGTCCCCCCCTGGACGTGGTGCCCCTGGGAACTTGCCCAATTGCCCATATGGTTAATCTGGTTAGTTATATGGTTAGTTCACTCACTGTTAATGGGCTAATTCACTGTTAATGGGAAATAAACAGATATGGAAATGTAGAATTTTGTAAATGTAGAAAGTTGAATCTCCAATCTCCTCCCGAAATTCCTGAAAAAAGTATGTTGGTGCCTCAGTGACTACTTCGCTCAGAGAAGTTGTCAATCTCAGGTGTCAATCATGATGTCAAACCGCCGTTTTTATAGCATCAATTAACTAACTGAACCCAAACTTTTTTAAAACCCTTATACGGTCTTCGTTTGAGGTGTACATTCAGAGTCCTGGGCAACAAAATAGCTTTTCAAAAACAAAAAAGTTTTTTATACAAAAACAGCTTACATAAAATTCACTTTATAAAAGACCCACATTTCTAACTTTCATTCATGGGGTTAGCATGGATAATTTGACATGGTTTAGTGTAATATTTTTGCCCATCTTTTGGAAAATGCAGCTTAAAAAAATAAAAAATAAAAAAGATCACTTTAGTAGATGGCTGTAGAGCTCCACTATTTAATATTTGACTAACCTAAATATATCTTTTCACAAGTTTTTTTTCCAGTTGGATTCATATCTAAATATTATGAAATCACAATTATTACAATAAAAATGTGGGGCAAACTAATCAATAATGTAAACACTCGATCGAATTAAACGAAACTGAAAAGATTGCGCATGTGCAATGACGTTGTAATAGCGTAATGACCAGGGAAGTAATTTACGGCAGGGACATGTCCCTACCACTTTTTGCTAGGGTCGATATTGTCCCCAACACTTTTGAAACATCTGGCGTGCCGGATGTACCAATACAAATAAATAAAATACCTTCAGTTAACGTACAGAGCATGCATTTCGTTCGTTTGTTAAATAAGAGGTGATCTAGCATGCTGAAATTTGTTTTTGATATCAAGTGATCAAAGTGCTCGTGTACTCTGCGATCAGTTGTGCAGATACAGTGTTCTGTGTTCTCTCGTGACTCCCGCACACCGCAGTCTTCACACGGACGCACGCTTTAATCCGTTTCGGAGACTCTCTATTCGTTCTGATGAATCACAAAACAAAACGCACTCTAATGTGTCCCTGCTTGATATACAACCACTGATAAACATAATCGGTTTTAATGAGGAAAAAAAAAAATACGAGTGCGGATAAGAGAACCCAGAACCTCTGACAAGCTTGGCAAAAGTTCTGCCACTGGACCATTAATATACATGTATTGTAGTTGGATCTATATATTTATTCACGTGAAAATTATCGGTACTAACAACATAGATTAAACCCAATGTAGGCTACTATTTAAATGTACCCCACCCACCCAAACACAAACACACACACACACACACACACACACACACACACACACACACACACACACACACACACACACACACACACACACACACACACACACACACACACACACACACACACACACACCTATCCCACCCACTTTTCAAAGCAATGTTACGCCACTGGTAATGACTATGACACACAGAACGAGCTTTTCTTCCTGTTGATTAAAGTGTGATCTAAATGAGTGTCCCGTTATTCTAAAATTCTCATTTTACTCAGGGTCTGTGGAGTGGCGCAGGACAATGTCCCACCAGTTCTTGTTTCAGACTCTCATCCATCCACGGACGACTGGTTTTGTGCGCGGGGTTTTACTGCATGATAAATATAAGCAGCATGGCAAAACGGTTCATATGCTCATTGTCTCCAAATCATGACCAGAGATGGATAAATATTAAGTCTGCTGTTTAAAACAAATAAAGAACCAATAGAGGAGAATAGTTGCGCAAACAGCGGCAGTGGCAGTATATTCGTGCAGTGTGCACATGTCAAAAAATCAATTCCGATTTGAAGCTTGTGACATATAAACTCGCACATCAACCCGATTACTTTATTTAACTTTATTTTAAAAGGTGTCCATGTAAACGTAGCTAATGATAGGAGAGCACATGGCACAAGAAAACACATTACAAGCCATGTGCTCACACCAAACATGACAAAAAACACACACATGGCCAGTAAAATTAATCATAAGCCATATGCTAACACAAAACGAGACATGAACACGCAGCCAATGAGAACACTCATAAGCCACGTGTTCACATAAAACAAGACAACATGAAAGCACAGCCAGTAATAAACACAAGCTGCATGCAACACAGCTCAAGACAAAACATGACATAAAAGCACATGAAACAAGGCACACAGACAAGACTGTCACAAAACCAAGACTAGATAGAAGTGACAGAACCTTGACACTTGGTTGACACGTGTTGTGCGTGAGTGCACGTTGGAGATTAAAATTTTGTAAATAAAGTGGTAAACATGGCATTCGCGTAGCTTCATAAAACTGAGGTTAAACTACTGGAGTCACGTGGATTCATTTATTGATGTTTTTGCTACCTTTCTGGGGCTTGAAAGTGGTAGTTGAGAAGGCTGTCAATGGATGAACAGAAAGCTCTCATATTTCAATGAAAAGATCTTAATTTGTGTTCCGAAAATTTAGCGAAATTCTTACGGGTTTGGAATGTCGGGTGAGTAATAAATCATTTGGTGAATGAAAAAGTAATTTTTGGGTGAATTAACCGTTTAACTAAAAGTTTTCTATCAGCCTGAGAGACGGCCATGAAATAGACAAAAAAAAAAAAAAGATGACAAAGTGATGATAAAATGTGCATGGTTTACTCATTAATCTTAGTTGCGTATTTATCAATTCTCAGACTTAATCTGGAGTTCATCCCTACTTTGTTTAGACTTTGTCACTCTTATTCCTTACTTGTGAAGACCAGATACCCATGAAATCCCACAAAGACTAAACAACTATAGCAAATAATGTAAGGGCAAGGAAAATAACAAAAAATAAAAAGTAATATGATAAAAAATTAAGAAATTGTTAAATAATTAAATAGTGATTAAATGATTATAAATTAAATAAAGATAATTAAACAACACATATGTATAATCTCGCTCTTCAAGTTACACACAAAGACTGCTATTAAGAATCCATAGATCATTCATTCTGTTTGTTCCTACAAAACTTCAAAATGAAATCGCTCAGACATCAATTATACCTCTCAAACAGGAATAAAATACAGAATAGTCTTGCAATAAAAAAAATAAAAAAAACAACAAATCATTCATGATGTCAAATAAGCATGATTCTGTGAGCATATTGAACACTTGAATGACTGAATCGTCTGATAAGCCTAATGGTTTTTCAATATCAAATTCAATAAAAGGAATGTTTGCCATACGTGAGAATAAAGGAAATAGACTCTGGTCACAGTTAATCATAGTGGAGCCAGGCTCTTCTGCAGATTTGAGGTGATCATTAAAAAGAGGCTGAAGAAGCGACCTGTTAATAAAAGCAGTCAGCACAGTGTTTATTTAAGAATGGCTGAGTGGAGTGAACACAGATCTACATGACTGGAGAGAGAGGACACATGTACATACATACATTTACAAGATTATTTTGAAAATCATTGACGTTCAAAACAACCTTTGACCAGTTGCATGGACAAAAAACACTGATCCATTTTTCAAAATATATTTTTGTGTGTGTGTGTTCCCAAGAAAAAAAAGAAAAAAAAAAGTCAAACAGTGTTAATGAACATGTCTTCGGGATGTTTGTGCCACTGTATGCTGCTAACCATTTCTTACTAGCCCTCTTTCTTTCCCTTTCCCTGCCAAACCCTGACCTTTCAGCATCCCCCGAAGGACAGCCGAACCATTACAGTAATTAACTGAAGAGAGAGAGGGGGGAATGGAGGGGAAAAGAGAGGGAGGGGGCTGTTTTCTGCAGAGACAGCAACTCTTGCATGTGTCTAGCCATAGGATATGCCTGCAGTTAATGCCTAACTTGCTTTCATTACCAATGAGTGCATGGGGCAGGCCCAATATTAATCTAACAAAGAGCTAAGGAACAGTTTCACACATCTGACAGTCAGCTGCTTATGGTCTGGCCAAGAGAAGGATGGAGACAGCAAAAAAGGAAAGTAAAAAATAAAGATGTTCAGCATGATACAATTGAATAAGAAATATGCTAAAATGATAATACACAAAAAGGTTCAAAGAGTGTTTAAGCACTTTTATATTTAACCAAGTGGTTGATTTTTTTGAAACTAATATTTAAATTGTACTATGGAGGTCAATTGATTTACTCTTTTTTACGTCATCTGTGGTTGTCAGTACACTGTACACAGTACAGTACACTGTGTACATCTGTACACAGATCCAGTATTTCAATCATAAAAAATATTAATTGCATTTTAAAAGTGTCATGAACTGCAATTATTATTTTATAATGTTTCCCGGGGTGCATGCTAAACAGTTAGTAGGAGTTTTACACCATCATTTCTAAATAAATTACCATTTTCTACCCTGATTTTTGCCCTCTGATTTAAAAACTCTGTTTAAAGGGGCATGTCTCTTTTAAGACTTCTCCATAAACATAAATGATTGGGTATTATTTTTGGTAACACTTTATTTCGATAGTCCACTTTAGACATTCTACTGACTATAAGTAACTTTGCAGCTACATGTCAACTGACTCTCAGTAGAGTATTAGTAGACTGTCTGCTTAATATTTGCTAACAGTTTATTTTGTTGGTCCCCCAACAGACATTCTACTGACTAGAAGTAACTTAGCAACTACAAGTCAGCTTGTTCTCCTAACCCGAACCCTAACACCTAACCCTAACCTAACAGTCTACTGACAGTCTACCACACTCTACTAATACTCTAATGACAGTTAGTTGACATGTAGTTGAAAAGGTACTTATAGTTAGTAGAATATCTAAAATGACTATCGAAATAAAGTGTAACCTTATTTTTTAATATGAAATAAGTATTACATGTAGAACTCTTTTAAAAGCTGTTATGTTTTTAATATTACTATTACAGCTGCAGAGATGAACTAATTGTGAAAAGCGATTACATAATTTTATTTAGATCTACTCCCATTGCATAAAAGGTTGCAGCACTGAGCATTATGTTTGTTGAGTGCACAAATGAAATGATGTGACTCAATTTCTGCACTCTTGTGAAAGCTTTGATCATAGCTAAATCAGTGCAAACACAATGCAAATACAAAATTAATATATTTACTGTGTGAAGTTTATATAAAAACACCAATTGTGACATACTTTTCATAATGATTGACAATTTGGGACTTTTTTTTAAGTTAGTGTACTTGTTCACCAGGAAACAACAGTTTCAGTGAACTGATATCACATGTAAGACAAGATGTTTAAAGAAAAATCAAGATAAATATCACAAAGGAAATAACTTATTACTTAAAGGTAGGGTAGGCAATGTGTTTCTAAAACACTTTTTGCCAAATTTGTTTAAACTGTCTTTATATAACAGTACATATCTAAAATGTAAGTATCCTGGAATTTATAAAATAGAGTGTCTGTAGTCCTCTCAGGGCTGCAATAAACACAGCTCATTATTCTCATTATTCGCACTACGCTCCTCTCCGCTCCGCACTGGTAAACGAGCCCTCCAGCTGAGTGGTTGGCATTGCGCATTCAAGAAGGAAGGGGGTGGGAGTTTCTCTGTTGGATACTTTCAAAATCCAGCAGTTTTCTGCTAGTTTCTCAGACTTACCTACCCCGCCTTTAACTGAATTTGTTTGCTATTGTGCATTATTACAAGCCAAGCAGTAATTTTATCAAATTTTGTTTTATTTGGGATACATAAAGGTCTAACTATATGAAATAAGCCCAAGCCCATTTTGCTTTCAAAAATGTTTAAAGGGTAACTAAACTTTTTTTTAGTTAATTATCCGTAAGACTGGGGCTTTATTAATGCGGTTCATCGATTTGAGTAAATTTTTTGACATTTGGGTATAAAGTGTTTTAATTCTACAATATATGGTGTAAAAACGCACAGAGAGTGCTGCCCTCTTCAGGTTAAACGGTGGCTACTGCAGTTGAATTTTCCTATTGGATGTTGTGGTACTGATATAAGTGATGTAAGCAGGCACCAGCTCACCACTCCCTTGCCTACAGAGAGACGTGGGTCTCAGGTGCACGCCCCCCTCCGCTGGGCTCTGCCCAATTTTCCAGCATTTTTCAAATATTGCCAGTGGGTGGAGTCAGGCTCTGATCAGTGCTGCGTTCCAGTCCAAAATTGTCATGCCCTTCACTCACTAACTTCCCTCCGTCTTGTTCACTCAGATATACGTCATTGCTTACGTTGCATGAGTGCCCACTACCGGTGGAAACTGCAATGTGCTGAATTGGAACATCCAAAGCCCTTGATCACTTAGAATTAGCTATGGAGTTGATTTATTATTATTTATTTTTTCCCTTTAAGAATTTGTTTAATGCAGCATCCAAATGTAGCTATATACAGTAGATGTGCTTGGGTTGTTTAAAAAAAAAATCATAATTAATATATCGTAGAGTTGTTTGTGGTGGTGGTGATTAGACGAGATCTGCGGTGACATCACAATCGTGTTGCATTGTGGTATATGGATCTGCCTGAAGTGTTCATATGAAGTAGACTCGCTCCCTCGGTCAAAATCAAGGGAACGAGGGTCTGTCCATATAAACTTCCCTCGTCCACTTCACGAAGTGGAGCGCACTTCAAAATGCCGGCAGGGATTCCCCCGAGGGGAAGTGCTTAGGGAAATGCTTAGGGAAGTTCGCAAGTGCGTGTCTAAAAGTGGACTGGAACGCAGCACTGGGGTTGAGTTACCCTTTCAAAAATAATTTTAACCACTGTCATGCCCTCTGTCACGTATCCAGTCATCTCTACCGCACTACACTTCCTAGCATCCCTCATGTTTCCCATCTGCACACCATCAGCCATCACCTAATTACATCAGCACCTGCACCTCATCATCAGCACTCTGTAAGCCTTTCTAGATCGGCCCAATGGAGGCATCTGATAGAATGGGTGAAGCGTGAAGGTCTCTGCGCGGCAAAGTCATTTAATTTCATTTAAATTTTTATCTGACTCCATTTTATATTAGGGCTGGGCGATAAATCGATTTTATCGATTAACTCGAATGTGTAGTTTACGCCGATTTTTTTGAATGAAAATCGGTTTTCTCTTTAACAACCGCCGACGCTCCCATCTGGGCTCCTGTAGTTTCGACCGGGCTCAGCGCTTGCCATGATAGAGATACACAATCATGGCAAATGAGCAAGACCGCGGCAGCAGAAGCACACCCGCCGAAAACATTTAGGCTACAAGCTGAATCTGCAGGGCCGCCAACTCTCACGAGTTTACTGTGAGAGAAGCAATTCTGTCACTTTTTACACGCTCTCACGCCACACATCCATTTTCGCACGCAGAGAAAAATCGCGAAGCAAAGAGGACACTGACACCGACAGACAAGACAGAGCAGGTTACTATCGATATGAAACAGATTCTCAGCTCTCAGATTCTGTCAATTTTATTACAAAATTCAAACAATAAACACCGTTTTGGCGCTTGTAAATGTGACGTGAAAGAACGCTGGCAGATCTCAGTTCAAGCGGCACGTGAACCGAACATCTGTTAGGCTACTCTTTACTACCAACTTACCGAAATGTTATAAAATCGATCGATCAGTGTTTTTCAACCGCGGAAAGATGTCCATAAAACAGCTGGAGAACAACATGTCACGTAACGTTACATTTACCTCAGGATGGCTTTTAATGACCCATAGCACGCATGTTAGTTAGACGCATTATAAAATAAAAAAAACGCATTATATTTAATTTGAGTTAGTTTTAACCTTTAATAATACCAGCTGACAGGGCTCTCTGTATGTTTACAGCATTAGGTGAAAATTTTTTTTTTTTTTTGGGAGAACAATTAACACATTAACGTATCTACTGTACCTATTTATCCAAAGGAATTTATATTGAATAAAGATCAGAATCAAATCAAAAGAATTGAATTGAAATTAAGAAATTTGTGTTAAGCAATAATAAAAACGGTAGCATACCAGTAAACTTATTAAAATTATGTTTAGTTACCAAATAATTTGATAATCACAATACACTTATTGTGATGCAAGTTTTTTTTTTTTACACATCCCCCCAATCCCAATCCACCCATTTTATTGTATATTACATTTTCATTGTTTTCAAAGACAGGGCCTGTCCTCTTGTCTTTTTGGCTTGTTGTTTCTGATTGCACTTTAATGGAGATCAAATCCCAGAAGGGAATATTAAAACAAAATAAAGTTAAAACTTGTTTTGAACAATTTCTTTGTCATGAGCAGATTGAATTTAAGTAGGGAGAGAAAAAAATCGATTTCAATCGTAAGTCGGCTTTTTTGTGAAAAAATCTGGGATTTTTTTTTAGGCCATATCGCCCAGCCCTATTTTATATCCGACTCCATTTTATCACGGCCTCGAATTTAGGTTAGATTGCCAGTTGGTTATTGGTCAATAAAAGTTTAGCAGCACATTTGATTATTCTTTTCAACTCTTTACTTATATATAGCCTGTTCGTATTAGGAAGCTATGTCGCATTGAGGTCCTCACGCCTTCTACTTAATGCAGGTCTCCCGATCACAAGCCCATCAGTTTTGGTCACCAAACAGAGGTAATTTCTATATACCTGAGATTGTTCGCATTCACGCTTACACAATCAAAGATACTTTGGTATAGCCCCCTTGGTTGCATACACTTGAAATTAAAGTAACGTTAACTTCAGTAGAGGTATGGGCACTATTACAGATATAAGTTGACCTTATAATAGCTTTGGATTGGCCATGCCGTGGTTCCCCATGTAAACTTATCTAAAGTAACATTAAATTAAAACAGAGGTAAGACACACCCAAATTTAGATTGGTCAAGCAGCATTTTTGTTGTTTTAAACCGAAATTCACTTCTTGTCTTTACAAACCACGTACACTTGAATTAGAGCCAAATATTAGTCGTCACTAATCTAACCCAAAACTTGAGGTAACATACACATCTGTTTAATCTACTTGGGAAAACAATTTCAGAGTCAGTCGGAATAAAATCAAATGTAACAATTTATTATGTCAGGTAAATGTATCATGCCAATTTCATAACCAGTTCAAAGAAAATCAATACAATTACATCAAATGCTCAGAGATAAAGAGTAAAAGATATAGGTTTAACCCGACATTTTGAACAAATACATAATGCTGAAGTCTTTGAGATCCTTCAACATTATGGGCTGATCTGAGTTACAGAATCGCCCTTAGCCTTTTTTTGCATTTCTTTATATAGACTTATTTCACATGGAAACATTTGCCAACGATGGGAATTTGCATTCAGAGTTTATACCATTTTGGGAGCAGAATGCCATTTGCCTGGAGGACCCACCCCTCCTCTATGTGCAATTTATCTCTAAACTCTAAAAAACTTTATTACCTTTTAGTTTACTTCTTTGGGAATGAGACATTTGTAAAAGCCGCACTAAGACATTTCAAATGATACCAAATATGTATGATACTGAATGATAATTATTCACACAAAACCATATCGATTTTTTGGTGAATATCTGGTGATCTCAATGTGAGAGAGAGACAACATGGGGGAGGTGATTTGACTTGGGGATGCTATAGTTTCTCAAGAGAGAGAAAAATGTTAATTTCCAAAAAGGTCCTTTGTCTTCTCAGGAGTGGTCGTTCCTCAACCAGACTGCCTGGCATTTCTCAATTCTTACAACTCCCTATAGACCTTATGTAGCCACGCCCTTTTTCAGCGCTGATCTCGTTGTCTTTTGACTTCCGTTCTGTATTTTCACAGCAATCTTGCGTAGTTATGAATGAACGGCTAGTTTAATAAATTCACAAGGTCCGTTTTTTAAGACATATGCTTTACAATGCTTATGATAAACATTAAAATGCTCATGATAAATTTCGTTAACTCTACAATAAGTAAATCAACTTCACCAGCTAATTACTCCTGGACAGCGATGCCATAGAAATATACAGAGCGAATGCAAAAACGGAAGTTCAAAGACAATATTCTAAAGATGGCGGCGCCCTCGTTTCTTTGGTGCATAAGGTCTATAAAGAGACACTTCTCCTGCACTCCCTTGTCTGGCCTCGTCATTCCCTTAAAGAACACTTACCTGACTCTTTACCTGCATAATACCTACCAGAACGATTTGTCTTCAGTCATCTGCTTCCTTCATCTTCTTCAATCATCTGCCTCGATCTCCATTTCAGAACCTGCAACAGATAAGACATCATCCAGATATCCATCCAGATATCCATCCTGAACACTACATTCATCAGTAATTCACCTGCTTCCATCGTTGCGATCACATACTTCTGCAAATGAACCTGTTGATTACTTTACCTGTGTGAATCCTTCTGTTTCATGACACCCTCTACAAAATGTTGTACAACAGTACATAACATGTGATGCGGTGAAAATGACACTCTAGTGAAATTATTTTCACAATTCGATAATTTTTCACTGCTGGACATTGATTGTAGATTGTTAGATTTAAAAAGTGAGGGTCTACAAATAACAACAGCAACACTGAAACATTTCTCAAAAATATTTATTTTACCTTCCACAGAAGAAAGAACATTATACAGCTTTGGAATAATATGTGGAATAACATGAGCAAATAAGGGACAGAATTTCCATTTCTGAGTGAACTATTTGGGTAAACTACCCCAAAGTTCACAGGGCCAAGAGTGTCCAAATAAGGCTCTATGTTAGTCTGTCCTGTGATGTATCCAGTGATTTTTTTATTGCATTGTCTGACAGAATGAGTTAATCAGTAGTAATCATCTATAACATCCTCCTCCATCTGCTCTGTTTGGAGTATCATGGCAGACATCATGCACTGAGTCAGCGGCCCTCTGATAACATTAGTGCTTGGCTTCAAGGCCGGACAGGGACCGCCCCTCCTTCAGAGACAGAAATGTTAAGGCAATTCATCCATCCACACATACATTTATCCAGCAATCTTTTTGTCTCATATGTCTGTCCTTTCAGCCTTGTATTCATCTGCGAGTTCATCCATCTGTCCATCCACTCATGCACTCCTGCATCAATCTTCAATAAATGTGTTTTTCTCCAATGATCTTGTATCTCTCATTTCATTTAGGTTAGGAGCCTGTTTTTGTTTTGCTGTCGATTGGCTTTGGCATTGCTGACTCCTTGTAAAAATATTTGTGTGTGTGTGTTTGAGAGAGAGATTTCTGATAGCTATGTCAGCTTACTCTCTCAAGTGGAAAGAAAAATATAGACAGCATACAGCAAATGAATAAAACCACATCAATGACAAACTGGTATTTTTTTAATTTACTACTACCAATACAGACAGAACACTACACTGAAATATTCTGACCAAGAAATACTCTGGCCCTTATAACCCCCTCATGCAACGACCTGGGCAACGCCACTTGCCACCTCTTCTCCCCAGTGGCACAGTCTTTGCATTGTCGCTCTAACACACCGTCTCTCAGGCGCAAGTCCCTAAACTTGGCTCATAAGCTTTTTATGGGCATTACCATCTTATGAATGATTGTCTGTTGATAAATGTTGTGGCTGAAAACAGTCGTAGAAGCCTTTCCCCTAGGATTTACGGCATGGACAATTACATTATACTATATGCATATTAAATAGGTAAATAAAAAGGAACATTTACAAACATTATAAACACTATAGCCTATTTTAGTTCCCCTTTCTCCACAACAAATCCCAGCAAGCAATAGCTATAATTTTATGTCTAGGTTAAATATAGACCCGATATAACCTGGCTATGAGTAACCCACTTCTAGTCAAAATAACCTTGAATTTGGTTACATGTTATTTATGGCAAAATAACTTGTGAGATGTATGATATTCCATAAGCAAAGTCAACAGTGATTACAAGGTGTTTGGTTTAATTTCTTTGACATGTTCTATGCGGAGCCTTTGCATCAATTCTTGGGCTATGGTTAGAAGTCTATTAAATTTTCACTGTCAGCCCAAATTTTGCATTGTTTTAGCATAGATGTCAGGGCTATGTTTGGACGGCTATAAGACATCTCTTGAATGCAAAATTTAACAGTATTCAGAACAGAACAAGAATTAAAAATAAATTACTTCTGTCATGACAACTCTCAGAGAGAGCGAAGAAAACAAGCTGCTGCATCTGCAGACACGCATACATCTGCACAATGACAAACATAGACAGGACAGGACAGGACAGGACAGGGTAAAATACCCCCCAACAAGCAGATCTACTGCTGCTGCTCCGAAGAGCCATGAGACCGCATGTTTTAATATCTATGTGTGCCTGGGCCTGCTTTGCCAAATAGCTTAACTCTAGTGGCCTACAACTGTGTGTGCCTGGGCCTGCTTTGCCAAATTGCTTAACTCTAGAAACAAGGCACTATGTGTTCTCAATAACAATACATTTACATTTACATTTATTCATTTAGCTGACGCTTGTATCCAAAGCGACTTACAATTGCTATATATGTCAGAGGTCGCACGCCTCTGGAGCAACTAGGGGTTAAGTGTCTTGCTCAGGGACACATTGGTGTCTCACAGTGGATTCGAACCCGGGTCTCTCACACCAAAGGCATGTGTCTTATCCACTGCGCCATCACCACCCCATAGATATCATGTTGCAAGCTGATAGAGATTAGAAACCCCAAGAACAACCAGTAAGTATCAAAATTTAATTCAAACCTGTTGGGAGCGATAATGAAATGACAGAAGCATGACTCTGACACTACATGCAGCTGAATCAACCGCACATATTAGCAAAGCTAAATATTGCCCTTGATATTAAATGAATGTGTCATTAGAGTTATACAACTAAACAGAGGACCCGTTGAAAATGCCAATTCTTACTTCACTTCAGCCTTTTCTCATATTCGTAGTTTATATGGCATATCTTCACAGCAATTATGTACTATAGACCGCTTGCTGCTGCATAACACAATACATAAATGAGAAAAACAACACAACCACCTGAGCAAATAGTATGATGATTTAGTATAATTTGATATTGTCATGTCAAACCCTCTATTCTCCTATTTGTAAATGTGGAAGTCATAGAACAATAGATAAATAACAGAGCAGACTGTGTGTCGTTGCTGTTGAAAGTTTCAACATGGGGTACTCTCTGCTTATGTAGGCTAAGCCGCATGAAGTGTGCATTTCTCTCTATAGCGTGTTCACTACATGTGAAGATGGCGTCAACATCGCCAACTGTATCTTTGCAGCAAGAAAACACTAGTTTATTAATAAACAATTAAAATGTATCATGCTGCATAAACATTACTTTTGCTGGTTCTTTGCGGCAAGCTTTATGCCTGCGCTTGATATGCGGGATAAAGGCAATATTATGATAACGCTCATTATGGTTTAGTATTTTCTCTCATATATACAGCTCCTTCTCAAAAAATGTGAAAAAAAAATCATCACAATTAACACATATACACATTTCATATACAGGTCCTTCTCAAAAAATTAGCATATTGTGATAAAGTTCATTATTTTCCATAATGTAATGATAAAAATTAAACTTTCATATATTTTAGATTCATTGCACACCAACTGAAATATTTCAGGTCTTTTATTGTTTTAATACTGATGATTTTGGCATACAGCTCATGAAACCCCAAAATTCTCAAAAAATTAGCATATTTCATCCGACCAATAAAATACATGTTTTTAATACAAAAAAAGTCAACCTTCGAATAATTATGTTCAGTTATGCACTCAATACTTGGTCGGGAATCCTTTTGCAGAAATGACTGCTTCAGTGCGGCGTGGCATGGAGGCAATCAGCCTTTGGCACTGCTGAGGAGTTATGGAGGCCCAGGATGCTTCGATAGCGGCCTTAAGCTCATCCAGAGTGTTGGGTCTTGCGTCTCTCAACTTTCTCTTCACAATATCCCACAGATTCTCTATGGGGTTCAGGTCAGGAGAGTTGGTAGGCCAATTGAGCACAGTAATACCATGGTCAGTAAACCATTTACCAGTGGTTTTGGCACTGTGAGCAGGTGCCAGGTCGTGCTGAAAAATGAAATCTTGATCTCCATAAAGCTTTTCAGCAGATGGAAGCATGAAGTGCTCCAAAATCTCCTGATAGCTAGCTGCATTGACCCTGCCCTTGATAAAACACAGTGGACCAACACCAGCAGCTGACATGGCACCCCAGACCATCACTGACTGTGGGTACTTTACACTGGACTTCAGGCATTTTGGCATTTCCTTCTCCCCAGTCTTCCTCCAGACTCTGGCACCTTGATTTCCGAATGACATGCAAAATTTGCTTTCATCCGAAAAAAGTACTTTGGACCACTGAGCAACAGTCCAGTGCTGCTTCTCTGTAGCCCAGGTCAGGCGCTTCTGCCGCTGTTTCTGGTTCAAAAGTGGCTTGACCTGGGGAATGCGGCACCTGTAGCCCATTTCCTGCACACGCCTGTGCACGGTGGCTCTGGATGTTTCTACTCCAGACTCAGTCCACGGCTTCCGCAGGTCCCCCAAGGTCTGGAATCGGTCCTTCTCAACAATCTTCCTCAGGGTCCGGTCACCTCTTCTCGTTGTGCAGCGTTTTTTACCGCACTTTTTCCTTCCCACAGACTTCCCACTGAGGTGCCTTGATACAGCACTCTGGGAACAGCCTATTTGTTCAGAAATTTCTTTCTGTGTCTTACCCTCTTGCTTGAGGGTGTCAATGATGGTCTTCTGGACAGCAGTCAGGTCGGCAGTCTTACCCATGATTGCGGTTTTGAGTAATGAAACAGGCTGGGAGTTTTTAAAAGCCTCAGGAATCTTTTGCAGGTGTTTAGAGTTAATTAGTTGATTCAGATGATTAGGTCAATAGCTCGTTTAGAGACCCTTTTCATGATATGCTAATTTTTTGAGAAAGGAATTTTGGGTTTCATGAGCTGTATGACAAAATCATCATTATTAAAACAATAAAAGACCTGAAATATTTCAGTTGGTGTGGGTTGAATCTAAAATATATGAAAGTTTAATTTTTATCATTACATTATGGAAAAGTAATGAACTTTATCACAATATGCTAATTTTTTGAGAAGGAAATGTATTTAAGTAATTAAATGAATCCAAATATGCAATTAGACTAATGGCTTAAATGAACTACTACTATTCGACTAGAAAAAACGGGCAGCCCTACTTATTTCACATATTTCCTAACAAGCATGCATGTCACTGCGGGCGTTCTGAGTGAGCTGCGCTGTGTGGACTTAGCGAGCGAAGCATACTCTTCAGAAAGGTGATCTCTCTGGAGGACAATTCTCCTCCACGTGAGATTTCTTTGAAACATACACGGCAAATAGCTGATTTTTTTCATTGTTTCTCGACACATCATAGTAATTCCACAGAGGCGATGACATGACTGCCAAATCATTTAAGTCCCCATGCATCATCGTACGATCGAGTTATAAAATGTGATTATCGGCCGATACCGATCTCCGGCCAATCGATCGGAGCATCCCTAGTTGTAACATTAGCTAACATTGCAATCTGATTTTTTTTATACATGCTACTGCTGCTGTACAAAAGTACTCAGAATCGCTATAGCTCTGTTAGATATGAAAGCAAAAGCCCATTTCACTTTAAGGAGTTCACATTCCAGGAATTCTTTTTCTCTGTATCCTTACGGCAACTACATCGTCTGCTTGCTGCTACTGCATTAAATACAATATTGAATTTTCATTAGCTGCTAATATGCTTAGCAATTAACTTTGTGTATGATTACTTAATAAGGAATTGACTTATTAATTGACGTCAATCCTAAATGAATTTATTTAAAGCGAAACTGAAATGCAACTGGGCTCACTTATCTCATTTAGCACGAATCCAAATGTTTCTATATTTGCCACATTTGGTTGCTAAACTATTATTCATTGTGTAATTAAAAAAAATGTTTGATTGACTGCCTTTTAGTTTGATGATGAATGGCTGAAATGTCAAGTTAGCGACACTAGAACTGATATGTTGTGTGCACGCGAGAGGCAACTGCTCGATGGATTGGATTTAATAAAATAAAGATATATAAAGAAAACAAATACAATGCGTTAGACTGTCACAAAAACGAGCATAGCTTATGCTACTTGTCGCACAGCTTTTTGCTTTTGTTAATCTGTTAAATATTTAAGCAAAATGTTTTTTGTGCAGTCCTATTTGGGCATATATTATTCCTTTCATATAGTTAATTTGATTCTGTTTTTCTCTGTTCACAGAAGCGCTGCGTGATGTGACGATATGTGTATCCTTATGTTCCCTTTCAGTCGATAACGTCAGACGTAGTTTCCTTCACCCTCACACGCAGTGCTGAGCAGAAATGCTCCTGGTGCTCAGTGAAGTTCTTCGCACTCAAATGTTGAGCAGAAATGCTCCTGAAGCTCAGTGAGTTTATCACACTCAGGTGTTGAGCAGGAATGCTCCTGAAGCTCAGTGAACTTGTCACACTCAAGTGCTGAGCAGAAATGCTCCTGGTGCTCAGTGGAGTTCTTCGCACTCAAGTGTTGAGCAGAAATGCTCCTGAAGCTCAGTGAGTTTATCACACTCAGGTGTTGAGCAGGAATGCTCCTGAAGCTCAGTGAACTTGTCACACTCAAGTGCTGAGCAGAAGATGCTCCTGAAGCCCAGTGATCTTCACATGTTGTGTTGAGCAACGCTCCTGTCTTTTTGCGCCCGTCGCTTGCACCTACGTGCTAAGTCAGGAGAGGAACAGGTCTTCATAGTTGCCCCTTATTGGCCCAACTAGACCTGGTTCCCATCGACAGCCTTCCTGACATCCCCTGAAAACTCTTTCAGGGACGGGGCACGAGGGCACCCGCGTTCTTCCCCCGGAGATTCCGGGCGGTCTTACATCTGAACGCGGAGGTTCAGGTGGCTATCACAGGGCATGTGATAGTTACCATCACTTCTGCGAGCACCCCCTAGAAATGGGTAGCGTGCTTACGCCTTTAGAAGTGGAACCTAGTCGTTGAGTGCGTCTTCTCTCCAGAGGAGATCCTGAAAGCTTTCGATCACTTCAGTGCTCTCTTTCCTGCAGAATGGGTTGCAGTAGGCTGTTTTCCTTCACCCTCAAAATGATGTTGCCTCGGTGTTTAAACGACGCTCATCGTGTTGCAGAAGTGTGCAGAAGCACGTTCTGATCGTCAGGTTCCTGAGGAGCAAGGTCTTGTAAATCCTTGTGTCCCTCTTTATCCTCTTGGGCCTTGTCCCTGGTGCGACTGCACTGCAGAGACCGCCCCTGAGCCACTGCAGACAGTGAGTTAAAAATTCTGTTAGATCAGTTCTCCTGCTCGCGTGGTCTCTACTAGTCAACGTATTGTGCCTGGAGTCTGGGCCGGCTAACTCTCACAAGCTGAGACCCCGGCTCAGATTGTGCCCAAGGTTCCTACCTCTCCCGTAATAGGAGCAGGTGGTGAGCCTGCAAGCGCTGCCCTGGAGGAGGCAGATCCAGCCCTGGCTTCTCTGTCCGTTCGCTTGGACGTGTACAGAACGCAAGCCATAGACCTCAGACCAGCTCTACAAATATCTGTTGGAATTCAGCAGAGAGGGAAGGCTGTTTCCATGCAAAGTTGCACTTAGTGCTTGCCTTCATTTCGGTAAAAATCCGAGATGCTCCGCCTGGGCGTTGACGATATGCTTTGCTAAACAGATTCTAGAGTTGGGGGCTGGACGACACCCAGTTGAACCGCTGCTTCCCGTGGGCTCCCTTCTCATGAAGCCAGTTTCACCGTGAGCCCGGTTCAAGTGTCGGCTTGCTGCGCCATTCCCCTCCTATGGACTGGATATGTGCGCCTTTCTACTCCATTTGAGTTCCCTTAAAATTGAACCCTGTTGAGTTCCTCCACACCCCTCCGACGTCGGACGTGCGGAACGTCTGGTGTTAGGCCTACCACTCGTAAGCAGTGTGGAACCTGTGTTAGGCTGGGTCCATATGTTGCAGTCCCTACGGCGACCCCATATGTGTATTCTTCCACGATACGGCTCCCTGCGGCGAGCCCGTGTCTTCCCTCGGCAGAGTCTCTCTGCCGTCACTGTCCGGTGTGTCTCCCCCGTCTTAGGCTGGAGCCGCCCCAGTGACATTCCGTATGTTAGACTGCCCGGTTTCCGCCCAGTTCATATGTGTATTCTCCACGTTACCTCCCTCTGGGTTGGATGTGGCTTCCGCAGCGTCCCTTCCTTCCAATGTACGGGGAACGCTTTCCCAGTGGTCCTGTAGGAACAGCAGTGACTTCCCTGGCCTAAGCCCTGTCCTTCCCCGCCTTAAATTTGTGGGGGCATCAGGAGGCTTTGGTTTAGGCACTGGAAGGTGGCAGTGTTAGTGGCGTGTTCAAAGGGTGATCCCATTTCAGTCGACGTCGACTACGTCGACTACTATGTTTATGCTACTATTTGCGCATGCAAATTAAACCCCTGTGGTATTTTTTACGTGTTTTTATGTTAATATTATTTATGTGTTAGTCACAGACACACATCTATTCTAATTTAATTTAATTTTAATTTTACATTCTAATCTAGTCGTTTAGTGCTTAATGATCGGTTAATGAGCTTTGGTTGGCGGACTCGGTCAGCAAAATAATCTAAATGAACAAAATGCTATCATTAAAGTTCTCCATCAGATTTACTATGTTTACATACACGATACATCTATGTGCTGCAGCTGCTACATCTGTTTTAATTGTGTAATAAGTGCTGCTATATCTGTATAAAGAATTATAGGATTGACATGTTAAATGAAAGGCTGTTATTATTTATTTTAAAGGAAGGAGTTATTATTTATGTCAAAGGAAGGAATTACTATTGTTATTAGTAGTAGAATATACACTTTATCTGTGTGTGTATATATATACTTAAAAAAAAATCTGATTTGTCCCCCAAAGACATCAGACGAGAGCACACAGTCCCTGACCCAAACCCAGGCCAATACCACACAGCCCGGATCTCCTGACTCCCCTAATGTGCCATCAATCTGCACCCCTGTAATTTCTCGCCGTACTCTTGCTCCAAAGTGAAGGGCTGAGCAAGATATAACTGACTATCAGCGCTGTGTGCTGAACGCCATCAGTAAAAAAACAGATGAGGAAGAGCATTTTCTTCAAGTTTAGTTGGTGCTTTGAGACGCCTTCCTCCACGCAGTCGATCTGAAGTTAAAATCAAATTTCAACAAATATTACATGAAGCAGAATTTAACAATCAATAAAACACTATCATGCACACATAAACAAACATACAGACAAGACATGCACACAAACATGACCTAATAGAATTACCAAATTACTACATATGTAAAAATCAATAATTTTTTTTTTTATATGGCAGTTTGATGTATTTATGAATCTGTACATGAAAAGTGATCATTAAAATAATTATTAAAAACATTCATCTTTTCCAGTCATTTATTTTCCTCTTTTGATTTAGACTACTATTTTATTTTACTCGTAATGTGTAGCTTATTAGTGAAGGGTAATATGCTCATTTTCTAAGGTTGGGTGGCTCTTAAATGAGCCTTTTTTGATTTTAAATTGGTGGTGGTCCTGGATGGTACTGATGTTAGTGGTCCTGATGGTGATGGGAGTAATTATGAGGCCTTAGATGACAGAATGCTGCCATGCAACTTCACCTGCTGGAGAGGAAAAGTAGGTGGTGTACCTTTGCCTTATTTCCAGTGCTTCCCTAGAGGCATTGTTGCTGCCTGCTCGCTGGATGGGCTGCATGGCAAACTGTGGCTCTGATGGCAGGGGGGCACAACCTCCTTCCTCTTCATCAGCATCCTCATAACGTGGGAAATTGTGTAGATTGTCTAACCCCACCCATCTTGTTACCTGATACTTGGCTCATTTTCATTTTTCCCACCTGCCCTCACTCATTACCTGCCTTGTTTGCTCCCTATTTAGGGGCTGTTTAGATGACACAGTTTTCAACTAAAAAGACAAAACTTTTTATGCTTTTTGGCCGTTCATTTACATGAAAACTGAGTTTTAGGTGCCTGAAAACGCAAACTTTTGAAAATGGTTTCAAAGTGGAAGTTTTTGAAAACGGTCTCAGTGTAAACAAAAAAAAAATGCAAATCTTTGAAGACGATGACGTCATGCACATGCGTATTTTCGAGGATTCGTGGGAATGGGGATCGTTTTTACTATCGTCTGTACACGGAAAACTCAAAGTAAAAACTTCTGTTTTTAGCATACCGTTGTAGTGTACACGTACCCTTATTCTCCTTGTGTTGGCAGTCCTGTGCCAGATCGTTGTCTAATGTTCCCTATGCGTTTACCTTTAAGTCAAGTCAAGTCTTGCTGCTGGTCATGTTTTCTACCCTCGGGGAACTTTGTTTGTCTTTTGTTTTATTTTCATAACTAATAAAAGCCTAATTCTTCTGTTTAACATTTGCATGGGTTGACGTACAAAATGGATATATGGCACCACCCTGGACAACTAAACTTTTGAAAGAGCACCTCAAGGTCATTGAATCGAAATACTGGCTTGCGCCTGGAAGCCACTCCTTAAGGTGGGGGTTCTGTCATGATTCTGCCATCATGTTCTTGATTTTCCTAGTCTTGTGGCAGGATCATGGCAGATCCATTTTTTGTGTACAAGCGCATGGCCTGTTGTTTGGGCCATGTGCTTGTGTTGTCTTGTTAGATACCCCGCCCCCTTGTTATCCTCGTCTTGTCATTACCTAGTCTGTGTCACCTGTTCCCCTCATTAGTTTATCCCTATTTAATCACCCTTGTGTTTGCTGTCCAGTGTCGGTACATTGTCAACTAATGCGTGTAACTCTTTGTGAGTACTGTGTCTGAATCTTGTGATAAGTATTGTGAGTTTGTGTAGCTGTTTGTTTCTTTTGTTCTAGTCTTCAAGTCAGTGTCTAGTCCTAGTTTATTTTCTTGTCTTAGTCTTGGTGTACTGCCCTTCAGTTCTGTTTTGCTCCCTCGTGGGTTTTTGTTTACTGTTTTGTGCCTCAATAAATCCTGTGTGTCCGCATACCGTCTGCGTTTGGGTTCTCTCCTTCACCCTCATGACAGAATGTACCGACCAAAGAAGAACCCAGCAGACTGTATGTCTTCCCCCGCTAGACCACAACCGACTGACCAAGAACTATGGTGGCAGTCGGCCATCGCCGATAGTAAAGCTGGAAAACTTCCATCCCCAAGGTTTTCATCTCCTTCGCTTCCACTGGTCCCTGAGGGTCGAGTCCTAGCTGTTGTCACTCAAGGGGATCAGGCTTCCTCCGTTCCTTCTCCTGAGGTTTCTTCCTCGACCCGCAAACGAGGGAGACAGATTTCATGGGATTCTCCATCGGAATCATACTCGACGGAATCAACGCTGCCTGAGACTGCCCTTCCAGCACCAGTTACAGTTCCCGCGGAGCTTCTCCAACCGGACACTAGTCCAGCTATGACTTCTTCCCCACGACCTAGGAGAAAGAGAAGGAGGGGATCTTCTCGTTCTTCGTCTCTGCCTGTCCCAGAGCCCTCTACTGCAGGCGCTGTCCCAGAGCCCTCTACTGTAAGCGCTGTCCCAGAGCCCTCTACTGCAGGCGCTGTCCCAGAGCCCTCTACTTCAGGCGCTGTCCCAGAGCCCTCTACTGCAAGCGCTGTCCCAGAGCCCTCTACTGCAAGCGCTGTCCCAGAGCCCTCTACTGCAAGCGCTGTCCCAGTATATGCTGAGAGAGTTGCGGCCGATCTAGCCGCTAAGCAGGTTCTGCAAGCAGTTTCGGCTCGTCAGGAGATGCCCGTCATCATTGCGGAAAAGACCCTTTCGGACTATCTGTCTCGTCTTGTCGCGATCCTTGAACCTGTCTGTCCTGTCTTTTCCTCAACTCCCAAGCCTGTCCCTGTGAGCGCAGCACCCACGCCTGTCCCTGTGAGCGCAGCACCCACGCCTGTCCCTATGAGCGCAGCACCCACGCCTGTCACTGTGAGCGCAGCACCCACGCCTGTCGCAGTTGGTGATGTTCCCGAGTCTGCTACAGTCGACGCCACTACTGAGTTGGAAATGAAGAGTGTTGAGTCCGATTCTCCTTTGGGGAGCTCAGTTTCCGGGTCCGATGCCTTCGCCTGCCTTGTTTCCCGTCAGGAGTCCCGTTTTGTCTACTACTACTACTAATGCAGCATCCCAGTGTGTTTCCTCAGCCACCCCTGTCATTACTACGCCCCGGACTGTTTCCCCGTTCGTCCCTGTCTCCGCAAGACCCCGGACTTCTAAGTCTTCTCCTCGTGTGTCTCCGTCCAAGCCAGCCCAGAGTCCTTGTCCCCAGTCCTCCTCCCATGGACCCGGGATCCCTTGCCTGTCGACCTTCCCGGAACCTCCCCTCGCGAACTCTGGCAGACCCCTATGGACTTTGTGTTTCCTCCACCCCCTCTGCCTTTATGTTGTTTTTGATGTTTCACCCCAACCCTGTTATAGTTTATTCATGTATGCCGTTGTTGATGTTTGCTATGTTTTGTTGGTTTCTATCTATTTCTCATTCTATCTTGTCTTGTGCGTAGTGTCCCTTTGAGGAGCGTCTGGAAGCCACTCCTTAAGGTGTGGGTTCTGTCATGATTCTGCCATCATGTTCTTGATTTTCCTAGTCTTGTGGCAGGATCTTGGCAGAACCATGTTTTGTGTACAAGCGCATGGCCTGTTGTTTGGGCTATGTGCTTGTGTTGTCTCCCTAGATACCCCGCCCCCTTGTTATCCTCGTCTTGTCATTACCTAGTATGTGTCACCTGTTCCCCTCACTAGTCTGTGTCACATGTTCCCCATCATTGTGTAGCTGTTTGTTTCTTTTGTTCTAGTCTTCAAGTCAGTGTCTAGTCCTAGTTTATTTTCTTGTCTTAGTCTTGGTGTACTGCCCTTCAGTTCTGTTTTGCCCCCTCGTGGGTTTTTGTTTACTGTTTTGTGCCTCAAATCCTGTGTGTCCGCATACCGTCTGCGTTAGGGTTCTCTCCCATACCTTCATGACAATGAGACTTGGGAAAGTAAAAGATACGCAACTATGGGATATATTATCCATTATAACTTAAGTGAATAAAACTTAAGTTTTAATGATAATTTAACTTAAAGATAAAATTATAAAATTAAACTTAAGGATAAAATGATATTCATTGTGTGTTATAAATCATCATACTCTTAATAGTTACAACCGCAAAAAGGTAAGTATTATTATTGACATTCAGAATAGTTTTTCAAAAATACAAAATGATTAACCCCTTGAATCCATTTCTAAGAACAATTTCTCCTAATAAATATTATGCAAACTAACTATGAAATGTGTTTAGAGACAACGTTATATAGGAGAAAACGTCATTCAGAGAAAAAAACAATATTCAGTGCTCTTTAGACATGTCTGTTTTTCATCACAAGAAAATGTGTGTCATAATCATCATAGGATAATTATGAAACAAATTGCACTGCCATCTGGGGCATATTTCTGCAAATAGGAGGAGAAATGGAACCATGGTTAACAGAATGTCAAAGGGCAATTCCGGTGGAAAATTAACGTAGGGGTTAATAACACATGAGTACCGAGTTTGGCGCTGCAAAAAAGTGTGCAGAAGTACGTATTTCCTATGAGACCAGGTTGAAATAAACATTCACTAAAGTAACATTATCATGATCTAATCTTTTCCACACACATGCACACTCTTCAAAAACTTGCAAGAACAGGGACACTGATAGCAAAAGGGAGCCATGTAAAAACCTCAGTCTCTTTTCATGTCAAGCGTAGAATTTGGTGCTTTCGATCTTCCTTCTTGTTATGTATAAAGCGTTGTTACTTTAATACATAAGTAATGGGTGGAGTCATGTGATGATGACAAAGTGATGTGCTCAGGAGAATATACATGTGTAATGTGAACATTAAAAAGATACAAGTTCTTTCGTTCCTAAATTGATGTTTCTGACTCTTCTTTAGTGTCCTCTCTTTATAAAAAGGAAAGACACGACACTTCTTATCATTATAAGAAAATGAACCAATTTTAATTTACAATCACTGAATTCTAAAAGAAACATTATAAGGTAATGTCTGTGTTTAGCTTCCTCTCTTCATAGAGCTCTCTTAATATTAATACTTTTGACCACTGAGAGGGCACATGAAGCCAGTGCTGATGGATATTGTGGTAATTAATCCTGTGTCAAACGGGCAACGCTAATACTATGCATTCTCTCTGAACCCATAGATTAAATACGCAACAAGGAGTTTGATTTGCAAAAGAAATTGGCACAAAGTAAAATAGTTTGCATGTGCAATATAAAATATTTTATCAGTGTTACTTTGCTTTTGGTTGCCTAGAAGAAGCAAATGCTAATTAATTAAAACTAGGGCTGCAGAATAAGGCGTTTTCCTTTCAAGTGCATTCAATCCTTTTTTCAAATGTATGAAATTGTGGCCTGAAGTGCTGAAATACAGTTTGGCTGCCCTGAGAAAATCTTGCAAGTGCCCCAAAACAGCCTATTGGGAAAATCAAAAGAATAAGAGTTAAAGGATTGGAAAACAATGAGACTATTTTTTGTACTACTTTAACTCACTTCTAAGCTAAAAAAAAATGATGGGTAATTTTATGCAGGTCTCATTGCTGTAAAGTCTCACATATAATAATCTGGAAGCTCAGAGGACAGATTTCAGAGATAACAACAAAACAAGACTGCATTTATTCATTTAACAGCTTCCTATAAAGTCCTGACAAGGGACTCTCATATCAAAGGTTTCCTGAGCTGCAAACGTGAGGATACTTGTAGAAGAACTTGGCAAGAACAGATTAATAGCACATATCTTCAGGCACAATAGATATTGCACAAGACATGAATGAGTAATGCTGTCATCAACTGGATTTTTGTAATGTACTGCACTGCATTTCATTAGTGAGGTGTAGGGTTGGGCGGTATTACGGTAATATCGTATAACGCGGGGTCTTAAAATAGCAACGGTATCAGTTTCAATACCGTCATTACCGGCACTTATATATAATATATAAATATAATTTATTCAATGCCTAAAAATGCTTATGTAGTTGTCATCAAGTGACAGTGTGGAGGAGAAAGAGAGATAGAGAGAAAGAAGGGAGAGGCGGTAAATACTGACGAGGCAATTTGTAAATGTTGCAATAAAAAAGGTGACCGCGAGAGATGGAAACACATCTAACCTAATGTCGCATCTCCGAAACAACCACCCACTCAGTGCTGCGAGGATGCATTTTGCCCCGAGTTCATTAAATAAGCGCATTAGTTTATATTTGTTAACATATTATAATGGTTTTTTTTTTTACGTTGATAATGAAAACTGAACAGCACGAGTAACGTGGGATGCATCGGGAGTCAGACATTGACCACTTAATTAAGTTTCATTTTGTAAAAGGCCTTTCTTTAAAGTGAATTTTGTTTTGTATAAATTGTATCTTAATTTTAATAATTTTTTTATCAACCAATTGCGTTCACCGGCATTGAAATCTCATCATGAATTAACCGAAACTCAGTGTAGCCTATGTCTCACAGACATGACAGATAGGCCTATAAATAAAGCTTGAAATTTCATTAAACGAAACAATTCAAAACGAAAAGAAATAGGCCACTCGCTGATTATTTAATCCATGATGTGCATTTCTCTCTATGCGCGTTCATACGGAAATGGCGATCATCAATTTCATTAAACGAAACTATTCAAAACGAAAAGAAATAGGCTAGCCTACTCTATGATTATGTAATCCATGATGTGCATTTCTCTCTATCGTTCACTATGGAAATGGCGATTCGTCAATTTCTCTAAACGAAACAATTCAAAAGGAAAAGAAATATAGGCAGCATACTCTCTGATTAATCCATGATTTCTCTCTATAGGCGCGTTCACTACGGAGATATCAATCGACAATTTCTTTAAACGAAACAATTCAAAAGGAAAAGAGATACAGGCAGCATACTCTCTGATTAATCCATGATTTCTCTCTATAGGTGCGTTCACTACGGAGATATCAATCGTCAATTTCTTTAAACGAAACAATTCAAAACGAAAAGAAAAAGGCTAGCCTATACCTTCTGATTATGGAATCCATGATTTGCATTTCTCTCTATATATGCGCGTTCACTAGGTGATGGCGATCGTCAACTTAACCTTTGCAGCACTGACAGAAAAGTTGTATTAATAAAAATCAATGGACGAGTGTCACCGGAAATTACAAATGCACTTCTTGCTTGTTGCTTGTTAATTTAATTTAAATTAATAAAATGAATACTCCAATTTTCATAATTAAAATAATTAAATATATATTAAGTGTCCCATTTTTGCTCATTTATAAATAGTATTTATATCTACCACCCCCTCAGCACCTGGGTTAAAAATTTTTTTGCCGCCACCATATTATAACGGCCCACGTATAGACTCGACTCGAAAATAGTCGAGTCTAAATAGGGCTCCGGCTCATAATTACATTTGATGCAGTAAGCCGGGATCAGACACAACGTGCACGGGTTGGCCTTGATTTTTTTTTTGATTTTTTTTTGCCCGATCTGGTATTAAGTTTCTGAACGGTGTAGGCACAGGCCAACAGTTTGGTGACGCTGTCTGCCTACATAATAGGAACAAAAGTCCCGTTTCTATTTAAACTAATAAAGGATGAGCAAAAAATACTACTCAACACTGATAAATTAGCAACCAAGTGTATTTACAAAACAAAAGAAAATTTACAATAATTCAAGGTTCCTTCACGACGATCGTATGTATGTGTTTTTTATTTATTTTTTGTCCATTAGCTGAAAGACTTGCAATCAGCTAATCTTCCTGGGGTCCATTACAAAAAAAATACATAACAACAACAACAACAACAACATTTCAATGATCACAATAAACACATATACACATTTCATATACAGGTCCTTCTAAAAAAATTAGCATATTGTGATAAAGTTAATTATTTTCCATAATGTAATGATAAAAATTAAACTTTCATGTATTTTAGATTCATTGCACACCAACTGAAATATTTCAGGTCTTTTATTGTTTTAATACTGATGATTTTGGCATACAGTTCATGAAAACCCAAAATTCCTTTCTCAAAAAATTAGCATATCATGAAAAGGGTCTCTAAACGAGCTATTAACCTAATCATCTGAATCAACTAATTAACTCTAAACACCTGCAACAGATTCCTCGAGGCTTTTAAACATTCCCAGCCTGTTTCATTACTCAAAACCGCAATCATGAGTAAGACTGCCGACCTGACTGCTGTCCAGAAGGCCATCATTGACACCCTCAAGCAAGAGGGTAAGACACAGAAAGAAATTTCTGAACAAATAGGCTGTTCCCAGAGTGCTGTACAAGACACCTCAGTGGGAAGGAAAAAGTGTGGCAAAAAACGTTGCACAATGAGAAGAGGTGACCGGACCCTGAGGAAGATTGTGGAGAAGGACCGATTCCAGACCTTGGGGGACCTGCGGAAGCCGTGGACTGAGTCTGGAGTAGAAACATCCAGTAGCCACCGTGCACAGGCGTGTGCAGGAAATGGGCTACAGGTGCCGCATTCCCCAGGTCAAGCCACTTTTGAACCAGAAACAGCGGCAGAAGCGCCTGACCTGGGCTACAGAGAAGCAGCACTGGACTGTTGCTCAGTGGTCCAAAGTACTTTTTTCGGATGAAAGCAAATTTTGCATGTCATTCAGAAATCAAGGTGCCAGAGTCTGGAGGAAGACTGGGGAGAAGGAAATGCCAAAATGCCTGAAGTCCAGTGTAAAGTACCCACAGTCAGTGATGGTCTGGGGTGCCATGTCAGCTGCTGGTGTTGGTCCACTGTGTTTTATCAAGGGCAGGGTCAATGCAGCTAGCTATCAGGAGTTTTTGGAGCACTTAATGCTTCCATCTGCTGAAAAGCTTTATGGAGATGAAGATTTCATTTTTCAGCACGACCTGGCACCTGCTCACAGTGCCAAAACCACTGGTAAATGGTTTACTGACCATGGTATTATTGTGCTAAATTGGCCTGCCAACTCTCCTGACCTGAACCCCATAGAGAATCTGTGGGATATTGTGAAGAGAAAGTTGAGAGACGCAAGACCCAATACTCTGGATGAGCTTAAGGTCGCTATCGAAGCATCCTGGGCCTCCATAACACCTCAGCAGTGCCACAAGCTGATTGCCTCCATGCCACGCCGCATTGAAGCAGTCATTTCTGCAAAAGGATTCCCGACCAAGTATTGAGTGCATAACTGAACATAATTTGAAGGTTGACTTTTTTGTATTAAAAACAATTATTTTATTGGTCGGATGAAATATGCTAATTATTTGAGATAGGAATTTTGGGTTTTCATGAGCTGTATGCCAAAATCATCAGTATTAATACAATAAAAGACCTGAAATATTTCAGTTGGTGTGCAATGAATCTAAAATTATGAAAGTTGAATTTTTATCATTACATTATGGAAAATAATGAACTTTATCACAATATGCAAATTTTTTTCGAAGGACCTGTATGTTGTACATACATATGCAAACACAAACTCATACATACATACAACCTAGTTTCAATTCATAAAAAATAAATATAAATACCATATTATTTACAATTACCTTAATCAAAACATATAAGAACCTACATCAACACATAACACCTTAGACTTCTTTTAAATGACAGCTTATTACAAAGCTGACAAACTTCAATGGGAATGTTATTCCAGATGACTATAGCTCTATACACGACGGTTTTCTTCATAAAATTAGTTTTTGGATAGGGGGTCGTTATATGACCATTATTTGGCTTTCTGGTGTTATGATTATGCACAGAATTACAATAAACTATTTGATTAAACAGAGAAATAGGCATTTTCATTGTCAATGTGTTATGTATCATAGTGCTTAAAGTAACTGTTATTCTTTGGTTTAAAGTGAGCCATGAAAGGGTAGAATACATCTGATCTCTACTTGTTTTAATTGAGCAGCCCAGAACAAGTCTTGCTGCTTTATTTTGCGCAACCTGAATTTTTGACAATTCCTTTTTAGTTGCAGAGTTTGTCACATGAGTTTGTCACTCCGCCTCCTCCTCGATCCAGGAATCCAGCAGGACTCGGGCTGACGTGGACGCTGAGCTCATGCGCCTGCTTTCTAAGCCCGTCGCCCAACTAGGCCTGGATTGGTCACCGCCTAAGGAACCCGCACCCAATAGGCTTGACGGCTGTTTCCTTTACAGCCGCCCCCCGCCCGTCTCCAGATCTGCGCCATTTCTGCCAGAGCTGCATACTGAGCTTTCTAAGTCGTGGAATGCACCATTCTCAGCGAGGCTCCACTCACATGTCTCCTTGGTGCTCTCCCAAGTGGACGGCGCCGCCGAGAAGGGGTACAGAGCTATCCCCCCAGTGGAAGAGGCGGTCGCAGCGCACCTTTGCCCGCCCTCTGCGAGATGCCGCTCAAATTCTGCCCTCCCGTCTAAAGCCTGCGGGACCACATCAGCCCTTGTCGGCCGTGCTTTCTCTGCCGCCGGACAAGCTGCTTCTGTCCCGGACACACGATGGCTGTGCTGCAGATCCTCCAAGCTGATCTCCTCCACGAATGGGACGAGAAAAGCAATCCATTACGGATTTGAGGAGCGCGACGGATCTCTCCCTTCGCGCCACGAAATCCACGGCTCAGGCAATGGGCAGATGCATGGCCTCGCTCAATGTTCACATAGAGGCACCTCTGGTTGAGTGCAGAAGACCTTGCAGGCCATGAACCTTTTCCTGCCTCGACGCTCTACCTCCTCTGCAATCCGCCCACGTGAGCTGCCTGCACATCAGGCTAGTCAGCAACCAGCTCAGCCCAAGCCTCCGCAGCGACGACAGGTCACTAGATCGCGCTCGTCTGGGCGCAGGCCGCTTCTCCCCTGGGGACACCGGCCCAGGATTGTGCTGAAGCCCGAGCAGTCAAAGTCCTCCTAGCAACGTCAGAGAGGAAAAGACTGCTGGGTCTCGCCGCAGCCGGACCACCGTCAAAATATCTCATCCTGTCAGTCCCCTCAGTGAAGGCTACTGCAGACGTACATTTAGCAGCCAACGAGTCCGCAACACAGCCCGCTCGCCTGCAAACAAACGCCGTTTTTACGGCAACCCAGAGAAATCTCAGAAAGAGTATAAATTCTGGTTATCCGGCTCACGCCTATAGTGTTTTAAGTGTAGAAAAAGTGTGCGCGAGCGCGCCTCACACACACCTCCGGTTCAGTTTCCCGAGCCCACGAAGTGCAGCGATCAGAACCCGGAGCCCATTCTGCCTCTAGCTATACATGTAGAAGCATGGAAGGCTATTCCAGGTGTGTCAGAATAGGTGCTGAGCACAATAAGACAGGGCTATTCGCTTCAGTTCACTTATAAGTCTAAAGGTCTGCAATGCCCCTTGGGCATCAGGGCGCATTCCAGAGGCGTGGCCTCGTCATGGGCTTGGTCCAGTGGAATTTCCATTCAAGACATTTGTGAGGCGGCAGGCTGGGCCTCTCTGTCCACATTTGTTAGGTTTTATAACCTGGAAGTTCCCGCCTTGCAGGCTAGACTTCTGTCAGTGTGAGCGGTGTGTATATCCTGCCCAGATTTTTCATGCGCAGACTACTCTCACGTGACATTAGCTCACCTGGTTGAGCTGCACTATATGGTGAATAGTTATATGGACCGGCGACGCCGCTCTGTATACCCTGTATGTGCTTATAAACATGTGCTTGCCACCTGTTTCACACTCAATTATGTTCCCCAGGAATCCCTGAGACTCATGAAGTGGAGGCTGGGCGCGCACGGCGTTGACAATGGGTTCCCGTAGCGTAAGCAACTTACGCAATACCATAGAATCTCTCGAAAGAGAACATACTCGGTTACATGCGTAACCTCGGTTCTCTCTAGAAGAGGGAACGAGTATTCCGTAACCCGAACGTGCAGGCGCCACGAGCGATTTTCGCTTCAGCTGATGAAACCAGTGATGCAGCCTTTGAGCCTGTCTTTTATACGCTAAGCCCCCCCCCCATTTTGGCAGGTGTAGAGGGTGCGACGTCACGTGCGAGGCTCAGTGGTAGGCTGCAGCAGTTGCCACGTCACGCGCGAGGCTCAGTGGTAGGCTGCACACAATATGGCCTGCTCTAAGTCTGCTGGCTGCTGCACTGCGTTGACAATAAATACAAAATTAAGGATAATTTTTGGCTTCAATATCTCGGGAAAAGATGACTTTACCCGTAGGGTAAGCAACTTACTCAATACTCGTTCCCTCTTCTAGAGAGAACCGAGGATACGTATGTAACTGAGTACGTTATCCTGGCAGCGAACCCACCGAAATACTCCTCCGAGGAACGGCGACCCCGCGCTTCCAAGTCAGTCAGCAATAAAGGTTATCCAGAATGAATTGAGATGTTTGTGAATGAGAGAACGCTCTCCCGAAGACCGGCATACCGGTTTCCTTATATGGAAAACCCAAGTCTTTTCCTATTAACGTGACAGGTCATCACATGACGCGAAGTCACGAGAAGTTAACGCGATAACAGAAATCGGGGTGAAATCCACAAGAGTTAAGGCAAATACAGCATACAGGGGAAAGCAATAAAACTAATTGCATATAGGGACTAAACATGCTTAGTTTTTAGTCACTAACCTTATTTAAAAACGTCCCCTTATGTGGCCATGCTACAAACATATTCTGATCCAGGGTTGTATGGCATGCAGAATTAATTTGAGAATTAACATGAACTGAAATTGAAAGAACATTTAATTTTGTTTTATATATTAATACTAAATATTAATATTTAAGACCATAAATCACTACAAATTATTTGAGCATTACCTTATTTTTAACTATAGGCTAAGTTTTTAGTATGACCTAAAAATATGCTTTATTGATTTCAAAAGTGATTCAATATTAATAATTCTTTTTGATGATTTCAACTGAAATTGTTAGCTTTTCCATCACACCAAATGGAAAATGCCATTCCATAACCAATCTGTAATCAGTTAAATTGTCTTGGGTTACTTGACTGTAACCCTGTTCCCTGAAAAAGCGGAAACGACTGCATCTAATTTAGCACTCTGAGAACACTTTTTGTGTAACCGGCTGTGAATATGTGTGTAACATGTCAATGGCATTGACTTTGAACTTTTATAGCCTTGGACAGTAACGTCATTGGAATGCGTGCTCGTCAGATCCTGTGCCACAGGTGCATCGGCAGGAATCATTTTGCCTGAAGAGCAGTCCTGGGACATCCTGGCATTAGTGCAGCATCAAAAATAAAAATTCTGTCAGTAATTACTCACCCTCATGTTGTTCCAAGCCCGTAAGACCTTTGTTCATCTTCGGATCAGTCAATTCACGTAGTGTAATAGCGTAGTGCTACGCCACACGTAGGCTCACTATTGGCCGACGCTGGTCATGTGTGTGATGCGTGTGACGTACAACACAGAAGCACCACGCTATTACACTACGTGATCTGAATCGAAGCCCACAGAGAAGGAAATGAATAGTTGAAATAAAGTCGTTATTTTTGTTGTTTTTTTAGCACAAAAAGTATTCTCATCGCTTGATAAACTTAAGATTGAGCCACTGTAGTCACTTGGACTATTTTAACTATGTCTTTAATAACTTTTCGGGGCTGGCAGGTTTCAATTCCCGTAGAACCCTATGGAGGACTGATCCAGCTCTCAGATTTAATCAAAAATATCTTATTTTTTGTTCCGAAGATGAACGAAGGTCTTACGGGGTTGGAACAACATGAGGGTGAGTAATTACTGACAGAATTTTTCATTTTTGGGTGAACTATCCCTTTAATGCTGCCTTGATTCAGTGCTCTGAGAACGAGAATACTGTAAGGAACTCAGCTTTTGGAAATATTAGTAATCAATAATATCTTGTTATTATTAATTATAAATATTTGGGTCAGTTAATTGGATTAACTTGATGTGGCTGAATTAATATTACAATCAATTAATCAGTTCTTCCAACGAACTCTTTTGATTATTCATTTATTCTAAGAAAAGGGTATCTTCCATGGCCACAGAAGAATAATTATTTCTTCGCCTGTACAGTACTTTGAGCCAGTAGCAAAAACCGTGATCGTAAAGTGACTTGTATTGCAAACAAAACAGAACCAAATACATATTATGTACAAGTTTTATTAACTAAATATAGATATTTATATGAATATAAATAAACTAAACAACATACACACATGAATACATAAATAGGTTAGTGATAGGATGAAATTGGAAACCGGAAGAGGGTCTATGAGAAGAACCATCAGAATTTCATTTTCACATTTCATTGAATTGAATACTTG
This sequence comes from Siphateles boraxobius, assembly GCF_051911475.1. NCBI lineage: Eukaryota > Metazoa > Chordata > Actinopteri > Cypriniformes > Leuciscidae > Siphateles > Siphateles boraxobius. The sequence continues at coordinate 44,010,587 of NW_027508734.1, read as the reverse complement.
CATTTGTAATGGAAACAATTATTGAAGTTGTTGAAAATTGAAGTCGTTGATGGTTCCGGCAGTGTCAAGTGGAAGTTGGTTGAGCGTTCTCTTTCTCCAGGAACGCATGCCTGGTTTGGTCAAGGCCTGGGACTCTGTTGAGGCCACGCCGAGCACCCAGGAGAAGTGAGGAAGTCGGAAGGATGGGTGATTGGAGTCGTTGTTGGTTGGAGTCTTTGTTCCAAAACTCTTGAGATTGTCCTTGGTTCTTTGTGAGAGAGTCATCTTTCTCCTGCCTGAGCCCATATCTGGTTGGATTGAGGCCTGCTGGGCCCTGGGGCCCCCGCGGAGGGGGAGGGGGTTCCCCAGAATCCCCAGAACAGTGTTGCGGCTGGATGAAAGAACTAAGAGAGGGAGGTCACATGTGGACTGTCTCTAATAAGGCCTGGAAAAGATCCCCCCCTAAGGGTTGAACTCGACCAATCAGAAAGGTGACATGTTTGAGAGGGAAAGTGGCTCTTAGTTGATTTACGGATCTTTGTCCCTAGCATGATTATACCTTCATTAATTCTCAGATAGCTATAACACATCCACACTGCATTCTAGAAGAAGGTGATGTACATCAAAGTGTGAGTCATTAAATGAGGATTAATTAGGTAGGAGGCATGATACAGGTGAGGTTACATTGATCGTTAGTTGGTTGTATACCAGGATACATACCATAATGTATACCTAATAGTACACGAGACAGTAAACCATTTACACTGTTTCTTTCACAGTTTTATGCATGTTCATTGATAGATCAGTTAGTCTATGATTAATTCAGCAAAGTCTGTTTTAAAGAGGGTTTCTGTTTCATAGTCTCTCTCTTGAGTATGTGGCCACATTCCTCGGAGGTCGTAAAATCTCCTTATCATGCCCTGTAACATGACACTGTTTCTGCCCTTGTGTTTGTTCATTTGGGCTGTGTGAGGAGTTTCATAAACCTTTGTATATAATGAATAATTAGTATGTGTCTGATTGGTCCATACCCTACAATACCAAGAACAGAACCCTGGGGAACACCGTGCGGGACAGAGGCAGTAGTGGACTTAGACTGGCAGATAGAGATATAATGCTGACGATCAGACAGGTAGGAAGTTAACCAAGATAGGGCAGTTCCAGAAAAATCAAGAGCAAAGAGTCATGAGATGAGCATACTGTGAGAGATTTTGTCGAACCCAGAGGAAATATCTAGAAGAATTAGAATACTGGTGGAGCCGGAGTCAGTGGCCATATTGAGATCATTGACAACCCTAAGAAGTGCTGTTTCAGTGCTGTGGTGGGTGCGGAAAGCGGATTGAAAACATTCATAGTGGTTGTTAGATGACATGTGTGTTTGAAGCTGGGCAGCGACCACTTTCTCAAGCAGTTTCGAAAGAAATGGTAGATTTGAGATTGGTCTGTAATTGGTCATGTTGGTAGGGTCGAGGCCGGGTTTCTTTAGGACAGGAGTGACAGCAGCAGTTTTTAATTCCAGAGGAACAGAACCAGTACATAGTAGTTGGGAGATGAGAAGTGAAATCGGCAGAGAAATTACAGGTGCACATTTTTAAGTAAGGTAGTAAGGTAAGGTAAGGTAGTAAGGTAAGTAAGGTAGTAGGAGCTGGATCAAGATGACAGGAAGATGTGTTTGCTTTGTTGATTAGCTCAGAGATATAAGCAGGGGTTGGGCGGGCAAAATCAGTGAGAGTACCAGGAGTAAAAGCAGTGGCGAAGTCGTGTGTCATGGTGTGACAGGAGAGATCATGGATGGGAAATTATTGTGAATGCTATCAGTTTTATTTAAAAAGAAATGCAGGAATGACTCACAGAGGTCTGCTGAGTTACTAATGACAGGTGCAGGAGGGTTGGTGAGTTTATTAACTACTGAAAATAGTGATTTAGGTCAAGAGGATGCATTATTGATAATAGTAGAGTAGTAATCAGAGCGTGCAGTGCTTATAGCAGATTTGTACAATTGGATATGGTCAGTGTAAGCAGTAAGGTGAACAGTCAAACCGGTTTTCCTGTAAAGGCGTTCAAGACGACGACCAGCTGTTTTTAGGTTGCGAAGTGCAAGGGTAAACCAGGGAGACGTGTGGGTAAAAGGTACAACTCTACTTTTAAGAGGGGCATGTGTATCACGGGCAGCGGAAATACAGGCGTTATATTTGGTAAGGATATCAAGAGAGCTAGTGTGTTCAGTAATATCAGAGAGATGAGTTTGCACAGATTCAGAAAACAGTAATGGATTAACAGAATTGAGGTTATGGAAGGTTATAGTACATTTCACCCTCAGGCGGGGAAGAGGCATTTCACAGTTTAGTTCAACGAGGAGGTGATCAGACAGTCCAATTTGAGAACCAAGCACGGAAACATTATGTAGACCAGTAGTGCAGACAAGATCCAATGTGTGACCTTTTGAGTGTGTAGCAAAATCGACATGTTGTACAAGATTGAAACATTCAAATAATGACAAGAGTTCACGCGATTCTGCACAATCAGTATCAACATGTATGTTGAAATCACCAAGTAATATAACACAAGAGGATAAGGCAGAGGAAAGGGTTAACAGTTCATGCAGTTCACTGAAGAAATTTGAGATAGCTTTAGGTGGACGATACAGGAGAATCAAGATCATTGGAGATGTACCAGAAACTTTGAGAACTAGATATTCAAAAGTTAAACGTGAAAGTCAATAGTTTTGACTGGAATGCTGCTGCGGTGAACAGCAGCCAGGCCACCACCCCTTGATGTCAAACGAGGTTTGGTCAGGTAGCTGTATCCAGGGAGTGAGAAGATTTAGGTGGAAATAGTCATTAGGAGTTTGCCGTGTTTCAGTGAGGAGCAAGAAGTCGAAGTTTTTCTCAGTTAGTAGTGCGCAAAGCACGGTAGCCTTATCTGTGAGGGAACGACAGTTAAACAGCGCAGCTGCCGGATGAAACGCGGTGTCATTGCGTGTATTAGTCAGAGACAGATCACAGGAAACAGTTTTTAATGAAGTCAGATTTATTCCACGGTGAGTAGAAGGCAGCATAGAATAGTGGGTATCCGAGCGGTTCGACCAGATGGAAGGAATGGCTGAAGCCGACGAGCAGCGCGATGAGAAATCGAGGCTACAGGAACGATGGACATAGCGCGGTCGCCTAGCAATCCCGCGCTCAGTGCAGAGCCTGTGTGTAGTCGCGTCGAGACGAGGACGCGTTTTCATGCAACGCAGTTGGAGTAGCGAGTAGTTAAGCGCCATGGGTACCACACAGCAGAGTAATAATCCCAGTGTTAGAATTCTAAGCAGTACAGGGACCGGGACGTTGCATGCAGTATGCATAATTAGACCGCGGACATGTAGAGACAACACGACATCACTGGCAATTTAAGAACGCACTTCTCTTGCAGTAGAGTGCAAGAAAGCAGTGGAGTAGCACGAAGATCGGCAAACAGAGTAGTCTAAGTTGGATGAGTGCCAGTGATGAGTTGGAAAGTTGTCAGTTGTCAGTATCCGCTTTATAACCACAGGAAATCCACAGGGAAATGACAATGATAAAGTCCAGGCAAACGACTGTTCAGCAAAGAAGATGACATGGTAGACGCGAAAAACAAACAAACAAAAAGTTCCAGCGAGAAGCAGCAGCAAGGCGCGCAAAGCTCTCACCGGAAACGGAAACCAACTAAAAGTACCAACTAAAATTACACATTATTTCTTTATAATAAGGGTTTTCAATGGGAGGAAAACGCTTAACGTGTAATTAAACCCAATGCGTTCGTATTCTGGGCTCATGTGCTATTCTGTAGGCTACATATGCTTTATTAATAAGGTGTGTACAGATATTGATCTTTTGACATGACTGTATTAGTAGATTAAGCCACGTTAAGCAGAATGTCGTGTAGGCTATTGGGTGCTGCAATTTTCTTCACCTTTTCAAATGTAGGTGTATGATAAAGGCATCATAAGGCTATGTTATGCAGATAAAGGCATATTTTATATATGTCCTTAGAACATCTTGTTTTTCCGAGAATTTTTTTGTTAAAACGATATCTCTTTATTACGAGAAAAGATGTCGTTAAGACGACATAACATCTCGTTATTACGACGTGAGTGGAAAAAATAATATGTGGCTGCAATGCGCCACCGTATATTTCGTATTTCGTGAATTGTTATAGAAATTATTGGCCAAAACCAAATTCAGTGTGAACAGTGAGAGTGTGTGCCATAAACTGTAACATAATATATACTATATAGTCAGAATGTCTTACAGTCAGCTGTACCATTGTACAGTATGATAACCCACCAGACTGTGACCAATCATGCAGTGCACTGCAGTAAATGGATGCATGGGTGCTAAATTATATGTATTATAGTATACTGTATTTTATTCTGAAATAGCTATTTTGTGTACATTAGAACATGTGTACATTACAGTAGATTGTTACATACCTGTTCTCATTTCTAGTTTGAATCATACCCGCCACTGTAAATCGGCTCAAATTCTCTCTCATTGTTAATGTGGTTGATCACACGATCAATGACATTAGCCCTATCTCATCAGAGACAACTCTTCTTGTCCCTGGTCAAGAGCCTGCTTAACTTTTAACTATAAATGTTCTACTGTCTATATAATAAAGTACACAACCAAGCAATGAAAAAAAGCATGTCATTAAGACTGTAATATTGACTTAGCCTACCTGTCGAAGAGAAAGCAGGCAACTTCAGCGTCTCTTTTGAAATCTTTCTCCTGCATTAGTTCTTTCCGCCTGGAAAAAGCTATCCGACATTGACTCTTGTTTTTTGTAATCTCCGCTCACGTTTCCTTTTACGTTCAATTTTGGACTTTTTTGGCGACGAGAATTTCTTCTCCTGTGGCGCGGCATATGTATGCCATTAAAAATAACAGTGCAATGCAGCCTTTTAAACTTGCCGGGGCAGTGACAAGCGCCTCTCACTGCTCTGCTCCTCCGTTTCTGCTGCTTTCAGTTGCATGACGCTGGCTCTGAATGAAAACGCGTTATGGAAACGCGTTGGCCTAGTACTTTTTGACCCTCTCTGCTATTATAGTTTTTCAAGATGGCGAAACGACATGGAAGCCTCCGTGGACCTACCCGTCACATGTATATAAAGATAATAAATTCTTCATTTACGAGGATAAGTCAGATAATTGGCAGGGGTATTTGTACACCATTGAGGACATATTTATGAATAAAAATATTGATTTTAGATAATAAAATACCTAAAAAACTACACATAATCCCTTTAAGTAATGATGGGCTCAACAGAAGAGATAGCCCGGAAGCGTCTCTTTGGACTGGGGCATCGTATAACCACACGCCCTTGCATCCACAATAGTCGAATAAGTTAACATCGAGGGCACAAGGACACACGAACAATAAGGTTTTTGCCATGAACGAGTTAACGTCACGGAGATCCTCAAGAAGGGACAGTCTAGCTGTAATCTGGCCTCTGCACAAGTCACCACCTCGAGTTAGGGATGTAACGATTCACTCAACTCACGATGCGATACGATTCACAATACTGATTTCACGATATGATTTTCTCACGATTTTTTAAACAAAATTAGATTTAAGAAAAATTATAAATGAAAAAGTGTCCTTTTATTATTTCTCAGACAAAATGTTGCAGATTTATTTGTAAAAATTGAAATATATTTTGTCAAATAATACAACTATATTGAAATTTTAAAACAAAAACATCCCAAAAAAGTCCCTCCAAAGAGATCTTCCCATGCTGTTTTCTTGGAAGGAGGTTGTTTCAGCTCAGTCTTTCTGTCTGTCTGGTCAAGAAGCTGCTCTGCATCAGGGGGGTGGACATTGGTACCTTCTTCACCCTCATCCATCAGCCTGAGTCATACATATACACACAGTATGGTCGGAAGACAAAAAGACCCGCCGATGCACCTGTGGCACATCTAATTATAGCCTCCGGCGAGCATGCATTCCAATGATGTGAGGAGGCCGAGGCTATAAAAGTTAAATTCATAGCCGGTCACACAAAAAGTGTTAACAGAGCGCTGAATCAAGCGCAGCATTAAGTGTAGCTTTTGAAAGGGAACAGGTGGAGTGGTTTGTAACCGGACCATAACAAATGCTACTGGTACTATTACCTACTATTCAGAACCATTCAGTCCAATGAGGGAAGAAGTCTTTTGCAAACACATCAAAAAATTGCCATTTAGCTACACCATGAGAATTGGTGCAAGTATTTAGTCTTAAAAACTGCAGCTGTGGATGAAATCCCTGACTGCACTTCCAAACTGATAATTTCACTCTCCAGTTAACACCCATTTAGCTTCTCGTTGAGTGAGTGCTGGACACCAAGACACACCACCACATTTTGTTTCACTGTCTCTCTTTCCCTCCATCTAATTATTGTAGCCTTGTAGAACTAAAAGACTATTGCCAAGTTTCTTTATTTTCATCCATTTAAAGCCATCTGAATTTATAAGAATCAAGCTAGCAGATCAAGTTGTCTCTTGAGAGACATTAGCTTATCTAACTTATTGAGAACATAATCAAAGGCTCTTTCAATGTGGACATGAAAAGCCATATGCTGCTGGTCAGATGACAGTCAAGAGTTGTGTTCTCCCATCCTCCTCTAATTAATGTCATTGTGTGCCACTGCGCCGCCCCTCACTCCGACACATATAGAACTAATAGTGCAGACCATTTACACATGCAAGTATTTTCAGCAGAGGAGGACAAAGTACACAACTTCCTTACTTGAGTGAAAGCACAGATACTACTGGTCAAATATTACTCCGTTACAAGTAAAAGTTGAAAAGACATATTTTTACTAAAGTAAAAATACAAAAGTACTCGTTTTTAAAAGTACTTAAGTATCAAAAGTAAAAAGGCTCTGACGTCAATCCTTTAATTTCCAACCAAAATCTAGCGTCTGTCTAACGTCGGGTTCTGACGTCAATCCGACTTCATTTCCAACCAAAATCTTTGATGTCAATCCAACGTCGGGTTCTGACGTCATTCAGATGTCGGGTTCAGACGTCAATCTGACGTTAGGTTCTGACGTCAATCCGACTTTCATTTCCAACCAAAATCTTTGATGTCAATCCGACGTCGGGTTCTGACGTCGGGTCCTGACGTCATTAAGACGTCGGGTTCAGACGTCAATCCGACGGAGACGGAAGGATGTAGCAGATTATTTAAGCAACAAATGTGTGGGGTTAAAGCGGGGAAGTTTGAAAGACACAAAGAGTGAACGTGAACTGGATGAGTTTAAGCTGCTGGAGTTTTAAACAAGACTGAGTTATCTGGTGATTCTAAGCATTCTGCTGGCTGCACTGTGGAAGAGTGTTGGGATTATCGCTGTCTCAATTCCTGAAGGACACTCTTTCATCAGCTGTGTTTGGGCTTGGGCTGTGCGTGAGCTGAATAGTTGACATTTTAATGAGTTTCCATTACAACGCCGCCGAAAAGGACGAACTCGATTGAAGATAGCTGTGTTTCTAAGTATTTCGCTGGCTGCACTGTGAAAGAGTGTCTGGATTATCGTTGTTACTATTCCTGAAAGACACTCGTTATCAGAGGTGCCTGGGCTGAGCGGGAGCTGAACGTTGCAGCCCTGTGAGTGAGTTACCTCTTTTTCATTTTGGACTGTGAGACACAAAGCCAAGATACTGTGCGCCTGACTCCAGGTAGGTCAGTACACTCTTCCTCTTAACAAACTATTCACTCCCCTTTGATGCTACAAACTGAGATCACCTACACCACCCACCCACACCCACACACACACACACACACACACACACACAATTACCCCTCAACTAACGAAATCAATGCTAAAATTTCCGAGGTGAAAGCTATTCATGAACTAGTAGAAGAGGTTAACGCATTGGGTTATTGCTTTTATGTTATGTGAGTTGAACCAATCCCTTTATTATTTTTATTTGTGGATTTTACCACATTTATCACAGTGTTTGATGAGATGCTTCATTTACCCATTTCTTTGTTGGTTGGTCAAGATGGTTATGAATATTCATTGTGATTTTGTGAATACCATGCTCTAATGTTTTGAAATTGTTGTATGAGAATAATTTCTGTTTTGACTGAAGTAAACTAAGTGCTTTCAGAGAAACAACAACCTAAAGAGCTATACGATATGACTTAAATACAACATTTTATTTTGATGCTAAAATGGTGGGGTAACTATGTGCAGTTCTGTAACAGGTGATAGGTTGATTTTATGATTACCACCGTCACAATATCAGAAAAGCTGTTTTCCCTGCTGAAAAATCAATCAGCATGAATTCCATATTGGTCCAGGCTGGTTTATTTTGGTAAGAGCTGGTATAGTGTTGGTATAGTGCGGTCCACCAGCACTCCTGCTTCTTGTGTTGAGTTAAGTCACCTTCATTTATATAGCGCTATTAACAATACAGATTGTTTCCATGTGAACTGGAATCATTTTGACAACGTTTTATCTGTTCATGGGAGATACTAGTTGACGCTACAGGACTGCGTTGTCGTCATGTCCAGGCACATGTCCTTCATTAGATCTGGATACAGCTTGGATCCGGTGGACTGCAATAAACCTGAGGATAAACCCAGAAACTAATATTAGCATGGATGCCATTCTTCTTATGATGTAACGAGTACATCAGGATTTATGGTAAGTGTTCCGGGTTCCAGCTTACTTAATCTATGCAGCCTAACATTGAATTATAGAAGTTGATGATAATGTGTTATGTGTATGGTAGGTCAACGAGATGTGTTTTTAGTCTAGATTTAAACTGACAGAGTGTGTCTGCTTTCCGGACAATGTTAGGAAGACTGTTCCAAAGTTTAGGTGCTAAATAGGAAAAGGATCTACCGCCAGCAGTCGATTTAGATATTCTAGGTATGATCAACTGGCCAGAACTTTGAGATCGCAATAGACGTGAAGGACTATAATACGTTAAGAGCTCGCTCAAGTACTGGGAGCTAAACCATTTAGTGCTTTGTAAGTAATAATCAATATTTTAAAATGTATACGATGTTTAATAGGGAGCCAATGCAGTGTTGACAGAACTGGGCTAATATGGTCGTACTTCCTGGTTCTGGTAAGAACTCTAGCGGCTGCGTTTGAACTAGCTGTAGTTTGTTTATTAAGCGTGCAGGGCAACCACCCAGTAGAGCATTACAATAGCCTTGATGTCATGAACGCATGAACTAGTTGTTCCGCATTTGTCAATGAGAGCATATAACGTAATTTAGATATATTTTTAAGATGGAAAAATGCGGTTTTACAGATACTAGACTGTGTCTTTCAAATGAAAGATTGGTATCAAAGGGCACACCCAGGTTCCTAACTGACGACGAAGACTTCAGAGCAGCCATCAAGTGTTAGACGGTATTCTAGGTTATTACGTGTGGAAGTTTTTTGTCCAATAATTAGAATCTGTTTTTTCAGAATTTAGTAGTAGGAAATTACTAGTCATCCAATTTTTTATATCAACTATGCATTCCGATAATTTTGTGAATTGGTGAGTTTCGTTAGGTTTGGAAGAAATATAGAGCTGAGTATCATCAGCATAACAGTGAAAGCTAATTCCATGTTTCCTAATGATATCTCCTAAAGGTAGCATGTACAGAGTGAAAAGCAGCGGTCCGATAACTGAGCCTTGTGGTACGCCATACTGAACTTATGATCGATAAGACGTCTCTTCATTGACTGCTACAAACTGATAGCGGTCAGATAAATATGATTTAAACCATGCTAGTGCAATTCCACTAATGCCAACATAGTTTTCTAGTCTATTTAAGAGAATGTTGTGGTCAATGGTGTCAAATGCAGCACTAAGATCGAGCAGCACTAATAGAGAGAGATACAACCACGGTCGGATGATAAGAGCAAATCATTTGTGACTCTAATGAGAGCTGTCTCAGTGCTATGGTGCGGTCTAAATCCTGACTGGAAATCCTTGAAGATATCATTTCCTTCAAGAAAGGAACACAGTTGTGAGGATACTGCTTTTTCTAATATCTTTGATAGAAAAGGTAGATTTGAGATCGCCTGTAATTGACTAATTCTGTAGGATCAAGTTGCGTTTTTTTAACAAGTGGTTTAATCATAGCCAGCTTAAAGGTTTTTGGTACGTATCCTAGAGATAAAGACGAATTAATGATGTTAAGGATAGGATCTATGACTTCTGGAAGCATCTCTTTCAATAGTATAGTCGGTATAGGGTCTAACGTACATGTTGTCGATTTAGATGAATTAACGAGCTTGCAAATTTCTTCCTCTCCTATGGCAATGAATGAATCAAATTTTACCTCAGGGAGACTATAATGCACTCCCTGATGCACTAGTATATTTTTCTTTCGTACTTATCATTGTAGCCTGTATGAGTGCTGGTCGGCTATCTTTGCACAATCGCAGGCTGGAGCACTAGTATATTTTTATTTTTAAGGCCATACTTTGTAAACTGTCTTCTTACTTATGTTTTCTTCTGACTCCTAAAGTCACTACCAGGAAATGTAATCTTCGATCATATGGGCAAATCATGTATGATATCCCACGAATGCGAACTGACTTCGATGAAAGAAGTCTTTTTTATGCAAATTAAGCACTGAAATGACTTGAAAATTAGTGTGATGTGTTCAGTTGAGTGTACTTAGTACAGTAGAGGTGGTTTAATCAACAAGAATCAACATCACATATGACTGAGAGCAAAAACACAAATATGTCCCAGATCCAACCTATTTAGTGGCCGCCAAATAATGGTTTCGCGGACACTGCATTTGTATGCAAATTAAGCACTGAAATGGCCCCAGGGCCCCGCAATCGCTCACTCTGTTTTGTGAGGGCCCCCCAATTGACATACCAAAAGGGCCCAGGCCTAGGGTCTAAAAAAGTGTTTTTTATCATTTTTGATCCATCTCTCTGTCTGCCATTGAAGTCAATGGCACACACTTAGAAGCAGGCCCGTTTTCAGCCAAACACTCGTCCGGATTTGAAATCCTTAGAAAGCGGCTAGGGCCCTCAAACTCTGGGGCCCAACTCAAGGGCCCGTGACGACGGAACTAGCCAGAACTACTTTCTTACGATCTTCCTACGATCTTCCGTCTCCTTATGGACGCGCTTCCCTTTTTTTTTACCTTTCGACTCCTGTCAGCTTATGACATTTTTTAATCGGTCCTCATTCGTTTTAAATACTAAAAACGTGTTTTAAACCACCTCTACTGTACTAAGCACACTCAACTGGACACGATTCACTAACTTTCGAGTAATTTCAGGGCTTAAAAAAAAAAAAATCACACCAAATATCAAAACTAAATACTGTAAGCTTTCAAATGATATATAGTTTTTCAATAATACTTTAGGTTTAGACTAAGAAATAATAGTTTTAAATGTAAAATGCCAAAAAAAAATTACTGTGACCTTCCGGGACCTTATTCAGTGAAAAATACAAACAATGTGCTTTTCACCCTTTTTAGGCCTTTCGAACCCGGAACGAGGTCGTACGTCCACCAAACTTTTCCGCCCACACCAGGGAGCCATGGTGAAATGGAAAATGGCGCCCCCCTAGTTGATCGGCCATTTCAAAGCGGTGTCCGCGAAACCACTATGGCAAACCCATTCATATAATGGGCAAATGGGATTTTTATAGAAAGGTCCGAGGGGCCCCGAATTCGTCACGGTAACCCATTGGCCCGCCCCGAGCAACATATCGAAAGCACCGGGCTGTTGATTGAAGGCAAAACATTTTCAGCCTCTAATCCTAATCTCTGCCTCATGGTAGACGCGCGGTCCCTTTTTTGACCTTTCGACCCCTGAACGAGTCGTAGGGCCACCAAACTTTTCCGCCCGCTCCAGGAGGCCGTGAAGGGACGGAAAATGGCGCCCCCTAGTCGATCGACCCCTAGCCCTTTTGAAGAGCTGTCCGCGAAACCATTACTGCAAACGAATTCATTTAATAGGCGAGTAGAATTTTTATAGAAAGGTCCCAGGGGCCCTGAATTCGGTACAGTGACCTGTGCTTTAGGTCTGGCCGAATTACAAAGAATTTTGTACGAATACTTTCACAATAAAGCTTTTTTCAAAATGATTTGTGTCATTTTGAATGACCAAAATGACACAAATCTGACCTCTCTTACATTATCATTTTCTAAACAAGATACAGCAAAGTCATTAGTATCTTTGTAAACTACAAATAATACTCTTTAATTTGGCATACAACACATGTCTGTTGCATTAAGATTCTGTAATAAATTTTAAATCTGTAATTCAGTTTAAAATTAGGATAAAGGACATTAGGATTTGAGTACTAAATGCACATGTGCTGTTATTGAGCGCTGATGGTGATTATGTTGAGACAATGTTGCCAAATGTCTTTTCCTGTCAAATGTTTGTATAAAATGTATATTTTTTTAATATGGAACTTCTATTCTGCTGTCTTGGCTAGGACTCCCTTGAAAATGACATTTTGAATCTGGATTTTGAAATGGAATTATTTCCTAGTAAAATAAAGATGAATAAAAAAATAAAAAAATATGTGGCCCCTGTAGCAATAGTCAGTAGCAATACTTTCATGAAGGGGCTGCTTGAGAAAGCGGTATTCTTTATAAAATAAGCACTTCTTTTACATAGAACACTTGATGGCTGATCTGTCAAGTCTTCGTTGTTGGTTAGGAACCTGAGTGTGCTCTTTGATGCCAATCTTTCATTTGAAAGTCACTTTTCTAGTATCTCTTTTCTAGAGTTCTTAACAGAACCAGGAAGTATGAACATATTTGCCCCATTCTGTCAAGACTGCATTGGCTCACTATTAAACATTGTATACATTTTAAAATATTGCTGATTACTTACAAAGCACTAAATGGTTTAGCTCCCCAGTACTTGAGCGAGCTCTTAACGCATTATAGTCCTTCACGTCTATTGCTATATCGAAATTCCGGCCAGTTGATAATACATTGAGAATATCAAAATCGACTGCTGGCGGTAGATCCTTTTCCTATTTAGCACCAAAACTTTGGAACAATCTTCCTAACATTGTTCGGGAAGCAGACACAGTCTGTCAGTTCAAAGCTAGACTAAAAACACATCTCTTTGACCTAGCATTCACATAACACTCTATAGACTTCTATAATTCAATAAGAGGCTGCTTAGATTAGGTCAGCCGGAACTGGGAACACTTCCCTTAAATCCTGATGTACTTGTTACATCATAAGAAGGATGGCATCTACGCTAATTTTAATGTCTTTGTTTATCCCGAGGTTTTCCCGCAGCCTGCCGGCTCCAGGCCGTTTCCAGATCTGACGAAGGACTTTCGCCTGGACCCGATGACAATGCAGTGCTGAAGTGCCAACTAGCCTCTCCCTATGGAGGATCCCTATACCACTCTACAGATAAAGCGTTACCTACCTGAAGTGATAAGATAAAATAAAATTCTGCATCATAATTTATAGACAAGTAGTTTGTTTAGGCATGGTTTGTAAGAATTACAAACCTGCGCACATATAATCAAACGCACATAACTATAGAATCAATTCTTGCCATCAGCGTCTATCACAGGTTCACGTTTAAAGTCTGTTTAGAGAGAACGGTGTCGTCTTAGCGGCCCCTAATTTAATAACAAATGATCATTTAGACGGAAGTGAATCAATCAAAACTAACTTTAGCTGGAAAAAACATTTTCAAGAACCACTATAAAACTAAACCAATCTCTGTTACCTTAAATTATATGTTTATCTCTGTAAAGCTGCTTTGAAACAATCTACATTGTTAAAAGCGCTATATAAATGAGGATGACTTGACTAGTGCTCCAGCATGCGATTGTGCAAAGATAGCCAACCAACACTCATACAGGCTACAATGATAAGTACGAAAATTAGAATTAGTTACAAATCTTAGTGCTGCATGATATACTGAATCCAGCATCTTCAAAGAAGATTGATTTGCATGCATGTATAAAATATCACCATAATCCAGCATTGATATAAATGTTGTTTTATAAGTGTTTTACTCATACTAAAAGAGAAACAGCCTTTGTTTCTATTATAGAAACCCAACTTTACTCTTAAGTTTTTTTTATTAAACACTTAGATTAAGACCCAGGCTGTAGCTGAAAGGAGGCCCAGGCTATAGCCAGAGACCCAGACTGTAGCTGGAGCAGGAGGTCGAGCTGTAGTTAATGTAGACCCTGGCTGTAACTGTAACCCAGGCAGAGTGATGCAAGTTTACACCGAAAGTAGAATGAACACAGAGATCCAGGCAATCGCCACACTCAGCAGCAGATGGTTTGTAGTTAAAGGGCCTGATTTGGCACCTGGTTAGGACTGATTAGGCACAGCACATGGAGTAGTTCATAAGTTGTGGGGTTAACCACAACTTTTCAATTGGGTTGCACCAAACTTTGTTTGAGGGAAAATAATTTTGTCAGAGAGGATGTTAAAATCCATTAAAAAACAAATTAAAACAAGTTAAAACAAGTTAAAACAAACAAACAAACAAACAAACACTAAACAGAACAAAGGATAGGCTGCAATCTTGGAAAGTGGGCGGGGGAGATATTGTCTTAACGAAAACACAAGCTTAGCTTTTTAAGCTAAGCATTTTAAGCCATTTTTAAAAACTTTTTAAGCAAGAGCTTTCGAAATATTTTGATGAAACCCATTTATCAGCACTCAGCTGGCTCCACTGAGTCCGTAGCACTAAGTTTAATCCCAAAATTCCACTGTGTTTGAAGCCATAATTTTGTACAATGTAATAAATGCTATGTGGGATCTCCATCTCCATCTCAGCTCCGGAAGGCTCTAGAGCCTCCAATTTTGCACTCATGTCTATGTCTCAGCACCCTTTACCCTTAATCTTAATCAGGGCGCGAAGAAATATAGAGCATCATGAGCTGAGTATCATCAGCTTAACAGTGAAAACTAATGCCATGCTTCCTAAGGATATCTCCCAAGGGTAGCATGTACAGGGTGAACAGCAACAGTCCTAGTACTGAGCCTTGTGGTACTCCATACTGAACTTTTGATCCATATGACATCTCTTCATTGACTGCTACAAACAGATAACGGTCAGATAAGTATGATTTGAACCATGCTAGTGCAACTCCACTAATGCCAACATAATTTTGGAGTCTATTCAAAAGAATTTTGTAGTCAATGGTATCAAATGCAGCACTAAGATCCAGTAACACTAATAGAGAGATACAACCACGAACGGATTAGAGCAAATCATTTGTAACTCTAATGAGAGCAGTCTTAGTACTATGGTATGGTCTAAATCCTAACTGGAAACCCTCGCATATTCCATTTATTTCTAAAAAAGGAACATAGTTGTGAGGATACTGCCTTTTCTATTAATGTTGCCTTTCTAACATACATGTTGTTGATTTAGATGATTTAACGAGTTTAGACAATTCTTCCTCTTCTAAAGCAATGAATGAATTACATTTTTTTCTCAGGGTGACTACAATGCACTGTCTGATGCGATACTGTAGTAGACAGTTGTTATAATTTTCTCTCTAATAATATCAATCTTGTAAGTAAAGAAGTTACTTACTGTTGTGCTGTTTGGAAACGTCTGGTTTTTGAGCTTTATTTTTCGTTAATTTAGCCACCGTTTCGAATAAATACCTAGGGTTGTGTTTGTTTTCTTCTAAAAGTGTTGAAAAATAAGCAGATCTAGCAGTTTTTAAGGCCTTTCTGTACGCAATCGTGCTCTCTCTCCACTAAATGCGAAAAACCTCTAGTTCCAGCTACGCTCCATTTTTCTGGCTGCTCTCTTTAGGGCCCGAGTGTGCTCGTTGTACCACGGTGTTGGACTATTTCCTTTAATCTTCTTTAAGTGCAATGGAGCAACTGTGTCTAAAGTGCTGGAACAGAGAGTCAATCATTTCTGTTGTAACATCGAGTTCTTCAAAGCTATCTGGGATGCTGATAAGATGAAACTGATCAGGAAGGTCTTTAGCAGCAGAAGTGATAGTTCTACCATATTTATAAAACAGAGTCGGCTTTGCAACCTTGGCTAAATTAAGTATACATGAGATTAAATAATGGTCTGAGATGTCATGTCTGAGATGTCTGAGATTAACTTTAGCCAGCACTTTTAAATTTGCTTTGATGTCAGGAGCTTTAGCTCCCAGCAAACATGTGACTATGGTGGCTGGTGTCTCTACTTTCATGTTCTGTGTAATAGAATCGGCAATAACTAGGGCACTTTCAACAGGATTCTCAGTGGGTGTTTCACTGAGTGGGGAGAACCTGTTTAATATTTAAAATGAAACGGAAGAGCCGTGTTTTGCCCCGCGACTACAGCGTCTGACAGAGAAGGCTATACTATACATGTGACAGTGCAAGTGCCAATAATAGGAGAAGACATGACTCACCGTGTTTGTTGACTGATCCTACTCACCACAGTTGTTTGATGGACTCGAAAAGGCGCAAGTGCGAGAGAAAAAAAGACGGTAAACACGGATTGCAGATTAACAAGCTAGGGGAAGGCTAGTGCGTTTTGTGAGGGATACTGATTCAGATTAAAGCTAGCGAAGTCAGATCAATGTGACAAAATGAGATAATATCAGATATCTGATTGATGAGTACGATATAGTTAGCGATATAAACAACAAGGAATGATAGTATATAGAAATTCAAAATGGAAAGCTATACCAAGCTTACAGAAGCAAACCACACGGCAGCAAGACAGCGAGGCAGACCTGAGCCAATTGGCTAAAAAGGATGGGAGCAAGTACAGGTCATTGCTTCACGCTGTTTGAAATGTCAAATGGGAGTGAAGCATCTCCATTGGAGAGGACAGGGCCCATCATCTTGTCATGAAAAAGACTGGTCAGGTTTTTCTTTTTTTCTTTTCAAGAATCTTTTTACTGTGGCAAAAGCCTTTGCAAGATAATAAAAATGTGCAGATACAGCTTGATGGATCTGCCTGATTTTGAAGACCTTGTTGTCAGTGCTATGGTCAGTTCTGAATCCACACTGAGTCTCTGGGACAAGGACTTCTCTAAGATGGAGTAGATCAACCTATTAAGAATAATTCTTACAAGGTTCTTTCCAGCAATTGACAGAAGTGAGATGACTCTTGTTGAAAATTCATAAGCTTTTCAGTATCCTCCTTGTCTCCACACCTGAACTCACTCCCTCATTATTCACCTGTTCCTCGTCATCATCATCTGTGTCACCTGTCCTCACCTCGTTAGTGTTCATTTGTACTTTTATTTAGTTGCCTTCTGTTCTGTTAGTCCTTGTCGGTTGTTAGTCTTATTTAGATGTGTTTTGTGCCCGTTATCCTGCCTGTCTGTGCCTGTGAGAGTTTTTTGAGTAAACTGTTTGTATTTGGAGCCTTCTGACTTTGCGTCCTTCTTCAACCCACACTGCACCCTGACAACTGCTCACACTATATGTGTGAAATATGCGCAATAAACCCCCATGCCCTATTGTGCCGATAGACCATGAAATTGTGTATCTAGAGATATTGTCAAAAGCAAAATATCAAGAGAATTTTACATTTCCAATTTATGCATTTTATTATTGTTATTATTATTATGTAAGGTCTACTTTTATTATTAAACTTATATTACAATTCATTTGCTCCACAATAATTTCATAGTGCATAACCAACACGCTGTATGCGATGATAATACAATTTTATATAGATTAGTTTACTCCACATTCAAAATGATTTAAAACATTTAGGTCGATTATACAATGAATTATAAGCCTATAATTAAAATGACTAACAGTCTATAATGTTTAAACACTGCAATTATCAGTCATCAATGAAAATTAAGAGCAGCTTTATTTCAAAAACAACTTGTTTAACATGAAGTACTCTTCTCAGTTTTTCACTACGAATATGGGCCATCAGAGAAATATTAAGAACATAAATTAAGATATGTAATTTAAGTTATGTTATATACCGTTATCAGCATATGTATGTATTTATATATCTCATTTTCTCTTAAAGAATATGTGCTGAAAACTCATCAGTTTTTACTTTCATTTTCTGCAGTGAATAATTGACTGGGGTTTGAGACTACTTCACCGGCAGAACTCTCGTGCAAAATTTGCATATTGCTTGTATGATATCCACTGACCTGCCTTCATGGTTGTAGTGTTTATTCACCAAGAAAGTGTTTTTACTGTTTAGTTTACATGAATACTATGTTAACTTTAGGGGATTTCCAATTGTAATTGTAATTTTTTGTTGAGGTTAAGAAGTGTCTGATTGGCTGCAGAATTGAGATGTCTCACCTGGTGGAACATGTAGGTAATGTGAGCTGATGCAATCATTTTGAGTTTTCGGGTAAAAGTGTGACACCGGTTGCAGTTCTGTAGTAAAACTCTGTATTTTGTTACTATTTTTTCTGTGCCATGTTTCAGTAAAACCTCTAAACAAACAATGATTGTCTTCGAACACCATAATGGTTTAAAATGGAAATATTTCCAATATTGCAACATGGCATTTTTCTTTATCACCAGTCACCAAATGATGGACAACAGTTCACATTTTCTATGATAATAAAATTAAGTAGATATTAAATAAATTATTAAATAAACTGAAAATTAAAAGGGAAATTAAAAGAGGCTCTGATGTAACTGTTCACGCAGGTGGCTTGGAAGACATGGGTAATATGGTTTATTAATTTTGCAACTAACTGGAGGTAAGCAACAATTTGATAAATTGTAGCTAGTTTGATAGCTACAGAACTTAAATATCTCCCTCTTTTCTCTCTTGTACGGAGCCCCCCTAGTCCCACTTTGTAAAAAAAAAAATTATAACTATCTCGTGGCCTCAAGATAGTAACTCATGGGCTCAAGATAGTAATTCGTGGCCTCAAGGTAGTAACTCTTGGCCTCAAGATATACTAACTCGTGGCCTCAAAATAGTAACTCGTGGCCTCAAGATAGTAACTCGTGGACTCAAGATAGTAACTCGTGCCCTCAAGATATACTAACTCGTGGCCTCAAGATATACTAGCTCGTGGTCTCAAGATAGTAACTCGTGGACTCAAGATAGTAACTCGTGGCCTCAAGATAGTAACTCGGGCCTCAAGATAGTAACTCGTGGCCTCAAGATATACTAACTCGTGGCCTCAAGATAGTAACTCGTGGCCTCAAGATAGTAACTCGGGGACTCAAGATAGTAACTCGTGGCCTCAAGATATACTAACTCGTGGCCTCAAGATAGTAATTTGTGGCCTCAAGATAGTAACTCTCGGCCTCAAGATAAGTGTATATAAAATGAGAATGCACATTGGAGCAGCTTTTCTCCCCAAAGCAGAAAGTGCACACTAAAGCTGCCACACGCTTAAGGTACTTCTTGTCAGGCTAATAGCTATGGATAGAGAGCATTTGATAAAGTTGTATTTTAATTTAAGGATCCGTTACCAGGATAAACTGAACTATGGTGACCGGGAGGGGACATGTTCGGTTCACTTATTTTCGTGGCCACGAGATCATTTTGTTGAGGTAACAACAATTATGTTGTGGCCACACGATGCAAAGTCGTAGCCTCGAGATCATTTGTTGAGGGAACGATATATTTTTGCTCGTGGTTATGTTGAGGGAGCCACATCGGCCAATACTGTAACCGTACCGTAGCATAGACTGGGCTACAGCAGAGATGGAGATGACAGAAGAAATAACATTTTACTTTAAATTAGGAATGTCATATAAAGATATAGTGCGGTCTTTGGCATTAAGACATGGGTACGTTATAAGTGAAAGACACCTGAAGCGCATTCTTAAATTGAATGGGCTTTTTTGTCGCAGTTTTGCACTGGCATGAAGTTGGTTTGATGTTTGACGTTCGATATTCACATTTTAGGGACATGCGACAAAATTACATGCATCTCAAAATTACATGCGACATTGGCATAAACGTTTCTAACTTCAAAAGCATTTTAAGACAATGACTTACAGTCATAAAATGACCTGTACATTGTTCACCCAGGTCTTATGTATGATGCACACCTTTTAGATTTTTGATATTTATGACAATAAACTGCTAAATCATATGCAAATAATGCTATGTATTTTACTAATTTAAAGTAAAATGTTATTTCTTCTTTCATCTCCATCTCTGCTGTAGCCCAGTCTATGCTATGGTACGGTTACAGTATTGGCCGCTGTGGCTCCCTCAACATAACTCGTGGAAAAATATATCGTTCCCTCAACATATGATCTCGAGGCTACGACTTTGCATCGCATGGCCACGACATAATTATGTCGTTACCTCAACAAAATGATCTCGTGGCCACGACTTATAATCACTTTCCCACGACTTAATATGACGTTCCCACGACTTAATATGACGTTCCCACGACATAATATGACGTTCCCATGAGATATTTTCACGTTCCCATGACTTAATATCACGTTCCCACGAGTTTATATGTTGTGGCCACGATAAAAATAAGTGAACCGAACATGTCCCCTCCCGGTCACCGTAGATAACAGATAGATAGATAACTCGATAGATAGATACTAGATAACTGCCTGTTAGTCTTGTAGTTCGTTATCAGTGTATACTTATGTTCCTTGTTTCCTCAGTACAGTGTTGGTTGTTGTTTGTGTATTGGGGGTCGTTTTGGCAGCTTAATCGCGGCCTCCGAAGCCTGCAGTTTCGCATGGATCCATCAACCCTCCGTCTTCGCACAGGGCTCCTTCTCCATCGGCAGCATCTCCATCGTCTGTCCCCATGGTGACGTGGGATTCGGAGACACCATGGCTCCTTTCTCCTGCAACGCCGTTGTGGGGCGCTATCTGGGCGGGCTTTCATCTTGTCATCTATCATCACATCCTTGGCTTCTACCGCCTCCTGTTCCTCCTTGGTCTCTCCTGCCTAGCAGCCCTCCATCTATCAGTCCTTCGCCTGCTGGTTCCTTATCAGTGTATACTTACATTCCTTGTTTCCTTTGTTCAGTATCGGTTGTTGTTTATGTATCATGCACACTGTTACATCATCTTGGATTACACTGTGTTTATTCCTTTATTAAAATCTCTGCATCATCTTCATCTTTGGAACCTTTAAGACTGTGACAGTGGTACACGTCTCATGCAGTAATTGAGCATTTTTAAGATTAGGCAGATGGACGTATTCTTGTTATAATGGAAACTAATACACAGCTCATGATTTCAGCTGCCCTCTCATAAGTCAGTAGATAATCATTGAATATAAAGAGATGATTTGGCATGATGTCATACTGTTTGGGGTAAGTTGTCAGCATATTGTTATGCCTGTTATTAATAATTTATGTAATTGGGGGTCTGACTCAACTTTAGTTACTAAGATAAAATCTTAGCAAAAACTCCCCAGTAGATCAGATGTACCCTAGACACTCTAAGAAAAAAGGTTCAATGGGTTTCTATTTTGCACCGGAGGAACCTTTTGATAGTTCCTAGAACTATTGGCAGGAGGTTTTTGGCGCATTCGCACCGCAGGAACTAGGAACGATTTTAGTTCTAGGAACTCCTTTTGGAGGAACTAAACACCAGCACCCACCATTTTTAAAAAGGCTGTGCAAACACACATATTGTAGCCTATATATTTACTCCAGAAACTAACTCTATGAAAATGGAAAACAGTGATAGATGGGCCTCTTAACATTTACGCTGAGGAGAAAATCCAAATGCAACTTTGAGGGGACCAAGCGAAACATGATTATGTGTTTCTGCTCAGCTAGCAACATTGGACATCAACCACACGTCATACGCTTCTAACTTTTCATTACTCTCTACTTTCTATGTATAATAGTTCTATATAATAACATATTAGACAGGACTGTTAGACAGATCGTAAACTAATGAACACTGAGAATGTGAGCACCGTGAGCCCAGGCACTGGCTGGCGTTTTCACAGCACATCAAAATAAAGGTCCACTGCGCCATCAAAATAAAAGTCACAACAACAAGCGCGGCTTACGTCACTTCAGAGTTCCTACTGGCGGTGCAAATGCAACCAGAAAACGTTCTAAGGAAACCATTAGTTATCGGGGAACCACACTGGTGGTTAGTTACAAGAACTAAGTTCCTAGAACTATCCGGTGCAAAAGCCCATTATTATTGAATTGTTCCTCAATTTTAAAGAACCTTTATACCAGAAAGGTTCTATATGATATAATTAGGGCTGATTAAAAAAACTTAATTGTAATTTATTGTGCATACTTATCATGAAATCAAGCATACACCATTTATAATGTTTAACATGTTCATTTTGTCATCATTTGCTATATCTAGCAAAGTAAACCATCAGATTGAAAGGTGGTTCTCACAAAATTGTATTTTATGCAAGCTTTTTTTTTCAAGGTAAATTTAGGTGTCTTTCCAAAAAAATAACAATTGGAGATTATAAAAGGACACCCAAAAAACTAATTTAGTTTACTTCAAGTGTATTAATGACTAGTTAGCTTAATGTGTGCCATTTTGAAACAACTAATTTTGTACTAAGTACATTTTAGTTGTAATCAAATCGTAGTAAAGCATAACTTTAAGTGTATTTAGTGTACCTTTGTATGCTAAATTGGAACAACTTCAAGTATACTTAGTATACTTTAAGTATATGTTTATATAGGGACTAATTACATGCTTGATTTAGTGATATTAAAGTGTACTTTATTTGTGTTACAAGTACATTACAAATCCATTACGAGTGTCTTCGAAACAACAAGCAATATACCGTAAGTGTGTGTATATATATATTTATGTGTATTTTCGAAAAATTTATTTTTGGCGTTTTTGCCTTTTATTAGGATAGGAAAGTAGCAAGACAGGAAGTGAGGTGGGAGGACGGGATCGGGAAAGGTCCTCGAGCCAGGACTCAAACTCGAGTCTCCAGAAGCACAACGGCACTACATGTCAGTGCACTTGCCCACAAGGCTATCGGCGCAGACCATAAGTGTATATTACAAATTGCACACTTTGTCTTCAATAAAAAATACACATTAATAGACAAATAGTGCTTAGCTTTGTACAAAATGTAATGTTTTTTGAAAGTATACTTTCAATGCAATATTACAATGATCATTTCCAGCACAAAGTTAAAATATACCTAAAATATATTTTTTAATAAAGTGCAAATAAATATACTTTTAAAAAATAAACTGAATTTCAATTTCAAGTATATTTTTCCAAAATCTATTTTTAGAAAATATACTAAAGTACAATTATTTTAAAGTGTGTTAAAAGTTGTATTGTGAGAATAGTTAAAAGCATGATGCTAATATACTTTTATTATATTTAAATTAAAGATAGTAACATTTTTGTTACAATTTTAGTATATTTGCAATATACTATTGAAAAAGGGAATATATTTCAAATACAATAAAGTATACTTTTTTTCACTAGGTCTCCACTCCCCAGAGCTCCACTAGGATAGCGATTGCGAGTTGTAGGCTCTTTGAGCCTCCTTGCAAGATGTCCTGAGCATGAGCCTTTGTTAGGTCTCCTCTCGATTTAGGGAGTTGTCATATTGAAGCCTCCACTTCTAGAGCTTGGCTAAAAAACAAACAAAAACCGACCGTAGGCTAGTATGAAAAGTTGTTAGGATCTCTGGGAGCCTCCTAGGCTACTGACCTTAGTGTGGAGTGTTGCTAGGCCTCAAATTAATTAACTGATCGATCGATAGATGGATAGATGAATAAAGTAACATAAGCACTGATGCCTCTTAGCAAGAAGCTCCCTGGTTCAAGATTCAGCTAAGCCAGGAAACCTTTCTGTCCGGAGTGTACATGTTCTCTATGTGTTGCCGTGGTTTTCCTCCACAACCCAAAGACATGCAGGATAGATGAAATAGAAACACTAAATTGCCTGTATATGCTGTAAGAGTACAAGTGTGAATGAATGTCTGTGTGTTTTTGCCCTGTGATGGACTGGCCATCCACCCAGGATGTTACCCTGCTTTGGGGATATGTATGTACACTCAAACAGATACAATCTTACTTGAAACCATGGCACAAACTGATCACATTATGCTAACAAGCTGGCAGCAGATCAGATATGAGGTGAGTCATTCACCCAGGGTGACAAAAACCACACAAAAACACTTGAAAACAGAATGGCTCACATATTCTAAAACAACAATAACATTGAGAAAAACATAATGAAAGCAGAGCTAATAGCATTCTGAAGTAACTGTCTTAAACTGTAAACAAATTAAAACAATATGTGACAAGTATATATATATATATATATATATATATATATATATATATATATTGGTTACATTGGTCTACATTTGTTGATTTTTTTTCTGCTAAAGCTTATTAAAACATAATTACTTAAGAAAATAAGTTGATTTTATCATGTCATTAGACAACTTTTTTTGTGCTGCTTGTGATTTTATGAAGGGTTTCGCAGCTGAATGCTGTACTGAAAGTGGTAATGTTGTTGTCACATAGTACAAAGCCTGCTTCAAAACCTGCTGCCCACTGCCTACATAGACAGTATCCTAACAGAGACGGAACCTCATAATCGACTTATTCGGAATGCTGTACATAGGCTGAAACTCAGATAATGCTCCTAATACCAAGCAGTTCCAATAGAGTTTGATGTTAGCATGTAGCTAAGCTAACAGTCAGCCATGTGACTTTTTTTCTCCAAATCAGTTCAGTGCAAACCTTGCCCCACCACCATTTCAAGATTTAATTGGTAATGTTATTACAGTGCTGATTACTTACATAATGTTGCAGCGAATGCTAACCCAAACCTTAATGTAAACTCTAACCTTAAGCTGGTAGCACATCCTATAGATTGCATTTCTGTTTGTCATGATTGGATCCATTCATGATATATTTTTTTTCATCTCTGAACAGAATCCATGAAGTCTGAATGTTTCTTGACTGGTGACTGTGTGACTGAGGGGGCTTTCACACTGGCAGTTTAGTTCGGAACGGGGCCCGGTTCGCATGAAAAATCTCTAATGTGAACGCTGTCATGGGATCCGGGTGCGCACTGGGGTACCGAACCCGAGACTACCTGGAGGAGGTGGTCTGAGTTCGGTTGCTCCCGAACCGTGCCGCGGTTCGCGTGTATGTGAAAGCAACACGGACTCGGGTGCGCACTTGTTCATGAAGTAAAGTAACCTGCGAATGCGTTTTAGCCGATTGTGATGTATTTAGTTAAATAAAACACACGTAAGGGATGTAGATTTACCTTGCATACGAGCAAGAGTGAGTCTGCAGTGTAGGCTATTCGCGCATAGTGCGTGCAATCAGGGTAACAAATTAATGGAAATTCACTGCCCCTCAAAAGAGTCCATTTGCAAGCAGCGGAAAGACAGCTTATGCGACACACACACACAGTAAACCTGTGTTGTTTACTCAGCTATGCATAATAGCACCAAATTAATAAAAAACACAATATATTGACCCACGTCGTGTTTTCTATCATGCGCCGTGCACGTTTCCAATGACGTTAGATGCACGCAAACGCACCAGAGTTCGATAGAATCAAGTTGAGTGTGAAACCAGACCAACGTTGCGGGGGACGCCGGGAACAATCGCACTCGGCCTCCGACCGCAGCAAACGAGCCCAGTGTAAAAGCACCCTGACTGAGTCGACCACTGAAATTATTAATGGCGCAGAACTTGCACTGTAGCCTACTTGTTGGGGGGAGGGGTTATGAAATTAGCACAATTCCCTGATTAGGATCAACATATTGCACACAAACAATATTGTGCAACATAATCAAGTTTAATTAAATTAAAAATACATTTTTAATATGAAATTTTATACATTTTCCACTTAGTCTGCCATCTTGGAATTAATACACTAAGCTTGCATTCTGGTACTGCCTTATAGGGTTCCTTTCAGCTGTCTCCTAGGTTTTGAAACAGCTATAAAGTGTTTGTAGAATGCTATAAGCTTTGACATTCCCTTGATGCTAGACTGACAGAAGTAGATATATTAGGTCCTGATTGATTTCATTAACATTCCAAACTCAGTGGCAATGTTGTTTTATTTCAAAGCTGAGAGAAATAAATCTGCTTCAGACATCTGAAAGAGAAGGATTACTAGCCTACACATATACGGCAGTGTGCAGTAGTGTGCTATAAACAGCGACAATAGTGTGCTGACGTTTTGCCTTGGAGCAATGAACAAGAGTAAAGAGTGTGTAAGTGTGTGTGTGCCTGCAAATCCCTGTAACTCTGCTGAGTAATGAGAGAGGTTTAAAATAGTGAGTCAGTAGCTTTACTTCTCTCTCCCTTCTCTGCTCTAGCTCCTGCCATGCTATCAAACAAACCCCGACAGGAGTGACCAATAAACTACATCACAACCATGACTTATGGCTAAGCTTCTGATTCATGCACACACATACACATGTGCATCCTTACACAGCATCTGCAGCTGTTTTCATCTCTGGGGAGATTTGACACAACAGGAAAGATGAGCATTTAAAAAGTGTGGTGGTCGAAGTGCTGCAGCAGTGAGAACGGGATACCAAACAAAGAAGGAAATGTGCAGTGAAATCGCAGGAAGTGCAGCACTCTATGAGGTAACAGCTGCAGGAGAAAGAGGGAAATGCTAATAACAGCATGCTAATAGTCTGCAAGTACTGAAGCAGATGGGCTGCTGATGTTTAACTCTTAATAGGAAGTGCTGTTAAACAGATATTGAGTTATTGAGTCCCACTGCACTGTGAGATGGGACACACTATCAATATTTGCCTCAGAGACACCTTATGTAGTTAGCTGCACTAATCAGGAGAAGATTTGTCTTGACTTTGCCAAGCAGCACCATCCTCCATTATTAATATCTCCATTATTAATATCTCAGTTTGGTTGTCACTGAGTTATAACAGAGTTCGTTGTTGCTAATCTTGAACAT
This sequence comes from Siphateles boraxobius, assembly GCF_051911475.1. Taxonomy (NCBI): domain Eukaryota; kingdom Metazoa; phylum Chordata; class Actinopteri; order Cypriniformes; family Leuciscidae; genus Siphateles; species Siphateles boraxobius. The sequence goes on along the minus strand of NW_027508734.1, from coordinate 43,983,791 downwards.
GTTTGGCATGGCATTAATTTGGGAGAGAGCTATTTTTGGAGTCTGCTTCTAATTTTTTTGCAGTTTTATAAGAGAAAGTCAAGAAACTTCTCTTATAAAAAATAATGTCTTGCCTGGTTAGCTTTTACATTTAGCCCCTGCTGGTATACATAGTACATTTAATCATTTATCAGATTATTTTATCCAAAGCACCTTACAAATGAGGAACATCACAAGCAATGTATCATACATGAGTCAACATTCTCAAAGTTTAATAGTGCAGAGATACAAGAGTATTGCATACAAGTAATACAAAAGAGAAAACAAGTAGATAAGTATATTTATGGAAAGTCCCTTTTTAGGGTAGCCAGACCATTATGCCTGCAAATAAGTGTGTAAATGGATTGATGGACTCTTTAGTCATATATTCTGACAAAATACATTTGTTTGCAAACATAAACATCTTACAAATTACATGAAATTAATGTTTTTCTTTGGAGCAATTTTAGCAGCATGAAATATATTTATATTTTCCCTTGTCAGTTGCAAGGAGTGATATTCACATGACATGTGTAAGCCCAGGTAATTGGCTCAGTTAATAAATAAAAACCCACGAAGCAAAGCTGGCTGCATGCTTCAGCTGAGCAACTACCATGTGTGAATGTATTCTAATGCAAAATACATTTAGTATTTTTATAATGGGTTACGCTATGTATGACTTTACCCTACTCATGACATTACGAAATCTCTTTTCATGTCACTGCTGAGGGAAAGTGGATTATACTTATGACTTATATTTCTGTCAGGAAGGAGAGCCCCTTATTCATGTTTTCAAATGTAGAGTATTTTTTAATTCTATCTCACGAGAAAACAAGTATTTTACAGGGTGGCAATTTCAAATGAATTCATATGATGTGGATTGTTCAGAAATGTAACATTTTTTGTAAAAAACTTAAGCATGAAGGTCCGCCTCTAAATTCACTTAAACGTAAGATATTTACAAAATGCCATGAGATTTTTTTTATTTGCAGGTTCAGGTGTTGAATTCTGGAAAACGATTCATTTTAGTAGGACTAATGCATATTTTTTATATTTTCTGGATGTTTTCTTGAGTTTTCTTGAGTCATTGTCTCTGAATAATATCTTTCATTTTTTTATTTTGAAACTACAGGGGCAACTAGCTACTGGGGACAGTAAAATGATGAGATATTGGATCCCTGTAGAGTGTATTTTGGGACGCTCAATATTGGTCTCAATATTTGCAATAAAGATCTCAGAAAGACAACTTGCACTAATGAATAGAAAAATATTCTTCTTTACTTCAAGCAGCACGAGCACCATTATTAATATCTCAAATCAAGCCTCAAGTCCCTGTCGCAGCACGAGCACCATTATTAATATCTCAAATCAAGCCCCAAGTCCCTGTCAGCTTGTTACCATGGATGCCAACTTGTGCTTGTATGCAAATTAAACTAGAGGGTCAAGCTTGCATCCCCAGGGCATTATGGGTATTCTTGGCTTATATTTTCCAAATGGCCCTGAATTTCTCATTCTGCTTTAGCTTTAATAATTCCCTCTCACTTATTTTCTGGTTGCATGGAAATTCCACCAGACATCCAATTAAGAAGGTATTTCTCACAGTTCATGACACCTTAGTTTGTGGGAGATGTTGGGCTATCTGTGCCTGACCTCAGCACTGTCAGAACATAATACAAGCATGCTGCTTTTGAATATCTATTCGGATAATAGAATCCCTAAATTTCCACCAAGGCACCTGCATTCTATCAAGTCTTGAATACTTTGTCTAAAAGCAACATAATACTCTAAGCTTTAACACCAATACTTACAATTCCCACAGTTCCAAACTTTCCACATATTCAAAGCTATCAGATATTTAGAATGAGTTTCATAAAATGTGTCAGTGACAGATACAGATGTAAAGAAAACAAAGGTCAGTCCAACCATCAGTTCTCCTCTTGCAATTGTGCCAGTAGACGGCTTGTTACTGTTGTTGTGAGCAGTACAATATTTGTTCACTCACCGTTTTAACAAGCTAACTCTCAACCAGTCACAACAGGAGTGGCTTTTTTGCACACAGTAGTCATAGTTCAGGTGTGAAATTGGTGCAGAATTGGTGTGGAGTGGTGTGGAGTGTGTGTGAAGTTTGTGTCTTTGTTTCAAGGTGTGGCAGATTGCATCTCACAGCTTTCAATGGGCCCTAAAACCAAGAGGATACATGCCACACACTGAGTGTAAGTGCTAAATAAAGTGGGAGGAGAAAAGTGATTTAAAAAAATGATCCAAAAAGCAGGATTTGGACGATGCAAAAGACCATTATTGTCAGGCCCAAAGGCATTTCACACAATTCATACACTGTTCAATGTAAGCCTCATGTGATACATCAAACACCACATGAAACAAACCATCGGATGATGCATACAAAGGAAAAAAAATATCATAAAAAACCATTGTAAAAGGACACTGAGCCATAATCATGTGTTAAAATCATGAACTCGATAATTAAGACAAAGCAAAATATGCACATGATAACATTTTAATCTGAAAAGTATTGCCAAAAATATGATTATAAATATGAAAAAAACTATGCAATTTACAATGCAATAATGCTTTTGAAGAAGAAACATTTATAAAGAATATAATTATATAAATAATATAATTATTTAAAATAATACTATCAAAGTCAATAATGTCTGATTGGTCTGCGTGAGCTAATTATAGATCATTTTATTGAGTATTTTTTTTGTAACAATATTTCTTGGTCAAATAGTATATATAGAGTAATATGATAATTATATATAATTTGATTATTATATCAGTTATTTGATTTTTCTACAAAAAAGGAATATACGCTCACCGGCCACTTTATTACAGTAGGTACACCTGTTCAACTGCTCGTTAACTAAGATATCTAATTAGTCAATCACATGGCAGTAAATCAATGCTTTAGGCATGTAGACATGGTCATGACGATCTGCTGAAGTTCAAACTGAGCATCATGGGTTGTTGGTGTCAGATAGGCTGGTCTGGGAATTTCAGAAACTGCTGATCTACTGGGATTTTTACACTCAACCATCTCTAGGGAGCATGGTCCAAAAAAGAGAAAATATCCTGTGAGCAGCAGTTCTGTGTGCGAAAATGCCTTCTTGATGCCAGAGTTCAGAGGAAAATGCCCATTCTGGTTTGAGCTGAATGAAAGGCAACAGTAAATCAAATTTCCATTCGTTACAACGGAGGTATGCAGTTTAATGCACAACATGTTGAACCTTGAAGCAGAAGGGCTGTCAGCTAAGAACGGGAAACTGAGGCTACAATTTGCACAGGCTCACCAAATTGGAAAATAGAAGATTGGAAAACATTGTCAGGTCTGATGAGTCTCGATTTCTGCTGTGACATTTAAATGGTAGGGTCACAATTTGGCGTAAACAACATAAAAGAGTTCCAGCAGGATAGCATGCCATGTCACAAAGCTCAAATAACCTCAAACTTGTTTCTTGAACATAACAATGAGTTTACTAAACTCAAATGGTGTCAATAGTCACCAGATCACAATCCAATAGAGCACATTTGGGATGTGGTGGAATTGGAGATTTGCATCATGGATGTGCAGCAAACAATATTTAGATTACAGCAAACAAGATTAAGGTCTGGTTAGATTAGATGGTAAGCAAACAATAAGTTAATGTTGGGTGCAGGAGATAAAGTTCTCCTTGTCAGCAGTGATGAGAATTTACCAACAGTGGTCTGAGGAGGGACAAACTACAAACTACAAACCGGCAACAAGGTGTTGGGCGCCCAAGGCTCATTGATGCATAAGGGCAATGAAGACTATGCCATCTGGTCCGAGCCAACAGAAGGCCTACTATGGCACAAGTCACACAAAATCTTAATGATGAAGGAAGAATGTGTCACAACACACAGTTTATCACACTCTGATGCGTATGGGGCTGCGTAGCCGCAGAACATTCAGAGGGCCCATGATAACCTCTGCCCACCATCAAAAGCACCTACAATGGGCACATGAGCGTTGAAACTGGACCTTGGAGCAGTGGAAGAAGATCGCCTGGTCCGATGGGTTCTGTCTTCTTTTAAATAATGTGGACGGCAGTGCAAAGTTGCCGTTTACTTGGGGAAGTGATGGCACCAGGAAGCACTGTGGGATGATGACAAGCCGGTGGAGGGAGTGTGATGCTCTGGGAAACCCTGGGTCGGACCATTCATGTGGACATAAATTTGACATGTACCACCTAAACTTTGTTGCAGACCAGGTACACCCTTTCATAACAATGGTGTTCCCTGGTGGAAGTGGCCTCTTTCAGCAGGATAATGCATTCTGCCACATTGCACTTATTGTTCAGGAATGGTTTGAAGAACATGATAAAGAGTTGAAGGTGTTGTCCTGGCCTCCAAAATTCTCCAGATCTCAATCCAATTGAGCATCTATGGGATGTGCTGGACCAACAACTTTTATCCACGGCAGCTCCACATTGAAACCTACAGGACTGCTGCAAATGTCTTGGAGCCGTATACCACAGTACACCTTCCGGGGTCTTGTAGATACCATGCCTCGGCGGGTCGGTGCTGTATTGGCAGTATGCGGAGGACCAACAGCATATTAGGGAGGTGGTGATCATTTTTTGACTCATTGGTACATTAAGCATATTGGGATTAAATGTATGTAATTTGACTGGAGTGATATATTGTCTGCTTAACCATTTATTCTGAATTTGTGCTTTTAAACATACAATGTCTGCCACAAAATTAATCTTTAGGAAGATTGACATTTTTAGCAAAACTGACATTTTTTAATTATTTACATTTAATGAAATAGGGATTTCTGTCCCCCTGTCCAGGAGACCAGTAACAGAATGTGATAGGGGCTTGTACTTAGCATATATAATTTCACCAACTGTAGGAGTAATTTTAATCCCTAGATAGATAAAACCCTATTTTAATACTGTAAAAGCGGGGCTTCTCACAGGGTGAATCTGAAATCACTCCCTAAACCCTCATTCACTATTCCCTACGTAAGTTCACTAATACTGTTCACTTGAAGGAGTGAGCGAATTTCGGACAGCTGTTGAGCGTACATTGGTTGTACACTTGTTATTGCAGTGCAATGTGGGATTAAATTAATGCATTCAATAACGTCCACAATGGTTTCGGACAGCATTACAAATGGCTGTTAATTTAGGGGGCGATTTCAGATTCAGCCTGCGTCATGGTTCTTCTATGTCATGTGAATCCTTGCCCTAATGTGATCATGTCATGTGTTTCGCTTGTAACATGTTATGTGCTGATTGGTTCCCTTTTTTCTTGTGTCATGTTCTCATTGGTTTATTGTTCATTGCTTTCAGGTGTCTTAAGTCATTATTAGTCTCTGTGTATATATAGCCCTCATGTTACCATTGTCTTTTGTCTAGCTTTGTCTTGTGTCATTCTACTGTGTTGGTAAGTCTCGTGTAGTTAAGTAAAGTTATGTCAAGTCATGTCAAGTCATTGTTTTTTTTTTGGATTATTTTCCAAAAAACTGCTTATGGGTTCATTTCAAATTGCCTTTAGTTGATGTTTGTGACACATGGTGTCACAGTCTTCGTCTGCACCATTCTGTCTACACTTCCAAGAATCCCTCGTGTCTTCACACCTGAACTCACTCCCTCAATTATCAGCCTGTTCATCGTCATCATCATCCGTGTCACCTGTCTTCACCTTGTTATGTTTGATTTGTGCTTGTATTTAGTTTGCTTCTGTTCAGTCTGTCCTTGTCGGTTATTGTATATGTTACGCGTCTGTGGATGTTTCAGAGTTTTGTTTGTGAAACCTTCTGCCCGTCATCCTGTACCTGTGTTTGGAATATTTAGTAAATGTTTGAATTGAAGCCTTTTGACTCAGCCTATTCTTCAACCCGCACCACCTCCGTGACAGAAGAACCGAGCAAGAGGTGGACCATTTTGCAGCAGTCAAACTGCTATGTCTTGAGCAGAAGGACCGTTCCCTCGAGGAACATTTGGAGGAATTCCTCAGCCTCGTGCCAGCTACAACTTTCCCGGACAACTTCCTCTGCAGCTTCCTGCATGCCGGCCTCAACACCGCCACCAGAGAGCAGCTGTCCGGAGAGGGCCCTCAATGGTGCTTCTCCAGATATGTAGAGTGGGCACTGGTGTCCTGTGATTCACCACTCACAGTGGTCGGTGACGAGCCTGCCATCCGGTCTGTCCATGGGCGTCAAGGGGTGATGTCCAGCCAGGCAGATCCACTGTTAAAGGCAGCACAAACCATCAAGAAGCCCGCCCAGTTGGGGTCTCGCCCCGCAGAGAAAAAACCCTCTCTAACCCCCTGGGGTTGGCGGTCACGCCGGCGAGACCAGCACGCTTTTTTTATTATCAGTGCAAAAGAGACTCAAAATACTCTGATTTTGATCTTACATATAAGTGTTATACATCATTTGATCCTGTTAAGTGTCTATTTTTTGTATGTATACTCACAATAAAAACAAAGTGTTGTACTTTTTGTCAAATAAAGAAAAATAAACATGATGCGACTTTTGCCTTCTCTCTGTCAGTGAAGTCATTTCTTTAACGTGTCCGAAAATGAACTGTAACTCCGCGAATACTTGTCATACAGGCACCAGACATTTTTATTTATGAAGCTTGAACTCTCATCTTTTAAATGAAGAAATTTATATAAAAATTAAATATTCTCAGTTTATATAATCTGTATGAAAAGAGAGAGGTGTCAGTCTTTTTCTTTTCAGCTCATTATACTTCATTAACTGTTATTATGACACGCCCACGGAGAGCGCCCGCTATTCAAACGAAAATGATCTGAGGCAAGCCATGCAAACATGCCTACGGCCACATCAGCTGGATAAACACATCAAGTTTAATAAGAATCATGTAGTTTACCTCGTCTTGCTGCGCTGTGAGGAATAATACTATCTAATAATCCTGGAACATTTACCTCAGAAGTAGGGCTGGGTATCGAGTTCGGTACTTTTTAGGTACCGACCGAATTGCCTCGGTACTACCGAGTAGTGAAACATGTCTTGTTTTTCGGTACCAAAGTTCGGTACCTAAGTGGTTAATCTCGTCAACGTCAGTGAAACAATAAGATTGCAGCATGATTGCCTGTGGCAGAAAAACACTAGTTTACGCGGCTGCCCAGAGACGTGGCTCGTCGCATGTGAGGCTGTAGTGTGTGTGTGTGTGTGTGTGTGTGTGTGTGTGTGTGTGTGTGTGTAAGCGTCCCAACCCAGATAGATAGAAAATATGTGGAAATGATCAAAAGTGTACCTATGTACCAGACTCGAAAGCCAGAAGCACGCGATGCAACATTTTCAACAAGATAATTGCTGCCAAGACTGGCAACACAATAAATCTGATAAGGCACTTAAAAGCGCACAGAATACACTTGAGAGTAGAAAGTGTATCCATCTTCGACTGCAAGAACTGGAGCGCGTCACAAATGAACCGAAACTCAGCGTATAAGATACTTGCCTCACAGACATGAGAAAAACTAAACAATTAGAAATAAATAGTTTGATTACCTAATCCATATAGGTGCGCGTGAATGACGAGTCAGCATCACCATATTCATCTTTGCAGTCAACACACTCAGTAAACACTTATTTATTAATAAACTATTAAAATATCTCCTTGCTATTGTTTCCCGACACATCCATAATCATTAGGCTACTTTTGCTAGTGCTTTGTGTGTGCGTTGTTCAGCTTTATGTGTGCTGAGCACAAGGCATATACCCCGCCCCCCAGTGGCCTATATTTAATTCAATTCACATTTATTTATATAGCATTTTTAACAATACATATCGTTTAAAAGCAGCTTTACAGAAAATGCATGTGTCTAAATTACAATTTAGAGTGATCTGTTATCAGGTGACTGTCTGTAATGCATTTCAATTAATTTTCATTCAGTTTCAATGTTAAACAATGCATTAAGTTAATGTCACAATGACGAGTCCCAAGATCCAAGTGCAAGTAAAAGGCAGTTTATTAGACAATCGGGGAACAACACTCAAAACGCCACAGTTTCCATGATGCCAGGAAGCAAGACGAGGATACAGCATAACCTCCGCATGGAGACTCCGAACAGGAACTAGGTGAGAGAACAAACAAGAGTGACGAACCCACAATGTGCAACTGACATCAGTTAAGGACTCCACAACTAACACAGAGACAGACAGGGTATGAAAAGACAGGTGCAAACAATGTGGTGGGAACACAAACCAACACCATTACAGTTAAGGCAGAAACAATGAGCTCATTGAAGCAAAGAATACATGTTGTTAAATGATTAAACACAGAACACTTTAGCATTGGTGCTTTTTTAAAATATGAGTGTAAAAAAGTCAACAAACTGAAAAAATAAAAGTTTTTTTTAGGTAATGTTATATTGTTAAAACTGGTTTCATAAAATTGGTATAGAAAATAGTAGACTTCAGGAACCGGTATCGAAGTCAAGGTATCGGTATCGGTATCGACAATTTTGTTACGATACCAAGCCCTACTTAGAAGTGCTGGTCCATTTTGAGGAGCAACGGATCCAGCTGATGTAGTAAGTTATTTATTCTTAAGTGCTTTGTTCTAATCGCGATATTGAATAGTGTCTGTAAACCGCAAAAAGACTGTTTAAATATGAATTACGTGTCTGTGTGTGAATGATGAATGAACGACACAGGTGCGTGCGCTGTTGTTTACTACAGTTATACAGCGCGTGTCTGTGCCGTTCATTCACTCTCGCACCTACATTAGTATTTATTTTTTATTTATTTTTACATGAACACATCCAAACTATATTGCTATAGCCTACTGAGATGAGTAAAAATAGACTGAAATATGTTGAAATAAAATGTAAAACACCGAAAAACACACTGCAAATTAACATGTATATGCTAATATATCATAAACATGACATGTTACAGACTGTAAAGACTCTGGGGCGGATCTAATCCGTGGGGAATTTGCATATCATAATTAATAATTGGTAATTAATAATTATTCATACATGTTTGGATTAGATCAGTCTTACATGTTAATAAAACTCCCGATAAGGGATGATATGTCATTTTACCTGCATGCATGTCTGTGTATCCTTGCACTTAACCACAAGTTGATTGCAATTAACTACACGGACCACGTCTTACAAAACAGGCTAAATTAATTAGCTCAATTGTCAGACTAATATTTGTGGGACTCCACAATATCATCTTACTTTATAGGATTTCAGGAAAAGCAATTCTGTGGCCACAAGAATTGGGTTTCCTGCCCTATAAACACATACTCTTTAAAGTATCTTTAATTTGTAAGCTTGTTGCTATAAGATCTTTTGGCACTTAAGGAACTTGAAAATGAGCCAAAAGGAAGTACATCAATCAGATGAATATAATTAATTTAATAAGGCAGAACTACTTATGTATTTACTACGGTTACATGGGATATATGTATTTACAAACATAATAAACAACAATACACGATAAGGCATCGATGAACGAGAAATGCATAGAGTGTGGACAATGGAAACACGTGTGAGAGGGGAAGAGGAAGAGAGAGAGAGAGAGAGAGAGAGAGAGAGCATTGGCAACATTCCCCCTGACAGTCCCCTGTCTGTAACAACACGAAAACATCATCTTAATGCTTCTTAGAAGCTCTATAAAGAGATATACTTAAGTTTCTGGGTCTCTCTGTGTCGCGGCATTCCTGCGGGTGCGTGAGCGGAGTCCTTTAGGAAGCGTCACTGGGTGCTGCTTGGCGCGCGTGTTGAACGGAGTTTCCAAGTCTTTGGGGTAACATTACCAAAGGAAAATAGTTCGGCTAAGTTCGTTTCACTTTGTGGAAGTGAACAGAGTCGACTACGGAAAACAAAACTTTGACTAACAAAGAAAAGAAATAAGGATCTCTACGGGGAAATCACGCGGAGTTAACGTCACATCTTCGCATGGCTGGTGAAGAAGCGTGTGTGCGTCTCTCGCCACGTGGTCACGTGCGCGTGTTTCTCCTTCAAAACGAGCGCGCGCTCGTTTAAAGGTCCCTTGTAGATGGATTTGCTGAAGAGATATGTCACGCGGTGTTCTTTTCACTCGTCGATTGGAATTAAACACGGAGACTTATCTAAGACTGAAAAACACAAACTAAACTAGAAGCAAATAAAAGAAAGGCGAACAGCTTGCCCGGAGGCGAGACCTTACATTATGACACAAAGACAGGCGAAGTAACAGAGCGAGCGGAGGGGGAAAGCGTCATTTATCACCTTGGAGAAATCCGGCCTCTTCCTGTTGACTTGGCCAATTAGAGGGTTGGAATTTCACAGGCGGGACTTTGGTTTTTATTGCTCTTTGTCTAAGAGAGAGACATTTGAAACCCTAATTTCGTCGGTGTTTAAGAGCAGAATCTTCACAATTCTTATAATACTAATGTGTCACAAGTTTAGCAAAATGTAATGTCAATTAACAAATGGGGAATGAAGATTGGAGTTTATCGAGACCAAACTTGCCACAAATGGATTTGGTTAAACATTAGTTGGCAAAGTTTAAAACATTATCGCATTAGAGTTGTCGAGAAACATAGACCAAACCACAAAAAGGCAACTCATGAAATAGGGAACTTAGATACATTGTTCATACAATTCTCAAGTGGATATATAATAGCATATATATATATATATATATATGAATACAGGATTCATTTCTCCTCCTTGGTTAGAATTCAGAGAGAGCCACAGTTCTGTGAACATTCCTTTGGGTCGTAAACGCTGTTATCTAAGAACACCAGTGATGTTAGTTTTGGTCTCTTTTCACTCCAAAGATGGAAAACATAGTAAACTATATTTTACTGGATATTACTGTACGTATTCTGATTGATCACACCGAAAGCATTCTGGAGGTGTCCAGAACTATGTGTACAAGTTATGGGAATAGACAGTTATATTTAAAATGCATAATGAAGGTATTTATAATTCACCTCAAGCTACGATAAAATCATAGTCATTCCAATGTGACATGAGCAAATGGACACACAAAAAAAAACACATCGAATATATCTGGTTAAATGTCTTTTAAAGAAAAGAAGTTCCTTTTCGCTTTGGAATCCACTTCCTTTGGGACATTCCGATCAGTCATAAAATGTCTTGTAAGCGGACACCACGCTCTGTCCTGAGTGTGGTCTTCACTGGTGGGGGAATGTGTGTGTGTGTGTGTGTGTGTGTGTGTTTGGGTTAATTTACATTCAGAGATTTTTGGTCTTTAGCAGAATGTATTTAGTTATTCAGATTCACCCACTTAGCCCAGTCCTTACAGTCCCCCTTTTTGTCTGATGAAGTCCCTGTGTGGACTTCATCGGACAACACTCATCACAATGGACGGATGACAGGTGAATCATGATGATCGGGTAGCAGGTGCTCTCAGGCTGAGGCTGAGGGCTCAGCTTGATTAAGTTCAACACAGCCCCCAGCGTGGTACCCTCTTCCTGAGGGTCCCGTGGGCTTGGCTGTAGATATTCGCACCTCGTTGAGCCTCTTGCGCAGGATGACTGTCGAGCGTCTGGGTGTGGTTGATAGAGGTACCCAGCGTAGGGTCGGCCGCAATCCAGGATTGGACAGCAGGTGTGGTGGTTAAGTAGGGCAGTTGAGACAAAGCTTGGAGGGCTGTGTCGATAGGATAAATGTCAATTCGCTGGGACCCCCCCCCCTTTCGCAAACCACAACTCCCGTTCTGGAGTTAGGGTGAAAGTGTGGTTACTGGAGAAGGATGGGATTTCCAGTTCTAATTTGTGCTCTTTGCTTGGAAGATGGTACCATGCCAGGTCGTCAAGGTGAAGGATGGCGCCTTTCGGTACTTGGATTCACATGCTCTGGTGGAGCGAGGTGACACAGGTGTCAGTGTCATTCTGGTCGTAATTGAGTGCAGCTGTGCGCACAGGAGTGTTAACGAGCCCTGTCACCTACAATCTCTGCTTGGGTCTCGATGATTTGAGTGCGAGGCTTAGCTTTGGCAGGGCAGCAGGTGTCGCTGATCTGCAGCCTGTAGATTCCGTCAGTGTTGTCTCCGAGGAAGGGTTTGTTAGGGCAGACATAGTGAGTGTCTTTGGTCAATGTGCACACGTACGGGTTCGGAGCTAAGGACAGCTTTGTGTAGCTGTCGTTGAAGTCAACCACGTCCGGCGTGCAGATCTTGATGTGAGTGTTACTTTACAAAATCTGACATTGACAATGTTCTTGAGCTGGTAGATTCGGCTTGGCTCTATGATGGGTAAGTTCCGGAGCAAAACCCACTTCTCTCTGCTTGGGGTCGACGCAGAGTGGGCTGGCACTACCCAGCGAGTAGGCAAGGTGTATTTGTAGAGAGACAGCTGGCGTGGTGATGGCGGAAGCCAGCATGGTTTGCACAAGGCTTAAGGGTATCAGGTGCGGTGGACTTCTACCCATGGCTAGGCTGTCAATGGAGGAGTTCACCTCCAGCAGCGTGTCTATTATCAGGGCTGTTACCAGCTGAGTTTGAGCAAAGTCATTCTGGAAGACAGTAAACAGCTGTTTCATGGAGTTCACTCTCTGGGTCAGCAGAACGCTGTGAGTGTTGAAAATTACCACAATCCCCTTTAGTGTCTTGTCGATGGTCTGCAGGGATGCACTCTGTGTTGCGAGTTGCTCTTTTATCTGTGGAATCTCTGTCTGGATTTCGGCTGGATGCCGCCTCACGGTGGCTAGGTTCACTGTATTCACACTGGACATACAAGTGTTAAACAGAGTGGCGGCGGCTCCGGGCAAAGCTCCCCGGAACTGTTTGGAGCGGTGGTTGTGTCCACCTAACTCCGCTTGTGTGATAGTCATTTTCTCAAGTTCGTTGAGCATGTGCTCGACATCGGCCTCAGCGTGAGTGAGGGTGTCTTCTGTCCATCGGCCCCTACCCAGCTGTATTGTGTTCTGTAGGCGTTGCGAGGATCAGGTGGCACATACACTTTCTGAGTGCGGGTCCGGCAGAAAAGGAGTCCTGGTTGTTCCCTTAGGACGATGCCTGATGCCGGACCTGGTGAGATGTCCGATTGCGGCTGCCCTCTGGTTGGCTGGAGGCACAGCAGCATCCTGGTAAAAGTGAAAGGGAGAGAGAAAGAGAAAGGGAGGAAAAAATTCAGCGAGTGTCGTCCTTGGTTGGCTAGGACAGTCTTTCCGCTTTTGAGGACGCCGGTATGCCACTTGGTTCGGTGTCTTGCAAGTGTCTCTGGTGCTGCGGTGTGCAGCACATGGTGCGTCATGGGCATACATTGGCATGACCCCCCTTTTGCACTGTGGCACCACAAGCTGTGGCGCAGAGATGGCATCAGGTGCAGAACGCTGAATGTTGTCTTGTGCACGCAGCATGTGCCGGTTGACGTCGGTTGTCTGGGGCATTGGTTGTCGGTGGGTGCAGACGGCGTTCGTGGGTGGTTGGAGGGGTATGAGAGGTGGTTTCTCCTAGTGTCCATTGTTTGTCATAGTCTTTGGTAAGCTGGAACGTTAAGGTCAGGTTAAGCAGAGGCTCTGTGACATTTTGTCGCACTTGTGGTGAGACTAATGCATGACCCTAAAAGTTCAGAACCAAGGTTTAATGGGTTCGCTAGGAATGTAGCATAAAGCTATGCGTTTCACGTGTATCTAGCTAGTGAAGTGTGTCTTGTATCCTTATCTTAGCTGTGGATGTTAGGAGGCTAAGACTTATGTTGGTTCCGATAGTATTTCCTGGAAAGGGCCTATCCGAGATTAAATAAATGACTTAAGATGGTTCTTATGACTAAATTATTTCTCTGGACTTTTGTAGTGGTTCACTACGGCTTGACGAAGTGAATGATAGGGGGAAAAAGGACAGCTTTCCTATTCAAATTATGCTTATTATCAATCCTCAGGACTATAGTTATGCCCTAGTAATCGTTGAAATTACTTGTGTTGCAGGGTCATAAAAATGAGTGCACTTGTTGAAAATAAACAAAATCACAAATAAAGGTGTCTCTGTTTCCTTTCTGGGCCCTATGGGAAATGGAACCACATTCCAACAAGAGAGGAAATGGAATTGGATCATATAGATGACCGAAAAGACAAGGTAATAGCTGACTGCTATTATTATTAAAGTAAAAATAAAAATAAAACGTAGGTGAGTGGTCAAAACAGCGGGAATGATCTGAATGTGAGAATAGTCAGTAGCACTAGTGACTAAACTTTGAATTCGCTTGGACCAACACTCCATGGTGGGTTACAGCGGTTGCGTGTTCACGACCACTCTTTGTGTCCCTTCAAAGGTTTAGTCAACATGCTGATGAAAATTATCATTACTATACAGATTCTTCTTTAGCTACACATTTTACATGTACTTAAGCTTAAGTTTAATTGGCGATTTAGCCTACAGTGCTCAGCAAGGACTATGCCTAAACTAGTGAAGGTGAACTTTAGCTGAGCAGAATTGAAAGTACGGAAAGTGAAGAATTACAAACCCTAACTGGGGTTAAAGAAAGTATTCTAGAATACTTTGGGCTGTATAAACAGCAGATGTAATTAAGGCTTCAAGTAAATGATGCTAACTGCTAACTGTAGAAGTTATTATTTAGCTTAGCCTAAGCTGGATGGATGTTAGGTTAGGTTAGCCTATCCTAAGCTAGGTGGATGCTAGGTTAGGTTAGCTTAGCCTAAGCTGGATGGATGGATGCTAGGTTAGGTTAGCTTAGCCTAAGCTGGATGGACGCTAGGTTAGGTTAGCTTAGCCACCTAGGCTGGATTGTTTACAAAGTGACATCACGAGTTAGCACTTCCTGTGACAAGTCGTTGTCATGGGAACCAGAGCATGTCAGAACAATTCGACAGTACCTGAAGAATGTCTGCACCTTTTTAATGAGTTATGCATGTTTAAACGGGTTAAAAGGGGGCGCCTATACTTTAAGTCTTTCAAGAACTTGATGTTACATTTAGTAAAATGCAAATGTGTTTTGGCATTTGCTAATTTTACTCATGGAACTCTTCTCTTTACTTTACACAACTTATTCTATTTGTTTACAGAGTAAGGAAATAGATTTGCTGTAAGTCAAAGCTTGTCTAAGCCTATGTAGTTACGTCCCGCTCATGCATAAATGCTGGCTCTTCAGCGAGTGAACAGTTTTGATCGCTAGGTAGCTCTCTGCTTGTAGATGCAGCTAAAATTTTTAGGTGAATTACATCAATCTAACAATAATTTGTAAGGCCTTTACATTGTAGAAAGGGGAGCATCACCCAGGTCTACGTATATATAACACTGTCCTGAGCTTTCTTTGTCAGAAACAGGTTTAGCAATACTGCAATTTGGATTTCTTTAACCAAAGCAGGATAGATATCGGTACAGTTTACAAGCTGCTGAGATGAGATTTTTTTTTTAATCTGTTTTCTGTCAAACAGACTTACGCTTTACTGCTGAACTTACTTATATTAGTTGGAAATCTAAGACTCTTTCACTTACAGTAGAGATGTCAATTCCAGCTATTGTTTTATCTGCATTTAGACAAGCCAGCAACCAGCGATCAAAATGCTTATCGCATGTTGTGTTCCGTTTGTATCGCAATGATCAAATGCACACCTGTAGGTTTACAGTAGTTTAAACTCAGGTGGTTTTCCTACACTATGGCATCAAGGTGACGTATGCCTTATTTGGAGCTAGTGTTTCCTGTAACCTTTCATTGTCATGGAAATGTTTAGCAGTGCCAATTCAACCAGCATCTAGAAACTGTTTGTTTCAAAAGAGTCGTTCATAGTCTGTTGGCCGTTGAGATTTACACGTCCATTTAAGATTTTTAAATCAGTAAAATTCTAATTTTACGAATGCAGAGTTTTGCAACTCTTTGAGCACACATTTTCATCTACTTTTACAAGTTCTATGTCCTATGCTGATCAGGGACCCTTTTACAGAGTCTTGCATTGTGTTCATTCTGTGTGCCTTCTGGTTTTGCAGTTCGGAATCAATGGGATCTTAGGGACCCTTTCTGAGGAGGCCTTCTGTGTTAGAGGCCTTCTGTATTCAGTTCACGCATCGTTGAGCAGCATTTCTTGGTCTTTGGCGAGCTGGAAGGTGCAGGGTAGCGAACTTGAATCTTGACTTGGTGCTGAGGCTGTGTACCCATGGATGGCTGCTGGAGTTCCTGGGAACTCTGTGACCTTGGAGTCTGGCTGTACGACTGCACGTTCAGCTGTCACGTTTGGGGTATAAGAGTTCGATCTTTGCTCTTAGCTTTAGTGCCGAGTCTTTCAAAGGGCTGAGCTGACATTAAAGTGAGGTCTGAGCCGGTGTCTACCAGGGCTTCCAGGCTCACCTCATTTTCCAAAGTGATGGCTAGGTAGAGTTTCCGGGCCACCCCCCTTTTCGATCAGGTTCCCCAGGAGTCTTAGCGTAGGGGCTGGTGTGGTGATCGATGGGCGGTTAGGGCCGGTCTCATGTGGTTTGCTGCGGAGGCAGGTAGCCAAAACATGGGAACTTGTGCCGTCCTGCTCAGGCTGGGCAGCTGTCAGCTGTGGTGACTGGGTGATGCTGTCATTTTGTGATGTGACAGTTAGCTCTGTGCTCTGAGGCTGACGAGCAGTGTTCTGGTTGCCTGGTTCAGGTCTTACGCTTAGACATAGGATGTCCGTCTCGTCCCTCTTGTCTCCTTTGGAAAGTCTTTTGTGAAGAAGCTCTTTCAGCGACTTCAGGGTCTCAGCTGTCTCAGATGTGGCGGCACTTTTTTTTTTTCTGATGTGGGTTCAGACTTGTGCTTACCAGCGGCATGTCAAGAGGGGTTCCGCTCTGCCATGGTCTGATGGGCTTGATGGTCTGGTCGATGGGGCTCGGCTCTTTCTGGGCCATTGGTCGGTTTCCCATGTGGCTCCACCTTTTGGGTGGTCGGGTGGTTGTTGCAGGTCCCAGAATCTGTCAAAGCCCTCGCTCTGGTGTCTTGGGCGAGCACCATCTCAGTAGTGCTGCCCTCTGTTGGCCTGGAACGGTCTTGACTCTCTGTAAACAGGGCTATGGTGTTGTGGGGTGCCCTCTAGAGGCAGCTCTGAGTAGGGCTCAGAGACAGAGTAGATTGTGGGGTTTTTCAAAGTCTTTTCGGACACAGTCTTTTGCTTTGTGTAAGCTTCTTTTAGCTGTTGAGTAGTCATGCTATGTGGTCAGGCCAGGATGTCTAGATGATGACTCACTGTGGGGTGCAGATTTCGGAGAGACACAGTTCTGAAGTTGAAATCATCCTCCATGCCGGACTGATTGAGGTCCATGGCTGTGATTAGTCTTTGGTCTGATTCTGGATCAGAGAATTCTTTAGTGAAGGCCTGCCGCAGCGGCTGGTAGTCCGACTTGACTGTCTCTGGTTGACGGTCGAGGAAGCTGCGCGCATCACGACTGGACGTGATTCTGAGCAGGTACAATCTGTCCCACGCGGTGACGTTGGTAACAATTTGTAAGTGAAAGTCAATGTCCTGCGGATGGCGTGCACGTTGTGGCCTCCTGCATGGTTTGGAGTGAACATAGGGATGTTTCTGGCCAGCTTGTTAAGTCTTTTGGGAGCCATGCCGTGGTTAGTGGCCGGGGCTCTCCTGGAAAGGCTCTTCCTTCCTCGCTGCTGACGGGGGTTCTTGTGGGCTGGCTGGTGATGTTTTGAACAGTGGGCTTTCACCCCCTTGTACAGCTCTGGGTTCTTGGCTGAAAGGTGCGGACTGGCTGGTCAGGGAAACTTTGTGGTGTGCGTTTCCCCTTCCCGGTCCTTCTGCAGTCTATAAGAGGGCTTCAACTCTGTGTGAACGGTGTCAAGTTCGTGTTCGAGATCTTGTCTCTGCTGAACGAGCTTGTGGATGGTAGCACGGGCCTCTTGCAAGTTTCTTTCGCAGGCCGTGGCTTTCGAGTCTCTTTAAGTTCAGTCTCTGCTCTTTGCAAGGGGCTTCACTTTTGTCGGAGTTTCTCGTTGAGTTCCTCTCTGGTTCTTTTCTCTGACTGCACTCTTTGGTCTATGTGCAGATGAAGATCAGATAGGGCAGTTTGAAGTCTTTCCACTTCCTTCTGTAGCTCGGGGTCGTTGTCATCCTCGGCTTGCATCCTTAGCGTTGCAACTTCGTGCTCCAGGGCGATGCGGCTCCTTTCGTGGAGACGTGCTTGTGCGATGAGCTGGCAAGTGAGATTGACGTGTCTGACCGGTCTTTGTCGTGGGAGCTTTGGCTTGGTTTGTGCGCCATCAGCCTGTCCACGTCTGCGATGCTCTTGGCTCGGGGCTCTGAGTCACTGGCGACCTTGGTCAGGAATGGAGGTGTCATGAATCTCAGCCATGTCTCCAGGTTGTCCCAGCGGGTTGTGGGACTGTAGGACTGGAACATACTGGCTTCACTGTGGGCGAGAGGAACACAACACACACAGAGAGAGACCAATGGAACTGAATTGCCCCTTGGGGATTAATAAAGCTATCTGTATCTGTATCTGTATGTAGGTTCGTTCTACGTTTAACAAGCTATAAAACGGGCTATGCCACGTATGAAAATTTTGGTTAACTGATGCCGACAGTTAAATCATTTGGTGGGACAATTTGGGTAGGTCAGCATGGGCCTGAATAAAGATTTTTAACGGGCGGTAGCTTAGGGGTCACCTGTTGATGCTAACGGCTTGGTTGTCAAACTATTATTCAGCGTTCCTTGTTGTCTCAGATAGGTTCTGTCTCTAGGTGAACTGAAAGGAACAGAGCACAACAGAAAACAGCAATGGCAAGATAGCAAAGTTTGAAGTAACATGCAACCATCCAAGATGGAAAGGTCTGTAATGAAATGGCGTTAATAGTACACAGGAAGTGTTACAGGGGAAGAGGAGGCCTAAGCCTGCGATTTGTGGCTCGGAGAGGAGGAGGGAGCCAAACACTTCAATGACCGGGGGAATCTCTAGATTCTGTGGCCAATACTAAGTGGATGGATTTAATACCTTTTCTAGTTTCCCTGGGGTGAAATGAGGTCATTCAGGTTGGAGTCAGCATCGTGGTTGGTCTTTCTGTAGTCCCCAAACACTTGACAGCAGTCTCTCGGGCCCTTCCGTATATCTGTACCGATGTGTGCCCTCACGCAACTTGACTTTGAACACAACTGGCAGTGCCAAATTGGTGATGTCGTGTTGCGGGCCGCACCAACGGAGAAATACAGGAAAGTCCGAGACTCGTGCTCAGTCAGCGCTGGTGACGCAGGTCAGACGAACCAGCTTGCTGGACCCCAAGCAGAGATGACTGTCAAATCACCACAGCACGAGAGAAATTTCTACCTACACACACAAAACAGGATGAAGGACAAGTGAACATCAACGTGAATTAAAGCTCTCTCTATCTAAAGCAAGTTGAGTGTCTATTTTTTTTTGTAGAAAAGTCATCAAAGGCAACAGCTTTACTAAAATTATGGTACAAACAAAAAGGGAATTATGACAATGTTGATTATCAGAACAACCTAGCCTCCATTCAGAGAAGAGATTAAGTGCAGCAGGAAGAGCACAGGAGGAAGCAAGCTGTAGTGGCGCGTCTGGGCCACTAAGGGTTTGGGCCACTTCCTCCTAGTGGTCAACCTGGCTGACAGAGAACTTGATTTAAATTGCATTCAAATTGGTTTAAATACAATTCAAATCAAGCGTATGCATAGATGTTAAGTAACTTCTAGAATAGTAAGGATACAGTTGTCATAACGTATCAAATACATAACGTTACGTATCAAATCAAAATTATTAAAAATAATTTGAAAAGGGAAATATAGAAATAAAGCCATAAAACCATTCCCAACAGGAAAGGAGACTTAATTCAAATTGATCTTGAAATTTGTTTGTTTCAAACCCAATTTGATTAAGTGTAGGAAATTAAAGGTTGGCATTATATTTGATGATGATCACGACTACGGTGAGGTATCAATGATAATAACCAAAATAAAACCAACTGGGAGAAAGCCACTTCAGAAAAGAATGATGTTAGGAACTAAGTGATGAGCTGACGTAGAGGGGGGAGGCCACAAGGGGCGCATTCCTCCTAAGTGGTCATCAGAAACTGCTACTGCTTACTTTTAAATTTTAAATTCAACTGTGGTTTGAACCAAATTCAAAATAATTGTACACAGTCAGGAGTGAAATCATGTTAGTAAAACTGGATCTTGCACATGCATTGAAAGTTAGAAACACAATTTCAGAAATTCACTGGAAAAATCTGAAATTGTGATGAGAGAGATTGTTTAGGAAAGGACGACCTCGTTACTAGTGTCCACGAGATGGCGCTATTTCGCTCATGAAGGGTAAAGTCAGGGGGCGGTGCGTAATTCGAGAACTGTCAAGCACTTAGGCCTCAGTGCTGCCCTCTAGTGTTTGTCAGCGGAATAACAACCAGCCTGCTTCCACGTGTGATTCAAATTTGGGCGTGCAGACGCTTTGTTTTCTGTAAGATCACACTTATCCAAAATAAAATCTCAGCGGGCTTTTTTTTTTCCGGCTATATTTCACAAAACGGCGTGGCAGGAATTTTTTCTACACACACACATAGGGACAACAGGAATTAGGCATCGGTTTTTCGATTCCCACATACAACAATTAGGGCTATGATTCACATGTGTTCGCTTATGAATTTTAAACCTCGGCGGGTTTTTCTATTCGACACACGTGTGCACGGAAGGATTTCTTCGCTTCCACACACTAATATGGACAACAGGAATTATACGTCTGTCGTTCGGATCCAAATAACATTTATCAAATAGCACTTATGATTAAAAATGTTTTTAGGTTTTGGATTTTTTTGGTGCTATATTTTAACGAACACGTCTGTCGGGATTGCTTCGCTGCGTCGTGCAAAATAAAACAGGAAATATTCGTCTGTTTTTTCGACTCCCATGACATATTATCAAATAGCACTTATGATTAAATATGCTTTAGGTTTTTTACAATTGAGTAGCTACGTCAATGTTTAACCAGGAGTTTATCGTTAATCTAATGATTATAATATCAGGCCTTTCTTAAGAATAGTGAAAGAGCATCGTTTCACTAAATCTAGTCTTCACCCTGACAGAAGAATCTCGTTCGGACAGGGGAGTTTAACATTAAAATGTCACAATTCAAAAGAGGTTTCTTCGTCTTTTGTTGGACAAATTTAATACTATGAAACTGTAGTTTTACTTTTAGTTATTAACAATGGCAAAAGGAATCTTAGACATTATTTTGCAGCTGTTAATGTGCTGAAATGGACTCGGCTTTGTGCCCTTAATCAGTCAGCCAGTGAGTTCGCGTTGCGTTCGCTCACTCGAGGCGCGCGTACAATATTAAATCACAATATAGACATCGATTGAAACTGAATTGCTCAAAAACAAGTTTAAAATGTGCCTGCATTCTCCACCAATTATGTAAAGACTCTGGGGCGGATCTAATCCGTGGGGAATTTGCGTATCATAATTAATAATTGGTAATTAATAATTATTCATACATGTTTGGATTAGATCAGTCTTACATGTTAATAAAACTCCCGATAAGGGATGATATGTCATTTTACCTGCATGCATGTCTGTGTATCCTTGCACTTAACCACAAGTTGATTGCAATTAACTACACGGACCACGTCTTACAAAACAGGCTAAATTAATTAGCTCAATTGTCAGACTAATATTTGTGGGACTCCACAATATCATCTTACTTTATAGGATTTCAGGAAAAGCAATTCTGTGGCCACAAGAATTGGGTTTCCTGCCCTATAAACACATACTCTTTAAAGTATCTTTAATTTGTAAGCTTGTTGCTATAAGATCTTTTGGCACTTAAGGAACTTGAAAATGAGCCAAAAGGCAGTACATCAATCAGATGAATATAATAAATTTAATAAGGCAGAACTACTTATGTATTTACTACGGTTACATGGGATATATGTATTTACAAACATAATAAACAACAATACACGATAAGGCATCGATGAACGAGAAATGCATAGAGTGTGGACAATGGAAACACGTGTGAGAGGGGAAGAGGAAGAGAGAGAGAGAGAGAGAGAGAGCATTGGCAACATTCCCCCTGACAGTCCCCTGTCTGTAACAACACGAAAACATCATCTTAATGCTTCTTAGAAGCTCTATAAAGAGATATACTTAAGTTTCTGGGTCTCTCTGTGTCGCGGCATTCCTGCGCGTGCGTGAGCGGAGTCCTTTAGGAAGCGTCACTGGGTGCTGCTTGGCGCGCGTGTTGAACGGAGTTTCCAAGTCTTTGGGGTAACATTACCAAAGGAAAATAGTTCGGCTAAGTTCGTTTCACTTTGTGGAAGTGAACAGAGTCGACTACGGAAAACAAAACTTTGACTAACAAAGAAAAGAAATAAGGATCTCTACGGGGAAATCACGCGGAGTTAACGTCACATCTTCGCATGGCTGGTGAAGAAGCGTGTGTGCGTCTCTCGCCACGTGGTCACGTGCGCGTGTTTCTCCTTCAAAACGAGCGCGCGCTCGTTTAAAGGTCCCTTGTAGATGGATTTGCTGAAGAGATATGTCACGCGGTGTTCTTTTCACTCGTCGATTGGAATTAAACACGGAGACTTATCTAAGACTGAAAAACACAAACTAAACTAGAAACAAATAAAAGAAAGGCGAAGAGCTCGCCCGGAGGCGAGACCTTACATTATGACACAAAGACAGGCGAAGTAACAGAGCGAGCGGAGGGGGGAAGCGCCATTTATCACCTTGGAGAAATCCGGCCTCTTCCTGTTGACTTGGCCAATTAGAGGGTTGGAATTTCACAGGCGGGACTTTGGTTTTTATTGCTCTTTGTCTATGAGAGACATTTGAAACCCTAATTTCGTCGGTGTTTAAGAGCAGAATCTTCACAATTCTTATAATACTAATGTGTCACAAGTTTAGCAAAATGTAATGTCAATTAACAAATGGGGAATGAAGATTGGAGTTTATCGAGACCAAACTTGCCACAAATGGATTTGGTTAAACATTAGTTGGCAAAGTTTAAAACATTATCGCATTAGAGTTGTCGAGAAACATAGACCAAACCACAAAAAGGCAACTCATGAAATAGGGAACTTAGATACATTGTTCATACAATTCTCAAGTGGATATATAATAGCATATATATATATATATATATGAATACAGGATTCATTTCTCCTCCTTGGTTAGAATTCAGAGAGAGCCACAGTTCTGTGAACATTCCTTTGGGTCGTAAACGCTGTTATCTAAGAACACCAGTGATGTTAGTTTTGGTCTCTTTTCACTCCAAAGATGGAAAACATAGTAAACTATATTTTACTGGATATTACTGTACGTATTCTGATTGATCACACCGAAAGCATTCTGGAGGTGTCCAGAACTATGTGTACAAGTTATGGGAATAGACAGTTATATTTAAAATGCATAATGAAGGTATTTATAATTCACCTTTAAGCTACGATAAAATCATAGTCATTCCAATGTGACATGGGCAAATGGACACACAAAAAAAAAAACACATCGAATATATCTGGTTAAATGTCTTTTAAAGAAAAGAAGTTCCTTTTCGCTTTGGAATCCACTTCCTTTGGGACATTCCGATCAGTCATAAAATGTCTTGTAAGCGGACACCACGCTCTGTCCTGAGTGTGGTCTTCACTGGTGGGGGAATGTGTGTGTGTGTGTGTGTGTGTTTGGGTTAATTTACATTCAGAGATTTTTGGTCTTTAGCAGAATGTATTTAGTTATTCAGATTCACCCACTTAGCCCAGTCCTTACACAGACTAAATATGAATGTTTAGACAATTTTTCGTTGATTAGTTTTGGATATATTATAAAGTTTTTACTGTAAAAAAAGACTACTGCCACATTAAATAAGCTTTTGTTCGCCAATTTCTGCTCATATGTTAAATATACTATAGTATGGGATGTTTTGTCAAAAATAAAGTAGGTATATTGTAATTGGTTACAATTTCTAATTGTAATATATATATATATATTAGGGTGCATCCAATTTGAATGAGAAATTTTAATTTCAAAATAACAATTTGGCTGGCATTGCATTTTGTTCCAATTAACATAAAAATGACTTTTGCAAAGTTTTGAGGAATTCCATTGAGATTTAGGGGTGCCAACTAACACAAGAACTTTGGCGAAATTTCGTAAAATGTGCAGTTTTTTAGTCTAATTGCCAAAAGGTTGACCTGGAAAATGTTGAGTACAGTGAACTTGTATACAGTATCATATTCTAGTGGGTTATCAAAGTAAAAGTTGTTTGTTTGCCCTTTGGGCAACTTGGGCATTTCTCAGAATTCAACTTTCAAGATTCTCCATTCATTTGTCCTATAGACAAAATGAATGGAGGTCAATGGGACATGTTCATGTGGCCTTACCCTGAATTTTGTGCAGCAGTGACGGATGTCGGACACACATATAAATAATAATTCATTACATTTATATAGCGCTTTACATGGAAAGGAAAATCTCCTCAACCACCAGCAATGCGCAGCACCCACCTGGATGATGCGGCGGCAGCCATATTGCACCAGAACGCCCACCACACACCAGCTTACTGGTGGAGAGGAGACAGAGTAATAAAGCCAATCAGTATATGTATGGGAATGATTAGGAGGCCATGATGGACAGAGGCCACTGGGGAAATTTGGCCAAATTTTGGGATTTTTAATGACCACAGAGAGTCAGGACCTCAGCTTAGCGTCTCATCCGAAGGACGGTGCTCTTTGACAGTATAGTATCCCAGTCACTTTACTGGGGCGTTGGGACCCACACAGACCACAGGGTGAGCGCCCCCTGCTGGCTTCACTAACACCTCTTCCAGCAGCAACCTGGTTTTCTCAGGAGGTCTCCCATCCATGTACTAACCAGCCTCAGCCCTGCTCAGCTTCAGTGGGCAACCAGTCTTGGGCTACAGGGTGATATGGCTGCTGGGTTTTTTCAGTGCCAAAGCGCTGCTCAGGGATATGCATGGGGAGATCAGCGGCCTTGTGCTTTAAGATCGCTCTGGCAAGTGCACACTTGTCATTATTGGGCACCTTGCTGCTGAAGAGAGCCAGGGGTAGCATCTCATCTGTCAGGTACCAGCGATGTCTCTCCAGCGCCTTGATCGCTGATGCTGCAATGCCCTCATCTACAGCCTTGTATGCCTCTAGGTGGTGGTACAGTGTTAGGTCATTCCAGGCAGCATCTACAGCTTTCTCACAGGTCAACCACTACTTTGCATTAATCTGTGTAATGAAAATGGCAAATGGCAGAATCTTCGGCCCCTGCTGCCGTGTGGTGATTGTGCCCTGGGGAAGCAACGCGATGTGCTGCTCCATCAAAGCCAGTCTGAGAGTATAGAGCAGCTTGGCCATCCATCGTGCCTTGTGGAGCGCTCCCGGTCGTTGAAACGTCATTTAAGTCTGCTCTTCCCCATCTGCATCCAGAAACACAAGACACAGCTGCACAAACTCATGGTAGTCACCTCGCTTGTGGTCAGTGACTTCTTTTGCGCACCTGACACGTTCAGCACATAAATTGCCCAGTAGTGGTTGCTCGGTGTTGCCAGGAATGTAGCGGGACCATTGGCTGATGGATTCTTGTGGTAACAGGTTCCATATCTCTCTCAGACGTGTGAACAAGGTCACCTCTTGCGAGCATGATGACTCCACCTTCAGGTCTGTGAAAACCTGGTTCAGGAGGACCTCACCAATGTGGTGCCGGCACCCAGACCAAAGCAGTGGTTGGCCCAGTGAGAGCTGTAAGGCAATGCAGGCTGCAGTGAGATAGCCGGTGTTTGACGCAGTGGTGTCAAATGCCATGTTGACAACCTGGTCAGCGCAGCATCAGTCCTGCAGTAACTTGCATGTCAACCGGGCAATGATCACTCCACATGCCTCATTGGTCTGCTTCTTATACGCCGGGACACCAAGCAGTTTCAGCCGCTCTGCATCTCCAACCACCACTGTAAGACGCTCCTCGAACTGGCACACATTGCTGAGCATCGGTGTTAACTTGCTGTCCCAGTGTAGGCTACACAATGGAGGTGGTGTCCAATGCTTGTGCTGTTCCTCACTGATTGTCTCCAGCACTTGGCGTCTTGCTCTGTCAGCTGTTGCGTAAGATGCAGAGAGATGTGTAAATTCACTGCCTGACTCTGCAACAAGACCACTCGTGAAGGCAGCCTGTTGCATTGGTGACATCTTCAACCTTGTAGCCAGTGACACGACACTTTGTCGGCTGAGGATGTCATATGGAATGAAGACGTTTGTTCCAGTCTTCTTATGCTTGTGGGATGGTTCGCCCTCAGATGGTGGATAGCCTGTGTTAGTATCCTCCTCTCACTCCTCATCACTCTCCGACTCCAAGCTGGACATTGCCATCATCTCCTCCAGCTTCTTTTCATAGCGGGACTTCCTGACTGGTACGGCATCTTGATGCTCCTCTCGCGGCTTCACCTTGAGTTGCACCTTTTTGTCTAATACACCAAATGTGGCCACTCTGTCAGTATTCATGCTGGCCAAGAAAGCTAGGTCATAACTACAGATATGATAGTAATATTTAATAATACTTACCCAACACAGAAAGATCACCTCAAACAGAAAGATCACCTCAGTTTTCCTGAGCTGTAGTATTGTTTACCTCAGATCTCAATGGCAACCATTGAGCACTGTTAACTACTTTATCCAACAAAAAAAGATATGTGGTGGCACCCCTAAATCATCATGTACTGGAAAAATATTTTGCATGTGTTGTTTCTACATATATTGGAACACTTTTAGCACCCAGCCATATTAAAATTCAAGAATTGTGTTTTTTGATGCACCCTAATATATATATATATATATATATATATATATATATATATATATATATATAATATTTCTTTTGTGGTTGCATTCTTTGGTATCCAGAGACACACCTGTGTGAAAGGCTCATTATGCAGCTCATTATGCACACTATAGCACATTGTCTTCTCAGGTGTGAACACGCCTCCACGCATATTTCCTTTCCAAACAAAAAGTGTCTTACAAAATTTAAATCAATGTATTGTTTTGTGTAAATGGTTAGGCAGGATGATTTTCAGATTATTTTGAAGCAAAAACTCTAGGCGACAACATCCATTAGTCAAAAGTCTTGTGGACACATATTTAGTATGTGTTTTGTGGCCTTATTTCAGAAACTTTAAGTTTTAGTTGTTTCAATAACCATGCGTAAACAATATTCTCTCAAAAATACAAACATGTACATACATCTTGCTCACATATTATGGTAGCCCTGTTTGTGCTAAATAGAGTGTAATGACACCTTTGCCATTAATATGTTTATAAGCAACTTTAAAAAGCACAAATGTCAGGGCATGTCAAAATATCTCAAGGACCCCAAAAACACCTTAGACCCCAGAGTCAACTTTAAACTTTCAAACTTTTTCATAATCAGTTTATCTAATCAGGGTCTAGGCACATGAATTCTGTAAAGCTGACATATTGTAATAGTCTGGTCAAGTCACCTTTATTTATATAGCGCTTTTTACAATGCAGATTGTTTCAAAGCAGCTTTACAGAGATAACAGGAAAATAATATTGTAATAATATTGTTTAAAATAAAATTAAATGTCCCCAACTAAGCAAGCCAAAGGCGACAAAAGCGAAGGAAGGCGAAAAAGGTGGCAAGGAACGAAAACTCAGGTGACATAATGGAGAAAAAACCTTGGGAGAAACCAGGCTCAGTCGGTTCATAGTTCGCCTCTGGCCAACAAACGAACAGTGTATGATTATGATTCAGGCTATATTATAGGTAAGAAGTCCGATTGGATCGGTTGAAACGGAGTCATCACGAGCGGATGGGGATAAGTTTGTTGAGGATCAGTGCCAATGGCTGTCGTGTCGATGAAGCATTCGCAGGGAAGTGTCTAGTTGACACAAGCTCTGCTGATACTTCAGGGATGCGTTGTGGTTGTGTCTAGGTGCAGGTCCACCATCTGATCTGGATATGGCCCGGATCCAGCTGATTACAGTAAACCTCAGAATAAACAGAAGGACTAAAATTAGCGTTAATGCCATTCTTTTTATGATGTAAAGAGTACATCACGAACAGTGTTATAGAAAGTGTTCTAGAACTAGTTCTAGTGTTCTAGTGTTATAGAAAGTGTTCCCGGTTCCTGCTGACCTAATTTATGCAGCCTGGTAATTATTTAACTGATTTGAATAATAGGAATGTATAGTGTTCTATGTGTATGCCAGGTTGAAGAGATGTGCTTTTATAGAGACTTAAACTGACAAAGTGTGTCTGCTTCCCGGACAATGTTTGGAAGACTGTTCCAAAGTGTAGGTGCTAAATAGGAAAAGGATCTACCGCCAGCAGTCGGTTTTGATATTCTAGGTATTATCAACTGGCCAGAATTTTGAGATCTCAATAGACGTGAAGGACTATAATGCGTTAAGAGCTCGCTCAAGTACTGGGGAGCTAAAGCATTTAGTGCTTTGTAAGTAATCAGCTATATTTAAAAATGTATACAATGTTTAATAGGGAGCCAATGAAGTGTTGACAGAAACGGTCTAATATGGTCATACTTCCTGGTTCTGGTAAGAAGTCTAGATGCTGCATTTTGGACCAGCTGTAGTTTGTTTATTAAGTGTGCAGGGCAACCACCCATAGTAGCATTACAATAATCTAGCCTTGATGTCATGAACGCATAAACTAATTGTTCTGCATTTGTCATTTAGAGCATATGATGTAATTTAGATATATTTTTAAGATGGAAAAATGCGGTTTTACAGATACTAGACATGTGACTTTCAAATGAAAGATTGGTATATCAAAGAGCACACCCAGGTTCCTAACCGACTGCGAAGAATTGGTAAGTTTCGTCAGGGCGTGAAGAAATATAGAGCTGAGTATCATCAGCATAACAGTGACAACTAATAGCATTGTTTCCTAATGATCTCTTAAGGGTAGCATGTACAGAGTGAAAAGCAACGGTCCTAGTACTGAGCCTTGTGGTACGCCATACTGAACTTTTGATCACTTCATTTACTGATACAAACTGATAACGGTCAGATAAGTATGATTTAAACCATGATAATCCAATTCCACTAACGCCAACATAATTTTCAAGTCTATTTAAAAGAATGTTGTGGTCAATGGTATCAAATGCAGTACTAAGATCAAGTAACACTAACCCCTAAAATCCCCTGGATCCGTCTACGGCGCGGAACGTCAGCGCCACGTTTTTGATGCGTCCCTAGCTCGGCATCAAAGTCCACTGGAAGCGTCTCAGACGCGTTTCTGAGGGTCTGAAGAGAGTTGGGTTGGTCTCCAGTGGGTGTTTATTTTGAAAATCGACCAGATCCTCTATGCCGTTCTGTGTCTGACTACCTGCCTGGTACGATGAGCTCTGTGCTGCTTGACGCGGCAAGCGGCGAAAATAGACCTGCTATTCTCTGTGGAGCGGAGAGACGCTTTTGGGACGCTTCTGAGACGCGCTGCGTCTGCAGCTGGTGGACTTAGGCGATTAGCTCCGGCATCCGCGATGCTGATGTTCCGCGCCGTAGACGGATCCAGTGGATTTTAGGGGTAACGGCCGTTTCACACCGCAAGCATCAGCGGCGAGTGAGCAGTGCTACTTTTTCCGGAGTGCATGTTAATCAATGAGCGCATTCACACTGCGAGCTGGAGCAGCGCGTGAGCGTCAAGCAGGAGCGTCGCGTGAGCAGCAATGAAGCGGGGGTTTTCGGCACCGAGTCTATTTTTGCTGCGCTCCTCACGCTCAATTAAAGTGAAAGCACACTTTTGATGGACAAAATAAATTTGCTTTAACGCAAAATGTGCCCAAAATGCACAGAATATGCATATCTATTGAATTTTAACAAGAACTGGTGTAAGCCTGTGTATTGGTCCAATGAGGGTTTCCAATAATACAGGTGTAGGTCTCTGCGTGTTACTGTCTTCCCTTTTACGCAGCACAACAAGATTAAATAGAACACACTTTTCTCATATGTATTGACTCATTATTTCATCTGACTCCATAAATGAAAAAGGGTTTTAATGATATCTGGGTATCATTAAAAGTGAGCGAATGTCTGATTATTCTTTTGAAACTCTTTAATTATGTTTTACCCGTTCAGATTAGGAAACTATGCCGCTTAGAGGTCCTCACATCTACTGCGGGTCTCACGATCACAATCTCGTCAGCTTCGTCACTAAACAGAGGTTTTGACTAATATCTCAGACGGTCGGATTCACCCAAAACACAATCAGAGATACTTTTATTTTAGTCCCCTTGAATTGCATACACTTGAACTTAATTTAATAGTTATACTTTAGTAGAGGTTTTGGCCCTATTATAGGTATGAGTCGACCAACGATACTTTCCTCATAATAGTTTAGACTGGCCAAGCCCGTGATCTCTCACGTACACTTATCTAAAGTTACATTAAATTAAGACAGAGGTAAAATAGACGTACCCAAATTTAGGCTGGTCAGGCAGCACATTAGCTACCCCTAAACGGAATGCCCCGTCTCTACAAAGCAAGTACACTTGAACTAGTGACAAAGTATTAGCCGTCGCCAATCTGACGCAGAATTGCGGGAGCATACGAATCCGATAATCTCCTTGGGAGAACAAACTCAAGAGTCAATCAGAGTAAAATCAAACGTTTACAATTTATTTACCAGGTAATGAAGCAATAATTCAAAATCCAATTCATGAGAATAAAATCATCAGTTGATCATATCATAACATAAATCAAGGAATTTGTAGAAGGTATTACCTGGCAATGAAAAATACACACAGTGATTGTGTGGGCAGTCAACCTACAGACTCCCCGAACCTTTTGCCCATTTTCCTTTATCTGGGTTTATATTCAATTTGCTTACCAAATGGTAGTGTCTGCCATTATAATTAGATTTGGTCCCCTAGTGAGGGGCTCACAACTGTGAGATCAGAATGGAGGATCTGGGGGAGGGAACACCTTAGAGGGATACACTACTTCTCATATTTTTTAACTTCTTTTAGCTTTCCATTATGGTTGGGAGAATGAGACCATTTTACCAGGCGCACTGAGATACTTTAAATGATACCAAACATGCATAGTTACTTATTTTGTACACATTTAACCTTTCATGGGTTTTCAGTGAGTTTCAGGTGAGCAGGAGAAGGGGGAGATTGTTCAAGTGAGGTGTGAGGTGTGAGTTGCACTGTGTGCTGCGTCTCGGATGCTGCTGTTATATCATTATGCAAGGGAGGGTTCAAATGTTAATTCTCAGGAGCCTTTTGTTTCCACCAGGGGTGGCCCAGACTTTTTGGCACCCGCCTTACAGTTCCCCCATTTGGCACCGTGGGCCACTCATAGGGTTTCCTGCGGTGTCACTTCAGTCTTTGTAAGGTGGGCAGCTGTAGGGGGCTGAGAGTTAAGATCGTGTTGGTGGATGCTTTTACTGATCTGATGAGGTGTCTGAAGTAACAACATTGGAGTAGTGTGAAGGATAATATGAGTGCGCTTCCAACCGCACAACCTCGAAGTACCCAGTCCCACCAGGTGTATGCCGTCTGTGCCGATCGAGTAGATGAGCTAGACAGGATCTGTGCAGTCTTTCGCGCCAAGTTTGTCTCTACTTGTGCTTGAGAGAGGTGGTACTCTGTTTTGAGGATGACGTTCTGTACCAAGTCCATTGTGTCGACCAAAGCTTGTGTTCCGTGTTCATAAAAGGTGTCGTCCCACCATGGCTTTGGCATCCTTCCGAGGATGTCGATTTGACCCATAGAAAAATCCTCTGTCACTTCCAAGCAAAAGGAGTGATTAGCAGGACAGGTCAGTCCTCCATATGTGAATGAATTCATCTCACTGATGACGCACCAGTATGAGACACTTGAACAGCATTTGAATGGCCATGCAAAGATTCAACATTTATGAGTTTGCTATCATTGGAAGAGAAAGGCTGCAATGTGTTACATGTACAAACAACGTAATTGTGAGTTTCATGACAACAAGTGCGGCTGGTAAATAAGGTCTCAGTACCCTTCAAAGTCATATATCCAGTGAGGTGATCCCATTTAATTACCTGATCTTTAACTACCACGCCAATGGACCGAATAGTAGTGGAATTTGGATAAACTTGATCTGGGTGGATTAAAGGAAAAGTGGCAAAAAACCCAATTCAACCAATACATTCGTTTCCTGTATACATCATAACTGTGGATAACAGTTCTGAATACTTAATATTTTTCATTTTTTCTGAAGAGAACCATCTATGCAAGTCTAAAACCTCAATTAAATCATTCAAAACATGTCTAGGGGTCTTGTGAAGACGAAGGTCTAAAATTTCCTGTCTTGTTGCAGTGAACAAATCTTGTGCATATGATCTGCAGGCTAAGTCACGTTCGATGGTACGGGTCTGATTGACCAATGTGTGGCTGATCGTTAGAAGCGCCTGCGCCTCGGAACGAACTGCTTTGATAATGTTATCATTGCTATTGGTGATGTGTTGAAAACCAGTGGCCATCTGATCTGTCAACCATGTGGAGAATTGGGATTGTTTGCTTATTTTATAGGTGTTGGCTGCTGAATTAATTGATCCAAACAAGCCGGCTATACTGCTGAGTAGGTCTTGCTTTGAGCGAGTAGGTGGAATTTGGACAGCAAGTCTGTCTTTGTAATCAGAAATTAAATCATCGATTCGTGACTGTAGCCATTCATATGACTCATCATTAATATTAGAATGTTTTGTGTAGGCAGAGAGTATGTTGGAAATGTTGTATGTTACATGTGTCATTATCAAATTTACATCATGTAATAAAGTCTTGTTGATGTTTCCTCTAATCGGTCCACCAGGTGGAATTGAGTGCAATTCCGGACACTTTTTGGGTTTAGTGTATCCACAGGTGGTCAAATTAAAACAATAAGTAATAGTCCATGTACAGTTGTGGGGATTGGTGAAATTGTCTATGCTATGTGAACATTTTCCGACACAATATGTTCCTTCCTTCCGGTTGGTCCACACAAAAGTTTTTGGTTTTGGCTCGTTAGGTGTGTACGATGTGAGATTATACATTAATTCTGTGAATCTTATATGGGTGTCATTATGTGTTTCAGTATGTGTGCACCTATATGTTGCAGGTTCCAAATTTTTTACATAATAGCACAATTTTGGATCTATGCCATTGTTGTTGTTTTCGTGTAGAGTGTGCATGTTGCCTATTGTGTCGCCTGTATCTATCTTAAGTTGATACCAGGCAGTGAGATTGTGCATGAATTTTGGTGCTTGAGTGTATCCCGAAATGTTTTCTGAAGGTGGGTGGGTGCTACCTGAACTACAGCAAATTTGTGGTGTGCAATTTGGATCCGGTACTATACCGGCAGGCCATGTAGCTGTCTCTTTAGGTGCGACTGTGATTTTTGGTGTGGATGGCCCTTGGGAGAATTTCCACACCCACCTCCCACATTTCAGGTTGTGTGTGAGTGAAACCCTTTGGCCCAGTCTGATGCACGTGGGCCCGGACACTTTCCTTTCATCCGGCCTCCATGGGATCGCTGCAGTCGACCTGGAAAGCAGGAAGAGAAGACAGTGACAGTTAGTTATTTATTCTGTGAACTTTTAAATGATTTGCACTGAGACATGTGATACCATCGCAGTTTCCCTTTTACGGTTGTGGCCACACAGCTGTTGCATACAGCTTTTATTTCATATGGCCCATGCCATCGGGGTGTGAATGCACCTTGCTTCACAAAAACGCGTATCATTACCATGTCTCCTTCTTAGAATTTTACCTCAGAGTTTGGGTTGAATTGTGCATCATTTATTAAGTCTGATTGCTGTTGTTTCAGAGCAGCATGTGCATGTAGCACTTCCAGTCTGTCTCGTAATTGCTTTAACACAGACTGTTGAGTTGCAATCACGAGAGGCCCCAGGTCTGCTGGGGTAATTTCTGGGTCGACGGGCAGCTTCATGACTCTCCCAGTCATGAGTTCAAATGGACTGATACCTGTTGCTTTTGAAGGAGTTGCCCGCAATACTGTTAGGACCGTGGGTAGGGCATCAATCCATTGGTTTTTGTGTTGTGCAACCTGTTTCGAGATGCTTTCTTTTATGGTGCGATTAACGCGTTCCACCATCCCGGAGCTCTGCGGCCTGTATGAAACGTGAAATCTTTGTTTGATGTTTAGCATCTGGCATATGTGTTTCATTATCTGACCTGTGAAGTGTGTGCCCTGATCAGATTCAATTTGGATTGGTGCTCCCCAGAGTGGGAGGATTTGGTTCGCTATCACACGTGCCACTGTGTTTGCATTGTTATTGCGAGTAGGAATCACTTCGACCCATTTGGAGAATTTGTCAATTATCACAAGGCAATAACGATATCCCCCTTTGGCACTGGGTAGTGGACCTATAAAATCCAATTGGAGCGACTCCCAAGGTCCTTTGGGTGGCTCTGGTCTGCACAGTTTTGTACGGCCAGTCCTACCTTGATTAATTGTAGCACATACGATGCATGTGTCACACCATGTTTGAATGTCTGATGCCATCTGTGGCCACCAAAAGTTCTTTTGTATCAGCTGTTGTGTTTTGGGGGCTGATACATGTGCATAATCGTGGTACAACTTTATCACTGGTTTCTGCAGGGCTTCTGGAACGATGTATTTGTCGTCTCTTAAAATCATGCCTTCAGTGACCTTGACTAATTGGTCCTGTTGCAGGTGCGGTGTCAGCTCTCCTTCAGAACTCCACAGTTCTTGTTGGTACCGTTTCAAGTCAATAGGAACAGTCTGAATCGCACTCACAGCAGGAACAATCAGTCTGTCAGGCTTCCATTCATCTCCCTTTTGTGCTGCTAATTTAGCTAATTGATCTGCGATGTTGTTGTTTTGTTCGTTTTCATTTGGATTTTTGTTAATGTGCGCGCGCACTTTGACGACGGAGAGTGTGGAATCACGTTTTTTAATCTCCTGCCAAATCGAAGTTATGATGTTAAAATGTTTTATCGGCGTTCCGGCAGATGTGAGGAATTTTCTCAACTGCCACTGTGCCATAAAATCATGGACTGCACCAAAAGCGTATCGACTATCAGTGTATACACACAGCGGCTCATGATGTGATCTGATTGCTTCGAGTAATGCAATAAGTTCAGCTTCTTGCGCAGATGTGTTTGCGGATAGTTTGATTAGCAATTGGTTAGTGCCGGAATTGGGAGAGTATGGAGTCCACACCGCACATCCTGTGTGGAATTTGCCATCATGCCAATATCGGGAACAATCAATGTACACCAGTGTCTGATTTGGAAGTTCTTGATCATGAACTGGGCTCTGTGCTTCCGGTTTGGTTTGGCATGTGTGTGGGTGGCCCTCTACATCTCCCAATAAATGAGGTAATATTCGGTCGTTAACAGTTGTAATGTCACGTGCCTGTATGTCTGCTAGCCATCTTGCTAACCTTTGCGACGACACACCTTTTATTCGGCCTTGCAACAGCATTTGTACTGGCGTGTGCACTGTATGCACAAGGATAGGTTGAAAACCTACAACCGGTTCAGTTGTTGTCAACATCCAGTGAACCGCCAGCACGTGCTGAGTGCATGGGTCGAAACCCTGTTCGACCGTGGATTTCTTTCGGCTGTAATAGGCGATCGGACGCAATTTTCCCCCATGGTCTTGAGCTAAAACGCCACTTAGTGTGTTTTCATTCGCATCCACTTGTAAGTGAAAGGATTTTTTGGGGTTCGGCAGACCGAGCGCGGGAGCACAGCATAAGTTTTCTTTTAGACTCGTAAAGGCTTTTTCGTGTTCCTCTGACCATTCAAGGACGTCAGAGGGCTTTGATTTTCCTTTTAAGAGAGAATATAATGGCGTGACGACGTTTGCGAAGTCTGGAATGAAGTCTCTTAAGTAGTTTGCTGTTCCTAGCACTTTCTGGAACGCGTTCAGCGTGTGTGGTCGGGGAAGTTCAGCAATGCATTTTCGCCTATCATCTGTTAATGCTCGGTGGCTTTGCGTTATTGTGTAACCCAGGTACTGGACCTCGCTTTGTGCGATTTGAGCTTTTTCTTTGTTTAATTTGAAGCCAGCTTTGCCGAGTGTTAACAATACTTCATCAACGAGTAACAAATGATCATCAATTGATCCCTCGGTCGCGATAAGAATATATCGTCAACGTAATGAATCACGTTTCCGGTCCCTGTCAGTGGATTGAGCGCGTCTTCTAATGCCCTGTGAAAAATCGCAGGACTGTTATGGAGACCTTGTGGCATACGTTCCCACGTGTACTGTATTTGATTCACAGTGAAGGCCAATTTCCACTGATCAGCGCGTTTGATTGGGATGGACCAGAAACCGTTCTTTACGTCGAGCACTGTAAACCAAGGCGCTTGTGTTGAAATCTGTGATAATAATGTCGACGGATTTGCCACTATAGGTGTAGCCTTGGGCAAAACTTTGTTGAGACGCTGATAATCAATGCAAAGACGCCATTTACCGTTCGATTTTGGTATTGGTAAACACGGAGAGTTCGTGGTTGAACTACATCGACGGACTATTCCTCTGATTTCAAGTTGTTGTACTATTTCATGAACAGCCGACTCGGCCTCTGGTTTGATGCGGTATTGTTTTTGTGGGGGAGGGGGCTCCCCCTCAATGCACACAACAAAGTCAATGAGACCGCAGTCATGTTCATGTGTAGCCCAAATGCAATCATGTTTGTTTACCATCTGTTGAATGGGATCTGGGGTGGATATGGACATAATGTTCGTTCTGTTTTTTGGTGGGCACTGTTTCACTGCTTTGTCTGTTTTCAATTCAATTTGTTTTTCAAAGCAGTGAATTACAAAGCCATACTTTGGCATAATGTCCATTCCCAGCACAGTCCCTTCACTGTTATTAGGTAAATACCAGAGGGGTTCTTTCAATACGGTCACGCCTAAATCGAGTTCAATTGGCTGTGTTTTTGTCGCAATCATTGACGTGTCGCCGATGCCTGTGACCTGAATAGTTTCGTTGGTTAAAGGTAGGGGAATGTCTGTACAGGAGCAAGATGCGCCAGAATCAATAAGTACGTTAGCTAACCGGCCTCCTAAATTAGCCCTTATTTTTATCCGGTTTCCACTCTTAATTATGCTCCCTACGGCGATGGAGGCCACGTACCCCTATTGGTTATGATGTTTTTCAGTCGGTCCGCTCGCGCTGTGGGCGTCGCCATTTTGACTTTTTCGTTTTTTAAACTCCGTGATGAAATTTGCGAATTGTTTGTACAGGTCCGAGTCGTCGCTAGAGGGCGTTTTTTGGCAAAGTTTTGCTTGTTCTTTTAAATCTCTTTCTCTTTTTTGGTAATCTTTCATTAAATGGTTAAACTTTTGGCAATAGTGGCATTGCATTTTGCTTGGAGATCTTTGGTTGAATTTGCCTGGGCTGTTCCCTTCTGTTAACCATTGTGCGGACGCAACGCTACGGGGTTTTTATCTCCATCTGCTTTCTATCCTAGTACCCCAGTCTACTATTGCTCTGAACGTGTTTTCGGCCGGGTCGACGCCATTTGACAGAGCCTTTTGAACTGGAATGCCAGCATTGTTCTTAACAAGTTGTAGTAACACGTCATGGTTGCGCTCTACGTTCTCTATGCCTGAGTGTTCTCTGTATGTTACCCATAACTGTTCAGCGTATGTTTCAAACGACTCATTACTCGCTTGTTTGATTTCTAATATTTTGTTCCAGTCTGCATGCGTCGGTCCCCTCATGTCTAACAGTGCCTGTTTAAGACGCTCGTAGATTATTTCGTCGGTTTCATGAACGTTTCGGTTCATTATGTTGCCAGATTTCATATCTGCGGTGAGTTTCGGTCTAAGCTCCTCAGGGATAATGAGGAGAGCTATTTGCCATACATCTCGAATTTCTAATTTGTAAACAGTGGCCTGTAACATTAACGCTTCCCAGTAGGGTTGAAACGGCCCTTTTCTCGGCATAACTCCTACGACTTGTTTATGTCTAGAACATTCTTCGCATGTTAATGGGCGGCTGATTTTTGTGATTTCATCATCCGCATTCGTCATAGTTTTAATCACAGTCATTTTAACTGATTTCTTTGGCAAGTCATTCGATTTTGTTCGAGTCTTTACTGGGCTTCGCAGGTTTCGCTCTTCGGGCCACAAGCTCACGAGAGCTCGGTTACGAGGTTCTCTCCGTGGCCTGTATCCTAATGCGGCGTCATCATCATCGTCACTAACGTTATCATTTATAGTCTCTAGATCAGAGGTTTCATCCAGTGCTGCTTGTTTAACTGCGGATACTGGAAACCCTGATTTATCACAGCAATCTTCGAGAGCAGATATGTAATTACTGCCGGTTTGAAGTTTTCTTTGAATTTGATCAATTTTCGTGGCCATTTCTTCGCGCTGTCTAGCCCACCCTTGTTGCTCGTACGCGAACGCTTCGACTTGTTTTCTTAACTTTTGCAATTCGTCAGATCGCAATCTTTCTATTTCTTGGATATTTGCTATTGTTCGTTCCTTCTCGGTTATGGTCTCGAGGTCGTTACGACGAAGCAAATACACAATAGCAGCCGGAATTTTCTTGTATTTTGATTTGGATTTTAGTTTTGCACCCTCGGCAGAATACCAGGATATTATTTCGTTGTTGTTCCACTTTAAGTTTAATCCCTTGTCGCTTAATCGAACAAGGAGCTTTTGCAATTGCACGCCTAAAATCTCCATTATCTCCTCATCTACGCTGCTGCTGTTCTTTCCCTGAAAAGACATGTTTCCCGTCTAATTCTTCCCCACCGGATTTTTCGGTTCCGGTCTAAACAAAGGGTATTCCGACCCGTACTAAAAATGTGTCTATATGTGAAGTGCAAACAATCTCTCCCTCAACGCCTCTAAAAGGCAAACTAGATTGACTTACCACAGCAGCTGGAGATGGATGAGAAGGAGCTCAAACCTCATGTTCCGGGCAGAGTTCAAGTTGAATGTCGCGCCAGAAAGACGTTGCTCGTCTGGTTTCGAGATCACATCGAGGTCACCACTTTGTAAGCCTGTGTATTGGTCCAATGAGGGTTTCCAATAATACAGGTGAAGGTCTCTGCGTGTTACTGTCTTCCCTTTTAAGCAACACAACAAGATTAAATAGAACACACTTTTCTCATATGTATTGACTCGTTATTTCATCTGACTCCATAAATGAAAAAGGGTTTTAATGATATCTGGGTATCATTAAAAGTGAGCGAATGTCTGATTATTCTTTTGAAACTCTTTAATTATGTTTTACCCGTTCAGATTAGGAAACTATGCCGCTTAGAGGTCCTCACATCTACTGCGGGTCTCACGATCACAATCTCGTCAGTTTCGTCACTAAACAGAGGTTTTGACTAATATCTCAGACGGTCGGATTCATCCAAAACACAATCAGAGATACTTTGATTTTAGTCCCCTTGAATTGCATACACTTGAACTTAATTTAATAGTTATACTTTAGTAGAGGTTTTGGCCCTATTATAGGTATGAGTCGACCAACGATACTTTCCTCATAATAGTTTAGACTGGCCAAGCCTGTGATCTCTCACGTACACTTATCTAAAGTTACATTAAATTAAGACAGAGGTAAAATAGACGTACCCAAATTTAGGCTGGTCAGGCAGCGCATTAGCTACCCCTAAACGGAATGCCCCGTCTCTACAAAGCAAGTACACTTGAACTAGTGACAAAGTATTAGCCGTCGCCAATCTGACGCAGAATTGCGGGAGCATACGAATCCGATAATCTCCTTGGGAGAACAAACTCAAGAGTCAATCAGAGTAAAATCAAACGTTTACAATTTATTTACCAGGTAATGAAGCAATAATTCAAAATCCAATTCATGAGAATAAAATCATCAGTTGATCATATCATAACATAAATCAAGGAATTTGTAGAAGGTATTACCTGGCAATGAAAATTGCACACAGTGATTGTGTGGGCAGTCAACCTACAGACTCCCCGAACCTTTTGCCCATTTTCCTTATAAACCCAGATAATTCAATTTGCTTACCAAATGGTAGTGTCTGCCATTATAATTAGATTTGGTCCCCTAGTGAGGGGCTCACAACTGTGAGATCAGAATGGAGGATCTGGGGGAGGGAACACCTTAGAGGGATACACTACTTCTCATATTTTTTAACTTCTTTTAGCTTTCCATTATGGTTGGGAGAATGAGACCATTTTACCAGGCGCACTGAGATACTTTAAATGATACCAAACATGCATAGTTACTTATTTTGTACACATTTAACCTTTCATGGGTTTTCAGTGAGTTTCAGGTGAGCAGGAGAAGGGGGAGATTGTTCAAGTGAGGTGTGAGGTGTGAGTTGCACTGTGTGCTGCGTCTCGGATGCTGCTGTTATATCACTATGCAAGGGAGGGTTCAAATGTTAATTCTCAGGAGCCTTTTGTTTCCACCAGGGGTGGCCCAGACTTTTCGGCACCCGCCTTACACTGGCAAAAAAAAAGGAACTGGAGTAGGCAAAAAAAGAAAAGAAAATGAAGACTCAAAAATATTTATAGAAGATTTAAGCTACCCATTTAAACTTGTTTTTAATTATTCAGTTTGGGTGAAAGTAGCCTATGGTGTAGCCTATTATAAAAAAAAAACTAAAAAAAAAAACTACAGTAAACTAGCCAGAAAATATTATATATAAATTTCTTTTAGTTTATGAAATACACAGACAGCTACATAGCATAG
This sequence comes from Siphateles boraxobius, assembly GCF_051911475.1. Taxonomy (NCBI): domain Eukaryota; kingdom Metazoa; phylum Chordata; class Actinopteri; order Cypriniformes; family Leuciscidae; genus Siphateles; species Siphateles boraxobius. Next base: position 43,943,169 of record NW_027508734.1, on the reverse strand, counting down.
CCAGATCAAACTCGAGTGTGTGGTTTTTTGTATATGTATGTGTGTGTGTTTTATCCGCGGAGTTCGCAGTCTTGTAAACATATCGAAAGTAGGCTATGACTGAAACGACAAGATTCGAGCTGTTTTCTTGGTTGTTTTGTTGCTTACCTTTTATGGTTTACCAACTTCTAAAAACAAATTCATAGTTGTCTTTGTAAATAATTGTTCGCTTACCCCTAAAATCCACTGGATCCGTCTAAGGCGCGGAACGTCAGCGTAACGTTTTTGATGCGTCCCTAGCTCGGCGTCACAGTCCACTGGAACTGTCTCAGATGCGTTTCAGCAGCGGAGCATTGGTCTCCACAGGGTGTTTTATTTTGAAAATCGACCGGATCCTCTATGCCGTTCTATGTCAGACTTCCTGCCCGGTACGATGTACTCTGTGCTGCTTGACGCGGTAAGCGGCGAAAATAGACCTGCTACCTATTCTCTGCGGAGTGGAGCGGAGAGACGCTTCTGAGACGCGGTGCGTCCACAGCTGGTGGACTTAAGAGCATTGACTATAATGGCCGCTGTTAGCTCCAGCATCCGCGACGCTGACGTTCCGCGCCATAGACGGATCCAGTGGATTTTAGGGGTCATATGTAGCTTTGGAGCCGCTGCTGTGATGCTGTACAAACGCTTCCAGTAAATACTCTCGCGCGTCTGCAGCTGCAGTGACAATGTAGTTACGCTGATGCGCTGCTCAAGTGCCGCTCATGCTTGCGGTGTGAAACAGCCGTAATAGAGAGATACTACCACGATCGGATGATAAGATCAAATCATTTGTGACTCGGATTAGAGCTGTTTCAGTACTATGATCTAAATCCTGACTGAAAATCCTTGCAGAAACCATTTCTTTCTAAAAAGGAACATAGCTGTGAGGATATCGCCTTTTCTAGTATGAAAGAAAAGATGGATTCGAGATCGGCCTGTAATTGACTAATTCTGTGGGATCAAGTTGCGTTTTTTTAACAAGCGGTTTAATCATAGCCAGAGCTTAAAACTTTTTGATACGTATCCTAATGACAAGATGAATTAATGATATTAAGAAGAGGATCTATGACCTCTGCAAGAATCTATTTAAATAGCTTAGTCGGTATAGGGTCTAACATACATGTTGTCGATTTAGATGATTTAACGAGTTTAAACACAATTCTTCCTCTCCTATAGCAATGAATGAATCATATTTTTCCTCAGGGAGACTACAATGCACTGCCTGATGCGATACTGTAGTAGACGTTTGCATAGTTATAATTTTCTCCCTGATATTATCAATCTTGTAAGTAAAGAAGTTCATAAAGTCATTACTGCTGTGCTGTTCAGAAACGTCTCGGGTTGAAACTTTATTTTTCGTTAATTTAGCCACTGTTTCAAATAAATAAAATTTTTAATTTTCTTCAAATCGAAAAATAGGCAGATCTAGCAGCTTTTAAGGCTGCTCTGTACGCAATTCTGCTCGCTCTCTATGAAATGCGAAATCTTGTTTTCTTCCAGTTGCGCTTCAATTTTTCTTGCTGCCCTCTTAAGGGCCTGAGTGTGCTCGTTGTACCACGGTGTTGGACTATTTTCTTTAATCTTCTTGAAGCGCAAAGGAGCAACTGTGTCTACAGTGCTGGAAAAGAGAGAGTCAAAAGTTTCTGTCGCAATATCAAGTTCTTCTAAGCTATCTGGGATGCTGAGGAGATGAAACTGGTCAGGAATATTATTAATAAAGCGATCTTTAGTGGCAGAAGTGATAGGTCTAACATATTTGTAACACGGAATCGACTTTGCAGCCTTGGCTAAATTAAGTATACACGAGTCTAGATAATGATCTGAGATGTCATCGCACTGCTGTAGAATTTCAACAGCATCAACATTGATTCTGTCACGGGGTAACCTGAAACAAGCGGGACTAAAATTTTGCGGCAAATGGTTCCCCATCAGAACGGCCCGGTGTAACACCAGGCTGGTTCCGGCTGCTTGCGACTCATCGGGAGAGCGGCCATCGATGAGGAAATACACAACAGGTGTGCACGAGAGCCCCGCGATCAATGATTGGGACACGTATGAGGAATCAGGCTGATAAAAAGGGATCGCTGAGACTGAGGAGGGTGTTCAATTCAGCTGGAGAGACAGGACGATACGGTCAGAGTTGTTGTTCATGGGCTGGCTATTGGACTTTTTATTCATCGCCTCCAAGGAAGATAATTGAGGAGTGTTGTTCCAATTGGAGGGAGAGGAATTAGGTGAACTGGAAAACATCGTTGCACTTTAGAAAGATAAGTACTCATTGACTTTATCCAAGCCTTCAGTACTGCTGTTATATGGATATGGGGAATGGAAGATGTGTTAATGGAGAAAGAAATACTGCGTAAAATCCAGTCTTGAGGATAACTGGCTTATGATATTTTGCTCTCTTCTCCAAGTATTTATGTGTGTGCATCACCTCTATCCCAGACCGCTGTCCCAGTGTGCTTGGACAAAGTGCTGAAAATTAAACCGTGATTGTGTGTCTCCTGGGTCTCCAGTTCACCCCTCTGACACCCAGACCCCATTCCGGATTGTGGCAGAGGAGTCAGGTTAGAGTGTGAGCAATGGCCTTATTTCACCCAGTGTGCGGAATGCAGTGTTGAAGTTGATGTGTGGCATGGAAGTTTTGTTGAAGTGAAGAGTTATTGAGTGTGGAACATAACCTTGCTGTTGCTCCCAATTCTGACCCTCACGGTGCTGTCCAGTCAAAGGGGAATGGAGAAGACCAGCCCAGCTTGAGGGTGTGTCTGCTGAGGATCAATGTAAAACCCACTTTTCATTGACCGGAGCGGGTACATTCAATCGTAAGTCTTTGTCCCGTGTTATCTTGAAGTTTGTCTAAAGAGGAACCATACCGGCCTACTCACCTCGTCTGGCTTGAGTGTGTCCATCCAGCTGTACGCCCCGTTCTGTCGCTTGAAGTTCGTCTGAAGAGGAACCATACCGGCCTACTCACCTCGTCTGGCTTGAGTGTGTCCATCCAGCTGTACGCCCCTGTCCTGTCACTTGAAGTTTGTCTAAAGAGGAACCATACCGGCCTACTCACCTCGTCTGGCTTGAGTGTGTCCATCCAGCTTTACGCCCCTTTCCGGTCACTTGAAGTTCGTCTGAAGAGGAACCATATGGCGGAAGGGCGTCCATCCAGCCGTAAGCCCCAGCTCCCTATTACCTGGAATTATTCCAACGAGGGATCTCACCTGTCTCTGTCCCTTGCTACTCGAAGATGACCCGAGGAGTGACCGTACTGACCTACCTACCTCGTCTGGCCGAAGTAGGCCCATCCAGTCGTAAGCCCCGTCTACGATTATTTGGAATTACTCCAACGAGGGGCTGACCCTTCCCCCTATCTTGTTGGGCCAACAAGAGCCCTGGTGCGAGCTGATTAAAAGACCCGTAAATAGTATGTCACTTTGGAATTATAATTCTACTCTATCTGCATTCTGATCAGTTGAGAGATAGATCTTAGTATCCCATACTCCTTTGTGAATAGACCCTTTTTGTTTTCTAAAAAAAAAAGTCCCAAAATGTACATAACTTAAAAAAACATCACATAATAATATACCACATAATGTGAATAACTAAATTTTGATTTTGCCAAAATTGCCAGATAGAACCTTATAATTTCAAGGTGATGAGGCTACTTGCTACTTAATTTTATTCATAAAAAACAATTATTTAAAAGAATGTAATTAATTTGTTTGAAATGACAAACAAATTTAGTTTGAAATTGAAATGTTTTGTTTTCCTCAAATTCTGTGTTGTGTATTTTCTGGTAATCAAATGAAGTCTTTGTAATGATTTTTACTTAATTCACCTATGACGTAGTGATTTTGGATCACGTCACTTTAAGTGTTGTTATGAGTGTATCAGATGACCCCTCCCCCTTTGCGATATGGGGCACCAGTCAAGAACACTATACTACAATTTAAGAACACTCTGAAAAGAGCTGTTCAATAATTTTTAATTAATGTAAACTAGAGGGAGTTGGTCAGCTGATTTATCTGAATTTTTTGTGAGTCTGGACAACTAGTAGAGTCTTTTATCATCAACACAATGAAGACACAGTTGTGTAAATGAATGACATTTATTAACAATAGATATGTAATAGTAAAAAGGTATAAACCAATGCCAAGGTCTCTAATAATAGGTTTAAGTTTATATTTACGTTCCACACAGTCGTGTTATCAGACCGGCAGTAGAGACGTCTTCCACTGGTGATGTGGGCAGCGTGCAGTGGGAAGGGCGCAGAGTTGCAATCCAGTAGTCATTGACACGCTGGACTGGAGGATGCTAAACTTTGGTTGCACCAAGAAGGTCATTAAAGAGTGGACTGGGCAACTGGGTCAGATGAATCTTCACAGGGTCCTTTGCAGACTGGCTGTGTCACTGAGGAGCCATGTGGGACAGGCAGTGTCTGCCGAAGCAGAGGTCAATTGTGGACTGGGCTGCGCTGCAGGAGGAGCCGTAAGGATCAGTTGAGGTCCCTCAATGCTGGGGGCCCTTTGCAGCTATAGTGCAGCCAAAAGCAATAGGTTTTGCTCGCAAAAGCTTAACCTCAACTGTCTTGTAGTCTCCTTCCCCGTTGAGGTGGAAACACAGAACAAGGCAGGTTTATTTATATAGCTCATTTCTGTTAGATGGATGAACCCATTCGCAGACAGCAAATAATACACACAGGGTTTATTAACGACAAAAACAGAACACAAAACCCGCGAGGGGGCAAAACAAGACAGGATAGACTCAGACTCAGACTCAGACTCAGACTCAGACTCAGACTCAGACTCAGACTCAGACTCAGACAACAAACACTTCTCTTAGACAAGACTTCCAACAAGTTACTCACAGCTTGTTTCACACAACATATGTCAATGAACCACACAGGACAACAAACACAAGGGGATTATATAGGGAACATTAATGACAAGGACAGGTGAAACTGACTAGACAATAATGACAAGACGAGGATAACAAGGGGGCGGGGTAACGTAACGAGACAACACAAGCACATGTCAAGTCCAAACAAAAGGCCATGTGCTTGTACACAAAACACGGGTCTGTCATAATCCAGCCTCAAGAATAGGGGAAATCAAAGACAAGAAAGCTGGATCATGACAATTTCATAAACTATGGCAATTCAAAGTAATTTACATAGAAAGGAATAAAAATAATCACAACATAAAAGCAGGGAACATTAAAACAGTTATTCAAAGTGCTTTATAAAGAAAGGAATAAAAATAATCACAACATAAAAGCAAGGAAAATTAAAACAGTTATTCAAAATGCTTTACATAGAAAGGAATTAAAATAACCTCGGGTCCACTGCCCAATCAGTCCGCACCCCCCAAAAAAAACATTTGTTCGGAAGCTCTAGGAATGGAGGCGATCCAGTCGGCACCCCACAGAACCTCGAGTTTAATTGACACATCAAACTCACTACTCCACCACAGACCAATAGGTGATCAGCATGGTTTCGTCTCTCAATTTCTCCAATTAAGTAATTTATGTTTGTCTCTTATCCAAATTTCAGTGCCATTTGAGTTTAGAATCAAAAGGAGGATGCAGAAATAAAATAGTGTAATCAGTCGGACACACAGTGGCACAGTACTCATTCAGTAAATGCACAGCTAAACGGATGTGTTTTGAGTCTGGATTTGAATGTGACTACTGTAGGAGCACATCTGATCTCTTCTGGAAGGTGGGTCCAACTGCGGCTGGCATAATAGCTAAAAGTGGACTCGCCATGCTTAGAGTGAACCCTTGGTATTTCTAGTTGATGTGATTCTAGTGATCAGAGTGATCTGTTAGGTTCAGTGAGCATATCTGCAATGTATTGAGGACCTAGGCCGTTGAGTGATTTATATACCAGTAATAATACTTTAAAATTATTCCTAAATGTAACTGTGAGCCAATGTAAAGACCTGAGGACTGGTGTGATGTGTTCATATTTTCTGGTTCTGCTCTGAATCCTGGCAGCAGCGTTCTGTATGAGCTGCAACTGTCTTATGGTCTTTTTGGGAAGGCCAGTGAGGAGTCCATTACAATAATCCACCCTGCTGGTGATGAAAGCATTAACAAGTCTTGTCTGGAAACTAAGCATCTAATTCCTGCAATATTTTTGAGATGATAGTATGCTGATTTAGTTATTACTTTGACATGACTACGGAAACTAAGGTCTGACTCCACAATCACACTGAGATTCCTGACTTGATTTTTAGTTGTTTGACCCCTAGCGTCAAGGTATGCGTTCACCTTGAGAACTTCATCTTTGTTTCCAAACACAATGACTTCAGTTTTGTCTTTGTTTAAGTGAAGAAAGTTTTGGCACATCCAACTGTTCACTTCATCAATGCATTGGCACAGGGAGTCAATGGGGCTGCAATCGTTAGGTGATAGGGCTACTAGATCTGTGTGTCATATGCATAGCTGTGGGAAGCAATTTGGATATTTTTCATTAATTGGCTCAGTGGGAGCATGTACAGGTTGAACAGGAGTGGCGCAAGAATTGAGCCTTGAGGGACTCCGCATGACATGGATGTCCATTCAGACGTATGGTCTCCTATACTCACATAATAACCTCTCCCTTCTAAGTATGACCTGAACCATTTTAGGACTATCCCAGAAAGCCCGACCCAGTTTTCCAGCCTGTCAAGAAGTATGTTAGGATCGACAGTGTCAAATGCAGCACTGAGGTCGAATAGTACCAGAATTTATGTTTTGCCTGTATCAGTATTTCAACAAATATCATTTATTATCTTTATGAGCGTTGTCTCCGTGTGATGTGGTCGGAAACCAGATTGAACATTTTCAAAGTATCCATTTGAGATTAAGAATTTGTTCAGCTGATTGAAGACAACCTTTTCAATGATCTTGCCTATGACAGGAAGATTTGAGATTGGTCTGTAATTGCTCAATATGTTGCTATCCAGATTGCTCTTTTTTCATGAAGGGCTTGACAGCTTTAGTTTTAAGGGACTTGGAAAAGTCCCATAGAGAAGTGAGGAATTTACCACTTCTGGGAGATCTGCTTCTAAGCAGCTTAACGCACTTTTGAAAAAGGAAGTGAGGATTGTGTCAAGGGTGCAGGTTGATGTTTTAAGGTGGTGTACTGTTTAAGGTGTTTCTTCCGAAATTTTACCCCTAATTTCTTCAGAATCAGACATAGTAACATGTCTGGATGTGGTCTGATCTGTCTGACTTCAGTGCCACATGAGGATATGCTGATCGACTTTCTGATATTATTGATTTTTCTCAGAGAAGGAGGCAAACTCACTGCACTTGCTGTCTGAGAGGATTTCACTGGGAATCTGGCTTGGGGGGTTTGTTAGACTATCTACAGTAGCAAAAAGAGTGCATGTGTTGTTTGTTTCTGTTTATAATATTTGAGAAGAAAGTGTTTCTAGCTGTGCCTAGTTCCACATTGAAAGCATGGAGGCTGTCTTTATAGATTTTATAATGGACTACAAGTTTTGTCTTCCGCCACATGCCCTCAGCTTTTTTGCATTGTCTTTTCATATTTTGCACTGCTGTTGAGTTTCTCCAAGTTGCTTTTTGTCTGCCATTCTTCTTCCTGACTTTCACAGGAGCAATATCATCCATTGCACTCGGTACTTTTGAGTTAAATGACTCAAGGAGAGAATCAACAGATCCGCAGATATGCTTGGTGTTAAGGAAATGGCCTCAATAACTAGTACACTAGTGTTCTCATTTAAACATCTCTTCTTGACAGACACAGATCTAGCTTCAATAGTATGAGAGATCAATTGTCACGGTGGGTAGTGGGAATAAATCCGTGGACTCAGGTGCAGAGTGAATAAGTATTTTAATAAAGACTAAACATAAAATAAACAAATCAACAAAAGAAAACCATGATCATACTAACTAAATCCAGAAACAAACAAGGCAGGGCAAGACAGGCACGGAACTAAACGCAACAACATATGTAACAAATACAACGAACGAGCACAGGACAGCAAACACAGGAAGACTAAATAGGGAGGCAAACAAAGGAGGGTAACGAGACAGACAGGTGGAGCAATTAAACCAATAATTAGATAACAAGGGGGAGGGATTAAACAATGACAAGAGCACATGGCTCAAAATAACAAAACACCCATGTGCATAACAAGACAGGACAGACATGTGACATAACCCCCTCCCTACGGAGCGGCTACCAGACGCTCCATCCGACCCGGGTGGTACAGGAGGGACAGGCCAGGGGGGAAACAGGAGAGACAGACCAGGGCAAAACACACAACACAAGAGTTCAGGAGGGAGGTGGAATGGTGGAGGATCAGGGGGAGGGATGGGGGGCCAGGTCCATGAAAGGGAACAGAAACAGGGGGTGATGGTTTAGCCGGGGGCCAGGGCGAAGCAGACAGTCCATCGGGCGGCCAGGGCGAAGCAGACAGTCCATCGGGCGGCCAGGGCGAAGCAGACAGTCCATCGGGCGGCCAGGGCGAAGCAGACAGTCCATCGGGCGGCCAGGGCGAAGCAGACAGTCCATCGGGCGGCCAGGGCGGAGACGACCCCTCGGGCGGCCAGGGCGGAGACGACCCCTCGGGCGGCCAGGGCGGAGACGACCCCTCGGGCGGCCAGGGCGGAGACGACCCCTCGGGCGGCCAGGGCGGAGACGACCCCTCGGGCGGCCAGGGCGGAGACGACCCCTCGGGCGGCCAGGGCGGAGACGACCCCTCGGGCGGCCAGGGCGGAGACGACCCCTCGGGCGGCCAGGGCGGAGACGACCCCTCGGGCGGCCAGGGCGGAGACGACCCCTCGGGCGGCCAGGGCGGAGACGACCCCTCGGGCGGCCAGGGCGGAGACGACCCCTCGGGCGGCCAGGGCGGTGACGACCCCTCGGGCGGCCAGGGCGGTGACGACCCCTCGGGCGGCCAGGGCGGTGAAGACCCCTCGGGCGGCCAGGGCGGTGAAGACCCCTCGGGCGGCCAGGGCGGTGAAGACCCCTCGGGCGGCCAGGGCTCAGGAACAGACACCGGCTCAGGAACAGACACCGGCTCAGGAACAGACACCGGCTCAGGAACAGACACCGGCTCAGGAACAGACACCGGCTCCAGCTCTGGAACAGTAGACACCGGCTCTGGAACAGACGGCTCCGGCTCTGGAACAGCCACTGGCTCCGGCTCTGGAACAGCCACTGGCACTGGCACTGGCTCAGGAACAGACACCGGCACTGGCTCAGGAACAGACACCGGCACTGGCTCAGGAACAGACACCGGCACTGGCTCAGGAACAGACACCGGCTCAGGAACAGACACCAAAACTGAAACAGCCACAAGAACAGACATAAACACAGAAACAAACACTGGTTCAGGAACAGATGCTGACTCCGGCTCAGGTAAAGCAGACACCGGCTCCGGCTCTGGAACAGCAGACACTGGCTCCGGCTCTGGAACAGCAGACACTGGCTCCGGCTCTGGAACAGCAGACACTGGCTCCGGCTCTGGAACAGCAGACACGGGCTCCGGCTCTGGAACAGCAGACACGGGCTCCGGCTCTGGAACAGCAGACACGGGCTCCGGCTCTGGAACAGCAGACACGGGCTCCGGCTCTGGAACAGCAGACACGGGCTCCGGCTCTGGAACAGCAGACACGGGCTCCGGCTCTGGAACAGCAGACACGGGCTCCGGCTCTGGAACAGCAGACACGGGCTCCGGCTCTGGAACAGCAGACACGGGCTCCGGCTCTGGAACAGCAGACACGGGCTCCGGCTCTGGAACAGCAGACACGGGCTCCGGCTCTGGAACAGCAGACACGGGCTCCGGCTCTGGAACAGCAGACACGGGCTCCGGCTCTGGAACAGCAGACACGGGCTCCGGCTCTGGAACAGCAGACACGGGCTCTGGCTCTGGAACAGCAGACACGGGCTCTGGCTCTGGAACAGCAGACACGGGCATGTCCAGGATCCGAGCCAGACGCTCCAGATAGTCCAGATCCAAGAAGGCAGACGGCACTGGCTCTGCCTCCGGCTCTGGAACGGGTACTGGCTCTGCCTCCGGCTCTGGAACCTGCAAAGGCTCTGCCTCCGGCTCTGGAACAGGCACTGGCTCTGCCTCCGGCTCTGGAACAGGCACTGGCTCTGGCTCTGGAACAGCAGACACTGGCTCCGGCTCTGGAACAGCAGATACGGGCTCCGTCTCAGGAACAGCAGACACGGGCTCTGGCTCAGGAACAGCAGACACGGGCTCTGGCTCAGGAACAGCAGACACGGGCATTTCCAGGATCCGAGCCAGACGCTCCAGATAGTCCAGGTCCAGGAAGGCAGACGGAACGTGAACAGTCTCTGACTGGACAGACGGAACGTGAACAGTCTCAGACTGGGCAGACGTGACGTGAACACTCTCTGACTGGGCAGACGTGATGTGAACACTCTCTGACTGGGCAGACGTGACCTGAACAGTATCTGACTGGGCAGACGGGACGTGTCTCCTCCTTCTCCGGAACACCGGACTCGGGACCACCAGACTCGGGACCACCGGACTCGGGACCACCGGACTCGGGACCACCGGAACAGGGACCACCGGAACAGGGACCACTGATGAAGTTCGTCTATCACCTCCTCCCCTACGGCCCCCGCGGGTTCCCGAGAACCTGGCCAACCGAGTTCCCTCAAATCGCTGAGAGTCAGCAGGGGTCTTAACATGACTGCCAGTCACAGTCCTGGTCTCACCTCCTCCCAACTGATCACCGGCTGTCCTGATCTCCTCATTCCTCTGCGCGCACGTAGCAAAGTATTTGAAGAGGGAGATCCCATTCTCCCTCTCCGCAGGACAAAGTTCACTCCGCTGAATCCACATGTGGCTCGTTCGTTCTGTCACGGTGGGTAGTGGGAATAAATCCGTGGACTCAGGTGCAGAGTGAATAAGTATTTTAATAAAGACTAAACATAAAATAAACAAATCAACAAAAGAAAACCATGATCATACTAACTAAATCCAGAAACAAACAAGGCAGGGCAAGACAGGCACGGAACTAAACGCAACAACATATGTAACAAATACAACGAACGAGCACAGGACAGCAAACACAGGAAGACTAAATAGGGAGGCAAACAAAGGAGGGTAACGAGACAGACAGGTGGAGCAATTAAACCAATAATTAGATAACAAGGGGGAGGGATTAAACAATGACAAGAGCACATGGCTCAAAATAACAAAACACCCATGTGCATAACAAGACAGGACAGACATGTGACATCAATATGGTAAAGAAAATTCAGAAATAATCAGACAGTGCTACAATTGATGAAATGTCTAGACCCTTACAGATAAGTAAATCTAGAGTGTGCCCACGATTGAGTGTGGGTCTGTCACAGTGTCTTGTTTGTGTTCCCTGGGTTTCCACTAGAGGTCCTCTTCCACCACGGCGTCCTTCACTCAGACTACATTTCCCATCATCCTGTTTGTCACTCATTGATTATTGCACACAGCTGTTTCCCGTCACCTTGTTAGTATCTGTGTGTATATATACCCTGTTAGTTTCTGTGATTGATTTTGAGTCCTTGTTTGATGTCATTCGTACCTCAGAGTTCTTGTCATTTTGTTTCTTGTTTTTGGACTGCTTTATATGGATTTTGAGCCTTTGCCTGGCTGACTACGAATTGGATAGTCAATAGGATACTGCAATTGGATCCTAACCTTTTGTGTTTGTGCGTTGAGACAGGGTTGGTGTACATGTTGAGTCAGATCAAAAGTATTTTAAACCGTTATGATTTCTTTTGCCGTATTGCTTTCTGCATTATCTATGTGAATATTAAAATCCCCAGCAATAGCAGAACTGTCAAACTCTAAGGAAATTGTTGATAACAGCTCTGCAAAGTCCTGAGCAAAGGCTGGAGAGTTTTTTGGAGGCCTGCAAATAATAAGGAAAATGTGTGGAGCACCTTTTAACACAATACCCAGATATTCGAAAGACGGGTAATTCCCAAATGATACTTGCTTACATTGATAGACATCTTTAAAGGGATACTCCAGCTGTGGGAAGATGAATGTGTATTTAATAGTGATCATTTATATAGTAGAAATGTGAAAATATTTTTTAAATTGAAGCATTCTAGACTGAGAAAAGGCAGAAAATGTATTTTTTACTCATGTGGCTGAAAGACAACAACTCCCAGAATGCACTTGCTTTGCTGCCCTTACGAGGCCAGGCCACTCCCAAACCACGCCTACCGGTTACAGGCGGCAGTATCCGAAAAATTTCTCCACACATTCTCTAGGCTAATACATACTCTAGTAACAGTAAAGGTTTATAAAAAGAACCACAACCGATGGGAGTTATAACTTTTATATTAACGTATAATTAATATTAACACTTTTACACTCAAAGCTCTTCCAGAGCTTCGGCTGTTTCCTTATATTCATTCACAGTATTGTCAGTCAGGAGCTGGATATTTCCGTCTGATGTCCTGGACAACACAGGTGGGCAAAACGAGACGATAGTCTTTACCAAGTCGCTCGCCTTGCTGGAACCATTCCATAAAGTGACGATAGGCTGTTATTAGGCGATATTGTCTACAAAACAGTAATCACAACGTTAGCAATGCGAACTATTTGCACACAGTATACTATCATAGATGTAAATATAACAACAATAGCTCAGCTGACTAACGTTACGAGGGAAGAACATTGTGATAATGCCGGGTGTCCAAACTCTGTACATTACGTCTTGGTAAAAAAAAGAAAAACAAACCAAATAACGTTACTCACTTTACACTAAGCCGTCCGTTTGTCCCTGCGGGCTTTGGCTGGCGTTTCCAATTTATCTCGTCCAGAAGAAAATGGGATCGTTGAAATTCGCGACAGTAATAGGACTCTCTATCTGTTTCCATAGGCGCACAGCGAGAGCACTGACAGCTCCAGTCCGCCCCAGCTGGAGTCTGGCCGGGCTCGAGTCAGGTCTTGCTCCCCTGCTGCAGCAGCTGCTCCGGCCGCATCTTGTTCCTCCATCTCCCGCAACTGTTCATCGCTGTATTGCGGCTCGTACAGGTAGCCGCGAGCATCAGATTCGCGCAACTGATCTTCGAAATCCCCTTCTGTCATTTCAACTTCTAAACTAACGTTACCTTCCGCTATCGTGATTAGCCCACTATACAAACTTTATACACAGAGCAAGAGCCTGTTAGCTTAGCTTCTACAGAAAGATGGCTGACAATATCTTACTTTCTGTGAGTGAGATCCCGCCCCATATGGGCGTAGTGAAAACATGCGGAACTAGCTACTAGTACTGGCTGTAGTTTTAAGCCTCTGGCCCAAAAATCCTCCGATGACGCAAAATGACGATTTTTGCGTCATCGGAGGATTTTTTCTAGACTAAAAATACATAAATCTCTCATATCAGGGGGAAATGAGGGGGGGAAGCAAGGTAATTCGAAATTACTACTGGTTTTCTACTGATACAAATCTTAATGCTAAATCCTGGAGTATCCCTTTAAATAGCGCAGCTACACCACCTCTCCGACCCGCTCAACAGACACTCATAAAAGTTAAGTTAGGAGGGGCTGTTTCATTGAGGACTGTTGCACTGCAGCTGTCTTCTAGCCAAGTTTCATTTAGAAGCATAACATCCAGGTTGTTTGTGGTTAAGTCGTTGACTAGAAGTGATTTATTTTTAAGTGATCGGATGTTTAAAAATGCTAATTTGACTATTAATTTTTCCCCCACAGCAGTCTTAGTTTGGTGAGCTCTGTGGGCAGGGTTCAGCTGAGATTGTGTCCGTGAGCAGAGGTTGTTGTGGCTGCATGGTGTTATCATTGTCCTTGTGTCATATGTCAACCACATGTTCTTTCAGGTGCTGAAGTCAAGTCCTGTGTTCATTTATACTCTGTCCAGCTGTATGTGACATTCAGGTTGAGTGGATTGGCACACACTGCTGAAGGGTGATGGAAGGAGAAGTTAATCTTGTCCTTTAGCACTCTTGTACCAAGTTTGTTTGGGTGGAGGCTATCCTGTTTGAACAGTTGTCTCTGATTCCAGAAAATATTGAAGTTTTCAATGAGTTTACTTGTTTTATATTGCAGGTTTTTTTGCAGCCATGTATAAAGCCCAAGCAACCATAAAGAATGATTTTTTCCTCTTGCTGGAAGTGGTGCACTGATGAACGTCTGAACTTTCCATCTTCTAATTGTTTCAAACAGTTCAGTTAAATCCCTCTTGAGGAGTTCGGACTGCTCTTTCTGAGTATTATTCTTCCCCAAATGAATGATACGTCGATATGCAGTCTTATGTTTCATCAGAATGTTCAGAAGTTCCCTGTTTACATCAGACGTTGTTGCTTGTTGAAGGCAGCACATATTTGTATCCCTGCTGCTAATGTTTCTGATTATGGAGTCACCCACATTCGGAGTCCTGTGCTCGGAACAAGGGTGTGTCTATCAGGGGGACATATTTCTCCCTCTCTGATGAGGAGGAGATTGAAATCTGGGGCATTTCCCATCCTTGTTTGATTGGCCACTGGTGTCTGAAGTAGCCATGGTGCTGCCCACCCTAGTAGGGAACTCATTTCCATAGCATTAAATACAGTGTTAAAACAGTGTCTTTAACATTTTACCCATGCATTATTTCTTTACCAAACCTCTTTAAAAATGTATGTATTTTTATTTATTTATTTTTAAATTAAAGGCATCATATGGAACAGATAGAGAACAAACATGATAAGAATCGGTTAAGTCATCGTCCATGCATTCGCTTATCTGTTAATAGGTCGCTTAATAGGTCTGTCCCGTGAACTGTTGTTAACAGTCAATTACCATTAACATAAAATGAAGTTCCCAAACGTAAGTTAGGGAGGAGCGAGCCCATCTAATCTTTTATTCAACAAGAGTATATGCAGCCGCTTAACTCTCTCCAGGATCAGGTGGTACAACATTCCTCTACCTCCTCAAACTGCACCTTCATCTTAGGTACTATGACTTTTCGTAATCATATCCTACGTTTAGCCACTGTGTGGGGTATATCAGAGCTCGAGTTGAAGCTGCTTCTGTGGACAGCAAGCCAAATAAGTTTAACCTGATATATTAAGAAGATCTGCAGAAGAAACTCAACCATTCTAACTTTGGTACATTCTTTCTAATGCCTGATCTGTGACCAGTGATTTCTGATGTAAAGATTGATGTAGCTACAGTCAGATGTTCTTTGTCCTGTGAGTGAATCAAATCAGTGGCTAAATGGTCAACTTCACATTGTTTCTCTTAGTTGTGTGTGTGTGTGTGTGTGTGTGTGTGTGTGTACACTCAAGAAGAAGTGACAACATGTAGAAGCAACAGGACATTTATTAATGGTTGATGAATTTATGTTGCTGATCAGACAGTGCTACAATTGATGAAATGTCTAGACCCTTACAGATAAGTAAATCTAGAGTGTGCCCACGATTGAGTGTGGGTCTGTCACAGTGTCTTGTTTGTGTTCCCTGGGTTTCCACTAGAGGTCCTCTTCCACCACGGCGTCCTTCACTCAGACTACATTTCCCATCATGCTGATGCTGAGTTAACTAGCTTCAATTAGCATATTCATGATAGTCAATAAAATCACTTGTGTAGAGACTGTTGTAAGATGCGTACAGAGTGACATGCTATTGCATTTGTGTTTCATACTGTATTGCATGTGAATACACGGATGCGACAGCTTGAGCTTGAACTCACAAATGTGCTCGACTACAACAGCTCTTCCTATTCTCAACAATCACTGCATGTTCCCAGGGGTGGGGCTTATGTAAATTGTAGGGTTGGTGATGTCACTAACCCGTGAATAAGCTCATTGTAGTTCCTACCATCCATTTGTTGTAGTCCTTAATAAACGATTTCTTCAAAAGAAAATATCTTACTTTGCTTTGAAATTTAAGGGACAGTTCGGCATTTATGGAATACACCACCGGAGGAAAATAGTGGAGGGACATGTTTTTTTATTCTTTGTTGAGTGGAGGGTCATCCAACTTTTTTTAGTCTAAGGGAGGGTCACCCAACTTTTGTATTCATGAAAACAGCATCATTTTAAAGTGGCTTGTTTGGTGCATAATTGTCGATGTAGGTCCATGTTGCTCTCTCATTCTCGGCCCCCCATCGCTAGCAGATGGGTCTGACACAACAAAAATCAGACTCGAAAGATAAAGTCCAGTTTGGCGCAGTTTGACACTGAAAGATAAGACTCCAAAGATAAAGTCCAGTTTGGCGCAGTTTGACAGTTCTGACTCGCTCAGAAAAAGTGCATCATGTCGGAACAGAAGGCCAATGAAATGTTTAACAGGCAAAGCTTTAAATTACGAGCAAATAATGAACTTTTGTGATTGCGAATAAGTGCAGTGTCCTGTAAGTGTAACTCTACCGCTACATCAACATGTGATGTGAATGTACGTCGAGTTTTACAGTTTTGGGACTTAAGCCTTGTTTATACTTTCACCTGGCTCCGCAGCGCGAGCCTTCACTGCCTGCGCGCGCACCTCCCCAAACGAACAAGGCGTTTATACTTGACACGCTCGCCGTTGTAGCTACTATTCTTTGAATCGACAGGAGGCGACTCAGAGTCCCTCTAAACCACCATGAATCAGCGGTGAGAAGTAGTAAGGTACACAGGTGAATGTTTATTTTAGTACACTTCACCAAAACCACACTACAAAAGAATTGTGTAAAGCAGTAAACCATGTGATTATTAGGCTACTTGTTACATTAGAACAAAATAAATGAATCTGAGAACATAGCCTACACAACTAACTTAACCATAACTTAGTATTTTATAATTTCACTAAACATCTTCATTTAGTTACGAGAACATTTTTTATAAAACATGGACCATAATTAAAAGGGTTTATGTACTTTTGTAGGCTCATTTTGTAAATTTAAGCAACTACTAGATGCACAAACTGGGAGCCGGTGTGATGAGACGTATATGCTCAGCCAGATTCGGCTCGAAGTCGTGCATAAAAAAAAAAAAGTAAAAAAAAAAGTAGTGCACATCTTAGTGCAGACCCAGAGTAGTTGTTGTCGAACAGCAGGTTGAGTAGTAGTCGAAGACTACGGGCAGCTGGATGGGCAGCAGCAGAATATAAGTAGACGGGCAGCAGAACACAATATTAGTAGACGAGACAGACAAGACGAGGAAAACAATCCGATGAGGCAGGCAGAGTAGACTGAGGCTGCAAAACATACAGGAACGAGCCTTACGAAGTAACAATAATCTGGCAATGAAACACAGAGAATGGTGACACGAAGTAACAGACAAAATCAGGTTAAGAGAACACAGGTGTGGTGTGCTGTTTGCGATGAGGATCAGCTGAGAGTGAGTGAGTGTGTGCGAGTGTATTTTACACATTTTCCAAATCTGATTCAAACCACAATTTGAAGGTGGTTTTAAATGTGATTCCAATTAGATTTTTTACAGATGAGTCTCAATCTGGTTGCTCTAGCTGCTCAAATTATTTTTCAAATTGTCTTTTGTGTGACTCTTAACACGACACACAACGATAACGTCAAAAATGGTGACGGAAATGTTGTAAGTATTCAAACTGCATGTCCACAGATTTCGGCCGTGACTATAGCATGGAACATCACAATATATACCAGTTTCCTCCATCGAAATTCAGTGTTGAAGGGGGAGTTCTGCGACAGGGAGTTTATTTGGAGAGCGAGATGATGCACCTCCATTTTCCTGCATCCATTTTGAAAGTCTTGTCACATATGTGGGTACGCCTATGTCATTAACAAATCAACTCATGCAGATGGGTTGGTTATGTCTGGACTCACAAATCTTATTTGATCACTTGCAATTCATAATGTGGACAGTCTGCCTGAAAAGAAAAAAATCAGATTTGCCTGCAATCTAAACATTGTCTTAGTGCACCATTGTATGTGCTGTTTGTTGAAGGGGTGAGGAGCTGGGTAAGTACACCCCAGTATTTCTCATTTCCTAATTGAGCTGACGAGGAAATTCACTTTTGGGTCTTGCTTGGTAGGAGGATTAGCTTCCCTTTAAAATCAATGGTACTTAAAGTGCCTCATTTGCTTGTTCTCTGATGAGCATTTTTCCCATGAGAGTGAATCAGCATCTTCCACAGGTGAGATCTAAAGCCTTTGATTGTCTGCACACATGCGTGTTGACGTGCTATTGGAGATGAACCTATTCTCCCAGGGGCCTCACATCCATCTTCATGATTCACTGTTTTCACTGCTATTTAAAGACAGAACATCCCAGGTCTTGCTTTTAAACTCTCTGGTGTGATTCAGTAGAACCTGTATACAGTACAATATATTGTATAACCTACTGTTAATGTATCAGTTGTTTCTCAATCAAATAGGGACATTTTAAGTCTCCTGCCTTTCCGATTTTTCTCCTGGGAAACTAAAAACCCCGGTCATTTTTCGTGCATCAGTTATATATTATCTTTGCTTGTTACTGGACTTTTGTTCTATTTCCTGTTTCTGTCATGTCTGCCACATTTTGTAGTCCTTTGTAGTTTTATTCCTTGTGGATTAACTCAGTGTTGTTCCTCATGTTCAGCTGTTTGTATTTTTGTTATAGCATCATTAAACCTTAGCTAATTGGATTTGGATCCAAAGCATAGTTCACCCATCATAACATCGTCTCCCTCAAAGTTTCAGAAGAGATAACAGTCTCAAACTGTTCAGATTTGTCAAGATTACAAATTCTGCAATCAAAAACCTAACATTTCGATTTAAATTTGAACATTTTTCATACAATTTTCCTGTCTACATTAATTTTTTTAATGATCATATTGAATTTCAACCACTGTGTTATTTGTGTATACTTCAGTTTTTTTCTTAAGGAATCTTAGGAGAAACATCTAAAACAAAGTTAACATTTCAATAAAACCTGAGAACCTGAAATCTCAGTTAAAAACACACTTTTTCATAATAACATCTCTTCATTAACCTGAGCTAAAAAAAAAAATCTATTTTAATCAAACTATATACATTAAATAACATAACATTTATTTTGTACATAAAATAAGTATGATTTTTTTTCTTAATGGCCCTCAACATTTTACAAAGTAATGTAATGGTCAGTTTAACTAAGTGACATCTGTTGATCAGTCTGTTGAGTGACTTCCAATAAGCTCTTCCTCTCAAAATATGCCCTTCGTCTTATCACTGCAGACACTGTCCCATACATCCTGCCACTTTCCAAGGGCTGCTAACTCCTTAGAAAGTGTTTGAATGAAAGCAGCAAAATCCTCCATGGAGGAAACTGAGGGAAGTGGCTTTGGTGATCATTTAATAATGCTAAAGCTTATCAGTCAAGAACAAGCCTAAACTTAATGGTGTGGCCTGTAGCAGACAAGAGATCATTTCATACATGAGGGAATTAAATGAATGTGCCTACAAAGTGCAAAGCAGGAGGTAATTGGAATGGAGGAAAGCTGAAATTACTGTGTGTATTAATAGAAGATTGAAGGGCTAATGCATGTGTGACAGTGGCTTAGACAGAGAGGGGAACAGGGTGGACGGAAGGGGCGGTTGGGGTGGCAAGAGGTTGCAGCTATGAGATTTATATTATTTAACATGGAATTTAAAAAAGGCAAACAAAAGATTATTGGTGATTTGAGGAAATTGGTGAAATCTCACCATTGGTGAGGAAATTGGTGAAATCTCTCTCTCTCTCTCTCTCTCTCTCTCTCTCTCTCTCTCTCTCTCTCTCAAATGGTACTTGTGGGCTTGCAATGTTTTGAACCAAAAATATATGTGTGTCACGTGTATGTTCTGTTTTTGATTAAGTTTTCATTAGGCTTGTTCGACTTCAGCAGCCTTGCACAGACCGTTCGGTGGCTGACTTCAAGCAGTGTGTAACCTGGATGCTGATGGTCTTTCAATGCGTCCCCATGATGGCCTGACGAATGACTATGTATCTTTGAAGGAGCAGGAACGTATTCGCCAATTTTCTTTGCACCACCTGCCCGAAGTGGAGAACTCTGATTTTTTTTTTTCAAAGAAGTATTTCAAGCAATTTGTGACAAACATCTGGTACGTGAAACTTTGGGCGGTGACAGTGTTCCTCTGGTTAAGTCCCAGTACATGTTTCCAGAAGCTGTACCAGAGAGTTTTGAATATTTTGATGGGCTTCCTGTTGTTCCTAGTGTGTCGGAAGATGAGCTAAAGGAAAAACATAGAGCAGACCCTGCAATACGGGAAGGTATACATCAGTTAGAATCTGGAGACACTTCTCCACCAACAGTGAGTAAAAAGTTACTAGAGTTTCCATTTCTGTTGCTTGAGTGTAGTTGTAGAAGTTGGGATTCTTTATAGAAAGAGAACCATTGGTGAAGAATTTCAGTATCAGTTGGTCTTCCAGATGAGTTCAGAAATGTGGTTCTGAAAAGTCTACACGATAATATGGGACATCTAGGACTAAAACGAACCCTGGATCTTGCCAGAACTCGTTTCTATTGGCCCAGAATGGCAAACAATTTTGGACATAAGAAAAAAGACTTGCAGTCGATTTGTGTCAAAAAGCCTTATCAGAAAGAGCTGCCACATTGGTTAACATCGAAGTCTCCAAACCTCTCGAATTAGTCTGTATGGACTTCCAGTTTCCAGCAACACATAAGGACATCCTAGTGTTTACTGATTTCTTTACAAAATATATGGTAGCCATTCCTACTCAAAACCAGAAAGCCATGACTGTACCAAAGTGTCTCAGGGAAAATTTCATTGTTCACTTTGGCATTCCTGAAACACAAAGTGATCAAGGCCCGGATTTTGAATCCAAAACTATTAAAGAGTTGTGTGAAATTTCTGGGATTCATAAGGTTTGAACTACACCATATCAGCAAAGAGGAAACCCAGTTGAACGAATTTAACTGTATACTCTTAAGCATGCTTAGTCTTGCGTTTATTAAGTTGGCTTTGAAGTTTGGCAACCCAGCTTTTTCAAATCAGATACTTCATCTTCTGTGGTCAGGTCGGGATCATTGTCAGTAGGGCAGAGAGATACAACCTGAGAGGCAATTTTTTGCTTATGTGCTCCAAGACGTTTCCTCATTATACTCTCTTTCGCAGTATCCTTGCTTTCCTCACTGCTCATTACAATATGCTCCACCACCATACTTTGAACTTCTGGTGGGTTTATATCAGTTACCCTGATGGTAGGTTATTCCTTTTCTGTTATCATTGTTATGGCTGTAATTGGGCTCTGAAATGTTTGGGTCAGTGCTCCTAACAGGGTAGAGGGGGTAAGGTACATGTGGCTCACTAGTAAAAGTTTGTGTATTTATTTTTCTGTCAAAGTTGAAATTTTAACCTGGGTTACAAGTGCATGCCGGTTAGAAATTTTATCCTACTTGAGACAGAGCCAAAGCCAGGTTACTGTGAGGTATGCCATCAAAGTACCGCGAGAGCGATTCGAGAGCAGCCTGATGACTCAGCAAGGGCAGTTTCTCAAGAGCAGCTGCAAGAGCTCTGATGATGACACAGCTGTTTCACGATTGGCCAGATTCACTGCATGAGAACAATCACGTGTGTTATGTGTTTATTCTACTACCTTCAGTTCCACTAATGCTCACAAATTTGTTTTTATAACAGTAAAATCTCTTTTCATGTAGTCCAATATTATAGTGTGTCATGTTTATCAAAATAAAACTGATTTATAAAACGTAGACCCCACTACATTAGTATTTTAAATGGTATAGTATAGCAATAAAGTATTAAATGGAAATTTATCTAAAACGTCTGTGTATTTGACAAATATTACATTTATTTAACTTCAGCTGTGGTAAAGTATGCAAACACCACATGAGCGGTCACTATGGGAAGCAGAAATTGCCTGACTTCACGTCTCCGTTTTCAGCTCCTTCCCGCCAAATTTTTTATTTTATTTTGTGTTCTTTCACACAAAACTGCAAAAAGCATGTAAACTAAAACGTAATATTTTTATCGTTTTATGTTTTACATTAATTAGCCAACTCTCGCCGATCGGTTTCATCCAGCTGCAGCCGATGTCGAACACACCTAAAATGTTCTGTTTCAGTTTGCTAATTAGTTTTGTCATCCTAGTCCCCTGCCTGTTTGTTTCTATGGTTACATATTGATTTGAGTATTCTGTCCAGGTGTGTCTTGTTAATTATTTTGTTAGCTCCCTTGTTTGCTTGTGCACTTAAGCCCTCACTTTCAGGGGGCTTTTCCACTGGGCTCGTTTGCTGCGGTCCGAGCCCGAGCGCGTTTGTTCCCGGCGCCCCCCGCAGCGTTGGTCTGGTTTCACACTCAACTTGATTCTATCGAACTCTGGTGCGTTTGCGTGCATCTTACGTCATTCCAAACGTGCACGGCGCATGATAGAAAACACGACGCGGGTCAATAGCTATATTGTGTTTTTTATTAATTTGGTGCCATTATTCATAGCTGAGTAAACAACCCAGGTTAACTGTGTGTGTGTGTTTCGCATAAGCTGTTTTTCCGCTGCTTGACAATGGACTCTTTTGAGGAGACAGTGGATTTCCATTAATTTGTTGCCCTGATTGCACGCACTATGCGCGAATACACTGCAGACTCACTCTTGCTCGTATCCAGGGTAAATCTTCATCCCTTACGTGTGTTTTATTTAACTAAATACATCATAATCGACTAAAACGCATGCGCAGGATACTTTACTTCCTGAACAAGTGCGCACCCGAGTCCGTGTAGTTTTCACATACACGCGAATCGCAGCACGGTTCGGGAGCAACCGAACTCAGACCACCTCCTCCAGGTAGTCTCGGGTTCGGTACCCCAGTGCGCACCCGGGTCCCATGACAGGGTTCACATTAGAGATTTTTCATGCGAACCGTGCCCCGTTCCGAACTAAACTGCCAGTGTGAAAGCCCCCTCAGTCTCTTCCTTGCATTGATGTTGGTGTTGTTAATTTGTACATCAATTTGTATATGGTTGTTACTTTCTCCTGTATATCCCTGTGAGTTTCTAAATTAAATACTGTTCTAATCCATTGTCTTCATGAGCTATCTACCACAGCAACCCGTGACAGAATGCAAGACCTGAACAAGGACTCAAAGAGGGAAATGGCTGAAGAAAATCTCCGCTCGCTCTCCCGCTTCCACATTTGATTTCTCCATACCAATGGTTTTCCTCAGGCTCATTCTGCGTATGCACACAGTGTTTTTTCTTAAATGTAGGACTTGTTCAGCCAAATTGATTTTTCACTTCAACTTGATATATTCACTGAGCCCAATTAAATATGTTCAGTAAATATACATTTGTAATTGTAAGTGTGGACCTTAAGCTTTGGTTAGTAAAATGTATCGTTTTGCATGTGGAAGTCATTTATTGAGCCAATATGTAATTTTCAGTTTCCACAATTATTATTATAAATTTTTTTTTTACAGTGCTCCTTTCTCCTGAGATACCTTCATCTGATCGTTTTTTTTTAAGGCAGCATATGCCTTTGATATCACACAAACCTGTGCTTTCTAATCTATGACAGTTGAGGTGGTTGGTTGTGTGCAAGAAATTACTAGTAATTATATTTGTTTATTTATCACCAAAATCTCACTCTATTTTGCTGTAGATCATTAACCCTTTTGGTCGTAAGTTTAAAATATTCTATTGTTGTGGTTTTCAATCTTTCTGAAAAATAACTTCGCAGAGATCTTTGATGCCAGAAATAATTAGACTTTATTTTCGAACGCCGTCCCGTTCCATAGAACGGCGCTCTAACGCTCTCTGGCCCTCTGGCCTTCCAGTGCGCTCCCGAGTATCTTTTGGTTCAGAGTTATATACATACATCTTCTTCCAAAGAAGGTAACACACCCTATAGATAGTTTTGGGTAAAGGTCTTTTACCATGTGACTTCTCAGAATAGAATTTTCTGCAGCAAACAACATTCCATTCAAGGTCTTTCACATACACAGAGGAAATCCAAAGTCACAGACAGAAGAAATAACTGTGTCCAAATATATAGCAAAATTACTTGTTTTCTAAATAATAAAATCTTCAACATTCCCTCCTCTGAGGCTTATCTAAGCCTCACTTTCACTAGTTTTTTTCCAGCGTGTAGTTTCAAAATCCAGCTCCCTCAGTTATGCTACCTAGTGACTCAACTGAGTCACCCATTCTCCTTTTCAATTACTGGATTAAGCCACCACACTCCGGAGGAGCACTCGAGCCAAACATCTTCTTCCATACATTTTATTTCTTTTAGTTGTTCTTTCTTTTTTGTTTAATGGAAAAAGTAAAAGAATCGAGGTCTCCTAGTCAGACAAACTGAAACATTGTTATAAGTGTGTGTATACCTTTGTTCTTGCATTGCATGTTATTGTCACAGTTATGTAGAGTATATCAAACATAAAAGTCTCTTATACTATTGAAAGTTTTCTTGCGGTGTAGATATCCTCTAGGGTCTGGCTCATCAATCATCTTCTTCGTCCTCAATTCCTCATTTAATGGAATCAACATCCAGGGTTTGTAAATATCAATTTGGTTGCCCTCTCAAATTAGTTTTCATTATCTTTTTTCCCGCATTTTCATTCGTTTAACTGTGGTTTTCCAACTAATGATCTTAATATACAAAGTATACAACAGAATAATAACCCACTTTCAATATCCCTAATTGAGAAAACCTTAATTTTCAAAACTTTTCATTAAGTTTTCCTTAACTTTTGCTCTTAAGTTTTTCTTGACTCAATCGTAATCGCTAAATTTTCCTCCCTGCGCAATATTATTCAGTAAAAGTGCAACACTGATCACCAAACATAAGTCATTCTACTATTTTCATATAATTGTTTTTCTCCAAATGCAGACAAATCATTATAATAAATCACTGCTTATTATAGTAGTCTAATTGATTTATTATGCATTTTTTTTTCTACTTGTTCCATATGACTATTAATTCAAAATATGGCTGGGTAAACATAACTCTCATTTCTATCGCTTTTTATGAAAGAATATCAATTCTTAAATTCGAAGAATCCATCTTTTAGTCAGTCAATTTTAGTTAACAGAACACTTTACACCTATCTAATAAATTGCAATACATTTCACTAACTGTCTATTATATTACCAAATTTAAACAATAAATTCCATTTTGACCTTTTTAATCTCGCGTGTTGCTTCTCATTCTCAAGCTCCTCAGTAAGACTAAACTGAATACATTTTTTTTTCATTTCTACTAATTTCTAAATAAACTATCATGAATAAACTAATTATGTCTCATGTAATCACTCTAACTAAGAAAGCTTCAGAGCAATGTTACATTTATCTCATAAAAGTCATTCAATAAACTCATTAGACAATTAGAAAAATAACTCTAGAGAACAACTTTTTGCACTCTTACATATTCCTTATATGTACATTTCTTTTTCTTTATATCTAACAATCTAAAAGTTTTTCTATCAACCATTTAAACCATTAGCATTATAACTTAATTATTATTAAAACTTCCTTGTGTTCGTATGCAACTTATTTTTAATCTTTAATACTTCTGTTTAGTTGACATATAATCTGACTTTATTTCTGATAGTTTTTCAATCTAAGGATTACTTCTCTGTTAGAAATTTAATTTCTGTTCCTGTCCCTCCTCTGTTGATTTCATTGCTTTTACCCATCTATATCATGTCCACATAATCCATTACCAAGTGTTTTAATAGTTCTTCTGGTATACTGACATATGGCCTATTTTTGTCGCTGTTCTTTTCTTAACTTTGTTTTTGCACAAATTTCACAAAACTTTGCAAAAATGCCTTTTAATTTAAAATGCCTATATTTTTATATTCATTTTAATTTTTAATTTCCTTATCTTAATTTCCTTATCTTACTCCCCCCTTTGCGCACTGGTTTAAAACCATTGCGCATCTGGATTGAGAATATTCAAAATTATTCATTGGTTCGACAATCTGTCCTTCATGTGAATGGCAAATATCTATTTTTTGACCCCCCTCTGGTGCCATTTAGATTGTTCATAAGGGCTTGTTTGTTACTGAATTTCAATAACTTCTTGTAAGTCTATAAACTTTCTATAAGTACTACTTAATATTAGTCAATTGCATATTGAATCAAATCTTATAAATTCAATTTTGACATTGAATATTTGTTAATACCCAGTGTTAATACTTGCTTTAATTTCAACTGTAGCCTTAAATTAATTAAGTATACCCTTGTATTGACAAGTTACATCTGAGTACCCCTTAAAATTTATTTTAAAGTTATTTTTAGTTCTAATTTTTTCCTTCATGAATTGTCTTAATTCCCATTATGCTATATCAATTTCTTAAATTAATTGTTAACATTATTTTAGTTTCTTTTCTTAATTAGTCATTATCATTGTTTTCTATGTTGCGTAATATATTTTTCGCCGCAATAATTTTTGTTATGGTGGGGTTATTATTAAGTTGCTACTGAATCTATTCAAGGGCTGAACATCCAATCATAGGAAAGTTGGTTGATGTTGACTATTGTTTGAGCGTGTACTCATCTCTGTTGAGTCTCTTTTCTTTGCACAGTTCCTCTCATTACTGTGTTTCTGGTCAAGTTTGTCTTTTCTTCCATTCATGATTTGATCATTCTGTTAACCTTGTCATCAATCATTACATCTTTCACCAGGGTGTCTCCAGTGAGTCGTTCGTTGCAATGGACTCTTTCTCTCATTGTCAGCATGTCCTTGATCCCTCACTTCAGTTGTGGGGGGTTGCTGAAGTCAGTTGGTGTATTTTAAGTTGAGAGGCATGGACTCAAATGTCACACTGTTGATCACTTCTTCTGAAATTACAAAGCACAGTTACTGGTTCTTTTTGTTAGACTCGTCCCAGAATCCTTCCTGGAATCGAGCTGCTGCTATCTGTAAATTAAAGCTTAATTATTTTTGTTAGTGAAAACAACATGTGATTTCAATCATCTGCCCATCTGTCCCATTGTCCTTCATGATGTTACCTGTAGAAAGGTCATATGGGCTGAGTGGTGTCATTTCTGCTTTTATTAACAGCAGTGCTTTAATCCATATATTCCTATTTGTTTTTCATAAATTTGACTTTTCATCATTATTTGCAACTTTTTGCATTTTTCTCACAACAAATTTCAATTTACTCTTATAATTAGTCAATACAACTCAGTTATCTCTTTGTCTTGCGTTCCACTATTAGCCCACTATTTATTAGGCATCTTGGACAATACTCAACCCACTTTGACAAAAGTTACAAGACAATATTTCATACTTTTGACATAGATCAGCTCCATCACGATATGCTGAAAAGAAAGGCAGACGTGTTATGCTGCAAAGAAAGTCAGATATGTTATGCGCTGCGCAAATGTGGCACTGTTTTTTCTCTTTTTATTTTTCTCATTTCATTCTTTGTTTTTTTATATTGTTACTTCAGTTCCTGACCAGGAAATTTAACCAAATGCATCCATGGTCATTATTTTACTGGGCAGAATTTGCCCTGTGGGCCCACATGTTAAATTTTAAATACAGCTGTATTGGCAAAATAATTGATTTGCCTTAGTGTCTCTTCAGACACAATCTCTCACTCATTCACACTCAGTGTCTCTCACACACACACACTGGCCAGCATACATTCTTGCAGGTTGTGCTCTAAATGTGGCATCCTATAATTTTAGCCAAGGGTTGATCAGGTCAACACAGCTATGTGAAACACTACTGAGAAGTGTCAATGATCATAAGGTTTGGTTTAACACCATCCGTTATAATCCTTTTTTTCTTTTTACAAATTCTAATAGACTAAGTATTTTAGAATAATAAGCCTGCCAATTGTAATTTTTCAAATGCATTTTGTCATTTGTTTTTCTGATTTTTCCTATTCTTTTTTGTTTTTTGCTCATGAGCTGCTTTAAGAAATTGGAGATCTCTGCATAATCTTGGATCCATGGCCAACAACATTTCCATCTCATTATCCCAGTTTTGACAGCATTTGCGATTTCATAAGCTTGGACTTTTGGAGTATTTTTTTCTCCAATCTATATCTCTAAAAACTTAGCAAAACAAAATGGAGTGACCAGTATCATTGTTTTGCAAACAATAATAATAATTCTTTGACATTTTGCGTCTATCTTTTTCTTTGCTACAGAATAATTTTTCTCATGCTTTTAGCCCTATAGTTGTTTCATATAATAGCCCTCACTATAACAAATCCAGCCTCAGATTGAACTATTTGGTGAGTTGAGCACCCACTTGTCTCTTTCAGTGTATTTTCTTTCTTTTTTATATGGCTGGACTTGAACCTACTGGAAAAGCAGAGAGGGTTAGTTTAGCAGAGAATATAAAGAATTGCTTATGAGACCAGTGAATAATCAGAATGAATAAAGTTAATATAATAACTAAATTTGAAGCAGTCTCTAGAGTGATCATTGAAGTTGCCACACCGGTGTTGCCCGTAAGGGAAGGGTTTCGGTCAGTTCTTCTGTTTTTAGATTATCAGTCTGTTAAAGCTTCTTGGCTGTCGCTCTGCATGTGTCGTCAGCCTAGCTGTCACTCAAGGCTTGGTGTAAACAGGAATATAGGCTCTGTTGTTTCTCTGCCCCTTCTCAGTTTGGGCTTTTGATAGATTTTGACACAGCTTTGCATCTCAGGATTTTCCTCTTGTCCTCAGGAAAAAGTCTCCAGTGAAATAGTGAAAGTTTCACCTTTTCCAGCATTAAATCAGTCTTTCTCCATGCTGAGTTGACCAGAGAGTGGTCATCTTCAGAAGGGGAGCTGAACGCCCCTCACCCTCTCTTCTTCTCTCTGCAGTCGTCTTTGACCTTTCACCTCTTCCATTCGACACTGAAGCCATCTGAAACTTGAACACTCAGAGAGCTGCATAGATCAAATTAGTCTTCATAAATATTTGTTCCTGAGCTATTAGCTCTTTATCTAAATTCCACTTTTAACCATCTTTTTCCTAGTTCTTTTATACTATATAATAATCACTGGTTGACAACAGCAGTTCTCCCATTCTGTTTTTAGTAAAGCAGTTCTTCGTTGCAGGAAAAAGCAAGCTATTTCTTCATTGCAATATGAGCAATAATCTAACTTTGATTTTCTGAGTATAATACAATTAAATAATTTTCCCTATCATAAAATCAGCCTTCAATCTTTCTCCTATATTTGCATGCTGTGCTCAAAATAATCTAACATGGTGAATCAACTTTTCCTCACCCATTCCCAACAATTCCCATTTACTACAATTCTAAGATTGCTGTAAATTATTTATGACTGTTGAAACTTTGTCACTCAATCTTGTTCACTTTTAGCACACTGCACAAGTTATTTTTTCTTAGCACAACCTTAATTATCTACAATGGAATAATTTTTCTCACTTTGTCTTCAGGGATAATGAGATACAAATTTTAGACGTCTTCAGATATAAGATATAATATATTAAGCACGTGCATTTTTATTTATTTATCCATTAATATATATCAGTCCATTTATTAATATATATTTTATACTTTAACTTATTTATACTACAATAATCTGCAAGACTAATATCTTGAAACAATTGTTTTCTTTTACTATTTCCTTTACTTTTAATACTCATTTATACATTACTTGTCTCTCAAGCACATTCACACATTCCTTGTCCCCTATTTTTAACCACAGTCACAGTCAAGCAGACACACAGGACAGGATCCTACATTCACTCACAGAGCTAAATTCTACTCACAGTGTTTCTCACTGTTTTTACGAACAATACTTCACTGAATAACTTTGAACTATCACAGACCTCTGCGATTCACTTCCTCCGACACAACAAAGTCATATACTACATAGCTTTTCCGTACAGTCCCTTGTTAACCTATAACAAGGCGGTAACCAAAAGCTAAACTTGTCTGTGCAATATTCGCCATCCTTCCAGGCCCTCTTGGCGAAATCCACATAAATCTTACCCAGTCCCTTGTTAACCTATAACAAGGCGGTAACAATAAACCAAACTTAATCTGTGCACATGCAATTAACTTATTATCCTCAAGGCCCTCTTAATAAGTAACACAGAGTTCTGGTAACCTTTACCAGTATACTCATTATCCTTAATGAGCAGAAAATGATTAACCTTAATCATTAACATTTACCATTATCCTTAACAGTAAATATAAAAAAACAACTGATTAACCTTAACCAGTACACTTGTCATCCTCAAGGCCCTCTTGACAAGAAAAAACAATAACTGTTATCCTTTAACAGTAAACATAAAAAAACAACTGATTAACCTTAACCAGTACACTTGTCATCCTCAAGGCCCTCTTGACAAGAAAAAACAATAACTGTTATCCTTTAACAGTAAACATAAATTCTTACGTACATACGACAAAACCTTTAGCGGCACATCAGCATCCTACCAATATTCATACAATCTGCATCAGATTATATAAATACTGGCAAACACTAACGGGAGCTCCGCCGCGCTTTAACACATTACTTGATATCATCAACAACAATAGACAATTATTTCTAGAATCAAAGATCCTCTTTTCAATTTTTTAGTTCTTTAAACTTGGAGAAGCATTTTAAAGGGTCTTACCACTCTGGCTCACTGGTGACAACACATACTTTTTCAAAAGCAAAAATTTGCTCACCTCAAATTACTGGTGTAATCTGGTGTCGGTCACCAGAGTCGCCTTTCGTGGTTCCTTCTGCTTCAAAACCCAAGTCCCTGTTCGGGCGCCAAATGTTGTGGTTTTCAATCTTTCTGAAAAATAACTTCGCAGAGATCTTTGATGCCAGAAATAATTAGACTTTATTTTCGAACGCCGTCCCGTTCCATAGAACGGCGCTCTAACGCTCTCTGGCCCTCTGGCCTTCCAGTGCGCTCCCGAGTATCTTTTGGTTCAGAGTTATATACATACATCTTCTTCCAAAGAAGGTAACACACCCTATAGATAGTTTTGGGTAAAGGTCTTTTACCATGTGACTTCTCAGAATAGAATTTTCTGCAGCAAACAACATTCCATTCAAGGTCTTTCACATACACAGAGGAAATCCAAAGTCACAGACAGAAGAAATAACTGTGTCCAAATATATAGCAAAATTACTTGTTTTCTAAATAATAAAATCTTCAACACTATCTGACTCCCCTGCGTGAGTTTAAGGCGATACTTATTAGTACGTATCACATTATTTCCATGGCGGCATGTCATGCTTGTCACGTGAGACACTGCAGCCACAATAGCACTGTATCACAGCTGTATCGCTTTTTAGTTTTTCCTTTTTTTAATAAAAAATATTCACAAAACTTATTAGCTATGTCATCAGCTAACTGATATTGCGATTCTTAAATGCATGCGAGCGAATGTTTTGTTTAAAAAAAAAACTTCACGTTAGTTGATTTATAATGCTCTATTGGCGCCCCCATGTTAGTTTGCGCCGTGATTCAGATAATCTTATCCGTCAGATTTTTACCACACGTAAATTCATCCTCTTCTCCCGAAATCCATGTGGCAGATGAAGTGGGAGAAGAACAGAGTAAACTTTATAGTTACCTACACAATCTGTATCTGATATGAATAAAACTTGATGTCAATTTATAATTAAAATGAGTGTTATTTACAAAATATAAATTGTATTGTTTTACTAGTACTTCTGTGAATTTAAATGTATTAAACCTAATATAACATTATGTGGTTGAAAACAATAGTTGTGATATGACAAGCACTAAGCCAACCAAGCCAAGACTGATTACATCGGTGTGATCAAACGAGTCAAAGGGTTAAACCGTAACGCTGCCTCAGGAGTCTGTCCGAAATCAGTTTTGTGAGGTACCTTCATGCGCAAGCGCTGCATCCAAATATAAGGCAGCAAGGCAGCAAGGCAACAAGTCAGCTGCTTAAGTTTTCAGATGCAGCCCTTGTTTTGGGTTGGTGCATACATTGTCTCTTGTTCTTCTGCTCTTTTTCCTGTTGTGGAGGTTAGCAAACAGCATTGCATTACCGTGCGCGTCCCCTTCAGGATTGGAGTGTGGATCGCCTGTGACTGACTGTATTCATCGTCTGACTGTATGCACCAAACCGTGAAGTCTGTACCCTGACGTTTCGGGATGAGCACATGTACTGTTACACCCCTAGTGTATATATATATAAATATATAAAAACGTTAGCGTTTCCGTTTTTACTTGGATTCGAAAAGATGCTCCACAAAAACCGACATATCCATTTTTTTTAACCCCACACAGGCTTTTTGTCAAAATTTATAGTTAAATATTAAAGAAAAATATGTTAACATCTGAGAAATGGCAAGTTGAAATAATACATCTATACAAGAAAACGACTCGGTTACTAACGTAACCTCGGTTCCCTGAGAGGAGGGAACGAGTATTGCGTAAGTAGCTTACGCTATGGGAAAACTCCTTTTCTCGAGAATATTGAAGTCTTTATGTAAAACGCATTGCAGCTGCACAGCTGACAGCAATGAACGAAGGAAGCTCGGTCATTGGCTGTGCTGCGGCAACTTGCTCGAACCAATGACGGGGCGACTCTGAATGCGCGACCAATGAGCGCGCTTCGCGCCCGCGCGCGTCAGAGCCCGCCAAGATCGGCGTGGCCAAGAGCTATTTATTGGGCGCCCCGTCATGAGAGTTCTTTAGGTTAAAACGACTGAAGCGAACTAACCTAGCACAAGCACGGCAGCTTACGCAATACTCGTTCCCTCATCTCAGGGAACCGAGGTTACGCTAGTAACCGAGTCGTTCCCTTTCGAGAGGTCTCTCCTATTGCGTAAGTAGCTTACGCTATGGGAACACCATGCAAAACGCCGTGCATGCTGAACTTCGCCTTATGATAGCCAGAGGCAGGTGCCTGAGCTGAAAAGCAAAGTTATCATCCAACTAGCCGGCAGAGGTGAGCTTTATATGTGGGAAAAATACAGAGCGGCTAGAAGGCGCTCAGTGTGACACAAGCACATACATAATCTAGATACGAACTCGTAGTTCAACTAGCATCATGCGAGGGGCCTGCTGGCGCCCCTGCAGAAACCACTCATCCAGTCGGCTTCGGGTTGGTTCTTCGGGAGAAGACCAATCGAGCCCGAGGTCCTCTACGGCCTTCGAGAGGACGCGGATAATCTCCGTATCCATGGTGGAGCCCCCGCTCGTGCTAGCTAGCGTCGACGGGGCGGGGTCGAGAGTGGAGCCCGGCCAGTCGTCCGATGCAGCGTCGATGGACAAGCTGTCATCCATTCCCCCATCGTCCTCGGACGCGCCGAAAGTCACAAGGCCCACCGCTCTGCTAGAGGGGTGTGGGTCCGGCTGTGTGAACTGAACCGGCGGTGGGGAAGGCAAGAGCGCCGGTGAAGCACGCGGAGACTGGCTCGGAGTGACGTCACCGAGCTCCGGTTCAGGAAGCCTCTGTGAGCGGCGCTTTTTCTTAGTGCGCGGCTCAAACAGAGGGGTGGCGGCGATGGGCTCGCTCACGGCGAAAGCGGCGAGGCGAGCCCGCAGTGCGGAGAGACCCAGGTCATCACATTCCGGGCATCCACCCTTGGTCAAAGCAGCTTCTGCGTGGTCCCGGCCCAGGCAGCGAGCGCAGATGATGTGACGATCCCCGTCCGGGAGAAGGTCTCTGCACGACGCGCAGGAAGGCATTTGAAACAACGCCTCCGAAAATTGCTCTTTTACAAGTGTCGCGGGGCGAACAGATGTAAAGATACTTGCGTGTGTGGCACGCCGGATGGCTCAGTAGGATGGCGTTCGAAGGCGGCTGAAGGTGCCGACGTCCTCGTAGCAATCCCGCTGGTATGCTTTTCGACGGCGGCGAAGGCTTCAATAATCCGGAGGATCCAGCGAAGAAGGTGTTCGCTGAAGGAGATTAAATCTAAAGAACTCTCATGACGGGGGGCCCAATAAATAGCTCTTGGCCACGCCCATCTTGGCGGGCGCGAAGCGCGCTCATTGGTCGCGCATTCAGAGTCGCCCCGTCATTGGTTCGAGCAAGTTGCCACAGCACAGCCAATGACCGAGCTTCCTTCCTTCATTGCTGTCAGCTGTGCAGCTGCAATGCGTTTTACATAAAGACTTCAATATTCTCGAGAAAAGGAGTTTTCCCATAGCGTAAGCTACTTACGCAATAGGAGAGACCCCTCGAAAGGGAACTAAAGATTTGGATAAAAGCATCTGCTAACTGATTAAATGCATGCATGACATTCATTTACACATTAATTTGTGACAACCATGCTTCCGTGACAAAGGTAACCTTCACTATTCGCTTTAAATGACCTGCCATTTGTCCCCTTCAGAATAAGCTAACAAAAGCATTGTGAGTCACCAGCACATTTTTTTCTTTTGGGTTTTTCTGAAGGTCACATTCTTTTCCCCCCTCTCTAACACCATTTAGAGAGGGGTTAGTCATTTTGATAATCAGTCATTTTGATAATCAGATCCACAGTGCTCCATCAGGACAGCACAAATAATCAGCAGTATGTATGAGTGAAAATCCACCTGACAAGCAGCACTTATGTGTGGGGGGGGGGTAAACAGTCTGTGACGTACGTGTGTGTGTGTGTGTGTGTGTGTGTGTGTGTGTGTGTGTGTGTGTGTGTGTGTGTGTGTGTGTGTGTGTGTGTGTGTGTGTGTGTGTGTGTATGTGTGCACGTGCGCGTGTGCGTGTGTGTGTTTATGTAAAGCTTCCAGTACACAGAGACAACAATAGTACACAGATAGTAAAATAGAAAATAAATGTACATGGGCTTAAACAGTTTGGGTTGATCAGTGAGCATGAATTTGCATGATTGGGACAGTGTTTAAAGTTTAGCTAATTAAGAAAATGATTACCCTTAAAATAGAGAACCAATGCATATGCTCTGTATGCTCTAAATTAGTGTTTCCCAACCTTTTCATTTGGGCAACCCCCAATCAACCACAAAAATGTTTATGAACATTTAAAATAAAACAACCTAATTCTAAAAAATAGAAACATCATAGTTAGATTTTTTTTTTACTGATTTTGTTGCATTAATAATATTCTAAAAATAAACTCGTAGATACCAAACAACAATTATGAGCTGTCTCAGTCGCTACAATGATGACCAAGAGTAATGATTTATGAAAACAATAAAAAATTACGAAATGGTTTCTGCCCAATAACGACAATTTGTACAAACAAGTAAAAGCCCATAATAAAGAATATGAGAAGAGAAGAGTCAATACATGCAGGTATTTTTTAACCAATATTTCTTCTCTTTTAAAATCCATTTTAGTGCAACACATTTACATTTATGCATTTGGCTGACGTTTTTATCCATAGCAACTTACATTGCATTTCAAGATACACATATACATTCTTATCAGTTCTTGCTTTCCCTGGGAATCAAACCCATGACCTTGACGTTGCAAGCGCATACACTCTACTGTTTGAGCTACAGGAAAGCAATAACTCAGTTCCACTATGTTTTCAACTTTTGTTACCTGTGTTATTTTGTTGTGTTGTGCAAACCTGGGACACTGTAGTAAGACAATTATTTAATCACTTAATAATAATTGCTTAATAATAATAAGCCATAGATTATTTTTCCCATGGGTAACTTTAACTTTAGTTACTTTCCATAAAGGTATCTTTACTTTTACTCAACTATGACTATTAGATACAACATGGACTACTTTTATGGTACTTTTTTGGAGCTTGATAACATCATAGTTTTCATCATAGCTCCCCATGGTTTTCACACTGCACTTAACGTCTCTGGTTACTATTGTAACCTTGGTTCTCTGAGAGGCGGGAACAAGACATTGCGTAGCTACGCTGTGGGAACTCCTCCCTTCTCCACTTTTGTTGAAATCTTATGGGATAACGCCAGCTTGGAACAGCTGGTCAATTGTCGCAAAGTATGCAAATACTGACAGACTCGCGGGCAGTATAAAATGCATGGGCATGACAATTGCCTCAGAATCACGACTGAACGCTGCACAGCTGATCAAACAGCGAACACGCCGGCTAACGCAATGTTTCTTTCTCAGGGAACCGAGGTTATGATAGTAACCCTTTCAGAGCGGTAACACTACATTGCGTTGCTACGCTGCAGGAATTGTATTAAATCCCACAGTGAGAGTAGTGAAGATAAGCTCGGGCCAAGCTACACAAGCCACAGAAGAGACAGACGGCCAGCCAATAGCTGCACCGCTAGGAGTGCTCGCATCCAGCACTTAAGCATGAAAGTAAACACAGTGTCAACAGCGTCAGCGATAACAGCTGTATTAAAAACACTAGTAACCATATACACAGAGTCAACAGCATAGCGGAAACCACTGCGTACCACTAGAACAGTTCACAATACATAAGTAAGGAACTTAACTCACCTAAAGCACTTGAGACACCACAGACGGTACATCCAGCTTGTATAATCTGGCGAAGGTGTTCTGAGAAGACCAGCCAGCAGCAAAACATAAATACTGGAAGACATCCCTCTAGACCAGGCCCACAAAGAGCCAACAGCCCTCATCGAATGAGCTCATATGTTAGGGGGACAATCTTCCCCTGGCACACGTAAGCCAGCGTGATAGCGTCCACAATCCAGTGAGAAAGTCTCTGTTTTGAGACTGTTGACATCTTTCCCTTATTACAGCAACCAAAGCACACGAAAAGCTGGCCCGACTAAAGGAAGGCGGCTATTAAAGGAAGGCAATTCTGTTACAGGGCAAACAGTGCTCTGAGCATCAGCATCAGGCGAGGATGACAGCTCAGCAGATAAGCAGGCAGAGAAACATCCCGTGCTTTAAGCGTGTAACTTTAGAGAGATACTTAGGCACATAGCCCCGTCTCGGCTGGAGAGTAACACTGCAGTCGCCGGGTCCGAAACAGATAATATCACCGTCCATGAGAACACGTGTAAGTCTCCAATGAAGCAAGGGCATGGAGCAGAGAGGGTTTTTTTTTCAGAGAGCTCTATAATAGCAATCAAAATCAAGAGCTCAAAAGGCGCTAGAATGAGCCCTCAAAACTAGAGCTAGATCCTACGGCGGCATTGGAGTCGGCCGTGAAGGACAGGATCTCCTCGCTCCCCTGAGAATCTGACCACCAGAGCATGCCTTCCAATTGATTGCCCGTAACCGGGGAATGAAACGAAGCAGTAGCGGCCACGAATTCCTTCAGCGTGGGTGCATGCACATTATTTTCCAGTCTGTGCTTCAGGAAGAGCCAAACATCCTACACGGGGGGAACCATCGGGTTAACGTTAGTATCCTGGCACTATTTACACCAATCACAGAGTAGAACAACAGCCAATAGCGTTGCTCCTCTGGGAGTGATCGTACTGTACTGAATAATACAGAGCAGCATAACAGCACAACAGCATAATCACATATCAGTATGTACAGAAGCACAGCTTCAGCAGCCGTAGCAGCGACAACTGTGAAAATACGCAGTTAGATCAGAATAGCCAGTTGCACTGAAGGATAACGGTCAAAATAACAGCATAAACACATATCAGTAAGCACAGCGTCAGCGGCCGTAGTGACGACAATAAGAATATACGCAGTTAGATCAGAATAGCCAGTTGCACTGAAGGATACAGGGCAACATAACAGCATAAACACCTATCAGTATGTACATAAACACAGCGTCAGCGGCCGTAGCAACGACAACTGTGAATATACACAGTTAGATCAGAATAGCCAGTTGCACTGAATGATACAGGGCAACATAACAGCATAAACACATATCAGTAAGCACAGTGTCAGGAGTGGTAGCGACGACAACTGTGAATATATGCAGTTAGATCAGAATAGTCATTTGCATTGAAGGATACAGGGCAACATAACGGCATAATCACATATCAGTATGTACATAAGCACAGCGTCAGCGGCCGTAGCAACGACAACTGTGAATATACACAGTTAGATCAGAATAGCCAGTTGCACTGAAGGATACATTGCAACATAACGGCATAAACGCATATCAGTAAGCACAGTGTCAGCGGTGGGTAGTGACGACAACTGTGAATATACGCAGTTAGATCAGAATAGCCAGTTGCATTGAAGGATACAGGGCAACATAACGGCATAATCACATATCAGTATGTACATAAGCACAGCGTCAGCAGCCAAAGCGGCAACGAATGTGCAAATCCGTAGTCACGACTCAAGACTAGCAGATAATTGAGGATAATCACTCACCGAAAGCACTGTTCTGTGAAGATCATCCGGTTGCAAAACATACAACTCTAAAGACGCGCCTACATGGCCCATGAAGAGGCGATAGACCTCGACGAGTGAGCTCACATGTTAAGGGGGGTCTTTCCTCCTGAACGTGCGCTAGTGAAGTGCTCGGTTGATGGGTCTCGGGTCCAGAATCAGACGGAGTCCCTCCATCCCCCCTACAACCGTTGTTTCTAGGTGGGGTAGGGTCCACCATCGCCTTGCTGGCGGCAGTGGGCCTCGACCCTGTAATAGCAAAAACCCTCTCCAGTGCGCACCGGCAGGTCAGCTCAGTGCACCCACGTGGAGTCTAAGAAGGCCGTCTCGGCGCGGGCCAGGCCCAAGCTGGCGGCACAGTACTCGTAGGTGTGGGGTGGGTCGATGGGGCCCGCACAAATGCTGCGAAGGTTAGCCATCGGATGCAAGGAAGAAAAGGTAACTAGTCCTCAGGTGGAACTTCAACGATGACAGCATGAAGAAAGAGATTCTGACGTAATTGTTGCACCCATGCATTTTATACTGCCCGCATTTTAGAGCTTGTCAGTATTTGCATACTTCGTGACAATTGGCCAGCTGTTCTAAGCTGGTGTTAGCCCATAAGATTTCAACTTGTGGAGTAAGGAGGAGTTCCCACAGCATAGCTAAGCAATGTAGAGTTACCGCTCTTGAAAAAGAACCCCGGGTTATCGTAGTTATAAACATCGCTTTTAACCCCGGGTAAAGGAACATTTTACACATGTAATTTAGAAGGGGAGTTAGCACCGCTTTTTACCCGGGTTATGAAACCCTGCTCCGGAGCAGTGTAAAAAAGTATGTGGTGTTAGAATGTTAAAGCTAGATGCTTAGCAACAGACAATCAATTGCGTTCATATTTGCATGCTTTGTACAGTCAAGGAAACACTGCACATTGTATATAAACGTTATCTATTAGCATTTGACATTTTTCCTCTCAAACGCTGAATTTACTGTGACAATTTGAGTGAAGAGATTCTTGCCTTTATAGTACGAACTATCCATATTCAGTTTAAACGCCATGGTACATTCAGCGATACAAGGATCCACAATAGAGCTTTTATGTAAACAGGTCACCTGCTGCGGACATCCAATCAAATCCAATCAAATTTTATTTATAAAGCACATTTAAAATCAACTTTGGTTGGCCAAAGTGCTGTACATGAAAGAAAAAAAAAGATTGATAGAAAAATTGAAATTAAGACTAAGACAATAAGCACAATAGAGCTACAAAGAATTGAAAGCACAAGAAAAAATATGAGTTTTAAGCATGGATTTGAATTCAGTTAATGTGGAAGCAGTTCTAACATGTAGTGGCAGGTTGTCCACAACTTCGGGCCAGGCACTGCAAAAGTTCGATCACTTCTGCATCGTAAGCGAGATCGAGGGACGGACAGAAGATGTTGATCTCTAGACCGAAGCGATCTGGGTGGATTGTGAGGTACGACCAAGTCAGAAAGATATTCGGGGGCTTGATTACAACAGACTTTGTAGG
This sequence comes from Siphateles boraxobius, assembly GCF_051911475.1. Classification (NCBI taxonomy): domain Eukaryota; kingdom Metazoa; phylum Chordata; class Actinopteri; order Cypriniformes; family Leuciscidae; genus Siphateles; species Siphateles boraxobius. The sequence continues at coordinate 43,903,580 of NW_027508734.1, read as the reverse complement.
TGAAAGTTAAGATTTTAAAATCAATTCGATATCGAATTGTTACTTCTTCAAATTGTATTATTCCAATCAATTCGAGTGCAGAATTGGGGTAATATGATCACGTTTACGGCTGCGGGTGAGCAAACGGGCAGCCGAGTTTTGGACCATTTGAATCCGAGAAATTGCAGACTGAGGGAGCCCGACATATAGTGAGTTGGAGTCGTCCAATCTTGTGGAAATGGAAGCATGAATGACTGTCTCAAAGCTGTCTCTACTTAAAAATGTTCTAACTTTGGCTAGCCGGCGAATATGATTTAAAAAAAAACTAGTGCTGACTGTGCTATTAATTTGTTTATTTAATTTAAGACTGCTGTCAAGTTAAAAAAACTTCAATTTTTAACGTTGGTTGTAAGGTGTGGTGGCAGGATTCCTAGGTCGATACAATTACCATTAGAGAGCTAATTTGGACCAAATAGAATGATTTGGGTTTTATCATCATGAAATTATTTGTAAGCCACAGTTTAAGTTCATGAAGACATACATCTAATCTCTCAAGTGCTTGGCTGTCTTTGTGCTTTATTGGTATGTAGATTTAGGTGTCATCCGCGTAACAGTGGTAAGACACCCCAAATCTACTCATGATAGTTCCCAGGGGTAACATGTACAGAGAGAATAATAGAGGTGCCAGGACTGATCCCTGGGGCATACCACAGGTAAGGTGGGTCGCTGAGGATATTTGTGCACCTATATTAGCTGAAAAACTTCTGTTAGATAAAAAGGACTGGAACCATTTAAGTACCGTGCCAGTGATACCGAATGACCGCTCCAGTCGAGATAAAAGGATCTTATGGTCGACAAAATCAAATACTGAGCTACAGTGTCCACAGCGTCAGTAGTCATGAGAATATCATTGAGGACTTTTAGAAGAGTAGACTCTGTGCTGTGAAGGGGTTTGTAGCCTGACTGAAAGATGTCAGAGTGAGTGAGTAGATAATTCTGCAGCTGTATAAAAATAGATTTTTTGAGAATTTTAGATATGAAAGGCAGGTTGGATATGGGTCTTTAATTCTCGTATCAGCAGGATCAAGTGAAGGCTCCCTGAGAATGGGAGTCACAGTGGCGGCTTTAAAACAGTCTGGTACAGTTCCAATCGCAAGAGAATTGTTGATAATGTTCAGAATGTCAGATCCAACAGTATCTATAACCAGTTTTAAAAAGCAAGAGGGAAGAATATCTTGGGGAGAGAAGGTAGACTTTAATTTCAATGTTATTTCCCTGCATGTCTGGAGGGAGACCGGCTCGAAATCGCTCCACTGTACCCAAGTAAAAATAGGATCAGGTGCCAGCTGTCTCGAGGTGAAGGCATGATCTCGAGTGGTGTTGATTTTATCAACAAAGAAATACGGAGATTTTCACATTCAGAGTGGGAAATCATTAACTGTGATTTAACAGAGGGGTTAAGAACATAGTCAATGGTAGAAAATAGGGTTCTGGAGCAATGTGAATTCCTCTTAATGATGTCAGACAGGAATTTCTTCTCTGCTGCCCTTACTGCCTTTTGAAAATTACTTAATGAGGCAGTCAGCACCTCAAATGATATTTGGAGCATATCTTTCTTCCATTTTCGTTCGAGTTGTGTACACTGTTAACATAGTAGTCGAATGTCGCTGTTTATCCAAGGCTGAGACTTGTGTTTAGAATGGATGAGCTTGCAAGATGCAATGGAATCAAGAATGTTGGAATATTTATCATTAAAGTCTTGCATCAGTTTGTTAACGTCTAAGTCTAAAGTAAGGGAGCCAGACATTGGAGAATTATCAGCCTTCTCCAAAAGAAGTTAAAGAAGTCATACTCCGGGGGAACTAGTTGAGAAAAAGGACTGATCTCACCTGCTTTTATCCACGATTCCGTCGCAAAGAAACAATCCAGATTCTTGGAGGAGATGATATCGCTGCAGATGAAAGTTGTTTACTACTGATCGAACGTTGGCAAGGGCAATCCTAAGTTGCGGCGGTGAATTATGTGAGGAGTCGGCAGCTCTGCGAAGTGAACGCAGGTTGTGATGATTCACATTCCTGCGTCGGAGCCATGGAGAGATCCGTCGAGTCAGGTGGTGAAGAAGAGCCAAGGGTGAAGGGTTGCAAAAGGGTGAAGAAGGGATAATCTGCCAAATCCACCGATGATTTTGATCCGCGGCCTTACGAAAAAGCTGGATTGAATCCGACAAGGTGGAGATCGACACCGAGGTGAAGCCCAGTGCCCAGGCTGTCTTCAACCGCAACGCCGTTTTCCACGTCTCTGCCAGCGTCTCCTGCATTGAAGTTCAAATACATGCCAGCATGGGTGGCCGGATGAGTCCGACTGCAGGGGTGGTGAGTAAAACTCATAATTGTTTTGATCGGGATAAGATCCGAGAAGCTTTGGCATGGCATGATAAATATCTAAAAGTTGTTGCCGATCATAAGCGATCAACGAATGACAACATAAAAGCAGCAAAGTCAATAAAAACCTAACAAGTAACATGGGTTGACGGCAAGCCGCACACACCAGCAACATCCAATCAATGACACTGACCCTGCAAAAATGCATGTAAGAACGTTAACCCAGGGTTAGGAATGTACAATCTGAAACGTCAGTTTATCAGTACCCAGGATTAATTGTTAACCCCAAATCAATTATGAGAGAGAGAGAGAGAGAGAGAGAGAGAGAGAGAGAGAGAGAGAGAGAGAGAGAGAGAGAGAGAGAGAGAGAAATAATTTAATTATTTACATTGAAATTTCAACTTAATTAATTTGAATAAGTTGAAATTGAATAAATTAAACCGCATTAAATTAATTAAAATATGGAATGGGAAAGAAGGAAATGAGCTATTCCTTATTTAACAGGGCATCCAACTGTCATAACAGTGTATGTGTGATCTGTTGTGCAGTCTTAAAATAACCAGACCAGATAACCCTGACAGGCATCAGAGGGAGTGAAATAAAGAAAGAGAGGGAGGGAGCTGTAAAGACACTACCTGTGGCCATACACATCCAACCGCACCACTCATTATCTCTGTGTGTGCTCTCTTTCCCATTCTTACCCATTCATTTTTCTCCAGCCATTTGTTTTTACCATGATGTTGGATGGTTACCATAACCATGCTCTTTCTCTCTCTCGCTAGCTCCCCTTGCTATCTATTCACATCGAGTTAAACCATTGTGACGGCCTGGGTTTTGGCAATGGTGAGTCTGATGCCTTAGGTCTGAGCTAACACACTCACAAATATGCACACAAACATACATCAGCAGGCCATTTATTGATGTAAACTGATGGAAAAGTGCTCTTATTTGGCTTTATGCAGTCTCTTTTATATTTTAATCATATTGCAACATGGTATTTCTGTTTTCACGATTGATGTATAGTTATTATATTGACAGGCCTACTGCTGGCAATCATCCCTTACCCTCTCTGTGATAATAGAGAACGCATGTTATGTCAAGACACCATTCCAAAATAGCAATATTTCTCAAACTGTCAGCTATTTAAAATATTAAAAAACATCACAATTCCCATTTATGCTTTTACATTTACTATATAGGTGTCTGTGTAAAAAGAGAGTGTGATGAAGCTGGAAGTATTTAGGCAAGCACATTGTCACTGTCAGTTGTCACATGCAAATCCAGCTCAAAAAAACATCACTATCAAAGTTATGCCAAGAATGCAAACGGAGCTGTTTTTACTTAGGCTATTGAGTGAACTGAATGATCAGCATTTTGTTAGCGTAGCATTTTAGCCTTTTTTCTTATGTCTGATTCACAAAGTTTATCATTATCCTCAAAAGATGGAAGCTGATAAAATGAGTTTGACTGCAGAGGGAAAAATTATCTTCAAATGAACACCTTGCATTTACCTTAGTGTGCACGGTTCAGTGCTTTTTAAAATGCTAATGTTGGGCTGTCAGCTAATCAGGCTAATTGAGGTATTTCCTCAATGTTCGGTTATCTGTGTTTGGCCATGCTGGTAGAGAGTTATTCACTTTGATTTTCATTGAGGAAACCAAAGAATATTTCATTAAGATAAAATGGCTGAAGACACAATGAGTGACTGAAATGCTAGTAATTAAAAAAAGTCCCCAAATTACCTCATTATCATTTAAATTAATCTCAATAGACACATAAGATGGCAATAGACACAAATTATAATTAACAATAATGTCTAACTGAAACGATCCATTTTGTACCTTTGTATAAGCATGCCTTTGGCAAAGCCTGAGGTGAAGCTATCAGGCAGTAATTATCAGTGAGGATGGCTTTTGGTACATGTGTCAGATGAATACAAAACACTACTCGACTTTAAACGTCAGCAGCTCGCTGTGCTGTTAAGACTACATGACTTGCTGTCTGTAATCTGGAGTCTTAAAGTCGCTGTGGTGTTCACACTACGTGACACTACATAAATGATCCGCAACAGGGGGTCACACACCACAAACTGACAACAACTCTGTCACCCAACGACTCTATCCGGTCCCCAGACCACATTTTGTCACGAAAATACGTGCGAGAATTGGAACGGGAAAGGACTACGAAACAGTTGTTAATGTTTATTTGAAAATGTAAGTTGGCGTCAACAAGCCTCTTTGATGTGTCGTTGAGAACTTCCCACATAAAGATTGGCGAGTGCTGATCGCCTGCTATTTGCCCACCAATCACAGCCCGACCTTTTGGCGAGTTCGTTGACTTACAAATCGAGCTTAAATCGGGCTTAAAAATCCTGTAATGTGAACTTGCAGACACTCAGGAAACACAACAGACCAAGTAAGAGGAAAGAGAAAGTGTGTGTCCATTTGATATAGGTACCTATAGTCTTAGTCACTTTCAGTGACTTAAACTTGTTTGGTTCTCAGAGAATATGTGTGTGTGTTTGTGCGTGCATGAATGGACTCATGAGACCTTATTTACGTATTGAACCATGACTACATTGACTCCCAGACTACACTGTGCAGCCACAGCCCCATTAATATAATTAGTGCTGACCACTGTCTAGTCTGGGATATTTAAAATGTAATGAAAATTCAACTCCTTTGAGACCCTACAGGAAGGAAAATACCCAAATAAATTGCAAATAATGTTAATAAAGGCAATCAAATGATATCTTCCATGTATTTACCATGGGAAAAACCAGAGCAACAGTGTGCTGTGTTTGAAAACAACTATCGAATTAAACTCCTCTGCTGCTCAATGTTTGTCTTCAAGTTGACCACAATAGAGTACAAGGCAAAGAATGGCAGGAACATTTTATCCATGATTTGCGGTACGCTTGTTACAACCTAAGGTTACAGGTCTTTCTCAAAAATGGTCAAACTTTATGGATTATTTTTTTTGCTAGGCAAAACCACTAGGGTACATTGTGCAAATTGATGAATATTGTCATCTCTCGTAAGCTCATGGATGCAAAGTACACTAATGGACGTTTTTTTTTTCTGAAATAAAATATTTTGCGGGTCGGCAGCTGAACCAGAAAAGTCAGAAATGAACCATGGCTCAAGGCACTAAATGAGACAAAAATATTTTTTAGATATGTCCAATATGCAGGCAAAAATGCCCCTGTAGTTTTTATCTGTCATCTAACATTTGATAGATTTCAGTTTATTTTTGGCCTGTCTAGAATTTTCAGACACCTCTGCAGACACCCCATAGCCCTGTAACTGTCAACTATCAGTCTCTGAGGAGAAGGTTGTATCGCTAATGTGTTTTTCCATCAATAAACTACCACTCCTGAGAACACTAAACAAATAGAAAACACTTCCAACAACTCTAAAACCTCAAGCAACATTACATAAAAATTTACCTAATCAAACATAATGTACCAATTATGTTCTGTTTTATTACCATGGTGTTTTGGTTCTCCTTTTTGTCTGTCTGCCTGCCTGTGTTCAGAGTTAGTTTATTCTTGCCTATTAATTGGGAAAATCTTATTAAAGCAAAAATGATATTTAGTGTCCCATACATGTCCAATTTTTAACTAGAAATCTCATATTTCATGAAACTCGTTAAGGCAGCATAAGCCATGAGTTTCCTAAGTTAATTTGTCTGGTAACGTCAATGTTGATGTGGTTATGTTAACCACACTGCGATTTTCTGAGTGTTCGGTTTTTGTATTTATTAAGGATTGTTTTCATTTGATTCCTTGTCTTGGTGTGCTTTACTTTAGCAATAAGTTACACATAAGAGATGGACAGTTATTTCAAAAATATCCTAGAAGGTTGTTTATTATCTTAGTGCCTTATTTACAGATACTTTTGTATTTGATGATGGCAACAACCTAGTTACATTGGTAAGACTGAGTATATATTTCGATGAAATGATTCAACTAAAGTATTCAACATACTGTAAAAGGACTGGTTAGAAAGCAGCAAACAAATAAAACAAACAAATTACTGTCCCTTAATATAACGTTTAATTTCTGACACTGGATATAAATTTAACATTTAATTCATCGATTCAGATTTGGTGAGCACATTGATCAAGTGCCTCAATTACTGCTTCTAAACAAACATCCATAGAGTCCCAGAACATATCCACACACCCCTGAACTACACCTGCCACTGTCACTTTAACTACACAATAATCATACAGCATTTACTGACAAGGAAAGACAAATATAATAAAACTTATTTGTTACGCAACTGCTCTGAAACACACATGTTGAGGATCCAAACACAGCTTTTATTGGGGCAATCCAGAATCATAATCCATAAAACAGGCAATAAATCAAAACCACAGAGCAAACCCTCCAGATAATAGTAAAAGTCCAAGCCACATGCAAATCTAGGGAGACAGGACTATGTATGACATATTCAAGACCATGAAAACAAAACCAGAAGTCGCGTCCTGAAAGTCTTTGCAAAGAGTAAATAAACACACTGGGTTACAATAGGCAAACAAACAAGATAATGATAAACAGGTGGTAGTAATCAGAATATGATGAGTCCAGGCAATGGATTATGGGAAATGTAGTTCATGAAGTGGTTGCAATGGACCAAGGAGGATCAAGGGCACTGCAGCTGGGAGACATTTTATGAAAGCATTTATTAGAGAAAAGAAAAACAGAAATGGATGAATATTAAAATAAAAATGTGAATAAGATAAAAGTTTAGGAAGACAATCTCTCCATTTCCCAAGTTTCCTCAATTATCAAGTGGCGTGCGTAGTGGCGTGAAATGCAGGCCATGCCTTTGATTAAAAAGTTTTTAATTGTAATATTTTTCATGCTTTGTAACTAAGTCCTCATTATGAGCTTTGCATTAACATTCCCTCTTCATGATTATAGCATTTCCTACTTTAAGAAAAAGAAAGTAAAAAATATATGTGCATGTAAAGAATTAAACAAATACTAACAGTATACGCCCCCCACAAAATAAGAAATGTTTTGTATGATTTCCTCTTTGAATTCCTTTGATTACATACTGCTACACCTTGAAGTGGCTGAAACATAAACACACACAGAGTTACTTTTCAAAGGCATCAGTGTTAATATTAAGAATAAGCTATTCCATGAACTCCTTAGCTCTTCTTCTGTCTCCATAGCAACGTGTCTACAGTGGATATACTTGTTTTTTCATAGGAAAATTTAGGATATGCAATAAATATCACACACATGTGTGTCCGTATAACACTAATCCTCTGCATATTTACTGCTTTTCTCAAAGTTTCTCAAATAGATTGAATAAATTCACCACATGAAATACCCCCATATGTGAATTCTTAAATTTGTGCTCGTTTTTGTGTAAATTATTTGTGTATATTGTAAATATTTTGTGAAGGGAAGGAGTCGATCATTCAAGACGTTTCTTCTTATATAGAACCCAATTGAAATGATATCTATCAGTAAACTAGCTACACAATCTTGAATGGGAAAAAAATCTGCCATTCAATAATGCTGTTTATTCTAACAAAAAAAAAGAAAAAAAAGAAACAGACTTTACATAATCTCTAATTACATAACAGTAATAAGATGTTTCTTCACTGTCCACCTTTCTTTTTGGAAGGTTCTTAAAAGCGTACATTTAACGTCTCTGGTTACGTATGTAACCCTAGTTCCCTGAAGGGAACGAGACGCTGCGTGACAATGCTTTGGGAACGCCCCCGTGAGTGCGTCATGAAGCACGTATGAAATCAGTCCAATGGCGAGACGGAACGTCATAGGCGGGTGACGTCATCGACCAGGAAACTATATAAGCACCCCAAAACACAAGCGCGTCAGCTTCTGATAAGACTGAAGCAAGTGCTCACGGGCATGCTGGGAGTATGGCATAGACACGCAGCGTCTCGTTCCCTTCAGGGAACTAGGGTTACATACGTAACCAGAGACGTTCCCTATCAGGGAACTCGAGCTGCGTGACAACGCTTTGGGAACGCTAATACCAACGTCGCCATACGAGCAAGTGTCCGTCGTGTGAAGTCAGAGCGCACATTCGGACCTGGGCCCCTGGAGTGGAGCTGAAGTCGAGATGATAAAACTTCACAAATGTGTGCGGTGAGGACCAGCCTGTCGCATCACAAACATCCTGGATTGATACTCCTGACAGGATAGCCTTAGAGGCAGCCATACTCCTGGTTGAATGAGCCCGGACAGCCAAAGGAGAAGGCTGACCGGCAGACTCATAGGCAAGTGAGATGGCCTCGACCACCCACTTGCTCAACCTCTGCTTAGATACTGGACAGCCCTTCTTAGGGGTCCAAAGCAAACTAATAGCTGTTCACTCTTTCTCCACAGGGCAGCTCTGTGGACGTACGCATCTAGGGCCCTAACAGGGCAAAGCAGATTTAGTTCTCTTACGAGAGGTTCTCTCGTATTGCGCAAGTTTAGCTTACACTACGGGAAAGATTCATCTTCTCGAGATACTGAAGCCAAAAAATTATCCTTAATTTTGTATTCCTTGTCAACGCAGTGCAGCAGCTAGCAGACCTAGAGCAGGCCATCTCGCGTGCTCAATGGCTGCCCTGCGGGCAACTGCTGCAGCCTACCAGTGAGCCCGGCGTGACGGTCACAGCCCGCCAGAATGGGCGTGGCTTAGCGTATAACACTAGGGGCTGTAGGCTGACTTCCCTGATTTTCGTCTCTTCAGCGAGCTCTTCGCATCGCTGGATCTGAGAGAAGCCACCGCCGCCGTCGAACAGCGGACAGCCAGCTTAGGAGAGCGCTGAGGAAGCCGGCCGTCTTCGCCACCTTCAGCCATCCGTGCGAGCTACGCTATCCGGCGACGTATCCTTTACCTTGCTAAAACCTATTCTAAAAGAGCAGCGAGTGTCTTTTTTAAGACGCCTCGCACTTCCGGCTGTGAAGCGCTTCCGCTGTCGACCCTGCGGGCTCGACTCGAACCCTTCAACACCCTCCGCCTCTCCTCACCGACGCACAGCTGCCGCTCACGAGCCTCACTGCCGTCGCATCTGAGAATGAGGCCAAGGGACACGTATGAGCACGCGGCTAGCTCTCTTTACGTTACAAGAGAGCTACCCCGCCCTCGTGTCCCCGTTCGCGCGTCATGCAGAGCCCTCTCGAGCTCTCTGCATGACCCGGACGGGCATCATCTGTGTTACTTGTAGGTCCCGTGCCCACTACTCGTGCGCGCGCCCTCGTACAAACACTGTTCCAGTTCTGCTCGACCACCGAGCACGCGGCTAGCTCTCTTTACGTTACAAGAGAGCTACCCCGCCCTCGCGTCCCCGTTCGCGCGTCATGCAGAGCCCCCTTAGATAAGGCTACTGCAGTGGTGTATTTGGCAGCCAACGAGGCGGTAATGCAACCCGCTCGCCTGCACACATCCGCCGTTCTCGCGGCGACCCAGAGAAATCTCAAGTGAGTATAATGTCAGATTAAGAATGTAAGTTACGTGCCCGCTCACGAGCGCTCACGCTTACTAACAGACACATCGCCTCCGAAAAGACGTGCGTTTAAGTTTATTCCCGGTCAGTCCCCTTCAAACAGGCTACTGCAGTGGTTCAATTAGCAGCCAACGAGCCGGTTTGTTGACCCTCTCGCCTGCACACAAACGCCGTTTTCACGGCGACCCAGAAAAATCTCAAAAAGAGTAAAATGTCTGGTCCGGCTCATGCCGTCGGTGTTGTAAGTGTAATGAAAGTGCCCACGCCCCAGTGTTCACCACTACACATAAGCACGAACCTCGCAGAGCACACTCTCATGAAACGCAGAAAAGCCGCTCGAGTGTTGAATGTAAGAAATGTGTCCACAAGTCTGTGCCCACTCTCTGCCCGCTCTGTTACACGATCAAGAAAGCAGGTTATGAATGTAAATCTCGTGCCCGCCAGAGTGCGTTAACGCTTGCTAACACAAACCTCCCCCCGGGCTCCGCCCGCGCGTTTAAGTGTTATCACAAAACGCAAGGCATTAATAAAACGCTCCCCATCCATTATGATCGGGGCGTCAAATACACTTGTAAGTCTAGTGCCCGCGCTCATGCTTACAGGAAGCTTTTCCGCCCGGAGCGCTGCTCGCGCGTCAAAGAGTGAAAAAAGAATGTTCCCCATCCCTTATGATTGGGACATCTCACATAAATCAGCCGGTCTCGGCTTTCAGCGAGCAGCCATTGCCCAGAACCGAGAGCGCGCGCGCCGCGCTTTCGGCTCCGGGTCAGTTTCACAAAAGAAAGCAGGTTATGGATGTAAGTCTCGTGCCCGCCAGAGTGCGTTTCCGCTTGCTAACACAAACCTCCCCCCGGGCTCCGCCCGCGCGTTTTAAGTGTTATCACAAAACGCAGGGCATTAATAAAACGCTCCCCATCCATTATGATCGGGCGTCAAATACACTTGTAAGTCTAGTGCCCGCGCTCACGCGTACAGGAAGCTTTTCAGCCCGGAGCGCTGCTCGCGCGTCAAAAAGTGAAAAAAAAATAAAAAAAATTTTTTCCCCATCCCTTATGATTGGGATATCTCACAAAAGCCGAAACCGGCTGATTTATCAGCGAGCAGCCATTGCCCAGAACCGAGAGCGCGTGCACCGCGCTTTCGGCTCCGGTTTCACAAGCCCGCAAATGGCGGCGGTCTGAACCCGGAGGCCATTCGCCCCCTAGCGGCTCACATAGCTGCGTGGGAAACTATCCCAGGGATTTCAGAATGGGTGTTGAGCACAATAAAGCAGGGCTATACACTTCAATTCATTCGCCGTCCCCCGCTCTTTCAAGCCCGGACCGCGACGATAGTGAATGCGGAAGTAGCACACCTACTTCACGCAGAAATAGCAAAGCTGCTGTGCAAAGGGGCTATAGAAAAGGTACCGCCTTCTCTGAGCGAGTCAGGCTTTTACAGCCGATATTTTCTCGTACCCAAGAAGGACGGAGCCTTCAGACCTATCCTTGATCTGAGACATTTGAACTAAGTGCTTGCGAAAAGACCGTTCAAAATGCTTACGACCAGGAAAATCCTCGCGCACGTTCGCCCGAGGGACTGGTTTATTTCTCTAGATATGAAGGATGCCTATTTTCAGATTCAGATAGCACCCCGTCACAGGCAATTTTTGAGATTCGCCTTCGACGGTCAGCTATATCATTACACCGTCCTGCCGTTCGGCCTGTCCCTGGCACCCTGTACATTTACAAAGTGCATGGACGCGGCGCTCGCCCCCCTGAGAAGTCAGGGGCTGCGAATAATGAACTATCTGGACGATTGGCTGATATTGGCACAGTCAGAGACAGAACTGCTCTCTCACAGAACAGTGCTTCTCAGTCATCTGGAAAGCTTGGGTCTCACGGTCAACTGGACCAAGAGCTCATTACTGCCCAGCCAGTCAATTTCCTTTTTAGGAATAGCACTGGTATCGGTGACCATGACGGCTCGTTTATCGACACAGCGCGCGCGCCGTGTTCACCACCTAGCCGCATCTTTCCAGAAGGGCAGCTTTCTCCCTTTGAAAACATTTCAAAGGATGTTGGGCTGTATGGCATCAGCTGCAGCGGTGCTCCAGCTGGGCCTACTGCGCATGCGCCCGCTCCAACGCTGATTGAATGCTCGCGTGTCCCGCCGGGTGTCTGGCGGCCAGAAAATCAGAGTGACACAGGCCTGCATAGCAGCTCTGCAGCCCTGGTTAGTGGCCGACTGGTACCAGCAGGGAGTAATGATGGGAACCATCTCTTATCGTAAAGTCATCTCGACAGACGCGTCCAACTCGGGTTGGGGCGCACTGTTCGAGGGCAGACCGGCCTTTGGCCAGTGGTCAGACCAAGAGAAGGGTTTTCACATAAACTGTCTGGAAATGATAGCGGTCGAGAACGCGCTGAAGTGCTTCCTCCCGTTCATACAGGACCAGCATGTTCTTGTCCGCTCGGACAACATGTCTGTGGTATCCTATGTAAACCGTCAGGGCGGTGTCAGATCCAGAAATCTCTGCAATCTGACGGAACGCCTCCTTATTTGGTCTCAGATGCACCTGCGCTCGCTGAGGGCGGCGCATGTGCCTGGCCATTTGAACGACGGCCCAGACAAACTGTCCAGGGACAATGTTCCCCCAGGGGAATGGTCCCTGCACCCCAAACGGTCCAGAAACTGTGGCGCCTATTCGGCAGAGCGGAAGTCGACCTATTTGCGTCAAAAGACAACGCTCCATGCCCGACGGTCTGTTCGAAGGACGAGGACGCGCTGGCCCAGGTTTGGCCCAGCCTCCCGCTATATGCTTTCCCTCCGGTCTCTCTGTTGCCACAGGTGATCAAGAGAATCAGGGAAACGCGCCACTCGGTGCTCCTCATAGCCCCGCGTTGGGAGAATCAGATTGGTCAGTATTGGGAAGACACGAGTTGGCCATCCGCTTCCTTAGAGGAGCTAGAAGGATGAATCCGCCGCGCCCCCCATCGGTTCCCATGTGGGATCTTTCATTGGTCCTCGAGGCCCTGAAAGCTTTTCCATTTGAACCACTAGACACTGTGGGGTTGAAATATCTATCACTGAAAACCGTCTTTCTGACTGCACTGTCGTCAGTAAAACGTGTAGGGGACCTGCATGTGCTGTCTGTCAGCGCGTCGTGTCTTGAGTTCGGACCGAATGACTCTAAAGTCATCCTCAGACCTAGACATGGCTATGTCCCTAAAGTGATGGGCACTCCATTCAGAGCGCAAGTTATTTCGTTGTCAGCTCTCCCAGCATCTGACAGCGAAGGTGATGTGAATCTCCTCTGCCCTGTCAGAGCGCTGAGGTTTTACATTACGCGCTCCGCCTCCTTCAGGCGTTCGGAACAGCTTTTTGTTTCGTTTGGTGAGTGCACCAAGGGTCTCGCCTCCTCGAAACAGAGCCTGTCCAGAATGATAGTAGACGCTATAGCGGCCGCTTACGCGTCAAAAGGTCTGCAATGCCCTCTGGGCATCAGGGCTCATTCCACGAGAGGCGTGGCCTCTTCGTGGGCATGGTCCAGTGGAATTTCTATCCATGACATATGTGTAGCGGCGGGCTGGAGCTCCCCGTCTACCTTTGTCAGGTTTTATAACCTAGAAGTTCCTGCCTTGCAGGCTAAACTGTTGTCAGTCTGAAGGAGAGGTGTATTCTGCCCAGATCTCCTGCTCAGATCACTCTCACATGACTCAGCTCTCCTGGTTGAGCTGCACTAAGTAGGGTATGTGCCATGTGCCTATACCCGCACGCTGCTCTGTGTTCCCTATGTGTGCTTATGTACAAGTGATGGCCCGCATGGCTGGCCACCTTATTTTTTCCACTTATGGGGTTCCCCTGAAAGCTCGGGGTCTCATGTGGATGCTTGGCGCGCACGGCGTTGACAAAGTGTTCCCGTAGCGTAAGCTAAACTTACGCAATACGAGAGAACCTCTCGTAAGAGAACGATACTCGGTTACTAACGTAACCTCGGTTCTCTCTAGAGAGGGAACGAGTATTGCGTAACTGGCCTTGCTCGCGCCACGAGCGACTTCGCTTCAGTCGACGAAAACCAGGGAAGTCAGCCTATAGCCCCTAGTGTTATACGCTAAGCCACGCCCATTCTGGCGGGCTGTGACGCTATGAAGGCGCGGGCGCCCTTCATTGGGCGTGACGTCACGCCGGGCTCACTGGTAGGCTGCAGCAGTTGCCTGCAGGGCAGCCAATGAGCATGCAAGATGGCCTGCTCTAGGTCTGCTAGCTGCTGCACTGCGTTGACAAGGAATACAAAATTAAGGATAATTTTTTGGCTTCAGTATCTCGAGAAGATGAATCTTTCCCGTAGCGTAAGCTAAACTTACGCAATACTTGTTCCCTCTCTAGAGAGAACCGAGGTTACGTTAGTAATCGAGTATCGTTTCTCTTGGTCCGACGTCAGAAATGGAGGACAGAAAGCAGGCAGTACAATAGGCCTGACCACATTGATTGGTACCTTGGGAACGTATCCCGGCCTAGGAAGGAGGAAAGCCTTCACCATGCCTGGTGCAAATTACATGCACGAGGGAGAGACCGACAGAGCTTGGATATCTCCTATTCTTTTTAATGAAGATATAGCCAGAAGAAAGATAGTTTTAAGAGTGAGGAATTTCTCTGAAACTTCTTCAATGGGCTCGAACGGTGCTAGAGAGAGACCTTCTAGAACAACGGCGAGGTCCCAGGTTGGTGCGAACCACCCTCGTGCGAACTGCTGGCCTCAGCCTCAGAATGCCACGAAGGAAACGGGTTACAAGTGGGTGTCTCCCGAGAGAAGCACCACTCAAAGGGACGTGGTAAGCAGATAAGGCCGCCACATACACCTTCAGTGTGGAGTGGGATAACCCTGTGGAGAAACGCTCCTGAAGGAATTCCAGCACTGCACCCACCGGGCAGTTAACTGGGTCCAGCTGGTGTTCTCCACACCAAGAGGTGAACATTTTCCACCTCAAGGCATATCATTTCCTACTGGCCGGAGCTCTGGAGTGGAGGATGGTCTCCACGACCTCCGTCGAGAGACCAGATTCTATGAGCTGGGCCCCCTCAGAGGCCAAGCCCACAACCTCCATAGATCTGGGCGGGGGTGAAGTATCGACCCGCTCGCCTGAGAGAGAAGGTCCCTCCTCATCGGAATCTCCAGAGGAGAGCCGTCAAGGAGAGAAATTAGGTCCGCAAACCAAACTCTGGCCGGCCAGTACGGGGCTACCAACAGTAGACTGACCCCGTCCCGGCGAACCCTCTCCAGAACTCCTGGGAGCAGAGCAATCGGGGGAAATGCGTACAGGTGTGACCTCGGCCACTCCTCTACCATCGCGTCCAACCCCAGAAGGGCTGGAGGACTTAGGGAAAACCACAGTTGGCAGTGTGATGTTTCCCTGGAATCAAATAGGTCTACCTCGGCACGACCGGAATGTTTCCATAGGAGCTCCACCACCTCGGGGTGGAGTCTCCACTCCCCGGGCCTCAGCCCCTGCCTCGACAGGATGTCTGCCCCCTGGTTCAAATACCCCGGGATATAAATCGCCCTCAGTGAAAGAAGCTTCCCTTGGGACCATAGAAGCCAGCTTGTAAACGGGTGCGAACGCAGACCCCCCTGATGGTTATATAAGAGACCACCGATGTTTTGTCTGACCGGACAAGAACATGGTGACCTCTCAAGTCTGGGAGGAAGTGTTTCAGAGCCTGAAACACCGCCATCATTTCTAGACAATTTATGTGCCAATGAAGATGATGGTCCTGCCAGAGACCCTGGGCCGAGCGACCACTCATGATCGTCCCCCAGCCTGTGAGAGAGGCGTCCGTCGTTAGTGTTACACGACGACACGGAGCCCCCAACACAGGACCTAGGGACAGGAACCAAGGTTCTTTCCACATAGCCAGAGTACGGAGACACCGTCGCGTGACCCTGATCTTGCGGAGTGGGTTTCCCCTCGGGGAGAACCCCTTGGTCCTGAGCCACCACTGCAGTGGTCTCATGTACAGCAGGCCGCAAGGTATAACGTTGGACACTGCTGCCATCAGACCCAGAATCCTCTGATATTCTTTTACAGTGAGTGACTGGCCTAGCTTTGCCTGTTTGACGGCTAAGAGAATCGAAGCTATACGAGCAGGAGACAGACGTGCCTGCATCGTCGTCGAATCCCAATCCACGCCCAGAAAAGTGGTCCTCTGTACTGGAGAAAGCACACTCTTCTTGGCGTTGAGCCTCAACCCCAACTTTTTGATATGGGCGAGAACGACATCTCGATGCCGAATCGCCTGATGCTCCGATTGAGCCAGAATCAACCAATCGTCGATATAGTTTAAAATGCGGATGCTCTGTAGTCGCAGCGGAGCCAGAGCTGCATCCATACATTTCGTGAAAGTTCGGGGAGACAGTGCTAGGCCGAACGGAAGAACCCGATACTGGTACGCTTCGCCCCCGAAAGCGAACCTCAGTAACTTCCTGTGTTGTGGAAGGATGGAAATGTGGAAGTACCCGTCCTTTAGATCGATCGTGACAAACCAGTCCTCGGACCTGATCTGTGACACGATCTGCTTGAGAGTAAGCATTTTGAATTTGAGCTTCCCTTCTGAGCGATTTAACAGGCGCAGATCTAAAATTGGACGAACCCCCCATCCTTCTTTGGAACAATGAAATATCGGCTGTAATAACCCAACTCTCTGCTGGGAGGAAGAACTCGTTCTATAGCCTCCTTCAGTAGGAGAGTTTTCACCTCCTGTTCCATAACCAGAGCCTGCTCGGGGCCCACCACTGTGGGCAGAACCCCTCTGAAGCGAGGCGGGTGTGATCTGAACTGAATCACGTACCCCTTCTCGATAGTCTGCAGGACCCAATGAGATACATTTGGAAGGCTATTCCACTCCAAAAATTCTACTAAGGGTACCAGTCTCTCGAGACTGGCCTCTGGAATATTTTTAGTGGCAGACACAGTGCCCTGTAACGGCGCACCGGCAGGGAACAACTGGTCTGACCACTCTAAACCGCTCCTCAGAGCGGGCGAGCGTCCCTCGGGAAAGCGCTCGCTGGGACAGTCTACGCCCCGGCACACTGGCGGGGTTGGCAGAACGCGCCCCTGAGGGCACCGAGAGAGAACGGGCGCTGTGTACTGCAGCGAACACCTTTCTCTCTTGGTGGGGACCACCCTCAGTACCCTGACGTTTCTGGCGTCAGGGCTTCTTCTTCGACGAAGCCTTCCTGGCGAAAATAACCATCCTCAGATCGGCCTTGCCCCTGGAAGACCTCGTCTGAGAGCGCCGCGCCTCGGCCCAGTCTTGCTGGGGAGGAGCATGAGACGCGACACTCCTTTTCTGTTGCACCCGGTGTGAGGAGCTACTCGACGGCCGGGGCTGCTCCCGCCCAGCAGCCCCGGAGACATGAACACGGAGGGGGAGAAATTTCTGGAGCGCCGCCGCCTGCTTTTTCTCTTCCTGAAACCTCTCGATGACCGAATTCACCGAGTCACCGAAGAGGCCAGCAGTTGAAAGCGGGGCGTCCAGGAGAAAAGATTTTTCCTTTTTCTTCATGTTGGATAAATTCAACCATAAGTGTCTCTCCGTTGCCACCATGGCTGCCATAGAACGCCCCACTGATTTGGCCGTCTCCTTGTAGCACTAATTTCATCCCCCTCACTCATATATTTTAAAAGGTCTGCTTGATATGCTTGTAATATCGACATAGTATGTAAGCATGCTGCCGCTTGACCTGCCGCCGAGTAAGCTTTGCCAATCAAAGCCGAGGTATTTCTTAATGGCTTTGTGGGCAATGCCGGTGTCTTAAATGACGATGCCGTATCTGGAGATAGATGGCTCGCTAGCGTTTCTTCAGCCTTAGTCAGCGCCCCATAACCATAATTCTTAGCCCCAGAAATATTTGAATAAGCAGATGTTTGCTGGCTAAATATTCTGGATGACACTGGTCTTTTCCATGACCTCAACACCTCGGTGTGGAGGTAAGGAAAGAATGGAAGACACCGGCGCGGAGGTAAAGCACGGAACGGCAGAAATCTTTCATCTAGTTTACTTTTTGAACGAGATTCCTGTCTATCAGCTGGCCACTCGATGCTTAATTTTTCTACAGCACGAGTGAGCACCTCCATAAGCTCCTCACTAGCAGGAGACTGAAGTGACGAGTCCCCAGTCTCAGCTGTATCAATACTTTCAACATCCAGATCCTCAGAACTGGTTAATTGAAGTTTTGGTGCCTCAGCCTGGGGGGGAAAAACCGCAGCGCGTGCTTCCACACCCAGATCTGAGGCACTGGATCTACCAGGTAAAGGCTGAGATAAGGCAGAGCCCGTCTCAATCCCCGCTGATAGATCCATTTGCGATCCCCACGATTGAAGCCTCCGCTGTGCCTCGGCAGCAGCGGGAACCGAACCGCGGGGAGCGCGCACCGAACCACTCTCCTCGAAGAGGGCTCGGCGGGAGCGGAGCGTTTTCATTGACATACGCTCGCAATGCTCGCAACCAGCTCCCTCGAGAGCTGACTGGGCATGCTGCACTCCCATACAAACAACACACAGATCGTGAGTGTCCCCACCCGTGATATAACGTGGGCAGGGATGAACACACTTTCTCAACTGCTGTTCGCTCGCCATATTATATATATATATATAGTCTCTTTATAGTTTTTTTATATGTGAAAAACTCCTGCCTAGCAATTTCTAAGGACAGACAAAAACACTTTGAGACACAGACTGATATATTCACACACAGAGCGCTTCATGAAGACTCAGAAGCTGACGCGCTTGTGTTTTGGGGTGCTTATATAGTTTCCTGGTCGATGACGTCACCCGCCTATGACGTTCCGTCTCGCCATTGGACTGATTTCATACGTGCTTCATGACGCACTCACGCAGGGGCGTTCCCAAAGCGTTGTCATGCAGCTCGAGTTCCCTGATAGGGAACTATACTTTAAGAGTTTAGGGTCAGTAATTTCTTTTAAAAAAGTGAAAGTAAAGATATTTATAATTTTTAAAAAGATTTCAAATAAATCATGTTATTTTGAACTTTCTATTCATCAAATAATACTTAAAAATGTAACATGGTTTAGTCAAAAATATTAAACAAGTTTCAACATTGGTAATAATAAAGGATTTTTTCTTGAACACAAGATTTCTGAAGGATCGTGTGACAGACTGGAAAGTGGATTAATGGCTGATGAAAATTTAAGTTTGCCATTGAAGGGGAAAAAAACTTTTTAAAATATTAAAATAGAAAATTGTTATTTTAAATTATAAAACAATATTTCACTGTATTGCTGATTTGAATGCATTTTTGAAGCCGAAGAACTGCCGCTGAGATAAATGTGATTGCTGATGGCTAGCTCTCTTCAGGTATAATGGAGCTCTTTGTGTGTGTGTGTGTGTGTGTGTGTGTGTGTAAAACCCTCTATCACAGTCCTGTGCTCATCTTATTGGGCCTGTCGCACTTACATATGTACATAAAATACTGGAGGCCTAGACTGTATAATCTATTTAGTTGTTTCACGATGAATCATGGGAAATACCTTTTCTCATCAGAGCTATTTGACTTGCTCAGCTTATCTGTTCAACTGACAGGCGATCCAAATCAGTCAATGCAATCATAAAGGCAGGGGGATGGTTTGACTGCACAGGGAATTCTACTGTAAATATTTGGATTTCCACCATGCTGATGTTAGAGATTATATGGCTGTGAAGGAGCCACACATGATCAGAATTTCCAGGGTACTTGTAGTATCATTTGGAGTACATGCCTAAACTACTGAAAAGGATTCAAACTTCAAAAGATATTGAGATGCAAAGAAATGCATTAAATGGATCATATTTAGGTCACATTTTGTCTTTCTTGACTGTTAGTGAGCCCACAAGAATTCTGAACTTACTGGACTCTCTGCAGAATAGGAATGGCCAACTTGACTTTGTAAGG
Organism: Siphateles boraxobius; assembly: GCF_051911475.1. Taxonomy (NCBI): domain Eukaryota; kingdom Metazoa; phylum Chordata; class Actinopteri; order Cypriniformes; family Leuciscidae; genus Siphateles; species Siphateles boraxobius. The sequence goes on along the minus strand of NW_027508734.1, from coordinate 43,883,805 downwards.
TATCCCTTGTATTTTTTTAAACTGTGCATGCAGAAAATATGATATTAATTAAATAAAAAGTGTACCTATAGGGAGATGTTTTGGCTCCACTTTATATTAAATGTTTAACTACTATGTACATGTCACGGAGTCAACGGAACAATCGATCCAGCCATCAGCACCAGATCACTGCACTCCGCCCACTCGATCACTATCACCTGCATTTCTTATAACCTTCACCTGCACATCATCACACACCCTTTATCTTCCACCGATCCCTTCTCCTCAGTGTCTGGTCACGTCTATGACTAATGCCACAGACTACTCACCTGAGAGTCCTTCATTCTGAACTACTTACCTGAAGTCCCGTTCTTCCCATCATCGCTGATCTTCTTCACCCTGGTTCTTCCCATCTTCATATGCCTACAAAGAATTACATCATTACTGTCAGCTAAGTCTTCACCAGTTCAACGATCTTTGTTCATCACATCTGCATTCCTTCCCTGCATTGCTCTTCCCTCTGCACAACTAAATAAACTTGTTATACTAACTAAACCTTGTCTGTCCTCTTCTGATTGTGACCGTACATATATTGTATGTACATTTATATTCATTTGTATATTATATTCAAAAATCATTTGATACAATTGTGTGCATGGATTTTTTTACATTTAAAAAAATGCATGTAATTACAGCTGTAATTAACTTATTTAGTTACATCTATAATTACACTGTTAACCTTCCCTTACACCTTAACCCACCCTTAAACCTATAGCACTAAACCTTTCCCTGACTACTGTAGCTGTATCCCCCCTCAATAGCAGCAAAAGTGTTTTGCAATATATCATGAACACAATAAGTGCATTGTACCTAACAATTTTTTTATGCAAGTGCAGTAGTTAAAGATGTCTAATATAAAGTGTGACCAATGTTTCAATGAAATTTAAATTTGCAACTTCAATACAATTCATGTGTAATTACAAGTACAAGTTTCAGTAGAAATTACGTAAAAGTATATTTTAGTTTATATATATATATATATATATATAACCATATTTCAAAGACAATAAAAGTTATTACAATATTATTTATAAACGTGTACTTAAGTCCTACTTAAGTGGGTCAAAAATACTGTTAAGCTAGTAGTTATTATATCTTATTGCATTTAAAATAAATGTAAACTATCATACATTTTTATTTACTTGCAATTGACATGTGATTAAGTATTTGAAAACATTACATTCAGTTCACACTAAGTATATTCTATATATAATTTTCTTTTCTAAAGTATGCTAAATTGTATTTTTTTTTCACAAGGAATTTGCAAGTGCAAAAGTTTATCGAACATGAAAAATGGTAGGGCGGGACTTAATTTTATTTATCAGTTGCTGATTGGATTGTGAAATGTGAACGTTGTATCCTGAAATAGCGACAACTGGCTTAACGGCTGTACAGCCTTACATACGTCAGCAGACACAAGTCATATCACTGGAAGAGCAGGTTAGGACATTCTGAATAAAAATTACAAGGTCAAAAAAACAAAAAAACATGAATGAGCAATTCCCAATAAGACCAGTAACATACATTAAGAAAATTAATGTTCAATTCTGAATTCATGCTGAATTAAAATAAGTAAATACAAATACAATTAAAGAAAGAATGGAAATGTGTCTGCAGAGTTCATCTGGTCCTGCTTATTACCTATTGAAATGTACATGAGAAATAAGAGGGCAAAAGGGTGACCATAGAGACAAATGAAAGAAAAGAAAGAGAGAGAGATTTTCCCCTTGGCTGAGAGTATTGATTGCGCACTGGGTCTTTCAGTAATCAGAGGTAATTTGCTGAGAGGCAACGATTGTGTATGTGTGTTTGCGAGAGAAAAAGTACCAGAAAAGTGAAAAATAAAGATGGACAAGATAGAGTGGGGGAGGGAGAATTTCAGTCATTTGAACACAGTAGTGTTAGGTAACGTGGTTTATCAGGAATCAGGAGGAAGACGATGAGAAACAGGAAACAGGAATTTATTTAAACAAAACTCAGGAGTCACAACACACGTCATACTACAAACGAGAATGGACCAGGAATAGGGAGAAACAGAGGGCTTAAATGCTTGGGGAAACAAAGGAACATAATCAGGAAACACAGGTGAGAGACATGATGATAACAGGACACAGGTGCTATAACTGAAGACTAATGAGGAGCGGGAAAATTAAGAAATAGTACTAAACCAAAATACTAAGAAAAGGGGAAATACAGAGTCTAACTGTCACAGTACGCCCCCTCCCAAAAAGGCACGTCCTCGCGCCCTATAACATCAATGGGGTGGGGGGGGGGGGGGCAGGCGCCCTGGATGCTGAGGAGGGTGTGCTCTGGAGCAGGAAGCCTCCAGGGTGGAGCAGGATGTGCATGAGGCCAGGGCGGAGCAGGCTGTGCAGGTGGCCAGGGCGGAGCTGGCAGTTCAGGCGACCAGGAAGGAGCAGGTTAGCAGGGTTGAGCTGGCAGTTCAGGGGACCAGAAAGGAGTAGGTTGCCAGGGTGGAGATGACCCTTCGGGCGGCCATGAGAAGTTAATGCTAACAACACAACATCTGTGAGTGCTAACAGGTTTCTACAGGAGGTTTTTACTTTGGGTAAAGCCTCCAAAAGGTAAAAGCTGTCACTGGGACAGTACCCTTTCAAGAGGTAAACCTTTGCACCTAAAGAGTGCATATTAGTACCTCAAAGGAACATACCAACCAAAAGTGTATATTAATGGTACTGTACAGTATATTTGGACTTGACCTCCGTCATTCTACTGGGGGACTTCAACGCCCACGTGGGCAGCGACAGTGAAACCATGGCGGAGAAGACCCTTCGGGCGGCCACGGCGGAGAAGACCCTTCGGACGGCCACGGCGGAGAAGACCCTTTGGGCGGCCACGGCAGAGAAGACCCTTCGGGCGGCCACAGCGGAGACGGATAGCCCCCCCCCCAAATTTTCTTGGGGAGAGTGACAGGCTCTGGGACAGGCTCTGGCTGGGCAGTCTCAGGCTATTACTAAGTCCCATGAAGGGATCTTGTTTCTTACGGGAGGCCTCAGGTTCTTACGCCGTCTGCCCCACAAATGAAGCGAGTTTTAGAATCGAATCTAACGAGAGACAAATCATCCCCGTGTGAGCCAAGGAAGCACCGAAGTGCGCTTTGGGATCATGCGAGGGAACGTGTGGATCTGGTGATACAGCAAGCGAAAGGGAAAGACCCGTCTCTTGCTCATCACACAGATCCATGCGGGAGCCCCACGATGGTAATGTGGGTGCGGTCTGGAAATAGTTCAGACGAGCACATAGCATTTTCGCCGTGAACAGTTCACAATGCTCGCACTCGCCTTTCTCTAACGCCAGAACCGCGTGCTCCTCCCCAAAACAAACAAAGCAGTAATCGTGTGTGTCCAGCTCAGACATAGGACGGGAGCATGGAGGAACACAACGCTTACTCTGCTGTTGACTCATTTCTTTTCTTTTTTGACTTTATAAACTCTTAGCAAACATTCAGAGAAAAAGATTGAGAAATGAGAATTTTCTGCACACTGCGAGTTGAAAACTAACTCCTAACAAAGATCTGTAGTCAGATATAGAGTGAGAGAGAGTGTTTTTGACACACACATGCACAGAGTGATCTGAAGAAAAAAGATCTTGACGATGAACCTGTGGCTCATCTATTTATAGCCTCGCATTGCGGGTGTGTATCGATGACGTCATCGACCGAGGCTATATAACCTCCGGGTCAATTCTATTGATGTGTTTCACACAATATTCACAGCTTGTCACGATTAAAGACGTTCCCAATGCGCTAAGCAGCGCAGCATCGATTGTAGCTTTTGAAAGGGAACGAAAAATCAAGCTGAATTCGTGTTTTTCTGTGTTTTAAAAATTAAAAAACGAAAAAGGAACTTTTCTAATTTTTCTACCCGTTTCTGAAAGGAAAATCAAATGACCAAAAGATACACGGATCGTCAAGTGTAGCTCTGAATTGTTTTTGTTTTTTATTGTTTTTTGATGGATTTGTTTTTACCTCGGCTTTGTTGTGCTTGCTCTGTTTTTAAACCGCTAAATTCAGTAATCATTATAAAATACAAACAGTTTAAAGATGACTCCATAAATGTGGTCTATTTTAGGCATTGTGACAGGTAAAGCCCAGGGATCAAGTTTTGGCTGGTTAGCACAGCCTAGTTAGCGTCTGCTAATTAATGCTAGCAATACAACATCTGTGAGTGCTAACAGGTTTCTACAGGAAGTTTTTACTTGGGTAAAGCCTCCAAAGGTAAAAGCTGTCACTGGGACAGTACCCTTTCAAGAGGTAAACCTTTGCACCTAAAGAGTGCATATTAGTGCCTCAAAGGAACATACCAACCAAAAGTGTATATTAATGGTACTGTACAGTATATTTGGACTTAACCTCCGTCATTCTACTGGGGGACTTCAACGCCCACGTGCGTAGCGACAGTGACACCTGGAGGGATGTGATTGGGAGGAACAGCCCCCCCGATCTGAATCCGAGCGGTGTTCTGTCATTGGACTTCTGTTCTAGTTACAGCTTGTCCATAACAAACACCATGTTCAAGCATAAGGGTGCCCATCAGTACACGTGGCACCAGGACACCCTAGGTCGGAGGTCCATGATAGACTTTGTGGTTGTTTCATCCGACCTCCGGCCATATGTCTTGGACACTTGGGTGAAGAGAGGGGTGGAGCTGTCAACTGATCACCACCTGGTGATGAGTTGGATCCGATGGCGGGGGAAGAAGCTGGACAGACTTGGCAGACCCAAACGTACTGTGAGGGTCTGTTGGGAATGTTTGGCCGAGCCCCCTGTCAGAGAGATCTTCAACTTCCACCTGCAGCGGAGCTTTGACCGGATCCCGAGGGAGTCTGGAGATATTGAGTCCGAGTGGACCATGTTCTCCACCTCCATTGTCAACACGGCCGCTCGGAGCTGTGGTCGTCAGGCCGTCAGAACCCGGTGGTGGACACCGGAAGTAAGGGATCCCATCAAGCTGAAGAAGGAGTCCTATCGGGCCTAGCTGGCTTGCGGGACTCCTGAGGCAGCTGACGGATACCGGCAGGCCAAGTGGACTCCAGCCCGGGTGGTTGTGGAGGCAAAAAATTGGGCCTGGGAGGAGTTCGGTGAGGCCATGGAGAAGGACTCGAAGAGATTCTGGCAAACCGTCGGTGCCTGGGGAGAGGGAAGCAGTGCCCTACCAACGCTGTTTACAGTGGAGGTGGGCAGCTGTTAACCTCGACTGAGGATGTCGTCGGACGGTGGAAAGAATACTTCGAGGATCTCCTCAATCCCACCAACACGTCTTTCATTGAGGAAGCAGAGGCTGGGGGCTCGGAGGTGGACTCGTCCATCACCCTAGCTGAAGTCACCGAAGTAGTCAAGAAGCTTCTCGGTGGCAAGGCACCAGGGATGGATGAGATCCGCCCTGAGTACCTCAAGTCTCGGGATGTTGTTGGACTGTCTTGGCTGACACGCCTCTGCAACATCACGTGGCGGTCAGGGACAGTACCTTTGGACTGGCAGACCGGGGTGGTGGAAAGTCTATGGCAGGGTACTGGAGAGGAGAATTCGGCTGATAGTTGAACCTCTGATTCAGAAGGAACAGTGTGGTTTTCGTCCCGGTCGTGGAACACTGGACCAGCTCTATACCCTCTTCAGGGTGCTGGAGGGCTCATGGGAGTTTGCCCAACCAATCCACATGTGTTTTATGGATTTGGAGAAGGCATTCGACTGTGTCCCACGTGGCGTACTGTGGAGGGTGCTCTGGGAGAATGGGGTCTGGGGCCCTTTGATAAGGGCTGACCGGTCCTTGTATGACCGGAGCAGGAGCTTGGTTTGCATTGCCGGCAGTAAGTCAAACTTGTTCCCAGTGCATATTGGACTCCGGCAGGGCTTCCCTTTGTCACGGGTTCTGTTCATAATTTTTATGGACAGAATTTCTAGACGCAGCCAGGGGCCGGAGGGTGTCCGGTTTGGGGACCACACGATTTCGTCTCTGCTTTTTGCGGATGATGTTTTCGTACTGGCCCCATCAGATCAGGACCTTCAACATGCACTGGGACGGTTTGCAGCCGAGTGTGAAGCGGCTGGGATGAGAATCAGCACCTCCAAATCCGAGGTCAGTTGGAAAAGGGTGGCTTGCTCACTTCAGGTTGGTGGAGAGTTCCTGCTTCAAGTGGAGGAGTTCAAGTATCTTGGGGTCTTGTTCCTCCTCCACATCAAGAGGGGCCAGCTGAGGTGACTCGGGCATCTGTTGGGGATGCCTCCTGGACGCCTTCCCGGGAAGGTGTTCTGGGCGCGTCCCACTGGGAGGAGAACCCGGGGAAGACCTAGGACACGCTGGAGGGATTATGCCTCTGTGTCGCCCCGGAAGAGCTGGAGGAAGTGTCTGGGGAGAGGGTGTCTGGGCATCTCTGCTTAGACTGCTGCCCCCACGACCCAGCCCCAGATAAGCGGAAGATAATGGATGGATGGATATTAGAACTTGTTTAAGTGTTTAAACCCTAAACTCATACCTAGGGTATTTAGTGATCTGGGACGTCATTCACTACCCTCCTTCTCATTCATTTTTTAAAGTTAGGCATCAACCTTCTTAGTATTCCTCAATCAATTCATTATAAACAAACAATACATTATAAAAGAATGCTTGTTTTCCTATTCATTTTTTGTAAAAACAATTCTATAGGGTCGCTAATAACCCGAGGTGTCTAACTATGTTCATATATTTTTTACACCGTAATGAAATGATCTTTCACTCAAAGTTACCGCGGACAGAAAACAATAGAAATAGCAAAACTTAATCAGCAAAACTTGAAATGGCTCTGCGATTTACTATGCAATCAAATAGTAGTGTCACTGTCACTTGATTGTGGATCTGGTAAAGAAGCAGTTAGCGATCAAATGTTGATTTTAAAGATGTTGAAAATTATATGTTTGAGATCATTTGAGCCAGATGCTGAATGTACTGGGAAATTAGCTCTGACGAGGACAGTGATAATGGTATAAACATCTGCTCAAACTGACCCGTCCAAGCTATAAAAGGTAACAAAGTATGCTTTATTTTATTCCTCTCTAATTGTTACTCTAATATCAGGAGAGTATCTCTCGATAGGTAGAGATCCATTTGTGTTGCTTTAGATTCAGTTCGCTAAAGACCCAAATATGTAATAATGATTGCCAAAACATTCATGCATTGAAGGGTTAAAGAATGACAAACGACTGTTAAAGCATAATGATTTAAAATGTACTCAAAACTTTACTTAAGTGTGTTAAGAAACAAAGTGGTCTTTTATTTTATTATTTGAAAGTATGTTTTCTTTCTCAACAGGTTCAGCATTAACTTACCTATGATAGCAGTTTCAGAACTTCAGAAGGTCAAACATGTTTTTATTGTGGTAAGCTAAGCATTTCTAACACCTAGCCACTCTGCCCTCTCAAAAACTGACCTGACATCAGACTTTCTCTCTTTGCCATTATAGAAGAGAATATTTGCAAACATCAAAGTTATCTTGTCTAATTTAAAAGGGACACAGTTCTCAAAAGCTAAAGTGATCATAGTGAGCCAAACATAGCCCAATCAATAACAGGCCATCTGATGCCACATGCAGGTCACCAGCCAATGCAAAGCAGTGAGAGAATGGATTAATAGATGAAGGTAAATGTAATGACAGTTTATAAAGGATAAGGGCATGTAGCCTGTAGTGTTATTTGTAAATAAATATACTGGTTTAACTAAAATCAATGTATCTCCTAAATATCTATAAAATATTTTCCCCCGGTTCAATAGTTAAGCCGTATAAAGAAATTTCTTAAGACAACCAAATAAGTTAACTTTTTTAAAGTGATTAATTTATTAATAATGGTCCCTGTGTCACAAATCAGAATGATGCAGACAGGTAAAGTAGACACGGGATTTTATTGAAGCACAAAGGAACAGACACGGCAGGCGAGTAATAGAATAGACGATAACTTGAAATGTAGATGGAAATGTCTGAACGTAACAAGAGTCTCTTACAGGATTGGAGAAGCAGAGAAGGTTTGGTGACGGAAGACTGGCTGCTGGTTGAAGGATTGGGGTGAAGGAAGACTCGTGGAAAGCAGTATTAAGTAGCTCGAGCAGGGAATATGGTAACAGGTTTGTAGGATCCCGAAGGAGAGTCAGGAAGTCGAAGGTTCATCAACGAGACCAGACAGTGAACTGAAGGAAAGGGTGGTGACTATATAGTGCCGGTGATGATAATCCAATGGTAGACAGGTGATGAAGACAGGTGCGGGTTATTAGCATTCAGGGGATGCGGAACGAGTGGGCGGAGTGTGGACATCTGGTGCGGCTGTTGGTGTTTCCGTGACACCCTGAAATGTACTTAAAATTAAATAAGGATTTCCCTATACCAATCGGAACAAAATAACACATGGGACACAACAACTTTTGATAAGCTTATGTTCAATCATATGAATAACATATTCATTTTTCTGCCTCAGAAATATAATGCCTCAAATTATCATCATTTGGGGGTCTTTTTTTTTTTTTTAGCAAATATATAGTTATTTAGTTATATATAAATATTTAGCTAAATCAGTAAGTATATAATGTAATTCTGTTTAATTGTTAAATTGTTTAATTGATTAACAATACTTATATGTACAAACACAGCAAGCTTATCCCCACCAAGCTCCCACAGTCCACTGATTCCAATTGTGTGAATGTGATCAGTATTGAGAAACCACTGATTTTTATTTCTGTTTCTTAATTTTTTATTAGAGATATCAAATGAAGCAGGGTGCTATAGTGTCATAAGACAGACAAAAAGTTCATAGAGCCATTTGTTTTAAAGCGCTCTTTATTGATCTGTCTATCACTAGATGTATTTTGAACCATATTTTGCCTGGAGAGAAAGTGTCCTTTGGCTAAGAATAAACCGCTTCAAAGGAGCACCATTCTGAAGCACTCAATATCCTGAGGGGCACTGGGACCAAAAATAGATGTTAACAGCTGTACATGTGTGGTCCCATGCAGAGCATGGTGGTTTATACATGCACACACACACACATACACACATGAAACACGTGAGCATATCCATATACTGTATAATAGGGCTATGTAGGCACTCATACGCCAGACAAGCAGTTCCCTGCATACTCTTCCCCGTGGGAAGTTCTGCTGCCCATCAACCTTCAAGAAGGTTCAAGAAACAATTGAGCAGAAAACCCTCCAGGACATTATGAGAAATGACATTTATTAATGAGAGAGTCAGAAGAAAAGGCCTCTATACAAGGTCATGCAACACAACAGGGGAAAACATCATTCTGTTGGCTTTTTTGTCATGCGATTTTCTCATTTTAATTTTGAGCATTAACACACACTCACACACTACATGGGCGCAATGAGCGGCAAGGCTAAAACAAGCCAACTGGGATTAAATCCAGTATTTTTCATAATTACTGATATTTATTAAGTGCTATTGACTGGCTAGGGCATTATTACACAAACTCACGTGCATACATACATTCATAAACAACCCACTGCAGACAGCTGTTTAACGAAGCTTGCTATTTTAATCAGTTTCCTTGTTAACAGAAGATGATCAGTGCACAAACAGGCTGAAGAAAAATATTGATGTTATTGTGTAAGGACCACCCATTGGCCCAACGACGGAATCCAGTGGTGTGGGCGAAGGTATAATTCATGTAGATCTTTTACTGCTTCTGTAAAGTTCACTTGATTAATGAGAATTTAGTTTCAATTTTAATTAGCTCTGTACTTAATCTGACTCCAATTTTAAATCTCTATAAAGTATACACTGAGATTATTACTAATTTTAGTTTCATTGTTAATTTAGACATTTTATCATTCTAATATCCCCTCACTCTTTATTCGTTCATTGGGGATTAAAGGGACTGTTCAACCAAAAATGTATATTCTGTTATCACTTAGTCACCCTCAAGTTGTTCAAACCTGTATGAATTTCTTTCTTCTGCTGAAAACAAAAGAAGATATTGTGAAGCATATGGGTAAACAAACAGTTGATGAGCCCCATTAACTTCCATATTATAGAAAAAAAAAATACAATGGAAGTCAATGGGGCCCATTAACTGTTTGGTTATCAACATTCTTCAAAATATTGTCTTTTGTGTTCAGCAGAAGAAAGATATTCATACAGGCTTGAAACAACTAATTTATATAATTTTAAGCAGAGCAAAATCAGTATTTTAACATTTTTGTTCATGCGTTCCTGTCAGTATACACTCTCGGAGAACAAGGTTAGTCGTGTTCAAAATAACTTTTAATGAATGTTTGGGAGCACAGCAGGAACGTTCAGAGGTTCAAAACGGGTACTGAGTGTATGACCCTAAAAAGCGTCCGTCTTTTAATCTCGCAGATAATGGCAGACTTCAGAGTGTCAGGAAAACCATCCAAGGGAGGGAGTACAGGAATACCAAGGAGGATGATGGGTCTCAGGTTGCTGGAAACAGGTCAGTAACAAACGGGTATTCTGTGGAAACAAACTGGAACAGTTCGTGATCGATTGTCTGAAATTGCACAGAGAGCAGGTTAGTGGGTCTTTCCTAGTTCAAGGTTCGACAGGGACTGGAGGTGAAGTGTGTTCCTTTATAGTGCTCAGTGATTGCTGGGATTGATAACAGGTGCAGGTGATTAGTATTCGGGTGAGTGTGATCTTTGTGTTGTGGATGTGAATGGGTCTGATTGATTCCTGATAGAATAGATGGGGTCTTCGTCGATGGTAGGTATGGGAGGTGGATGGTCAGGATCAGGCTCTGTGGTGGGAGGAAGAACAGAAGGATAGTGAGGTTTCAGGAGTGACACATGAAAAACGTCTCGGGTTACGTATGTGAAGGCAAATTCCACACCTGATAAGCCAGGGAAATAGTCTGAACGATCCAGTTGCTAATGGTCTGCTTGGAGGCGGGAAGCCCCTTCTTGGGCGACCCGAAACACACCAGCAACTGGTCCGACTTCCGCCATGAGGAGGACCTCTGGATATAACACTGCATTGCTCTGACAGGGCAGAGCAGATGAAGTCTCTCCTCATCTGCCGTCACATGAGGTGGAGGATGAAATGCCTGCAGAACCAAAGGCCGTGCCACATTAGATGCCACCTTGGGCAGATAGCCGGGCCTGGGGTGTAAGATGGCCTTAATGTTGCCTGGAGCAAACTCCAAGCACCCATTGAAAATAGAAAGCGCCTGGAGATCTCCTACCCTCCTCAGAGAAGTAATGGCCAACAAAAAGACCACCTTAAACAAAAGGTTCTTGCCCTCAGCCGACTCCAATGGTTCGAAGGGGGAATGCCGCAATGGCAGCCACATAAACCTTGAGTGTGGACGGGGTAAGCCCGGCAGAAAAGCGGTCTTGGAGAAACTCCAGCACTGAAGCCACTGGGCAGTGAACTGGGTCCAAATCACGCTCTCTGCACCAAAAACATTCCACTTAAGGCCGTATAACTTCCTTGTGGAGGGCGCTCTGGAAGTGAGTATAGTTTCAACCACTTCTGCTGACAGGCCGGCTTCTAGGTACTGCGCCCCCTCAGGGGCCAGACCCACAGTTTCCACAGCTCGGGCCGAGGGTGGAGAACTGAGCCCCCTGCCTGAGACAACAGGTCCCTCCTCAGAGGGATCTGCCATGGCGGGCCTGCCAGAAGCAGGATGATGTCCGAAAACCATACTCGGGCCGGCCAAAACGGGGCTACTAATAGTAGGCCGACCCCGTCCCGACGGACCCTTTCCAGAACTGCTGGGAGCAGAGCGATTGGGGGAAAGGCGTACAGACGCAGCCTCGGCCACGTCTGCACGATGGCATCCAACCCCAGCGGGGCTGGATGTGTGAGGAAGAAACCACAGTGGACAGTGTGTCGTCTCTCGAGACGCCAACTGGGCCAAACCTCTCGCATATTAAGTCCACCACCTCGGGGTGGAGTCTCCATTCCCCGGACTTAGCCCCTGCCTCGACAGCATGTCTGCTCCCTGGTTCTGGTCCCCCGGGACATACATCGCCCTGAGAGACGACAGTCTCCGCCGGGACCACAGGAGGATCCGATGCGCCAGTCTGCACAGAGGGCGCGACCTTAGACCCCCCTGGCAGTTTAAATAGGGCACCACTGACGTATTGTCAGTTCTCACGAGAACGTGGCGACCCTGGAGGTCTGGCAGAAAACTCCTCAGAGCTCGGAACACCGCCAGCATTTCTAGGCAATTTATGTGCCAAGAGAAATGATGGTCCTGCCAATAACCTCTCGAAAAGCGGCCTTCCATGACCGCGCCCCAGCCCGTGAGGGAGGCATCTGTCGAAACGGATACTCGGCGACATAATGCTCCCAACTTGGGACCCTGGAACAGGAACCAAGGTTTCTTCCACATTGAAAGGGAACGAAGGCACCTGCGCGTAACCCTTACCAAGCAGAACCGATTTCCCCTCGGGGAAAACCCCTTGGCTTTCAACCACCACTGCAGGGCTCTCATGTGTAGCAGGCCAGAAGGTATGACGCTGCTGCCATGAGACCCAACACCCTCTGGAAGTGTTTTACTGTGATGGTTTGGCCTAGCTTCACCCTGGTTAGTGTGGTTAATATGGACTCGATGCGTGCAGGAGACATGTGTGCTTGCATCGTCGTTGAGTCCCATACCACCCCCAAGAACGTAGTTCGTTGGGCGGGTGTCAACACGTTCTTCTTTGTGTTGAGCCTCAACCCCAAGCGCTGAATGTGGCCAAGGACGACATCTCGATGCCGAACTGCAAACTCTCGAGACTGGGCCAGTATGAGCCATCTGTCGATATAATTCAGCACGCGTATGCCCTGGAGCCTCAGGGGGGCCAGAGCTGCACCCAAACACTTGGTGAACGTGCGAGGGGAGATTGCTAGGCCGAAGGAAGAACCCGATATTGGTATGCTTCGCCCCTGAAAGCAAACCTCAGGAACCTCCTGTGAGATGGAAGGATGGAGATGTGAAAATAGGTGTGCTTTAGATCTATCGTGACAAACCAATCCTCGGATTGGATTTGACTCACGATGATAGAAATAGTAAGCATCTTGAACCTGAACCTCCTCAGAGACCGGTTCAGATGCCTCAGATCTAAAATTGTGTAACTCGTGTAAATCTGGAAAGAATGGAAGGGACCGACGAGAAGGCTGCGTGCGGTGCTGCAGGAAGCGCTCATCGAGTTTACTTTTGGCGCGCGCTTCCTGCCTCTCTTGTGGCCAAGAAATATCGAGCTTGGCCACAGCCCGCATTACAACCTCCAACAGCTCATTATAATTAGGGGCAGGAAGAACAGTTTGATGCATTTGGCTTAGATCCCCCTCCCCAATACCGAGCACATCTAAATCCTCAGACTCAGATAGCTGTAAAACGGGGTCTTCATCCCGATTGGGAGAAGTCGCGGAGCGGAAAGTGCCTCGGCAGTCCCACTGTCATCTAAAAGATCTCGCTGCGATCCCCACGTTCTAAGCCGCTGCACCGCCTCGGCAGATGCGGGACCCGAACCGCGGGGAGCTCGCATTTGGCCATCCTCGGAAAATAAAGCCAAACGAGAACGCAGCGTTCTAGCTGGGAGAGATTCACAATGAACACAAGCAGCCCCCTCGAGAGCTGCTTGAGCGTGCTGCCTTCCTAAGCAAGACACACACATCTCATGTGTATCCCCAGCCATGAGAAAGTGAAGGCATGGAAACACACATTTTTTGAACTGTTCACTTGCCATGACGCAAATATAAGACAATACAACATCAAATAAGACAAACTGGTTTTCACTTTCACACACACAGAGCGCTTGCTGAATAGCAAAAAGCTGTCATCTCTGTGTGCCGGCGTGCTTTTGTGTACATCCGCTTATGCCGTCATACGCTACGTCCTCACGCAACGCCAATAGGATTGGTTTCAGTTTCATTCATGAATTCAGACGCGCTACGCTGGGGCTCGACAGCCTTAGTCAAATGGGTTGGTGCGTATGGTCAGGTTGCGGAGAGATTGAGATTGTGGTTTGGTCACATGTGAACTTCGAGGAAGGAGCAACCTCAGCAGCAGGAAGGATGTAAAGGTCAGTAAACTGATAGAGTTAACAGTGCCATGGGAGGATGCGGTAGATGAGGCATATGAGAGGAAGAAACTGCGGTATGCTCATCTGGCCACTGAAGCAGAACAGCGAGGATGGAGAGTCCAGGTTTATCCAGTGGAAGTGGGTTGTCGAGGTTTTGTGGCAAACTCTACAACCCGGTTCCTCAGAGACGTCGGATTCAGTGGCCATGAGTTGCGTCGCACAGTAAAGAACTTATCTGAAGCATCAGAAAGGAGCAGCAACTGGCTGTGGTTGAGACGGAAAGATTCTAGCTGGCTGTGTACAGGCCGCCATGCTACGGTTTCATAGAATTCTTGAAAACTTGAAGAGTCTGTTGGTTTATTTGTATAGGTTGTATAGTATTTACAGTCATTACGTTCCTGTGTATATTGCATGAATGACGGGTGGTTGGGCAGATATTGTGTTTTGCGGTAGGTGGTATGCCATACGGAACCGTTGCCACTGAAACTGCATATTAACGCACCAGTGGGGCTCGACAGCCTTAGTCAAACGGGTTGGCGCGTATGGTTGGGTTGCGGAGAGATTGTGAGTTTGTGGTTAGGTCCCAGCAGCAGGAGGGATGTAGAGGTCAGTTAGCTGGGCTGAGTTGAGTGGGGGACGGAGGGGGTTTACTCTGGGACGCCAGAGTCACTGTCAAGCCCTCTTGACGTGTCGTGGGCTAGTCGACGAAACAATGAGGACGGAAGGTGCCCACTTGAAGACCCTAGAGACGTCCCCTACTCAGCTCAATCCAGACGGTTGTCATGGGGGGACCGCACTGTGGTTGCAGCCGTTGTGTGTGCTGACGCGTGTTAACACTAAACAGAAGGAGATTTACATCACCATATGGAAAGAAGCGTAAATGGATGGAGAAGCATAGGTTACTGTAAAGCTATGTCTTAGTTGGTGCTTATCTAGGCGAAAGCAGAGTACAAATCAGCATGAAGTTCTACTCTCGTGTAATGGAAATCTGTGCTCACTTGAAAATTGTGCGCCATCCTTGATATGTCCATCGAGGATCCCGGCGCAGTTTCTATAAAGATGCACATTTCACTTCTCTGTCCAATGACGTCATTCCAGTAATTTCATTCTGTCCTCCTCTAAGTTAGCTGCAGAGCTACGGTCAGTGAACCCGCTAAATCTCTGTTCTATCAATATTTAATTTCCAGATGACGAAAAAACAGAGTCTCAGACACTGATGATGGCCTTGATAAACGCGAGGTCATTTTCTAATAAATCGTTCATTTTTAATGACTTTTTCACTACAAACTCATTGGACTTTCTATTTGTGACTAAAACCTGGCTGAAACAGGAAGATTTCTCATCTCTTGGTGAACCCTCTCCCCCGGATTGTGCCTTCTTTACCACTCCAAGACTTTCTGGTCAGGGTGGGGGTGTTGCTACTGTTTTTTTTAAAAAAACTTTGAAGTACAGTTAATGAGAAATAGCATATGGAGTCCTGTACTATGTGCATTGATTTACAGGCCTCTTAAGTTTAACAAAGATTTCATCCAACAATTCTGAGTTTCTCTCTAATATTGTATCCCGCTGTGATAGGCTGTTGATTCTAGGAGACTTTAACATTCATATTTGTTGTCCATCCAAACCTCTGGTGAAAGAGTTTTATTGTCTTTTTCTTCAATTCTTCAACCTGTCACAATCAGTCTTTAGCCCTACTCATAAGCTGGGGCACATTTTAGACCTGGTGTTATCACATGGTTTTCAGGTAACACATCTGAGAGTAGTTGATGCTGTTATTTACGACCATCTGCCAATTGTGTTTGATTCTGTTTGTGTTTTTCCCATCTCGTCTCGCTCAAAAACATTGAATTACTCTCGTTTTATCCAACCATCTAATGCCAGCTTATTTTCTGAGTACTATCAGGCCAACTTGCAGATGATATCACATTCGACGAATTAAATACTGAAGAGATGGTGGAGGTTTTTACTAAGGCCTGCTCCATTTCTTTAGACGCTGCTGCTCCCCTTAAGCCCAGGAAAACTAAGGGTAAGGGCCACACAAAGCCTTGGTTAAATGACTCTACTCGCTCTCTCAGACAAGAGTGTCGTAAGGCAGAGCGAAATTGGAAAAGAGATAAACTTCAAATTTCTTATGAATGTTTAACTGCATGCTTAATCAATTACCAAAAATCAGTGAAAGAGGCAAACGCAAATTTCTCTCAAAGATTATCACAGGAAATGCAAATCAGCCGAGAATGCAGTTTAAGACAATTGATTCTGTGCTAAAACCCTTACCAGCCCCGATTCTTGTTCCATCTCGGGAAATATGTGAGAATTTTGCACAGTTTTTTAATGAAAAAGTCTTGACGATCAAGGGTTCAATTAAGCCAGTAATATATAATACACCTTTGACCTGTTCACGATTGATTCTCTAACTTGTTTTCATCGGGTTTCCTCTTCTCAGCTGTCTGATACTGTTTCTAAGGCAAAATGTTCCAGTTGTGAGTCTGATGTCGTCCCTACTCGTCTCTTTAAGGAAGCGTTTGAAACTTTGAGTCCAACTATAACAGATATTATTAACAGTTCTCTAGCGAACGGAATTGTTCCCGCTAGTTTTAAACATGCTGTAGTTCACCCTCTTCTTAAGAAGCCCCATCTAGATCCATCTCTCCTCAAAAATGTTAGACCTATATCAAAGTTGCCTTTATTTCTAAACTTTTAGAGAGAGTTGTGCATTGCCAGTTGAATACTTATCTTAGTACATCTAAAATTTCTGATACTTTTCAGTCTGGTTTTAGATTTATGTGTAGCAGGGTGGAGTAACTCCACCTATTGGGAGATCGTGCGCATGCGAGTGGCTTATTGGCTGCCCTTGTATTGAGTATAAAAGAAACGGGCTTTGGCGACCGAATATGCGTCTTGGTATTGCCGTGATGTTACGTCATCTGTTGCCGCCGAAGGTTTGAACAGTGTTGTCTTCCTGTCTGCCGTGCGCTCGCTGCCTACTTGTATCAGGTATGTTCAGCCTTGTCATAAACGAGTGTTGACCGTGTTTAGCTGCTATCTGTTCTATTTTTAGTTGACATATTTATAGCATGTCATTTACAGCGGTATGTTTCTAATGGAGCGGCTGTATTCTCGCATGGTGCGTGACCATGAATGTTTTATTTACATTGACCATCTCGCGGTATGTATAATTATAGCTTTTTTGATTTGGTAATGTTACTCTCTTTAACATATTATGCTCTGCAGGTTTATCTGCAGATCTGAGGGTCCTCCCTGGCTAGTTGATGGGATTGAGCATCAATATTAAACGTTAAATGACTACGTTGCTGTTTTACCTCTACATTTAATTTTATAGTAACTGTGCACGTTGTTGAAGTGTCATATGCGCCTCAGTCGGAGCGGGTGCGGCTTGCTGGCTGGTCTGTCTTCACCAGCTGCCACCTGTTTGATCTTGAGTCAGTATCTTGAGTATTTTTATGACTGTTTGTTATTTCTTGTTATGGTTCATAATTACTCTGGGCATTGTAATGTATAACTGTTGAGTCTGAGTGAATTGTGTGTTTTTAATTTGTTCTCTCTTACGAGAACAGTTATTTGTATGTTTCTCTTTGTGGTTTCTTGTTGCTGTGGTAAATCTATATTGTGTTTTCTAAGTTTGTTGATTTGTGTTTCTGTGTCATTTTCTTTACAGGAGCTGGGGGTTTCTGGAGAGGGGAGGCTAGCTTCTATCGTGTGTGGTGATTACACCTGGCCGTGTGTTTTCTTGCATCTAATCTTCACGTGTGTGTGTGTGTGGGCGCGTGTATGGGGTTACTGGGGCTCCTGTTAATTTGGCAGCTAGCCTGTACCTCCAGGTACCTCCGCTGCTTCTCAACTAGCTGAACTCAAATATAGGTTTGTTGTTGTGTGTCTGATGCAGATTGTGCACGGTACTGTAAAATTGATTCTCAGAATCTTGTTGTGACTTTTAAACTATTTATTATGCAATGCAGATGAGAAATAAAAGTGTCTATTTTTCCCACGTGTGTCCCACGTCTCTTCACCCACGTTTTAGATGCCGAAGCTGTGTGCCCTTTGGGCGTTTAGTCCCCAGTATTCTGGGGAGGCGTAGTCGACCGTTGTTGTCATTATTGAGCTTCTATTTGCTCCAAAAGGAGTGAGTGCCTCCCTCCTCTCCCGCTTTGCCACATATGCACAGTACAGAAACTGCTTAGTTGAAGGTCAACAACGACCTTTTGCAAATCCTCGACACCGGATCGCACGCAGTGCTTGTCTTACTAGATTTAAGCGCAGCTTTTGATACGATCGACCATAGTATCTTGTTGCATCGGTTAGAAAAAGTGGTGGGCATTCAGGGTGTTGCCTTACAGTGGTTGGCCTCGTATCTCAAAGACAGAACCTTCTCAGTAAATATGGGGAAATTTACTTCTGCATCTGTTCCCCTACTCTGTGGTGTGCCCCAAGGGTCCATTTAAGCCCACTCCTCTTTTCACTCTATATGTTGCCATTGGGTGCCATATTTGAGAAACATAGGATATCCTACCACTGTTACGCTGACGACACTTAGTTTTATCTACCGGCAAAAACTGATATGTATTATTCCCTGGAAGCCCTGTGTGACTGTTTTGAGGAGATCAAATGCTGGATGGCAAATAATTTCCTACAACTAAATGAAAGTAAGAGCAAAATTTTGATTGTAGGCCCATCTAGCTCCTCATTTACTTTTAATTTCGGTTCCTTCCCTGTCAGTGTTCAACCTCATGTAAGGAATCTCGGATTTACATTGGATTCGGCACTTCATTTTGAAAAACAAGTCAGCTCAGTGGTAAAAGGCAGTTTCTTTCAACTGAGATCGATTGCAAAAGTAAAACAGCTCTTGTCCCCAAAAGATTTAGAGACTGTAGTCCACACCTTCGTTACATCACGGCTGGACTACTGTAACTCCCTGTACTGTGGTCTGCCTCAAACTACAATCTCTCGCCTGCAAATTGTTCAAAATGCTGCAGCGAGACTTCTGACTGGTACAAAAAAGAGAGATCACATTTCTCCTATCCTAGAAATTTTACTTTGGCTTCCGGTTAAGTTGCAGTTTTTGTGTACAAGGCGCTATCCGGTGCTGCACCAAAATACATATGTTACCTTCTGACTCTGTACACTCCCCAAAGAACTCTTAGGTCTTGTAATCAGCTTCTTTTAACTGTCCCACGCTTTCGCTGTAAAACCAAGGGTGGTCGGGCCTTCTCTGCCGTGCCACCTAAACTCTGGAACAGTCTGCCCTTAGCTGTGAGGTCTGCTCTGGCATTGTCTAGTTTTAAATCGGCTCTTAAAACGTATCTATTCTCTCTGGCTTTTAATTAAGTTGCTTTGATTGATTTTATATGAAACTATTAAATGGATTGTGTCGAGTGTAATATGTCTATAACTGTCTTCTGCCTTGTCTACTTTGATGCTTTTTAATTGCATATTGTAGTTCTGCACAGCACTTTGGCACAACTCTGTTGTTTTTAAATGTGCTATAGAAATAAAATTTCGTCTGGAAGCCAATTATGCACTGGTAGGGCGTGAGACCCGTGGTGGACTGTTGAAGGGAGTTTTGTGCATACTCGGCCCAGCAGTCCTGATGATCATGGCAATATGACCGCAAGTATCTCCCGATCTCTTGTATTTTCCGATCAGTCTGGCCATTGGACTGGGGGTGATACCCGGAGGTTAAGCTGACTGAAACTCCCAAAAGGTTGAAGAACGCTTTCCAAACCCTGGATATGAACTGTGGTCCTCAGTCTGATACAATATCTTCTGGTATTCCGAAGTGGCGAAATATCTGGGTGAATAGGGTTTCAGCAGTCTCGAAGGCTGTGGGCAAACCTGGCAGAGGGATGAGCTTACATGCTTGGAAAAGCGATCGACGACAACCAGAACACACGTGTGAGAGTCAGAAGAAGGAAGGTCCGTGATAAAATCCACACCAAGGTGAGACCAGGGTCTTGTGGGTACAGGGAGTGGTACAAGTTTACCTTCCGGGAGGCGTCGAGGAACTTTGGCCATGGCACAGACTGAGCAGCTCTTCACATACCGGGAGACATCATGGGTTAAGTTGGGCCACCAGTATCGTTGTTGTACGAGCGAGAGGATTTGTTGGCTGCCAGGGTGTCCAGAGCCCGGAGAAGTAAGAACTGAGTCCATGAGGGACAAACGTAGATGAGTCGGAATGTCCCTCAGGACCTCCCGGCGGAGCAGGTTCTGACCGGGTGGCATCGGCAATGTGGTCATCTAGACTCCACTGGATAGGGCTGACAATTACGGCTGGAGGGAGAATGGATTCCGGGTTGGTGGTGATAGTGTCAGGTTGGTACAGACGAGACAGGGAGTCGGCTTTGACATTTTTGTCTCCAGGGCGGTAAGTTACTTTGAAATTGAATCTTGTGAAGAAGAGTGACCAGCGGGCTTGACGGGTATTGAGTCTTTTTGAATCTCTAAGGTATCGGTGGGTGGTAATGACATCAAAAGGATATTTTGCTCCCTCCAGCCAGTGTCTCCACTTCTCAAGAGCGAGTTTGATTGCCAGAAGTTCCTGGTTGCCGATGTCATAACTCTGTTCCACCGGGGACATCTTCTTGGAGAAGAAGGCACATGGATGGAGTCGTGGAGGATTCCCCTGCCGCTGTGATAGAGCCGCTCCTACCCCGGTGAGTGAGGCGTCTACCTCAACGAGAAATGGAAGATCTGGGTTTGGATGGACGAGGGTAGGAGCGGAGCTGAAGGAGGTTTTGAGTTTCTCAAACGCGTTGGTGGCTTCGATGGTCCAGGACAGAGACTTGGACCCTTTCTTCAGGAGTGAGGTGATGGGTGCACTGATCTGACTGATACCTTGAATGAATCTTCGGTAGAAGTTTGCGAAGCTCAGGAAATGTTGAAGTTATTTTATGTTGGAGGGTAATGGCCAGTTGGAAACAGCTTCCACCTTCCTCTGGTCCATGGTGATTCCGTGAGGAGTGATCACATAACACAGGAAGTGGATTTTTTCTTGATGAAACTCACATTTCTCCAGTTTCAGGTAGAGCTGATGATCGCGCAGACGTTGAAGAACTGACTTGACATGATGGTGGTGCTCGGACAGTCCGAAGGGCATGACCCTATATTCATAGTGGCCAGTAGGGGTGATGAACGCGGTCTTCCACTCGTCTCCCTTCCTTATCCTCACCAAATTGTAAGCACTACTCAGGTCCAGTTTAGTGAAGATCCGAGCACCACGGAGTTGTCCCAGAGCGGCTGGGACCAGAGGAAGGGGATACCGATACTTAACGGTGGAGTTATTGAGGGTCCGGTAGTCAATACAGGGGTGCAAACCTCCATCCTTCTTCCCTACGAAAAAGAAAATTGAAGCAGCAGGGGACGTAGATGGACGAATGTTGTCTTGACGGAAAGCCTCCTCAATGTACTCCTCCATGGCCTACTGTTCCGGGATGGACAGTGGATAGATATTACCATGCGGTAGAGCCGCCCCAGACAGCAGGTCGATCGCACAGTCCCATGGCCGGTGTGGTGGAAGTTTGGTGGCCAGTTGTTTATCGAAGACATCCTGGAACGCCCAGTAGGTGACAGGTATCTTGTGATGTTCGCTGGTGGGTGGACTTTCGACTGAGGTAGAACCTATATGGATATCACAAACTGGAGATGATGATGAGTGATGAATGTTCTTGACAGGATACAGACAGTGTGAGAAACAGACATTTCCCCATTGGCAAATCTCACCCGAAGACCAGCAGATGTTAGGAGAGTGGAGTTCCAGCCACGATCGTCCCAGGATGATATCTGCAGTAGAACCCTCCAGCACCAGAAACGACAAATCCTCTTTGTGAAGGCATCTGATCTTCATGGTGATGGTGGGACTGCTGTGAAATATCCGCCCACGACCGAGCGGTTTACCCAGGATGGATTGAATATGAAGAGTCTGAGGAATAGGTCTTTGGTGGGTTTGAAGCTTTTGTATGGAGAGTGAGATGAAGTTGCCAGCGGAACCAGAGTCGATTAACACTTGCGCTGGAAGAGACCGTTGGAGGTAAGTCAGCTGAACCGGAGTGTATTTCATTTGTGAAATGGGTGACTGGAGACATACTGTACTCACCACCGGTCGTGGGGGACGAACTGGACAGGAGATGAGCAGGTGGCCGGCGGTTCCACAGTAGAGACACAGATTATTGTTGATGCGACGTTGAGGTTCGACAGAGGATAAATGCGTTTAATTGATATACATAGGTTCATGTGCTGAAGTGTTGACAGAGGTTGTGGGACGAGGAGGAGGCAGTACAGGGCTATAGAGCTGCCAAGCAGTGCGGCGTTGGTCCACACGAATGGATCGTTGGATGAGACTTTCTAGACCAATGACATCATTGTAGATGGCTAGCTGTAAACGAATCTCAGGATCTAAACCTTGACGGTAAGCCGTAATTAGAGCTGACTCATTCCGTACGCTGGAAGCTGCCAGGGTGCGAAATATTTTACAGATGTCGAAACCGATGTTTTGCCTTTTCGTAAACAAAATAATTGATCATGAACAGACAGAGAATTTGAGACTTGAGCAAATACTTCATGGAAGTGGCCAATGAAATCTGTGAGAGATTGGGTAACAGTACCTTCTGCATCCCAAAGCGCTCGTGCCAAGAGCAGGGCTCGACCAGTGAGGAGAGAAATGATGAAAGCGACCTTCGCTCTCTCTGAGGTGAACTGTGAAGCATGCATCTCCATGTAGAGCTCGCACTGTAGAAGAAAGCCGCTGCACTCCTCCTCCTTGCCAGAGAAGGACGCTGGTCGGGCCATG
The DNA here is from genome assembly GCF_051911475.1 of Siphateles boraxobius. Taxonomy (NCBI): domain Eukaryota; kingdom Metazoa; phylum Chordata; class Actinopteri; order Cypriniformes; family Leuciscidae; genus Siphateles; species Siphateles boraxobius. The sequence goes on along the minus strand of NW_027508734.1, from coordinate 43,860,933 downwards.
GGACTAACAGAGGCAGACGAAAAAGGATTGATGGCGGGTGGTGGAATGGCGTGCTGAATGTCTTGCAAGACATCGGTGATGGTGACCGGGACAGAAGCTTCCTCTTTGCCGTGATCTGTTGGTTCATGTATGTTGGTCAGGTCTTCTGTCATGAATTAGAACAACACAAACAGGTAAAGTTTGCAATGGCGTTTATTTTGCACTCAGGAAGAGACTCAAATTAGAAATACTCATTTAAGTTGAAGAGCTGATGGAATAATTTAATGAATGAACGGATGGTTTGGGTTGGACAAAGTCTCTTATCTGTTGCAGGAAGATAGATGAGATCCGGGCTGAAGAAAGCAGACAGATTGACGACTGGAGATCTGGATGACAGAACGAGAAGGTCTGTGATGCAGGTAAGTACTCGAAGCAGGTAAGGAAGTAGGCGTTATTCTTGGTATAAGAGAGTCAGCAAATCAATGGTGGATCGACGAAACCTGACAACTGAATGAGGGAACTGGTGGTGTTTTTAAACAGTGAGTGAAGTGACAGAAGATTGGTGACAGGTGAAGATGACAGGTGCAGGTGATTAGAACTCAAAGGATGCGAGACGAGTGGGCGGAGTGTAGAGGTCTGGCGCTGACGCTGGTGTATCTGTGACATCTGTAGGTCAATTCAGCTAAACCATGTGACTGGACTTTCACACAGCAAGAGCTTAGTTATTGCACCCTTCAAGTGGAGTTGGAAATATTGATTGAGCAAAACTGTGGTATCTGTCAGGAGTTATTAAACAATGAAGAACGTGAGACAGGAGTACTTCGTCCATCTTGTTTACTCATTTACTTCCGTTCTCTCACACGTTACATCAGAGCACAACAGCTGAACAGTTTAGACTTCCTTTTCAAAATAGTAGTCACAAGAACATCAGAGTTGCATAAACAATGCAGACAGATCCACACATCAGATTCAGAACAGTACATTACATACACAAGGGTTGGACAATGAACCTGAATCTCACCTGGTTTTAGAGCACAATAATTTATTAGTATAGTGCAGGGGTCTCCAATCTTTTTTCATTTGAGAGCTACTTTTTAAAAAATATAGTGGCCGAGAGCTACTCATGTAGGCTAATACAATACTTAAATCTCTTAAATAATGTCTCATAACTCTCATATTAACAACTATCTAAACTGTTTTAGACCTAAAAGAGTTTTTGTAGGCCTATATATGTCACCCTTAAATGTCAGAGAAAAGAACAGAATCAGAGATTAATTTTTTTAAAGAAAATTGTACTTTGCATATTATACTATAAAAACACATAATTATAGTTGATTTTATAGTGCATCTTAACTAGAGATGAAATGGCCTGAAAATTTCATTTCATGATTATAGTGACCAAAATGATCAGTTATCACAGAATCCTGTTCAAAAAGTACTAATACTACACAATAAAATCCATTCACCAAGGTTTATGTCGAAAACCAGCAAATAACAAATATAATTAGAATTAATTTGCACTTTTTATTTACATAAACAAAATAACAACATTAAAAATAATGGTCAGATTTTAAAGGAGTGTCTTGCGACATGTTATCTACTAACTAAGTTCAAATAAAGTTTTGACAAAAAAAGATTTATAAAAAGCTTGCATATTTCAGCCTTTAAATCATTTTTATAAAAAGAATGAGCCAAAAAAGATAAATTACTGACGTTCACAATGCACATTAGCTTATCTTTCATTATTAATAGTAAAATTCTGTCCGATTTTCCCGTGGCGTCTGTCATTGCTATGCAACCATGCACTGCGCTCTCCACAATGACAAAGAAGTTTTAGTAGCTAATGGATTTTTCATCTTGCTGCGCATGGAAAAAATGAGTGTGTCGCTTCAATTATGAGCTTCCTACATTTGAAATAACGAACTTGAGCGCGCAAAAGATGCGATATGTGAACGCCCCCTTGGTGAGCTACCTCCAATCAGGCCATGAGCTACTGGTAGCTCGCGGGCGACGTGTTGGAGACCCCTGGTATAGTGTATGTTCTCCTTTTGCACTCAATAAAGCAACAATTTGTCTTGGGAATGACAGATAAATCATTCCTCTTCTAAAACAGAGGCCAGGTCATTATGTGATGCTGGTGGAGGAAAACATTTTCTGACTTTCTCCTCCAAAATACCCTGAAGTGGCTCGAAAATATTTAGATTGGGTGACTGTGCAGGCCATAGTAGATGTTCATCTTCACCTTCATTCCGACCATGAATATTGACTTTGGTGGAAACAGGAGTGTCAAGGTGCATATTTAATCTGCAGTGAGTTGGACAACAGTGGTTTTATGATCTTTTGGATAGTATCTGTTACTATCTGGAAATCCCTTTCAGGCAACTTGCTTCGACAGGTACTCCTGTTGGATGTGGTTCATCCTATGTTGTGATATGCCAACATAACCCTGGATAACATAGCTCTCGATACAGCACAAAAACATGCTGTCTTGGTCATTGACGAGCCAGGGAGATGTTCACCAACAATTCATACTCTTTTGAACTCTGATATAGATCTCCCATTATGTTGTGTTGATTGCAATATGTCATGTACAGCTGTGCTACTGCTCTGCTAATTCAACCTTCATACTCTGCCCCTACTGATGGAATGTAAAATCAGTGAAGATTGGCCACTCATATATAGGCAGGAAACTTTCAACACAATATTGTCCAATGTCTCAGTTTCATTGTCCACCCATGTAAGTAACATAGTCCTTCAACCAACTATGACCTCACAGAACATCCAATACAAGTCAATGGAGTTGGACAAAAACTACGATAAAACCTGTTGGAAAGCATCTTTTGCAGCGAGTTTCACGTCTTTGTAAACTAAAGTTTAATGCGTTTTATGAATGATTCTTCCAGTGCCCCTATGAAAACATTGTGGAGGTGGGGGGGTGCTAACACAGAAACCGAAAATTCTCGGGACAGCAGCATTTGTCCAAATTTCAATCTTAACCATTCTATTTCATCAGAAACAAACTTAAAACAGGGCTTTGAGTGTAAAATACCTAACTTTTCCTTTAAGCATGCACAAAGTTTCAGATAGTATGTCAAGTGTAAACACATGAATCGGATATGGGTCACAATTGAAAGAACGTGTAAACGGACAGTCTACAAAATCAGATATAGGCAACAAATCAGAATTGGGCATCAAGACCTGCAGTGTAAACGAGGCCTAAGTGTCATGAGGCCAATTTCTCCAGTGGTGTTCAACCTTTTTCGGAGCTCAAGTGCCCTGAGGATTTGTCTATAACCAAAGACAGTTTAAGTGTTTTTCTGAGTATTGTTCTGGCAGTGTTCATCATATAGCACATCAATTAAGTTAGTCCCCATCAGAACAGGTAAGAGCGTAGATCAGTAGATCACTGTTGGAGCGTAGATCAGGGACAACTAATGCTAATGTGGATACTTCAGGTGCAGTGTCAATGAAGTCTTTTGGGAAACCAAGTTGACTTCTACGTACCCTAAGTATGGAACAAACTGACCATTAGCACCCTCGACATCAAGTAGATTAAAAGGCTGGATTGGCTGCTCTGATAAGTGTTCTTTGTAGAATGAACTTGATACTGTGGTCAACTGAGACCCGGTAGCAAGGAGACAGTTATAGTTTACTCCTGACACAGTAACATTGCTGGTGCATTTCTCCCCTATTAACCCTTTTGGTATAGTAACTTGAAGGATTCTGTTTAGCATTTGGTTTGGGACAAGGGTGGCTAGTCTTTGTTCCTGTTTGCCCCTCAACAGGAACAGAACCTAGTTTAACTCTGGCTGAGTTTGGGCTCCCCACAACCGCTGCTTCTCTCTGTGTTCTTTTCGTTTAGCTACAACAACGACTGAGTTGGGCTCATTGCTGAAGGATGGGGCTATATTTCCATCTTCACCACAGTTAAAGCAGTACCATGGGCAGGGTTTATTGCTGGATTTACCCACATTCTGCTGTAGTGATTTCTCTGCAGTCTTTTCAGCTTAGATTTCCTCTACTTGAATGTCCTGGTGGTAGCCTTTGCTGAGGACTCATCCATCGATGCTTTCAAGGTTGCCAACTTGAAGTTGTGCTATTTGTTTTTTCCTTTTCTTTTTACCCACATCAGGGGTGTCTTCTGCAGCAGCAGCTGCTATGTCTTTCTCATCAGTGTGAAAGTTGTATACATTCAGAGATTTAGACTGGACTTTAGTTTTGGGACATCCAAGATGCAGCTTCATCTGGCAGGACTTGGCAGTTTACTTGTCCTCTTCAGTTCGCAGTAAGCACAACAACTCAGGAAATGAGGGTGGGTTATACTTTCTTTGTTGCAGCTGGAGATTTGTGATTAATCTGCTGTTCCAGCATTCCCTGCAGAACTGTTTCAGCAGTTGGCGGTCTGAGTCTCCAGCAGCAATACCATTTCTTTTCACTACATTTTTCAATGTAGCCTGTAGTCAATGTAAGTAAGCAGAAGGTTTTTCACCTGCGTTTTGGTTGGTGTTTAGGAATGCCGCAAAGAGTTCATTACAAGACAGTAGTAAACCCGGTAACAGTATTCGATATGTCATGACTTAAAGTGCCCCATTATGCTATTTTAAAGGTTCATACTTTTGTTCTAGGGGTCTCTTACAACAGGTTTACATGCATCAAAGGTTAAAAAACACTTCAATTTTCTCATAATATACATTGCACATCACTTTCTTCAATGATTCTCAAATGACTTGTCGGATGAATCAGTCTTTCTAAATCCATCCTTTCCGAAAGCCTACTCTGCTCTGATTGGCCAGCTCAGTTTGTTGTAATTGGTCTACCCAGACCATTGGCAACCGCAATGCGTGCTCCACAGATGAGGCATACAGCTTTATCTTTAACATTAGTGAAGAGAAATTCTGTCTCCCACTCCTCGTTAAAATAATAAGTCTTCTTTTTTGCATGACCTGCATCGTCAGCCATAATTAATCTTTTTTTTATTTTTTATAGTTCAATTTATCTTATGTATAAATTTATCGGTCTGCCCGCGACCGCCTCAACTCACTGAAGTTACGTTACGTTTTTTTTTTTTAAACGTGCTCGACGTGCAGATTCTAAATATTTTTAATTATTTAATTATTTTATTATGTTTTAATGGTATATGAAATTTTACCATTAGTTATTTTCACATTTTATGCCATCATCATAAATAATAATAAAAAAAAACTAAATGAAAGACAATTCAGGCTATTTTTAGAACGTGCTCAGAGACTCCATGCGGGCTACCAGGTGCCCACGGGCACCATGTTGGAGACCACTGGTCTACCGCTTACAGCGCCTGTCTGATGAAATGCCCATTACCCTAACTGAACTTCAGCTCCAGAGGCTTCCTAAAGCTCAGAGATTGTACACAATGTAAAGACAGTAATGATTAAGTCAATTTTACCATATCAATATGAGCACGAGTCAGATGATGAAACATTGGAAGAACAAGTTATTCAACCCGAACCTCCATCGCAAGGACACCTTGAGCAGGACGTTTCTCAGTGTTGGGTTACTCAGTTTGATGTACATTATGGGATGTTGCAACTGTAATTCCTCACCATCAGCATTTACAATTGTATGTCCATGATCAAATTGATGTGTATATTTCTAATTTATTGCATTGCAGATGCAGGAACTGTATTAACTATTTCAATAGCGGTGCATACCTTAGCCGAGCACTAACGTGGATGACTGATGTAACATTAAAGTTTGCAAAATAAATATTGCTTCATCCTTTATCTTTACTCAAAGTATTAAGAACAACAGACAATCTGCATTAATAGACACAGTTTCAGGAAATAGTGGCCCACAGCTGACTTGCAGAACTATTTCAGTAAAACAGTAAGACATTAATGCAGTGAGTTAGTGTCATGAAACTGCACATGGAACATGGACAGAGGTGATCCAAACGCGGGCTTTATTAAGAGGAGAATCCAGAGACAGGTACAAGGAAACAGGCAGGGGTCAAAACCAGGTAAGCAGTCCAAACAAACATCAAATCCGTGCAGGGATAAGGCAAACGGGAAACCGGGAACAGGCAGATAATCAAGGAACCGAAACACTAGAATAGAAGGAAACTGGAACAAGGCTAGGTAATGCAGTCAGACACATACAAACACTTACAATACTGAGCCCTGAACAAAGGGAAAACTCAGGCTTAAATCAGGGACGCTCAATCTAAAACAGGTGCAACAAATAAACCATAATCAGTCCAGGGTGAAACATAATGGAAACAATAAACTAGGAAGGAGTGCCCTCCAGAGGCTCAAGCGGGCACTCCAGCCACAGATCGTCACATAACCCCCCCTCTAAGGAGCGGCTTCCAGACGCTCCTAAGAGCTCCGGAGGGAGGTCGACGGGGGATGGGATGGAGGGCCAGGCCCGTGGAGAGGCAGGGGGCCAGGCCCATGGAGAGACCTGGGGCCTGGAGACCAGAGCAGGGCAAGAGACCACGGGGAGGCACGCTCCGCAAGTAGCCAGGGCGGAGCATGCTTGGCAGGAAGACAGGCTGGAGCATAAGTGACAGGAGAACAGGACAGCGTACACATAACACAGGACCAGGGCAGAGTACACTTAACAGGGGACCAAGACGTGGGAAGCACAGGGCTGGACAGGACCAGTGACATGGTAAGCTCAGGCGAAGGTGGTTGTGCAAAGGTCCATGTAGGCACCACCTCCATGACCCTCTCAGGTGTAGGTGGTAGTGCAAGGGTCCACGTAGATGCCACCTCCATGGCCCTCTTAGGGTACCTATTGCCCCCCCCCAAAAAGTTCATGGGGAAATTGAAAGCTAAAGCCTCCGGGCTGGAAACCGCTACTGGAAAAGGCTCCCGAAGCTTGAGAGGCGCAGGTAAGGCGAGGCGCAGAGGCGGGGACGGCAGGGCGAGGCGCAGAGGCGGGGCCGGCAGGGCGAGGAGTCTGGGAACACCCACCGGAGCCTGGCGAACCAAACGAGTCCTCCTCCTCCTGCGACGGCGAGTCACTGGGCTTGATACACTGACTTGACTGGATTCACTCATTTGGCTCGACTCATTTGATTCACTCGACTTGGTACTAGATTCACTTGACACGGCACTAGATTCACTTGACTCGGCGGCACTTGACTCGGCGGCACTTGACTCGGCGGCACTTGACTCACTTGACTCGGCGGCACTTGACTCACTTGACTCGGCGGCACTTGACTCACTTGAATCGGCGGCACTTGACTCACTTGAATCGGCGGCACTTGACTCACTTGACTCGGCACTTGACTCGGCACTTGACTCACTTGACTCGGCACTTGACTCACTTGACTCGGCACTTGACTCACTTGACTCGGCACTTGACTCACTTGACTCACTTGATTCAACTGGCACGCGCTCAGACTCAGTAGAAAACTCTTGAGGCAGGAATATAACGGAGCTTACGTGAAGTGTTAGAACGTCGGGATTCACATGTTGCGTGGATACGGCGGACCCTTTACGAAGCGCTGGTTCAACTGGGCTTTCATGTAGCGCAAACTCGGCGGAGCACGTGTGATGCGCTGGTTCACCGGGAGACAATTGATGCGTGGATTCAGTGGGTACCTTGTAAAGTGGCGAATCGTCGGGTCCTTTGTGAAGCAAAAGTTTCAAAAAATCCACAGTAAAAGCCGAACCGCTCATGGAAAGGGCCAGGTTAATATATTGGGTTAGAGTCCAGCTTGAACACGGAAATGGTATAGCAGAGCCGAGCGGTTCAGACAGTCCTCCCCGAAAGAGCATCATCAAACAGAAATCATTCAAGTAGGACTGACGAGAGAGCTTCAAAAAATCTGTCACAAAAACCTTGATAGGACGTTCTCCTTGACGGAGGCTTACGATCTGCGCTGTGGGATCCATATCGAGGTCCGTGTTCCTCTCAGCCGCTGGATCAGTTGTGGCTCAGTATTCTGTCATGAAACTGCACATGGAACATGGACAGAGGTGATCCAAACGCGGGCTTTATTAAGAGGAGAATCCAGAGACAGGTACAAGGAAACAGGCAGGGGTCAAAACCAGGTAAGCAGTCCAAACAAACATCAAATCCGTGCAGGGATAAGGCAAACGGGAAACCGGGAACAGGCAGATAATCAAGGAACCGAAACACTAGAATAGAAGGAAACTGGAACAAGGCTAGGTAATGCAGTCAGACACATACAAACACTTACAATACTGAGCCCTGAACAAAGGGAAAACTCAGGCTTAAATCAGGGACGCTCAATCTAAAACAGGTGCAACAAATAAACCATAATCAGTCCAGGGTGAAACATAATGGAAACAATAAACTAGGAAGGAGTGCCCTCCAGAGGCTCAAGCGGGCACTCCAGCCACAGATCGTCACAGTTAGCTGGTAAGCCGGAAACATACACAATATAAAACACAAAACAAAGTATTTTGAACACCCGGTAGAAAATATATACATCAATAATTATTCATACTTACATGTTGTGATTCTGAGGACCACGCTGGTCCAAATAAACTGGGAACTGACTGGTACTGACCCATCTTTCAAGAGCAAGCATTTTGTAAATCCTGCGTTGAACTCTTTGAGAAGAGTTTTGAGAAGCAGTTGTCAGTAAAATTACGTTTGAGGGCTTGTAAAGTTGTTCATTGGCGGACAAAGTACAACATAGGAACCATTATGCAAATTACTTATCTAGTGATGTGGAACCATGACGCAGTGGTATTCGAATTACAGATTACTCATTTAAGCGGTTCAGAGTCGATTCTTTCTTTTGGGAGACAAGAAGAAGAACCTTATTTATCATGCACTTTCGACTTTACAACTTCACAACTGTGTGTTTGCCTGTCTCAAAGGAATTTTCAGTGGAGCTAATGGCTCTTAAGAAACATTATGCTAATGATTCTTAAACACTTTCAAACACACACATCTCTGTACTTTCTTATTTAAGTCCACAGTCAACCAATTAATCATGACTGACGTGCATGCTAAAATAATTGAAATCTCTTCTGACAGCAACACTCAATTATATATGCCAAACTCGACATAACCAACACTAACACATAGATGGACATCCAGTATATAAATCATGTCCAGTTTTAGCATAGTGATAGTGAAGTTGACCATTCAGCCTCCAACTGGACTAAAACATTTACACACACACACACACACACACACACACACACACACACACACACACACACACACACACACACACACACACACACACACACACACACACACACACACACACACACACACACACACACACACACACACACACACACACACACAGCTTTAAAAAGGGTCCAGAGGAGAAGAGATGAGTCAATAAAGATGATGGCACATTTGTCATCAGTTAGACAAACAGCCTTTGCAGACAAAGAGCCTCAAAAGAATTGTTAAAAATGTACACGGACACACAAGCACATAAACACAAACATACGCTTATAAGCACATACACATTCACTTACACAATAAAAATACAAAACACAAATACACACACACACACACACACACACACACACACACACACACACACACACACACACACATTTAACATCAATCAAGATGCCAAGTCTTTTATTCCAGAGAAATCCCAAATTGTTCTCACTCCTCAAGAGGCAGTTAAAATTATGAAAATCACCCAGAAATTAAAATTATGTAATCATTTACTAACCCTAAAATATCTTCTTTTGTGTTCCACAGAGTAAAAAAAAAGTTAGGAAGGTTGAGTAAATAAAGACGGAATTTAGATTTCTGGATGAACTATCCATTAAAATTAGCTTCATGTTTGGTTGTATAGTTATGAAACATTCAATACCACATAATGCTAAAAAATAAAATATGTCTAAAACAGTTAGATGTATCTGGGGTACGTTTCCCATACAAAGTCAAAACTAACTGATTATTCATAGTACAATGCATTGTTTGTGAAATCAACTAGTTTCCCCACACTGCCCTCATTAGTACTGTTGTTAATGACGTTGCATGCAGGTGATGGATTAACAACGCAATTGATTTTATATTATTATATTTCATTTATGCAAAACAACAGAACGCTGTTTTTTAATCAAGTTTACATGCAGTATGTAACTGCTGCACTCCTGTAGACTATATACAGTATGTGGTTTATTTACGCATTTACACACATGCACACTCTTCAAAAACGGTGATGATTGTTAACATGCACAATATATATATATTGAAAATTACATATTTGATCGTAATGAAAGATGCATGTTAGCTTGCTATTGAGCAGGTCGAGAGCTGTAGTTCCAACCATACTAATTTGAGATGTTGTCTGCAAATTTTTGTTGGAACTATGGTTTCTGGAAATGCTCAATCATTGAACTGTTAGTAACGACATAACTTACCAGAGTTGGCTAACGAATGCATTTGGAAAAACCCACCCCTGATTGAACAGCTTTCCATGGATATCCAGACCGGAGTATTTGAGCATATTCAACCATATATTGCTCTCACAAACAACAATTTTAGATGCCCAGTTAATTATATAAATACATATTTTACATTACATTTTTCAAGTTACAGTGCATCTTCTCTAAAGTTCCTCACAAGGTGTGAGATGATGGGGAATGCACAAAGGGAAGTCCCCACCCATTCATTTTGATTTGGGGATTTGAGATGGGAACATGGTTTTGAATTGCTGATAGTCAGAGAAAGCGGAGAGCTCAGCAAATGCAAAATAAACTGCTATCGAAATTGAATGCTCCAGTAGTTATTTTATTACATTAAAAGTTTTAATTAATTTTATGCAAGCAGACAATGCTGTTTAAGCATGCAGTACACAAGCAGGAGAGCTGAGAGAAATTAAGAATACGCTAAGAAAGAGGATGACAAAATGCACAGTGTTTACAGCAATAAAGTGATTGTGTGTCTTCATTGTTTGTGTATGGTTGTGGACTCTGACAAGACGAGAGAACCATGGACATCATTTGAAACTGTTATCATGGCAACCATGTGAAACCCTTCAATCAATATGGAAGGACACCTGGAGTGCAGTGATAAGATAAGACTAATTATCTGCAAATATTTCAAAAATAACTTTTAGAAGTAATTTCCTGAAATAAAACATTACATAATAAAGAATTAGCTCTCAAAATATCTCACTGTGAATAAACAGCCAAGTACAAACAGCCAAGCAGTGTGTGCATGTTGTTTTCTCAGAGCATCCATCTTCATTTGCCAACTATCGCAGAGGACTAACCACTACCCTAAAGAAACACCCTGAAACCTATTTTTATGGCAACACACCAAGGCAAGAGCAGAAGTCAGAAATGCCTGATGGAAATAGCATCAGAAAACCAAAATGTAAATTTTGACCTTGTTTTTTTTTTTTTTTTTTTTTTTTCATGAGGAAACAAGCTTGTAAATAAAACAGAATTATCTTTTTTTGAAAATCTAAAATAGCAGAAATCTTTCTGTGATGGTTAGGTTTAGGGGTAGGGTTAGTGTCGGGGGATATAATATACAGTTTGTACAGTATAAACATCATTACATCTATGGAATGTCCCCATAAAACATAGAAACCCAAGAAATAAGTTATGCATGATTTGACTCCACAGTTGTGTGTGTGTGTGTGTGTGTGTGTGTGTGTGTGTGTGTGTGTGTGTGTGTGTGTGTGTGTGTGTGTGTGTGTGTGTGTGTGTGTGTGTGTGTGTGTGTGTGTGTGTGTGTGTGTGTGTGTGTGTGTGTGTGTGTGTTGTCAAACTACCAGGTTTATCCAGTGGAAACTCATTAGCAAAGCGCAGTCTGTTGTTCCACTGATTAGCTGTGTGTGCATGCATGTGTTTTCATGCTTGTATGTCTCATTATGTCGCTCACATATTGTCCCCTTTTGTGATTGACTGAATTGAGAAGGGAAACGTGAGTATCTGCAAGGTCAGCCAAAAATAGACAGAGAGGAAAGAGCAAACAGATGAATTCAATAAACAACTGCCCCATTTTAACACAAAAACAACAGCATAAACATTGGAAATAATATCTTGGATTATTTTTCTTTTTAAATCCAGTGATGTTTAGTGGTGTACGTTGCTTTGTTTTCAACTATATGATACAAAATTTCAAAATTAACTTTCACAACCTCATGTAAGCTAACTGTGAAACTCCTCAATGGCTAACTCAAGCATTTTATTTCCATCCTGTCAGGTTCCATTCTCTTACTTCTAAATATTTTAATAAATATTAAAATTCCTGAGCTAATCTTTTATAGAAATACTTCCTTAAAACACAATCACATTAAATTTTTTGTATAGTTTCAAATGCTTTTATAACTACAAGCCGCATCATTCATATAGCGAATTCCCCTCTTTGTCTCTGTTGAGAATCTGAGAATGTCAATTGAAAATTAATTTCAGTTACAAAAAAGCTACAATCATCATAGCACAACATATTAACAATGTATTCCTGGCCCACAAGCACAACTGTTGATTTACTGGAAAAACAGCAGGAGGCACATGAGAAGTGTGAATGGAAAGTTGACAGAAAGGGAGGTGGCAAAGCCGAAGAGTCAGAGCAGATATTTACACAGGATTTTGAGAAAGTCTGGCATTAACCTGAACAACTGCAAAGCCTTTTCTGGTCAGTGATATGTAATAGAAGTCCAGCTCCACCAATGCCTAGATAAGTGTTGACTGAGCCAAGTGTTTACCAGTGCAAATTTGTTTACAAGTGATGATGCATTGTATTTTGTCATTGTCATGTAATTTACCAAAAAAAAGTATCACACTTTACTTTAGCTCTGTCTCTCAGACTCCTTGTCTTTCTCATTTGTTCAACACCAGCCAATACATGATGTTCTGTTAAGTGACTATTAGTAATTAAATGCAAGAGCAGGGCTGCAATAACAGCGAGCCTGAGGCATAACAGCATTACAACTATTAAAATAACATCTGAAGGGTAATTCTGATGGTTATATAAGCTTTCATTTCCCTCCCTCTGACTAGAGCTCCATAGCTCAGAAATGAAGCATGCCAGTGTTTGTATAACAGGAAGTGGTCATTTTTGTTAATTTCCACATAGCCTAATGCACACTATAAGGGTTTTACCACCATTTTGTTGTCTAAACCCCTATTCGGATTGGAATAGTTTTACACGGAGAGGTGGGGTAAAATAATTATTACCATAGCTTCTCTGTGATTTTAGAATGTGTCATCTCAGAAATTACCGCGACTTTTACCTTCTGGAAAAAGGTCTGGAAAAATTACTTCAGGTAATGCTAATCCCGTCAGAATGCGAATGTCTGTTGTATTATCCTAACGCTTCTCCTCGTGTGTTTTTTGACCTATGCGAGCTACTATTCCGACAAAAAAAAATAACATTTAACAATTTATAAATAGAGCCAAATCACAAAAAGACTGCCCATTTTAATATCAGTGTCAGGTAACAGTAAGATGCTTGTCTAGCTCTCGCTGCTCACTTATGTGGGTTTATTATAAACAGCCTCTTCTATAAACTTGTGAACTTTACTTACATAGGGTTATTAAATTTAAAGGATATCAATAAATAATAACTTAAGATATATACGTCATATGTGATGCACAGCACATGACCTTCTGTAACGCCCACATCTAGAAAACACACTCCCACCTCTGTAATAAACACGGAGGTGTCAGTCCTGTCCGAATCAGTATATGAAATTCCAGACGTCGGCTGATAAAAATTGTAACTCAAAGTCATTTGGAAAACTAGTCCCATTCCCAAATTTAGTCCCAAATAGTCCCAAATTTCTGGAATCTCTTGTCTTAGATCTTAGAGGTATTTTAGTGTGACATGCTCACTGCTGCCCAATTAATTGTCTTTCCTAAGAATCTTAGCCTCCAAAGAAGTTTGAAATTTTATGTCACATTAACCAATATGAGCACAAAAAAAAGTGTGTTAAAAGAGGGAGAGATCGGATCGAATAGACTAAAATGAATAAATAACTAAAAATACTGTGTCATGCATGCTAGGCCAGTAGTTATCGATGTTACTTTGTAAAGAAATACTATGTGCTTATAGACTGAACATTTGATACTGTACGTATGCGCATGACATCACCATTTCACACATTTTTGTAGTTTATGCTAAGACAATAATAGTATTGTTTTCAAACCTTGCACTTTGAAACATGTTTTCAAAAGCCTTTTCAGGCCCCCAAAACGCTGTTGTCGTGTGAATGAACGGCCAAAGCGCATAAAAAGTGTGTTTGTTGTCGAAAACTGTGTTATTCCCCCTTACCTTACAAATACTGTGTGTGTTTTAAAATGTGTATCGTGCTATGAAGTATACAATGATATTGACTATATGTTAATGTAGTAAATATAATAAAAATATAAATTATTTACAAATTAAACTGCTGATTCATTAAAATCTAATTAACAATATAATGAAATAATTATTTATATTAAATTACATATAGCCTATATAAAATTAAACAAAAAAATGCAATTATTTAAATTGTATAATGATGTACACATTTGCATATAATGTTATGAAATATATATACGATATGCTTAAAATTCAGCCTATGCCAGTGAAATATTTGTATTTCACTGGCATATATTAATATGCCTAATTAATTAACATGTCTAATTAATATTTGTAATTAGACATGTTTCCATCCACTTTTTGTGCTGTTCTGTTATCAACAAAGCGACAAAACAGTGTATGTAATAATGTCATCCTTAAGTTTTAATGTAGCACAAAAGAAATACCCCTGAGTCATTTCCATACATAATATTGTGTAGCGCAAATTCTGTATCTTCTGCAATTGTTTCTTTTTTAAAATGTAACTGCCAGCCTGTTTCTGCACTAAGGACACTTCTCTGTCAGACAGCAGATGGATCTTTCTGAATCATCAGCTTCAGACACACACACACACACACACACACACACACACACACACACACACACACACACACACACACACACACGCACACACACACAGTAATGTAAGATTAGTCGTCTTCATTATTGTGTCAGTCATTCATAAAACCATATGCTCCGTAAGATAAATCTTAAGTGAGTCAAATAAGTCATATTGTTATTAGGCATATTGATATTGTCATATTGCGTGTGGTTATGAAGCATATGGTTAACCTTTTCTCAAAGGCAAGTGTGGCAGCTATCAGCATAGTGATAAACACCAGTTTCAGTGCAGTGAACACATCTACCTGCATCAAGTACCATGACACCTTTTCAGGACCAGTGCCAGGTGCTTCACATCTCTTCTGAAGCTCTCTCATCAGCTGGGATTGATCTACAATCAAGCACCTGAAGGGCACTTCTCTCTCACTCTCTGCTCTGACCTCCAGCTGGGGAAAAAAGACCTCAACACTTCCCAAAAATGACATGACGAGTCCTTATCTGGCCAGTTTGTCACTACTAAGGGGCTGTTTACACAGCGTTTTAAACAATAACTTAAAAAACTTTTTTATGCATTTTGGCTGTTCGTTTACCTACACGACAACAACGTTTTGGCGGCCTGAAAACCCAAGCAAGGGCAAGTTTTTGAAAACGGTACCGTTATCGTCTCCATGTGAACAACAAAAACGTGAATTTGTGAAAATGGTGACGTCGTGTGCATGCGTACTACATGTTCAGTCTATAGGTGCGTAATGTTTCTTTTACAAAGTGTCGTTTTCACAGATCCTTGTGAACAGGGATCGTTTTGTCAACGTTGTCATCTGTACGCGAAAAACGCAAGAAAAAACGTTAGCACATCTTTGTAGTGCAAACATACCCTAAATTCTCATTTGGCCACAAAATCCCAATGCAAATGTTTTAAATCCATTTCAACAGTTATTCTTATTCTTCTCCTTCTTCTCAGAAATAATAATAATAATATAAATATGAATGTAATAATAATAGCAATAACAACAACAACAACAACAAATATTATTCTGCATGCCACATATCTCATACCGTTCTTTGATGAGCATTCCCTAAAGCTGCATTCTTCTTCTACTAAATAATAATAAATAATGTCATACTTATTTATCAGTAATAAGAATAACTCCTTTAGGAAATGCTCTTCAAAGGTCAAATACAATACTAATAATACAGTGAGGAAATGCTCTTCGAAAGACACATTTCAATAATAATAATAATAATAATAATAATAATAATTTTTACCAATAATATTAATAATAAGAAGAAGAATATAATAACTATTATTATTATTATTATTCTGCAAACCACATATCCCATTTTGTCCATTGCAGACGAAGACCCTGAGAAGGTGTTGGAAGCAATGACAACTTGATGTTATCTTTGTGAACAAAGCATATGGAAAGGACAATGTGAAAGTGTTTTCCCTCTTTTACTTGAGTGTTTTGTAGATGAAAGAAAGAACAAAGTATTTGCGTAAAATAATATGAAAGAGGAAACATGAATGCAAAGGTGTAACAGAGCAGAAAGATAATTAGAAGTACAGTATAGGCTACCCCACATTTTTATTCTAAAGTCAGCTATACAGCACTGTTGTGAGACAACCTTTATTTTCTGCCTGCTCTGTTTATATGAGTTCTTCTCTGGTCTACATAATTTCTTGGGCTTTGGACTTGAATGTCTAGTCTGATGTCTGATTCAGTTTTAGTTAGACACTTTTCTCTCTAATGCTTATTCTGACAACAACAACAAAACAAGAACAAAGGGAGAAAACACTAAAGAGCTAAGCACTCACTAAAGTACAAGTTTGGTTGTTTTGTGAAACAAATTCACAGTGGAATCATATTCCAGTCTGACTAATTCAATCATTGAAGAATGTAATAAAGGTTTTATTGATTTGTGGACAATGTATACTCAATGTTTTGTCAACCTATTGCAGCAAAGGCTCATATTAACAATTCCCACAAAAGTCTAAGAGGTCAAAAAGTAATATGCAGGTCATCTTCAGCCTGTCAGTTACAGGTTTCATCAAGTGAACACAGGGTCTATGCTATTTTCACTCAGATTAGCCTGCAACCCACAGGTGCCCCATTGCCATGGGAACAGTTTAGTCGATCAAGAGGAGGTTACCCGTGATTGGCTCACCCGCCTTAAACCAGCCAATGGTGTTTCTATAGAACAATACCTGATTAAAAGTGAAGTGATCTCAAAGATGGAATGATGTTGTTGTTTTTTTCCAGATGTGTAAAAGTTATCCACATATCAGTGAGCTGATAGGGAACATCAACATCAAAAGGCATCGTATTTGACATGATTAATTGAAGTAGGTGCACTCATTCACAAAGCGCTTCAGCTCCAATCATTGTGATTGTCATCAGATCAAGAGGTGGGATGGAGAAAGGAGAACAATCTCATCAGCCTGTTCGCCTTCATTTGGTCATCTTGTGCGATTTATGACAGGGAAGGTCAAAAGAGATTTCATCCTGCCTTGTCAAACACACATGTACTGTTCTATTTTTGGACTATATCTTTTAAAAGAAACTCATGTCAGTCACAAATTTAGTTTATTACAGGAATTGTATAAAAATAATATGTAAAACCAATGTTTAAAGAAAAAGTACAGTAATGCATGTGCAAAATATATATATATATGTATGTAATTTCTGCAGCACTAGTGTCACCAAACAAAAGTGTGGAAGAAAGTAAAGACTATTCTTAAAACTGATTTCTCAAACACTTACATCATCTGTCAGGTTGGAAAATAAGATAATCAGATAAACTCAAGCAATTGGTTAAACTGACTATGTGTGCTCAAAAAACAACATAAATGTTTTTATAGTGACTACACTTTACAGCTTTAAGGGAAATCAATCTACAAATGATTTACTTGTCTCTTAATTTCAACCTGGAATAATTGAAAGGAATAGTTGACACATATATTCTGTTTTTTGTTTTTTTTCTAGTTCCTGTCTCCTTTGTTCTCATTTTCACTCGCCACTGGTTTGTTTCTATGGTTGTTAATTAGCTTCCCATACTGTTCTGTTTCTACCTTAATTACCCAGTTTGTATATCTGTATAGGTGAACCCTGAGTTCTCCTTAGTTTTTTGACCTGCATCGTCAGTGTTTTACGTGGTTGTTTTCTCCAACGTTGTCCTGTTTGCGTTGTGGATTACAATAAAGACTTCCAACTCTGTTCATCGTGTACTTTGTATAGCCAACGTGTGACAATAATTCACCCAAAAATGAAAATTCTGTCATCAATTATTTACCCTCCTGTTGTCCCAAACCTACAAAAATTTTACATCTTTGAAACACAAATGAAAATATTTTTAATGAAACAGAGTTTTTTTTCCCTCCACTGAAAGTCAGAAGTTTGACTCATCAAATATGGTCAGTGGCAGCTCAGCCATGCTTGTTTGACATGCTAAAACAAACCTCATTAGTTCTTGTCCATCAAGCAAGCATGTTTGAACTTCCGTTTACCATATTTGATGTGCTCTGTGTATGTGTGTAGATCAATGTTTATAAAAGCCTAAATTAAATCTGTTGATAAAAAAACATCAACAATTGAGTCTTTCCTGAAGACTAGAATTAAACCGCTCCATTTATACGGATTACTTTTAGTTTGGTAGAATGAACTTTTAATGGACAGACAGAAATCTACTTCATGTGTGTTTTTAGAACACATCTTATGGATTTGGAATGAAGCAAGGGTGAGTAAATGATGACTTTTTGGGTTAACTATCACTTTAACGCTGAAAAATTACACACTTATGAATGAATGAGGCATTTTTATAGCGCTTTACTATGTACTACTCTACACCTGAAGTGCTGTACAATCATATCAGGGGTCTCTCCTCAACCACCGCGACGGAAGCCGAGGTACAATGGCTCACAACACACCAGCTATAGGTAAAGAGAGATTGCTACAGAAATTGAGTGGATGGGGATTATTTGGTCATGATTAATAAGGGCCAATGAGGGAATTTGGCCAGGACACTAGGGTTACACCCCTACTCTTTTACGAGAAGTACCATGGGATTTTTAATGACCACATACTGTAGAGTAATGACCGTATCATCCGAAAGACAGTATGGATAATTCAGATGCAAATACTGTCTTTACAGAATTTATAACAGGTTTACTTTCAATTACAAGTGAGGAAAGAGAGAAATAAACAGAGAGAGCAAGACAGATCCTCCTATGAGTCCATGTAGCTTCAACCTGATCTGATTAAAAGGATGACAAAAATAGCACATCGCTCAGCCCTGCTGCTATAAGCTCAATCACTTATGTCATTAGCTTCTCTCTGCAATTTATTTTCATGCCAACAGATAATTGTCAAGAATTTCACTTAATTATTCAAACTAAAATCATAAAAAATTGGAAGCAAAGGAATATGAGCTTGCGGGTCAGAGTTGATGCAGACTAACATGAAGTCTGCCACTTTCCCCCGAATGTCCAGTAATGACATTCTCATTAAACATTACAACGTCAAAACATTGTTTTTAAAAAAATTAAACATATGGAACTGTAACGCGGTGCGGTGAAGGCAGATAGGAGGCTGGATCCAAACGCAGTTTACACGCTTTATTTAAATAAACTCAAACAGAAACTCAGAACGCGGAACAAGAATCTTAACACTGGGAAACCAACACTCACGTTAATCCTGGAACATATAACAACTCACAAAGACAGGGCAGAAACACAGGGCTTAAATAATCAGGGACAAACGAGCTAACAGGATAACAAGGGGACGTGGGAAAATCAGAAACACCTGGGAAAACTAATGAACAAGACAGGGAACCAAAGAACATGACAGGACACAAACCCACATCGTGACATAACCCCCCCCCCCCCCCCCCCCCCCCCCCCTTAAGGGCGGCTCCTGAAGCCCAATAAAACAAACAAAAGTCCAGGAGGGCGGTCTTGGGGGAGGGATGGGGGGCCAGGCCCATGCAGGGGAACGGGACCTGGACCTAGGCAAGGCGGGCCTGGGCCGCAGAGCGTGGGCGGACCAGACTGGGCCGAAGGCCAGGGCGGAGCAGGACGAGGCGAAGGCCAGGGCGGAGCAGGACGAGGCGAAGGCCAGGGCGGAGCAGGACGTGATGGCGGCCATGGAGGTGAAGCCCCTGCAGACGACCATGGCGGCGCAGCCCTCATGGTCTCCTCACCGGACCCTTGGCCCCCCCCCAAAAAATACTTGGGGAAATCCACGGGTTCAGGAAAGCCCTCCCGGAGCTTGAAGGGCGCAGGCAGGGCGAGGCGCAGAGGCAGGGCCGGCAGGGCGAGGCGCAGAGGCGGGGCCGGCAGGGCGAGGCATCTGGGAACGCCCTCCGGAGCCTGGCGAGCAAAACGAGTCCTCCTCCTCCTGCGACGGCGCTTCACTGGGCTTGAAACTTTCACTTGGCTGGATTCACTTGACTTGGAACTTGACTCACTTGACTTGGACCTTGACTCACTTGACTCACTTGACTTGGAACTCGACTCACTTGACTTGGAACTCGACTCACTTGACTTGGAACTCGACTCACTTGACTTGGAACTCGACTCACTTGACTCGGCGGCACTTGACTCACTTGACTCGGCGGCACTTGACTAACTTGACTCGGCGGCACTTGACTCACTTGACTCGGCGGCACTTGACTCACTTGACTCGGCGGCACTTGACTCACTTGACTCTGCGGCACTTGACTCACTTGACTCGGCGGCACTTGACTCACTTGACTCGGCGGCACTTGACTCACTTGAATCGGCGGCACTTGACTCACTTGATTCGGCGGTACTTGACTCGGCAGTTGACTCACTTGACACGGCACTTGATTCACTTGACTCGGCAGCACTTGACTCACTTGGCTCGGCCGGCGGAACCTCCGCGGTCTCCGGATTGGCAAATCCAACAGGACCAGTGCGGAATACGGGCTCGAGTGGGCATACGGGAGTCGCGGGTTTGGTAAGACTGCAGTGAGGAGCTGGCTCGGCCGGATAGGACGGGAACGTGGCTATGGAACAGTCCACGAAGCAAGCCTCAGCAATGTACCGGTCCAGAGTCCAATCGGTAATGTTGCTCGGCATCCATCGAGCAATCCGGTAATCCAGCCCGTTCTGAAACAGGCCTATGAGCTGGATTTCATCGAGCGTTCCGAGATGGCAAATGCGAGGAAGTCCTTAGCATAGCTTTGGACGGACTGGTTCACTTGAAACATTACCGAGAGATATTCTCTCAGGGCCCGGTTGCTGACGACTATGGGAGAGACTGCTGGAGCAACTGCTGGTTCCATTTTGCGGTGAGTTGTTCTGTAACGCGGTGCGGTGAAGGCAGATAGGAGGCTGGATCCAAACGCAGTTTACACGCTTTATTTAAATAAACTCAAACAGAAACTCAGAACGCGGAACAAGAATCTTAACACTGGGAAACCAACACTCACGTTAATCCTGGAACATATAACAACTCACAAAGACAGGGCAGAAACACAGGGCTTAAATAATCAGGGACAAACGAGCTAACAGGATAACAAGGGGGCGTGGGAAAATCAGAAACACCTGGGAAAACTAATGAACAAGACAGGGAACCAAAGAACATGACAGGACACAAACCCACATCGTGACAGGAACCTGTATTTAAAAAATTGATAAAAATGTTTTTATGAAGAATTTAATTATTTAATTAATGTAAAAAAAGAAAATATGTGTGAGTTAATTTTTTTATCGAATGACAGCACTAACGTTTATACATGTTTTTATTTAACATATAACTTAACCGTTTAAAAAGATAGTTTACTCAAAAATTTAAATTCTCTCATCATTTACTCACCCTCATTTTGTTCCAAACCTGTATGATGTTTTTTGTGTAAAATAAAATAAAATATATTTTTTTCCATACAATGGAAGTCAATGGCAACCAAAACTGTTTGGATCAAAATATCATCTGTTGTGTTCTGCAGAAGAAAGAAAGCTATACAGGTTTAAAATTATGTGTGTAAATGTTGACAGAATTTTCATTTTTGGATAAACTATTCCTTTATCATAGAGACATTAATTCAGGCTCAAGCTAAAAGTCTTAAAACAAGAACTAAACCCTGATAACCCTTTGTAGCCTAAATCGAATGCAGATTAAAATGTAGAGCGCAATGACTCTTAAACTAGCTAAGTTATTTTCATTGGCCAGGTTATCTGCCTCTAAACCTGGACGAAACTTAGTTTGAACTGTGAAATCTCACTGTTTTCTCAAGTTCACTCTTTACAGCCTGTGGTAGTGAGTCAGTAATGACTTCCATAGACTGAGCTGAGGGCGTCCAATTTAAATGTCACAATGGTAAGCCAAAACAACCCACTTCTTCTGCCCCATAGTCATATTTTACTCACTTGCCAATTGAGTATAATGTGTATGTGTGTGAGAGAAAGAGAAAGACAGAGGGAGAAGAGTGAGAAAGAGAACAGAAAAAAGGGACAGAGAAAAAACGGTAAATAGCTGAACTCCAGAAAATAAATGTTAATTTGCATCATGCCCAAAAGATATCCCATTCCAAAACTGAAATCTAATAAGTTATTATAAAATTTGCTATATTGCTGTTATAGCAATAAATGTTTTTAGAACTACAGTATACATTGTTTCTGTCACACGCGCGTGCACACACACACACACACACACACACACACACACACACACACACACACACACACACACACACACACACACACACACTAATGTAAGATTAGTCGTCTTCATTATTGTGTCAGTCATTCATAAAACAAACAAACAAACCTAACAGAATAAAAGAAAAGAAAAGCCCATCATTCAATATCTGTGGTTCTCTCTTGGGAAAATTATTTTCTGTAGCTCATTAAGCAATGTACTATATAAAAAGCTTAAATTAAAGTTAAAATGGAAAATTAATACATATGTGGTTTTCTGAAACAAGACAGGTTAACTCACAATCATTACTCCATGAGAGAGATTCAGTAAAACACTGCTTATAACGCTGTAATGAACAAAGAAAATCATAAGGATAATTAGTTTTACTTATTTATCATCTGTTGATTTTTTTGAGCATGCACTTTAGTGACACGATTGAGTAGACTAAACAACCGTCTTCCTTTAATTAGTTTAAATAGATATTTCAAAAGGATCCCACTTGCTTAAAATCAAAGTGAGCAATGCTGTAACAGAAAGAGGGTCTGTAAGAGTTTTAATGTCTGTAAGAGGAGCAGTGGAATTTGTTTGATATCAAGGTAGCAGAAAAATGTTTTGTTGTGAAATTATTTTTATAATTGAACGGATACCAACTACTGTTGTTTCAGCATCATAATCTGAAAGTTACATATACTTATTGTAATGGGTAGAGAGTATCCACCATTGATGATTTTGCAAGTTGCATTTCATTCTAAGTATATGGTTACACTATATTTCAATGGTCCGCTTTAGACATTCTACAAACTAGATATGCAAGTTTGCAACATCATCTCAACTAACTCTCATTAGAGTATTAGTAGTCTAGACTATAGTAGACTGTTAGGTTAGAGTTATGGTAGGTGTCAGGGTTCAGGTTTGCAGAATACGTTGACATGACAAAATATTAGCAGATATTAGCACTAGCAGACAGTCTACCAAATATTCAAATGAGAGTGAAGCCGGGTGTACACATACGATTTACAATAGTCCTATATGACTGTTGCTTGTCAGAATGTAGAACATGATCCCCGCGGTAAGACATGTCATACTTTATGATCTCAGTTTTCATTTATGTGAAACTGTACAGTAGTCAAGACGAACGCAAAGAAGACTCTTCCAGTTTTACATCATGAATCCGGGACACTTTTGGTGAATGAGCTGCATTTGGGTGCATACTTTGGGTGTGCACAAATGGTGGTTTGTTATTGTCTCACTAATTGCGTCATCAGGTTCTGCACTCCTATTGGTTTTTGATTTGAAGGTTGTCGAAGGATAAGGACTGTTCATCAAATCTTCTGACACTGCCAGAATTTCATCTGATGTAACATTTGGTTGCAACGTTCATTAATCGGCTGTCAACATGTCAAACTAGCGATCAAAGACTTCAGAGTTTGGCCTAGGATCAGAGGAATCTTTTAGGATTCTCAACATTTGTCCCAGATGGCCAAAACCGTGGCCACAATCATACAGTGTGAACCTGGCTTTAGTTGAAATGTAGTTACAAAGTTACTTAAAGTTAGTAGAATGTATAAAGTGGACCGTAGAAATTAAGTGTTACCTAATATTTATATGTATGTTTATATAGGATGACCTGTCAAGTTAAACCTCAAAGGCCTGTGAGTTCTGGGTATAAGAACATCCACAATTACTACAATATAAAAGGTTGCTGAATGCACAGACACATGCTCCTTCTCTCACTCCACACTCAATTGTCTGGAGCTGAGATATTCCTCGCTGCACTATATGCCTCGCCATTACAATTATTGTCATGACAACACATCGGGGTGAGTCTTCTCTGCTATCAGAATGTCTGTTTACTTATCAGATGGCTTTTCTCTGGAGGGAAAATAAGTGTAAAGCATGTAAACAACATCTGTCCAGTCAACCTGTTGGAATGCCTCAGTTTTATCATTATAACTCAATTGCTGCAGAGGATGATGATAGTGCCTTGATTGACGTCTCTTAATCCCAGCCGAGGACACTTACACACTCTTTGTCCTGTCATTGCTAATAGCTAGATTAGGTCGGCACTTCCCCCTGGCGTGTAAAGGGGGTTCTCATTCATCGTTCAGGCTTTTATCGGCATGTGAGGCACATAAAAAACGCTCAACAAAAACATTCACGATTGCAGAGTCATTGACAGGATTAGCAGGCATGCTTAGCAGGAGTGCTGGGAAATTCTGGCACGCGAAACCATTTCATTGTATGGATGGGCTATCCGGCTCTCACATGTTGGCAATGTGCTCGATGTTTCAGTACGTTTGAGATTTGTAATCCATATTTAGTGTAACCAGAAGCGATTGTTTCTCCATTTCAAAGTAGAATGGATGAGCTTGTTTACGGTCAATGAATTAACAAAATTGGCTGAATAGTGTTTCTGGGGAGGTTTGATTCTAACGTCACAAGCCTGTGTTTTTTGGCTAGGCATGACCATTGTCTTGTTTTACAGAGGCAGAAAATTACCCTTTTTCCATCAAAATGGTATTGGTTCTCCTGCCAGAGTCAGTGCTTGGCTAGGGAATCGACAAACCTCTCTCAGAACCGGGCAGCGTTTCCACTGACTTTGTTCCAGAGCCAAACGATGAGTATGTTAGCCTGCTGAATAACCTGCCTAGATATAAACGCGATGCATATCCGTCTTACGAGTTTTGGAACATATTTTAACATCCGAAGACATTTGATTGAGCATTTTTTGCCATTACCAGCTGCTTTTTTAAAATTCTGGATGTTTCTACACAGAATAACAAATGCACAGATAACAAACACATACAACACAAATTGAAATTCCACAATATTATAAGCACAACTAACAAAACCCCAACCAGTTAACAATAAAGCAATAAAATACTCCACAATTTAAAAAAATTAGAAGAGAAAAATACATTAAAACACAAATAAATTATTTCAAAATAATAATAAAAATGTAAAAAAATAAGAATAAAAGTGGTGTTCAGCTTATAAAGGCAATAAATTGTCCAAAAACAGACGCATTACTGATTTTCAAGCTTTTTACACCTGTTTAATACATGTCAAAGGTAGTGGGTACAAGCTGCTTTTGATGAAATGGTCAGCGATTAATAACCATAATGAAACTCATATCCCTCAATTCATACATTCAGAAAGGAATTGGAAATGTTTCTGTAACTCCATTAATACATGGCACTATAACACCAAAGTCATGAGTTTATATTAACTTTTTCAGCCAAATGAATAAATCAATGCACAATATTATGTTATCATATCATTATCAGTGATATTAAAGAGTTCTTAATTCATCTGTATATTATTGGTTAATTAATTGTGTATGCATGCTCATTTCCCCTATACGTTCACATAATTTAACGCTCACTTTAAGTTAACCCTTAAAAACACTAAGAGTTAAATGTATTTTTTAGTAAATTTAAACATGAGTATCCATTGTTCATAGTGTACCTTATAATGCTGTGATGGATAAACTAATTTTTAGCATTTAAAAAAATATATATTTTAGTTTTTAGTGTTTTAATTTTAATCTAATTAGACAAAATATAGAATATAAAGCAGATGCAACATGAAAAAAGATCAGAATTTACCAGAAATGTATAAATATAAGTCAATTAAATAAACTGATGTGGAGAAACAAGATGGCTGTCCATTGAACATGCACCACACATTTCCATTTGTAGACAGCTTTGTGATTAAAGTGGTTTTTGTTTTTGTTTTGCATTAGACTTGCCAGGCTGAGTTGTTATAATAACTTATTCTGGTTTCTCTTTGAAGACCAGAAGGTTATACGCTTCTGCTCTAGTTGTAAGGCACTGTCCGTGGTTCTGAATTATCCACAGACTCCCCATACTGCTGAATAGGAAAGATTTCTGCATAGTTATGTGTTAAAAATAGTTCCACTTGAAGCTCTCCATGTTGTGTTTTTGCATTTGTTACCAAAGTCCACAACAAACAAAATTACACTAATGCCGTTATACAACAGGAGACAAAGTGGCTCAATACTCCAGCATAACTGCATTATGAAACACCCCCAATACTTCACAAACATTACCGGAAATTACATCAGTCTGACTCTGAATACTTTTGTCCACACATATTAGCTTTCTCAACTTGGCCGGCAAATGTATTTCATGCCAAAATCTATTCCACTCTGTTAAACTCTCTCCTAAATTGCTAAAGTGTCAATGGGTCATCCATCAATGAAAGTCTTTTCAGCACAAATCCTCGGACACTTTCTCTTTGGTCACATACTTTAACCTTGACTCTCTTACAATCTCAGACTGGGGCAAAATGTTCTCACACTCAATGGATTCAGAGAGGGAGACAAAGCCTCTTTCTGGCCTGCTATGGAAGCTATGCTTGCATTTGTCTGGGGATTGAGCGTATCGATCTGTAGAGGGGTTATCTTGAGGCGAGGATGTGCTGGTGGTATAGCAGCTGTATAGGGTGCTTTTGAGCAGACAAAGGACGGGCATGGGAAAAAGAAAGGAAGTTGGGCTTTGATTTATGGGTCTCATTGGCTAGTGGGTGTCTCTGGTGACAATGTCGGTATACGAGGATGAATGCACAAACATGCATGTGTGCGCACACACATATAGACATAGACATAACCCTACTTATGCTTTCTCTTGCTTGTCTCTCGCTCTGTAAAGCTCATTGTACTTGTTTTATGTATAAATCATATCTCCATTCGCAGGAAATTTGCATTTCTGCAAACAAACAAACATATTCCTCAGCCGTGATGCATTGGTGTGGCATTCTCAAAAAAGCATTGAGTCTCATTAGATAACCATAAGGACTGCATTGTCCCTATAGAGCTGTTCTCTTTGCATGGCTGCTTCTGTAATGATGCATAATGATACATCCATATTATTGCAGAAGTAGATTATATGGTCAGAATGAAGGCTGTTTGTGTGCGCTTTTGCTCAACTTGTGCTGTTACTACAAAACCTCAAAGCAGTGTTTTCAGCATGTTTTGCAATCATTCAGTGGGATCCATATAAAAATGTTGTGTGTGTCAACACTTCGCTTTCCCTAATTGCCCATGGCATGCTGGGACTGTTTAAACAAAACCCCACCACATTAGCTTCACACTGCTCGGTATGTGAGAGGTTAGGATCCTTCCCACTGCGCTGTGATCAGCACTAACCACCCAAACATTGCCAACACCAATACGAGAGGGGCTGCAAAACCGATCTGGAATCAGAGGAGGGCAGTTCCTTCCGCCTTGGAGGGATTACAGCTTTACCGGAAGAGGGAAGGAAAGAAAGGTTAAGCCACTGCTGGTTGCCAGATTCAGCACCTTTCTTTTTGCAGTGTTCATGTACACCTCACGCAGAGGGTCTGGCCCTTTATATTAGAGCTCAGTGTCAACAGGACCCAGAGGGGAAACAGCACAGCAATCGTTGAGTACAGTAAGTTACTTATTTTAACTAACAATATATATATATATATATATATATATATATATATATATATATATATATATATATATATATATATATATATTAACTAAACTAATGTTTGATTTAATAAACCATGTGTTTGATGAAACACGCTTGTTCTATTTTTGTAGGTTAGAAGCCATATGAAATGCCTTTTTACAGATTTTGCATAGATAGATAGATAGATAGTGTCCTATGGGCACAAATTACTTTCTGTAGCTTTGAATACTTGACTAACCAAGACATTCATGCAATTTAAGCTTTTTCTCTCAAAGTTGATAACATGCTTGCAGTCACCAGCAGACTTGTCCAGGTTAACCTCAAGATAAATCTCTGTTCTGCATGATATTTGAAGAACCTATGAACAGAGCACATTATAAATACTGCCTAAACTGCTTGTCTTTTCTGGTTTAAGCTGTCTTCCAGTCTGACCAGCTGAAAAGTGGTCAGAAAGCCTCTTAAAACCAGCCGACAGACCTGACAAGGATGGGAGACGAGAAATGTTGTTATTTGATGCTATTTTCTCAGTCTGTAATCTACGAGAACATGTTTTATACATAAAAAATAGTTTAGCATTTGTTATTTCTGCGCAATAGCCGAAACAATAGCACTGCTTGGTCCATCTTTGCGAAGAAAATAGGCGAGGTTTGAGCATTTCCCCGAGCGCGAGCAGCAATGCAGTCCAATCAATTACGTTTAATTCAATTCACTTAAACTTCCAGCGCGCTGCGAAAGAGAAGCATTTATTGATAATGAATTCAGGGCGCTCCTCCTCCTCCTCTCGTGCTCCTGCTCGCCGCTGCGCATTAAGAGACAGCTGGCGATGAGAGGAATCTCCCTCTACTCTCATCTCTGTCACCTCACTTGTGTTTTCCTAAAGCACTGCGGACAGAAAACGCTGTGCGCGGAGCTTTACGGCACGAGGAGGATGCGGACCGCCGGGGTTTGGCCAGCGACCGTCACTCTCCTGGTCCCCTGGGACTGATTTTCGGTCAAAAATATTGAATGGGCGATCGCCTTCTCTGCTGATTTCCGTGGATACCTGCTCGGATATCGTGTGATACGGCTTCAGGATGAAGAGGATGAACGTAAGCACTTCAAGTGTGTTAGTGTGCAAGCATGCTGCCTGCATTCGGTGTATGTTGAAGCGCGGCTGAGTTTATTTTTGTTTGGAATTGGCTTTACTGTACGATCAACGCGCAACTTTATCGTCTTCGGATGGGTTTCAGGTGTAATGTTAAGGCATGAAACGCGACTAAGGCAAATCGATCTTCAACTCTTGAAACAAGGATCAAGATTCGTTGTTTGCTGAGACAGACATTTATCGATTGTTTGTTCCATTTGTGCGGAGATGCAGTTCGTGACCGGGTGCGTTTACGCGTTTTCTTCTCTGGTTACATCATTAACACTGAAAATCATTATAAAGTGAGAAAGTATAGGCTACATGCTGTAGTGTGCATTCTTACAAAAGCAATTGCAGGCATTGCTCAAGCATAAGTAATTTACAATTAATTAGAAATGGGAATCGATTCTGAATGCGATTCTGATTCTTTTTAACGATTCAGTTTCCTCGACGGTTTCAGTAGCAACTCTTAGTAAGCTAATAAAGAAAAATCCGATTTTCATTGCATTCATCAGTATGTTGCATTTCTTTAATAAATATAGGTAATATATATATATATATATATATATATATATATATATATATAGGAATTCCAAAGAACGTTTACACAGACTTTTAATTTGCCTACTTTTATAAAATAAGTGGCCCTAGTTACTAAGTAAAATACAAGTAACTAAGTAAAACACAAATACCATTTCATTCATTCATTAATTCAAATTCATACAGCTAACAAAACTCATAATGTGTATATTTAATGAATTAACCTACAACATTTGGTGGGATTCATTTTAACTTGACAGTGTTTTAAAAACGAGCTGGAAAAGACAAGAGCACATTGGAACGCAATCAAGCGTTTTGACGCTTTGACCATATCCTAACATCACTACAACGCCTACTATGTTCACAGAATTTCGATGGGTCACAGCTAGAATTCGGTGTAACACCGTTGTTCGGGAGTCGCATTACATTGACCCCTGTGCTTTTCTTCGTTCACACAGCTACAGATAAGGTTATAAATCGTTAAGAGAATGCTAAATACTCTTACTTTTACACATCCGTTCAGATTACCACAACGACAACCTAACCATTCAAGTAGTCTAAATTTGTGCGCAACCGTGGGCTACTGGACAAACTCTTTTGTCACTTCATTCACTAGGCTACAATTTACGGCTATTTACTGCTTTATTAAATAAGGTTGTTTAATAGTGTTAAACTATTTACGTGTTATGGACGCACAATATTTCCTTTAGTCAAATAGCATTCTAACAAACGACTCTTACTATTTCTGTCATAGCCTATAGCCTTGAGTATGCTTGAAAATCTTGCACAACATGGATTATTTAAAAGATTAAAACACCTTGAAAATCGTACGAGCCATTGCCCATCTTACTCAACATTTAATAAACGAATCCAATCTAAATGCCAGTTCATCTGTCAAATCTAGTATGATGTTCCAAATTCAGCCACCGTCACTATGGTGACGAAAATTGTGAATTGAAAAGACACCTGACATCAGTAGCCTAATTTGTTTATACAGTCACACCGTTAATACGTTTGTTAATCCCAAACACTTGACTGTGTGAATGTAATTTTTTATTAATTAAAACAAAGCAGCTCCCAAGACTCACTGTTTTGGGAGTCTGGCCATGCTTTAAATTTTTGATAAACTTAAAAGAACTGTATCGAGAGTAATTTTTACAGGAATCGGACTACACTGGTCTCTGTAAGATTTGCGCTGTAAATTCAAATGGAACTGATTCTGAATAGAACTAGTGCTTGATTGTGAAGGTGTGGTCATGTTTACCACTGTTCAGCAGATTTCCATGGACGAAACCCAGTCGTTTTTATAGGAATCCACACGATCAGGATGTAAGGCTCAAAATTTCTCCACACTGATTTTGTAACTAGTTCAAGTTGGTTACTCAGATTCATCATAATGATAGCAGAAATTTGCTTGTGTTGAAAGTGGCAACTGTGCTTTTTGATTCATTACACTATTGACAATAGTGGAATCTTTTGGCGTGTGAAATTTTGTTAAAGGGACAATGTGTAATTTTTTAAGTATTTTATTATCTAAAATCAATATTTTTATTCATAAATATGTCCTCAATGGTGTACAAATACCTCTGCCAATGATCTGACTTATCCTCGTTCACGAAGAATTTATTATCTTTATATACATGTGACGGGTAGGTCCACGGAGGCTTCCATGTTGTTCCGCCATTTCAAAAAACTATAATAGCAGAGAGGGTCAAAAAGTACTAGGCCAACGCGTTTTCGTTCGTTTCGACAAAGTGCTATTAGATGACATCCTGTCATAGCTTTTTGGCACATAACAGCTACCGTAGATGCAACACGCATTTGAAAAACCGAGGCGCTGGATAGCACAATTTGTTTGAATGCAAAATACAATTTCACCGCTAAATGGGAGAAATTCCTACACAATGTCCCTTTAATATGACCACATCCTTAGTCTTAAAGAGATTCCACCAAATTGTGTGTACATACGCAACCATCCATCCATTCCTGTCCTGGATTTCTAAAGTTGTTAAATTCTGTCTGCAGCCTCGCTGGAAGTCGCCACCCATGTGGCCGTCCGTAGTGGGCAGTAGGCAGCCCTGTCCCCGTGAATCTGCTCTGCGTAAGGCAGCCATTAGTGGGAACGTCCTTGCACTCCCACCGTTCCATGTCCCCACTGGCAGGAGCGTCCGGGTCTTCATCTGTGCAAACCCTGATGGTAAGTAGCTTTTTCCCTCACTGTAATTGTGAGAAAAAAAATACACTTCATAGTGCCACACTCAAAGAAATCATTTGAAGGTGCACCATATCCTTTGCTATTAATGAGCTTACTGGAGGAACCATATATGATCTTTAGATTTCTGAATTAAAAAAATTCCCCAGATAGCTTACGTTTAAAATTGTGCCTAGAGGTTCTCCAGAAGGTTCTGCCAATGTGATGAAAAGGCACCATTTTGAAGTTCCTAAGATCAAATAACTTTCATTTTTAAATAGTTAGGACTATTCATGATGCATGGATATATGTGTATGAGAACTTGAGAATCACCTGGACCCAAGGACCATACTGATGGCAGTGCACAAACACACTGTTCTGTCAACCAGACTGACACCTGTAATGCGCGAGCGATGTGCAAGACGTGCTTTATCATCCAATGTGTTAATGAAAAAGATTTTACAGTAATGAATTCAGATGGTAATGACAGTTCCACATCATGCTGTTTCATAACACATGCTGCCATCCTCAGAGATATGGCCATTGCTAATGTCTCCAGGACCGCTGTCCCGTGTGCTTTGACAAGAGCAGCAGTGACAGCAGTTAGTGGAGCCGTCTGTCTCAGTCTTGAACATGGGTTTCAACAATCCACAAAAACACTGGCCAAGCAACCGTGACACTGTGCTGCTTTACAGTCATACAGTCTGTAATTTTAATATAGGGGAGCTCTCAGTCTTCAGGCTTATGGCTGTGTAAAAGTGGTTAACGTAGTGGGAATTTCTTGCTCCTATCCTGAGAAATCGGTCATCATTTCCACCACCGATTGCTCATTTTTACATCTTAAGGCTAAAACCCAGGGCTGCTTAGAATTGACCTCAGATTTAATGAGTGCCAGGGGAACTAGGCGGCACACACAGTATGCAGTCATAGATTTAAATATGGGCTGCAGGGAGAACTTAAAATAGTGCTTCTAATCTAGGAGTAAACAAGCCAAGGGAAAGTATAAAATGGGTTAGGAGAGAGATAGAGAAAGAGGAATGGAGAAATTAGCACAGAGAGATGAGGATGAAGTGAAAGGAGGGAAGATACTGGTGAATAAATTAGATCGGCGCAAGGACGTCTTAAATAAAATGATGACCTTTCAAACTGAAGGATTCACAATAAAGACTCCTCTAAATCGCAGCTATAGCATAGGCGAACTCGTCATAATCCACCTGTAGATGCACTCGTTCCTGATGCACATGGATGTGGTTACATGCATTATTCCTAAATATTAATAAAAAAACAACAGGCCATTATTTACTGGTAAATAGTATCCTGTATGTAGATATATTCTGTATTCTGTATCCAATATTAATATTATAACTACTATGTACTTGCCATTTGTTACAATATACTTAACCCCAACCATAACTCTAAACCTAAACCTAAACATACCTCAAACTCATTAGCAGTAAATGTGGGGAAAAAAATTCTAAAACATAGCTACACAGTAAATCCATTTTGTAGGTATTTAATGTTAGAACATTTATAAAGTGTGAAAGATGCAGCAACATTGGCTCAACCAATATGTGAGCTTGGTGCAGGACTATTTGTTTGTTTGACCAGTAGCAGACATATGGCGTTTTTTGCTAAACCTGCTTGAAATGGTTGTTCTTTCTATGTTTCTATTCTATTTTTTTGCAGTTTTAGTTTTCCTTTAATGAAGCTAATTTCAGCTAAGTTCAATAGCTTTAATTTAAAGAAATTGTTTCCACATTAAAATAATATTTTGTATAATCACATTCAACCTTCAATGAATTTATCCAGTGCAACTTGGTCTTATACTGGAATTGTAAATAGAGTGAGTCTGAAGCCAAGTTTCTACTGAAATAGGAGATTAGAGAGATTTTGTTCTGGTCAAAAGCCCTGGAAAGTCAACTGCTTGAAGATGGTTTAGAGAGAGGCAGAGGTGACGGTGTGTGTGCTGGCTGAGAGAGTGTGAGGTGGAGTGTGGAATCTAATGTACTGAATTTGTAGATGCACAACTTAGAGGTGATGTCAAGGTAGAGAGTTAATGACACTTTCAGTGGCTGAACAAGCCAGCTGGGCTTTGGTGCAATGCTCTCCCCCCTTACGCACTAGAGGGAGCAATTTATACATCACAGATTTACAAAAAGGGAGTTGGCCTTGCACACAGAGACTCATAACAACTGTTATGTCTTACTATTCTCACTCTTATACATCCCCCGACATGAGAGGAATGATTTCAATTTGGTTAGAGCTATTGGAGAAGTCAGCTCTGTGATTTAGGGGGTCTACTAGGGGCAGTTAGGACAGCAGTTGCTGGAGTCTTGCTGAGGTTGAGATTGAGGCTTTGAGGAAATTAATGTGATAACATGTATATGCTCATTTTTATTGTTGTTGTTGTTGTTTGTCTCTTTGTGGGGTAACCAAGGGCAACTAGAGTTTTATGTGCAGGAGTTTTATTCTGCTTTAAGGAACTTGAATTTAATGCCACCGTGTTATAACAGCATGCGTGGTGTTAGCCATCGTGATTTATTATGGTGCACTCAGATTGTTTTCAATGGTGGGTTAAATGGGTTAAATCAACACATCCAATGTTTCCATCCAATCCCTTGCCAATCATGGCCTCCTAATAATTCCCTTCCATTGAACTGGCTCTATAACTCTCTCCTCACCACCTGTAGCTGGTGTGTGGTTAGTGCACTGGCGCCGTTGTATTGTGTTTGCCGTCGCATCATCCAAGTGGATGCTGCACACTGGTGGTGGTTGAGGAGAGATCCATTGACTGGATTGTAAAGCGCTTTGGGTGTACAGTTGTACATATGAAAACGCTATATAAATGCCTCATTCATTAATTCATTCATTCAACACAGGCTCATTGGAAAAACGTACCTAAGGCAACATTTCTGCGAAGTGCTGCGCAAAATGAAAAATACGTACCTGTATCAATACATACCTCTGCAGTTACGCCAAATAACTTTAAATCATCATATTTGCTTGCTGGGCTGTTAATAAATGTATACGTGTTAAGGTATTTTGACTCCCGAGTCTTTCTGGTAGAACTCAGGTACGAATCCCGTGAAACATGAGTTACGACAAAAGAGCTCAAAGACGACTAGAATCAAGCTAAAAGGGCATGGTTGCTTCAGCAATTGCGTTTTTATGTCACTTTTGCTTTTGTTAACTCTTAGCAGGTAGGTATAGGGTTTAATGTAGTTGTACATTGTTTAAAAATGCGATGGACCAATAGCCTTGGCACATTTTCCCAATGAGCCTGAAACCTGAAAAAGTCACTGTGTAAAATTCTCTGAATGTAGAACTATTTCTATTTTAGGTTCAATTGAGGCTGTTGGTGGATGTCACAATGACACGCTCTGTGGCTGAAAATATTCTCTATATATTTATGACAGTATAAAAAAATACATTGTAGATTTTTGAGTGCTTTTAAAGGTGCAGTGCAAATTTAAAAAGTTTTACGCATAAAGAAATAATCCTCTGAATGGTGTACACTTACATTAGATGAAGACTGCTCTAGTTTTCTATTAAATGCTTGTCAAACGTCAACTTGTTCACGCAATGTTTCACGCTCATTTGCTGCAGCCTCTGTAGATACGCTAATAGCGTAGAGTTGTTTGGTGATGCGAAGAGCTAAAATTAGACAATGGAACACACTTATTATCGTCCTTTACCAATAATTACTTGTACAGCCTAAGAAGCAGAAAAGGTCTCAAGACAAAACACAAGCATAAACATTGGTACGGCATACACAAGATAGAAAGATTTGAGTAGTGTTGCCCAAGTTGACATTTTTTGTTGGTTCGGTAAGATAATTAATGTATAAACCGCTCTCTAAAATGTACTAGTATCAGTTTGATTTACATAAAACTCGTACTCGTACTGATCCAAATCAGTAGATGACAGTATAGTATCTTACACTATTGTGTTATTGCTACTTGAAGTACACAAAGAACAGCAATGTTAGCGCTAGCAAAATAACTACTGAATGGACTTTTAAAACTGTAAGAAAGGTTCTTGGAGACATCAGTCAGTTAGCACTGTCATGACTTCATTTTCAAAGACTCCAAAGTGATTAGTCACATGGCATTAAATTACAGCTCAAGTGATTGGCTCAAAAACAACTCTCATGAGCAGAAATAGCAGACCTACTCCAGCTGATTAATTGCCTTTGAGATAGCATTCTTAAGCTATTATAGACATCCTTGGTTGAGTAAGTATTGCTGTTTTGGGCTGTTTTAACAAACCCAGTTTTAATAGCCCTTTTCTGGAGTATCAAGCTGCTTATTTATAATCATATCGGCATATTAAACTTTTTGATAGTATTTTAACATAGAAAAGATTAACACTCTTCACCTTTAATGCAGCATTATTTCATAAGCATTGCATTCAAAAACACTCAAATGGCTTATAATGATGGACAATTATATGCTTTGAATATTCAGATAATTTTTTTGCCTTTGAGCTTTTGGTAATTAGTTTACTAATGCCATGTAGCTAATGGATTGCCAACAGGAAATCAACGATTACCAACGTGTTTTAGTCACAGATGGGATTTCACTCAGTCGTTAAGCAAACCCGGTCAGGCGCCTTTGATGGGGAGCAATTCTCGTTCCATCGTCCTCCATCTTGCGACCTCACCTAATCCCTCAGAGACTTGTGCTTCAGCATCAGACAGCTGTATCAATACTGAGCTCATCTATATGCGACCATCCGTTCAGAGCCCGTGGTGCTGGAGACACATGTGAGAGCCCCATGGGAGGGACTGAACAAAGGCTTTAACCCAGATTATAGACAGGAACAGACACAGCATTGATGCACGCTTGCTGCTTGAGATTCTAAATGACACCAATATTCATAAACTATTAAGGCGTTTAAAACGTTAAGTGACTGTGTGATGGTAATGTGGTGTGACATCTATTTTTGCTAGACCATACATATACCATTCAGTTCTAAAATGTAGGTTTGCATATATAACTTGTGGGAACAAATTCTTAATTTGTAGCCACAATATCTTGGCTGTGTAGGGCTCTGTACATTCGAGAATATTCAACAAGAAATATGTTGCAGGGCCTGATTTTATTAACTGAGAAATGATTGACACATGAAACAATAGCATTTAAATTTTTGACCTGTTACCTGAAACGGACAGAAAAGAGACAAAAAAAACCCCCAGTGTGATATTTCTGTTCTCTGTTGCAATATTAACTATCAGTGGAGAGCCTAAAGAATAGCAATTTGATACAGACAAGTAGAAGAGAAAATTATGCTTCAGAAGGGTTGAAATAGGCATATAAAATGGCAAAGAAGCTCAGATTTCCCTTGATAATTAAAGCTTAGCAGACCAAGAAAGGCATAGATGGAAAAAAAAGATCTAAAAAGAAAACCATGTGATATGTTATAATGGAAAAAAATCTAGCATCTAGCATATGTTTAGACAGAAAAACAACTGAAAAACAACAGATGAATGCTAAAATTATTCTGTGTGTGAACAGACTTTAAATACTGCAATGTGCACTTAAAGTAAAATCAAAGTTCACTTTAAATGCATGGTAGCTAAAAAAAAATTTAATTCTTCTATAAATCTGAGATGTTTAAAGTCAGCCTTTCAGGCTTTGATTGGGGCTACAAGGCTTTATTATAGAAATTATAAGTCTTGTTCAAGTCTTTTATTTCTTACAGGCTTTCACGATGCCCTCCTTCATCTTTCCTCGCTTTCCTTCCTTTATCCATTCAATGCAATTTGGTTCAATAAAAGCTTTACTGGCACCACCCACCCCCATAATGATTGAGCTCACTAGTTTTCTCTCCTCTTTTTAATATCTTTCTTTATCATTCTCAATCATATAAGACACTTCAATCATGGAACATGTAAATGTGATGGCCAGTACAGCTGCTCATATAGCTGATGGTTCTTTCATTTCTCTCTGTATCTCTATTTTTTTTTCCTTTCTTTTTCTTTTT
Organism: Siphateles boraxobius; assembly: GCF_051911475.1. Taxonomy (NCBI): domain Eukaryota; kingdom Metazoa; phylum Chordata; class Actinopteri; order Cypriniformes; family Leuciscidae; genus Siphateles; species Siphateles boraxobius. The sequence continues at coordinate 43,823,139 of NW_027508734.1, read as the reverse complement.
CTCTATGCACATTTCAAACCTATATCTTTGACACAATTTCCTGATGGATACACTTTGAAAGCTTCAATCTGATATGGAAATGCACTGTATAAAGTGCTCCCCAGTGCGTGGCACGTTAATTCATTTATGACTATATAAAAGTATCTACTTACGAGGTGCGTTTCCCTTGTGTTTTGCAAGTCTATACGTGTCTCGTCTACTAACTGGACACTAATGTGGTCTAAAGATTTTCTTTTGTTCTGGGGATGGTTTGTTGCATGTGGAGAGATTATTTCAACATTTCATTATAAGACCACAAACTTTTAAAACGAAGCTTCCCAGTGATGTTACAGGTTTAAGCTCCTCTGTTGTTTTGTTTGTGTTTATATAAAAAGGTCTTATGGTGCAGTCACTTTTACTGTTGTTTGACCAATATTGTAAGTGAAATTCAATCATTTCAATCCTGAATTTCACGTGAGGATGAAAGATTTCCCCTTGCTTTTTTTGCACCGTTGGGCACGTAAATTCACCATGTTGAACAGAAAGCTGCTTGGTTTGAAAGTGAACAAGAGATAATTCACCTTTTATCTACCTTTTATGTGACCACATGTTTTCAAGTTATTTGCTTTGTTTGGATAGTCAGGTTATCATTTTTGTCAAGGTGAAAAGAAGATGAAAGTATGGAAAGATATATAAAAAAAAAGAATGGAAAGTTTTTTTCCACAGCATTTATCACTAAGAAAGTCTGGAAAAGACCAAAAAATGGCACAGGAAAACATAGTGCAAGAGAAAAGTAATAGGCTGAGATTAGATACTTTATAAGACAGCCCCAAAAAGAACTGAATGGAAAGTTATAAATGATTTAAAACATGAAAGCCACATGAACCCGCCAAAAATCTTGACTAGGCTGACACAGATAGAGTTGCTGTAGTGAGCTGTGCCACGCTGTGTTGGCTGCCGGTACCCAAAGAGTTCAGAGCACATGATTGGCCTCATCTTCCACAGAGAGCTCTCCAGTCTGATTTTCCCGTTCTCTGTCGAAATATCAACTATCAGCAGAGAGCCTAAACAATAGCAAACTGATACTGACAAGTAGAAGAGAAAACCATGCTTCAGAATCAAGTTCAGTTACCTTCCGTTCTCATTCCAAGGTAAATCAAAGCTTAGCAGACCAAGAAAGGCATAGAGGTAAGCATCATCTATCATGTGACCTTGAAATCAGACTGTCGTCTTAGCAAAGCAAATTTCATATTCGTATTAGAGACTATTTTAGGTGTCAAATGTTTGTAATTGCAGCTTTAATTGGTTTGTGAATAGGGTACTGAGGGTGTTTGAGAGTGTTTGTTTATTTTTGCCTTGGTACTAGATGTAGTAAATACCGTAAGGCTGAGTATCCTCAATGTGTCAACTCTCATATTGTCTCATATTGCCCTGACTTTCTGTGACAAAGGGCATCATGTAATATTCAACGACATACACTGCTGCTGTGTGCAAGATTCTGAAGGCATTGGAAATGCTGCTATTTTGCATTTGTATTATGTAACACTTTTTGTTCACTACAAATTAATTCATAATTGAATAATTTAATGACTTTTTCTTTAATGACACTCAGACTGCATGAACTGCACAGGTTTGTTTGTCATACCTGATCATAAGGTTCTCCAGCATGATTTGAGATGATCTGCAACAGAAGAAGAACATTGACCATCTGAACCAAGACAAGAGTCACATGATCAATGTCTCTAATTTACTTATTTGATTTCAATACTTCTTAGTTTTACGTCATCTCGTGAACAGAAAGATTTCATTAACAACCATTTTCAAAATCCTGCAGCTTTCTGTTTATTTCCACGTTTTGAATCCCAGATTGTCAATGTGATCACAGACGTCGTGTTTGTTTTTCCTCTGCTACTAGCAGCAGAGAACAGTAGTGACTACAGTGTAAGCCGGGGAATCTCTGTTTTCAAGCCTTGCTGGAAGCTATCCCCTGAGAAAAGAACAGAGTGTTGAAGTGACAGCAAAAGACAGGGACTAAAAGAGAGATGTTTGGATGTGTTTGTATGTGATTTGCTCATAAGCATTCATGCATATGATGTAAAGTATCTGAGAGGGAAAGAACTACAGTGGTATTTTGGAAACAGAAACACCATAGAATTGTTTGAAGTACTGTGTAAATACCACGGTACGTGACTACAGTAATCATTCATTAACAGTGTTATTGTTAACTAAAAATGAAGCTATAGCTATTAAAAAAAGGCTGAAATAAACTATAAATATTAGATGAAAATAATAGATTAAGTTGAAGTACTAAAATAACGAAAACTAAAATTCATTTCTTTTTTAAAAAAGTAATAAAAAAACACAGAAGCTAAAAAATTACAAAAGTGCATAACAAAATTACTAAAAGAATGAAACCAAATATAATATATATATATATATATATATATATATATATATATAAATTTAAAATATATATTCAAATATAAAAATAAAATCTAATTCAAAATATTAAAACATAGTATAATAGTATGTAAATAATACTAAAAATATATATATATATATGAAATGAAACTATGATATAATATCAAAGACCATCACTGTACCTTATTACTGACCCAATTTTTTTTGTAATTGCACCTTTTTTAGAAGTCTGAATAAATCCATATACAGACTAAGGGGCAGATTTACTAAACAGGGCAAATAAGTGTGAGAGCGCAGCTCCAAAACACCACAGTCGGGAGTGGAAAGTTCTGCACTTGATTTACTGACGACACGCAAATTAAAGAACACACACGCAGTCAGATCTGTCACGTTTTGCTTTTGTCATTGTCATGTTTCTGTCTTGTCATGTGATTCCCTGTTTGTAATAGGCTTGTTCGACTTGAACCGGCGCTGCACAGACCGATCGGTTGATGACATAAAAGTACCGCGAGAGCGATTCAAAAGCATAAGGAGCCGTCTGCTCTCTAATCGCTCTCGCGGTACTCTGATCTCATCAACCGATCGGTCTGTGCAGCGCCGGTTCAAGTCGAACAAGCCTATTGTGATCCTGCCATGTGTCTTGTCATTGGTTAATTGCCTGAACATTGTTCACAGGTGTCCCTTGTCTTGTAATTAGTCTGTGTATTTAAGCCCTCATCTTTGCCCTGTGACTTTGTTGAGTATTGAAAGTTTCCTGTCTATGTTCTTATTTTGAGTTTCCAGTGTCATGCCTTTGTCTTATGTTTGATCACGTTTTGTTAATAAATTGCATTTGGGTTCTCACTTCAACTTAAATAAAAGTACAAACACCAGTACATTGACGAGCACAAACCTTAGTAAATCACCTTGCATGAATAATTTAAATACACTCCTCCCATAAATTTTGCGTCTGAAAGGGAAACTCCTTCAAACGCATATGCAATAAGGTCAGCCGCAAAAATAACCCTGTCCACACCTTTTCAGCGCTAATTTTTCACTGGGTGTCTTTAGTAAATCCTGACAGCCGATTTTTAACGCCAAAAGAGGGTTCGCTCTGGCGCAAGCTATTAGTAAATCTGGCCCTAAGCCTTACAAACAAAGATGTATGGATATTTACAGATGATTGTTTTCCCTTTCTGAAAATTCAAGTTTGTTTGTTTTTTGTTTGTTGTCACAGATACAGAAGCAGAGAGAAATGCTCTGAAAGAGCATGTCTATCCCAAACTACGAGACTTCTGCAGGGAGAACTATGGCATTGAATTTCAGGTAATACAGCCGTAAATACTCTACAGCAACCATTAAGCTCAAGACAAACAGATTTCTTTCTCTTTTTTCTTTCCTAAACTTCTACCTTTTTTTTTTTTCTCTGTGGGCTGGAAAGATAAAGTTTCTCAGGGACTATTATGTGATCTCAGCACTGATATGCTCATGTAAGGCGAAAGCATGTCTCTCTTATATTTGCCCTCAGGAGCATTGCCCGAAATCCATCTCTCTCTTCCCCTCCTCTCCTCTGGAGTGATATTTACAATGCAAATGTTTGTTGTCATAGAGAATGGAGCAGAGGGGAGATTTTCATCATGCAATTTGATAAACAAATGCTTGCCCTAGAAGAGGCACCATGGCCATTGGCGCAGATTTAACTGAGGCTACATTGGTATGGGGCTTGACCTGATTTCAAGACCACCCCCTCAAGTAACAGATCTTTATGTATAAGACTATGCCTTGTTAAATTCAAACCTATTCTGTGATTTTTTTAGATGTAGCTGACATTGATGGTTAGTGACATTTGGATGTAGTGACATTGAACATTGTGATAATCCTTAATTTTCTTTAAAATTGTAAGAAAAACTCTTTGCATTTTTGTAGTTTGCCTAATTTCTGTAAAATTTTGTCTGCATTTAAATAGCTTTAATGATAAAATGTGTATTGTCACAATACTTTCCCTTGACCCAACTTAATTTGGAGAATCTACAAGGAACCCTATAGTGAACAATCATGCTGTACTGAATTGTTCACAATAAGACCACATAACATGCACCCTTAAGCCCCGTTCATGCTGCAAGCAACACATCAAAATAACATGATCCTATTCAATTTCAACAGAGAGCATGTGATCTCTCTCTGTTTTGAAATCTCTTTAGTCACAGTACCAAAAAAGTCCCTATTCCAATTTCAGAACCACAACCACCAGAAAAGTTAATGTTATATTGAACACGTGTGAGCACATATGTTATCAGATGTTACCAAATGGAACATTAAACCTTCCAAAAGTCCAGTAAACATAGTTAGTCAAGACAACATTATGCAAGTTAAGACAATCAGTAATAAAATAAAGAACAAAGAAACAAATTACAAGCAGTATTACAAAGACACAGATGACAAACAATGCTTGTTTTTTTTTTTTTTTGAAGTAGCCTACCTAACAGCAGCATTTAAAGGAGCCGTATGTAAGAATGTGGCCAAAACTGGTACTGCAATCACTTTCAAATTACAGTAGAGCGGTGTATCCCCTTCCCCTCCTCCCTGACTCGAGGTTGCCAGATAGGCTGCAGGATACAGCAGGAACATAGGCTGCTACAAGAAGCTTTTTCTGTTAATTATGTTTATGCTTCAAATGAGAGATGTTTTGCAAAGTAATATATCGCAAAAATTTACTAATGGCTATTAGCCAAATATAATCGTTAAGATGTACGCTCGTATGTGACAGTACATTGTTAGAACAGTAGCTGTTAGTCTTCCGGCAACGATCGGCGCGCGTTCACGGGTGATGGATTCGGCGTACGAGGTATGACGTAGTTTTGTTTTGCTCTTCTCTCTGGCTGCGCTGGCACGTTCGTTCTACGTCACGACGGTTCCTACGCTACGTCATACCTCGTACGCCGACTTCCATCACCCGTGAATTTTAAATATGTATATTTTTACGACAAAACCGCACGGATTACCCTCAGAAGGCCTTCGTTTATCCCCCTGGAGCCAGATGGATTACTTTTGTGAAGGATGTATGCACATTTTGGGTGGACCCCGTTGCTTCACATTATATCCACTGAAGGGTCTAAGACATTTTCTAAAATAACTGAAAATGTGTTCGTCTGAAACAAGATTGACATATGCATCTCGAACGGGTTGAGGGTGAGTAATGCATGGGTTAAATATCATTTTTGGCCGAACTATCCCTTTAATGTCTAGTGACATATCAGGGCCATTTTATGATTCATTGAAATAAATTTCTTACATACAGCTACTTTAACAATAGCAAGTTCCCTTTCGAAGGGAACTCAACAATACGTCAACGACGTTATGGGGAACGCCTCAGGCGTGACAGGTGTCTGAAATCACTATCAAATCACGTCAATCATATTGACCGGCGACAGCCCGTGAATCATTAGCGTGAATGATTAACGTGCGACCTGGAAGTATAAAAGGGCGCCTTGCAAACATGACAAATCATCTCATCGTCTTCAGGGACTGTCTGTTTGAAAACGCTACTCAATGAAACGGTAAGAAAATGAAATGTACAGCACACGAGTGTGTTTTTTCCTGCCTGGGAGAAGAGCGCGCACGAGAGGTTCTCGAGGGAATCCTCTGTGTGAACTGTGAGCGTTTTTCTCTTAAAACGCTCCGCTCTCGTCTGGCCCTCTTCTCGAGTGAAGGGGGTTCAACGTCTGGTCCGCGTGGTCCCGCTCGTGCCGAGGCAGAGCGGCGACTTGCATCATGGGCTTCCAGATAGAGCTCATCGATCATCTTGAGAGTCCTTTAAACCTCTCAAATGATTCGACGGCTGACGAGGGCGAACTGCAGGCACCAATGGTTTCCTGCAGTTGCTGCTCTTCAGGACGAGCAGGAGATGGCTGAGGAGGTTTATAATCAGGTAGATCTTGAACCCTCTCAGCCACCCTGCCCCATGTATGCAGACCTGGTGGATGTTGTGGAGCGCGCCGCCAACAGGCTGTAGCTGCCATGGCGACGCGCTAGAGGAGAGATCGCTCGCGGTAGGCTTGGCGATCGGTTTCTCCCCTGCCATACACCACCAGCTCAGGTGAGCCTTCCATTCCTTCCTGATCTTCACACGGAGATCGAGAGGGCATGGAAGAGCCCATACTCTGCCCGTATTCACCGACATCAGCGGGTTAATTTCGCTGATGTTGAGGGTATCGCAGAGCATGGGTATGTGTCGATGCCGCCCATTTGACGAGTCGTTTGCGAACTATCTCGTGTCTGGGCAGGCGTCGACACTGAGAGCTCCAACCCTGCCATCCAAACCGCTAAAGTCAACAGCACGTTTGAATGGCAGAGCATACACGACAGCGGTTCAGGCTGGTGCTTCCCTGCACACTATGGCGGTGCTGCAGGCATACCAGGCCGACCTGCTGCAGGATCCTGCATACCGCTGAGATCCGGTTCCACACCCAGGCAGGCGGGAGGGCCTGGCCCTTCACGGTCCGAGGACCGTAGACAGGGCCAGAGAGCCAGTGTCGCCTCTCGTGCGCCCCCTCCGTGGAGGAACAGTGCGCAGAAGAGGCGTGACTCCCGCAAGAAGAGGGATCTGAGGGAGGTTATCCAGCACAAGCGCACACAGTGTCGCTGATGGATAATCTCCCCGGAGGGCTTCATTAAAAAGAAATCCAACCCTCTCCTCTCTTCTGACTCCCCAGACGTTCATTACATCAGGCCTGGGGCTGGGCCTATGATAAGAACGATGTTCCAATGGCCCGCCTAGGCTTGGCTAGTAGAAACGCCTCTTTCAGGCATGTAAAGTGGTGGACCCCAGGGTCATAAAGAACTATCTGGCGAGTCTTCACTCCGCACGCCGCAGGTGAGCTGACTGGTCTTTTAAGAGTCATTTTTTGTGAATTAAAATTCCGAGATGTATCTCTCTACAGACCTCGTTCCCTGTATAGAGCTATGGGGTCATGTCAAGGTAATAAGGTAAGAGAAGTTTCCTGGATCATTAGGGCCCTGAAGTTCCCCGTTAGGTGGCCAGAACGATAACTATGTTAGCCTTCGGGCTGTTAGCCACCTCAGGGTAGAGTAGTTGGTCTCTCTCTTAGAATTTTTTACTTAGAGTGTTGACTGACGCTAGAGCTTCAGATAGATCTTATGTCCGGCCCACGGGTCCGTTGACTTCTTCCTGAGTATGTCGCCCCTTGAGCTCTGTTTGGGTTTCATTAGGCTGAGCGATTCTGCAGCCCTTTGTATGGAATAATACAGACTATATTCTTTAGTAAGGCTGTGGCTCCTCCGAGCCCTCAGATTGATCTATGCTTGCAGAATGGCCCTCACCAGGGCCACCTCTGTAGCTGGCCTAGGCTGTGCCAGGGATAATAGAGGCGCTCTGCTAAAAAATTTAGCATTTCTTCCTCTGACCCTTCACTTTGTGAATGTTGGTTTCTAGCATCCCTGTATAAACAGCCTCCTCCCGTGGGAGTCGTTAGGCCAAGGCCCGCCCCCTTCTCTGCATTCTGGGGTGACTAGAGTAATGCAGCGTGGTGCAGAGGATGGTTTGTAAGGACATGGTAGGCCTCAAACAGGCCTCCGTGGTATATATGTCTTTATTGAGCAGGGTTAGGCCGTCATTCGCTTCACGAGGAAGACTGGGTTTCCTGCCCGACCCTGCCATGCAGAACTGGCCTACGGATTTAGGCCGCCAGTTTAGGCTTCACTCACCTCGCTGAGCTACTGCTCGAGCGCTAGGTTGTAGGTGGTTGGCTTTCATTCAAGCCCCACTCCCCTAGGTTGGGCACAGATACATTTATGTCACCCCTAGAGCCGCTGGCAGGCCCGCACCCTGGTAACCTCAGGGTGAGGTGTGAGTATTCCCCTGTGATACAGGGTAGGTCTGAGCACTTCACTCCCAGTTCTGTTTTATCCTACCTCGCACCACTATGGCTCGGGTCGAGTATGAAGTAAGCTTCACTTCTTCTTTGGTCGAAGTACGCTCCCCTGAAGCCAGAGCATTGCCCTGAGCTGACGCCCATGCATAGATGGTAGGCCCCTGACTAACTGGGGCCTCCGTTGAGGCAGAGTGGCGTATGTTGTACTCCCCTTGTTTTAAGGGTGCTAGCTTTCTTGCGGAGTACACTGCCATGGGCAATGTGATTAGGCACCAGGATGCTGTAGGCGCTGTGTAAACAGTTTTTCTGCCAACGAAGGCTGCGCCATTAGGTAGTAGGCCTCAGCAGGCCTCCTTGATTGGACAGCCCCCTAGAGGGCACTGTAGGCCAGCTCACTTTACGTGGTTGGCCTTGGTGGTTCAGGCAGTTGACTCACTGATGGGTAGTAGGCCTTAAACAGGCCTCCTCGGAGGTGAGTCCCAACATTGTGGGACATACCTTATAGCGCTACTGGAAGCCCATTAGTAAATTATGCTGTGTAGTATGGTTTCCAACAGTGTACTTTATGGCAGAATATGACTTGCTATTAGCTAGTAGGCCCGACCAGGCATCCCTGATAGGCGAGTCCCCAGCTGACTGGCCTTAGCAGGCCAACTTATACTATCACCCTGACTCAGGGCTCAAAGCTACCAGTGGTTATCAGGTAGTAGGCCACTCAGGCCTCCCTGAAGGTGAATTCCCACTTAAGATGGTTATCAGTTAGTAGGCCTCACCCGGCCACCCTGAAGGCGAATTCCCACTTACGTTGGCTATCAGGTAGTAGGCCTCTCTGGGCCTCCCTGAATGTGAGCTCCCAAATATTGTGGCTGTCAGGTAGTAGGCCTCACCAGGCCTCCCTGAAGGTGAGTTCCCACATGCTGTGATTATCAGGTAGTAGGCTCCTCCAGTTCTCCTTGAATGAGAACGGTCAGGTAGTAGGCCTCACCAGGCCTCCCTGAAGGTGAGCTTCCCAAATACTGTGGTTGTAAGGTAGCAGGCCTCACCGGGCCTCCCTTAAGGTGAGTTCCCACGTACTGTGGTTATCAGGTAGTAGGCCTCTCTTGGCCTCTCTGAAGATGAGCATCTCACATACTGTGGTTATCTGGTAGTAGGCCTCTCTGGGCCTCCCTGAATGTGAGCTCCCAAATATTGTGGCTGTCAGGTAGTAGGCCTCACCAGGCCTCCCTGAAGGTGAGTTCCCACATGCTGTGATTATCAGGTAGTAGGCTCCTCCAGGCCTCCTTGAATGAGAACGGTCAGGTAGTAGGCCTCACCAGGCCTCCCTGAAGGTGAGTTCCCACAGATATGGCGCTTTTCCACTACACAGTACCAGCTCGCCTTGGCTCGGCTCGACTCGACTCGACTCGCCTTTGTTTGGTTTTCCACTGTGTAAAAGTTGTACCTGTACCTGCTTTCGGGTACTTTTTTTCGTACCACCTCCGGCGAGGTTCTAAGCGAGCTGAGGCGAGCTAAGGCGATACTAAAATGTGACGTGAAAACAATGCCGACTGCTGATTGGTCAGAGAGAATCGTCACTATTCAATGCGTCATCATTGCACGCGCCAGATGGAGTATCCAGAATAACCCCGCCTTTTTTAAATAGTTTAGCCAGAGATAGTTACTAAACTTACTACTATTATTATGGCAACTCGGAAGAATACGCCGTGGTCAAACGAGGAGGTGCAGACATTCCTTTGTTTGGTTGCCGAACTAGAGAGGATCCAGCGAGAGCTTGATGGGGCAACGAGGAACGAAAGGCGTCGCTATGACGACCGGGTACTATTTGTGGCGATACTTTCTGCAATGGAAAACGGAACGAAAAGCGAGCCGAGTCGAGGCGAGCCAAGGCGAGTCGAGTCGAGTCGAGCTGGTACTGGTAATGGAAAAGCGCCAATAGTGGTTACCAGGTAGTAGGCCTCACCAGGCCTCCCTGAAGGTGAGCTCCCCACATACTGTGGTTGTAAGGTAGCAGGCCTCACCGGGCCTCCCTGAAGGTGAGTTCCCACGTACTGTGGTTATCAGGTAGTAGGCCTCTCTTGGCCTCTCTGAAGGTGAGCATCTCACATACTGTGGTTATCAGGTAGTAGGCCTCTCTGGGCCTCCCTGAAGGTGAGCACCCCACATACTGTGGTTATCAGGTAGTAGGCCTCACGGGCCTCCCTGAAGGTGAATTCCCACTTAGGTTGGCTATCAGGTAGTAGGCCTCTCCGGGCCTCCCTGTAACGTTCCCTAGTGGTGCTGGGTTTATGAAGCTAGTGGTCACTTGCTATCAGTTTCAGCTAGCCTTAATAGGCAGCTGCTGAAGGCGAGCTTGAGCCCTGGCTCGCTAAAGTGTTCATTCTCTGCTATTGGTTCCCTCCCGGAACCTTTTCTGCCTACAGCCTGGTTTGCCTACCAGGCAGACCTTGTGCTCCCCTCACCGAGGGTCTCTATGAGCATGCGGCTTCCTGAGTCTGGTCAGACGGTCGTAGGCCTCTCGTGAGGCCTCCCAGTTAGATCAGCCCTTAGGCCTTCACAGGCCTCCTCAGTGTTTTGAAACACAGACACTGGGTTGATCCATGGATCGAGTAGAGAACTCCCCTCGCTAGCAAGGGTTGAAAAGCACTATGCTGAGTCATACTCTCCGGGATATCCCGTGTCTGAGATCCGGGCCGAGTGGTTCTCTGCCAGCTTCGCAGTCCCTCGGGTTGGATGCCTTACTTAAGGCATTTGTCCAGAGGCTCTGTCTTCAGACAGACAGGATTTGGCCAGACTAAGTGTCTATGTACTGGCGCCAGGTCAGGCCGTCCTGGTGGCATTTCGGGGTGAGTATGTTCCCCTGAATAGTGACTGGCTGGGGTTCCCTTGGGTTCCCTAGCCACATTCCCTAGAAGGGACCCCTTCTAATTGGAAGCTGAGGTTCCAGGCCCGGAGCCGGCCCAGGTAGACCTTTCATTTAACCATGTTTATGAAGGTTTTTCTGTGAGGCTGTAGCTTGGGCTATGACCGTAGGGAATGCTGTCACTGACAGCCCAGTGTGACCTGAGGGTGAGTGGTTCTAGCGTTTCATTTGAAGTTGCTGGTTCTGACAGTTGTCACTGCCACTTGGCATGCACTCCCCTTAGCATGGCGGCGTTGGTATATCGTTCCCCATAACGTCGTTGACGTATTGTTGAGTTCCCTTCGAAAGGGAACGTCTCAGGTTACGACTGTAACCTATGTTCCCTGAGAACAGGGAACGAGACAATACGTCTCCCTGCCATGCCTCGGGGCTTGCCTACCGTACAGTCCCTTCAGACGATAAGGTGATTTGTCATGTTTGCAAGGCGCCCTTTTATACTTCCAGATCGCACGTTAATCATTCACGCTAATGATTCACGGGCTGTCGCCGGTCAATATGATTGACGTGATTTGATAGTGATTTCAGACACCTGTCACGCCTGAGGCGTTCCCCATAACGTCGTTGACGTATTGTCTCGTTCCCTGTTCTCAGGGAACATAGGTTACAGTCGTAACCTGAGACGTTTTCAAGTAAACATACAGAAATTGAAAAGAAAGTAATCAGAAGTACAATACATTTGTAGCATTGTCTTAACAGCATGATTTTTCAAAATATTGCATTATTACAGATTCAGAAATTAAAATGAACTCCTGTATTGCCTGTAAAGTAGCTTTAAAGGTCCCATATTATGCCCCTTTTCACAAGATGTAAAATAAGTCTCTGATGTCCCCAGAGTGTGTATGTGAAATTTTAGCTCAAAATACCCAACAGATAATTTTTTACAGCATGTTTAAATTGTCATTTTTTGGTGCTCAGAAAAACGCGCTTTTTTAGTGTGTGCCCTTTAAATGCAAATGAGCACGGCACAGGGGGCGGAGCTTCAATAGCTCGCACTCAGTCTCAGGACAATTTCATTGCACAGAATGATGATAATAATATCAGAAACTCTCAGTAACGGTGTTCATTTCGACCCGGAGTCGAACAATAATGCCTACAGAGTCAGAGTGCTGCATAGAGATGGAACAGGTATAGTTTAGTAGTTTAATTACGGTTATAACGTATTTGTCATCTGCTTGTATGTATCCACTATTAATAGCCTACAAGTTTGCTGTTTCGGACCAGGTGCGAATGATGATCAAACATATACTGATGAGTTTAATAAAGTTTATTGTACATAACACAAAAGATGAAGCATCAGTAAGAGCTGAGTAAACGGTAAGATATAAGAAGTGCGCAAGTACATAAAGAATTTCGGTAGAGTTGAGGGAGCATTTAATTTAAAAACAAAATAATTCCACCTCATCTTCAGCGGCTGCCTCAGATTTCGGGAGTAAATAGAGAGAGCTATGTGGATTAATACATCCAGCCACACAACAGCTACAACGCTGGGAGACATTCTCGTCAGTGCAGCAGCTGTGAACTCGATCAGGGCGGGTCTATGTTAGAACGGCAGTGTCTGTCAACACTCGTGGGCGGGGCCTGGACTTAGTGACGTCACTAAAACAGCATTCTGAAAACAGGTTGTTGGGAGACACTGCTGATGATTTATGGGGATTAATAAAAAAAGAGTGAGTGGATTTTTATCACTATTGGGTGGTTGTGTACACACATTGCCAACACACATATGTGTCCAAACAGCATGCAAAAGTGAATTTTGCATAATATGGGACCTTTAATGTGAATTTCTTTAGTCTAACACGCTCAGTTCTAAATGGCTTATTAAATCTAAAGTTATCCGCCAAGTTCAGTGAGGGTTTTCTCTTTTTCTTGTCAATATGGTTTAGTAAATGTTATTATTTAGTTATTAACTAGTTATTAATTTTATGTACTTATTATAGACAACAGCATTTATTTTAGGCTGCATTTTCACTGCAAATATTTGGCACATCTAATTTTTATATTTTTTCCCTATCTATTTACATAGACTTAAGACATACATGGCTGTGTTTACATTAATACTTAATCTACTTCATCCCACTTCTTTTCAGACATATTGTAATTATTGTTTATATTACTTTATAGATATTGTTTTTTTCTTATTTTTATTTTTATCTTTTCTTGTTTAAAATAACATAAAGAAAGAAAGAAAGAATACTTCAAAAGTACAGGTGATTTTTATAATGTGCGTACTAGACGCTTCAGCTCAAGATTTGCTCTACATCACCACATGTATTCAAGTTACACATATGTTCACTTCTTGCTTTCCCTGGGAATTGAACCCATGACATTGGCATTGTAAGCGCCATGCTCTAATGTTTTAGCTACAGGAATACTGGTATTACATATCTGGAAACAGTCTTTGTTTTTGGAAAATTCTGGTTACCCACTCAGTCTCCTTAATCTGGACCTCGCTCCCCTTTGTTCCCTGCAAAGTCTTGTTTCTGCCACGGCGTGCAACTCTAAGCATTCTTCCAAATCTCTGTGTATTCCTGGTTCCTCGATCCTAGCCTGTGTCGCTGTCTTCTCTATGAATGTTTGCTGCCTGCCTACGACCCTTGCCTGGTAACCTCTCCGAGTTTGGACTGCCCCTGTATATTTCTCAGCTCTGTGCTTTCTCTGTTTCTGTCTGTTTGAGTTCATCATTAAAGTGATTGTACATGGATCCGAACGCCTCTGACTCTTCATCACAGTAGACTTCGCCACCTCAGGATCCAGCAACCTTACATCGTCTAACCACAGAAGTCACCAATCAAGCTTCCGTACTGATTCCGTACTCATCAACAGCAGCTTGAGAAATTAACTTCACTTACCGAGGAACTGGTGAGATCCATGCGGTCCCTCACGACGCCACCCGACCTCGCTGCTCAAACCACTGCACCTCCAGCTCAACCACCGTCCAGTGTGAGTAACGTTTCTGCCTCCAATAATCCTTGTTTATCATTACCCGACAAATACGACAGCTCGTCAGCAACTTGTAAGGGTTTCCTCCTGCAAAGCACCCTGTATATTAACCAGCAATCCCACCTCTTTCCAAACGACGACAGCCGGGTCTCTTTTATCTGCTCGCTGCTGACTGGAAAGGCAATGGAGTGGGCGATAGCGCTTTGGGCAGGTGGTCAACTTCGTTTTCCCTCTTATGATGATTTTCTCGTCCAATTCAGAGAGGTTTTCGAGCATCCCGTCGGCGGAAAGGAACCGGGCGAGCTGCTATTGTCTCTTCATCAAGGAGGATCTTCCGCGGCGGATTACACCCTCACCTTCCGCACACTTGCTGCACAGACAGGCTGGGGAGAGGATCCTCTGAAACTGCTATACCGTAAGGGTCTGGATTCCGATTTACAGGGAGAACTGGGTTGCCGGGATGAGGGGAAAACTCTCAGGCAGCTGATGGATTTAACCATTCGCCTAGATAATCTGATGCGAGCACGACGCACACCGCTCAAACACCGGGTCGTTATAAATACCTCTGCCAGTTTTGAGCCCGAACCCATGCAAATCGGCTTCACGCGCTTAACCACTGAGGAGCGTGAGCGAAGAATGCGCAACAACTTCTGTCTTTACTGCGCTCGAGCTGGTCACATGAGCTCGACATGTCCCTTAAGACCCACTTCGAGAGATTCTGCTGCGGTGAGTTCCTGTGTTCATTCCCCTAATTCTCTTATTTTAGAAGTATCCCTCTGCTCTGATGAAGGGATTGTTAATGTAAATGCATTGATTGATTCTGGGGCAGCAGGAAATTTAATTGACCTCGCTTTCGCTAAAGCTCATAATTTCTCTCTCAATCCATATGAACACCGGGTGGCAGTGGCAGCATTAGACGGGCGACCTTTGGGATCAGGCAAGATACAGAATGTCACTCAGCAATAACCCTTAATGTCGGCACTCAGCACTCGGAGACCATCCAACTCTTCACCATAAATTCACCGCTGCACCCTGTGATTCTGGGTTTCCCCTGGCTGGAGAAGCACAACCCCTACATTTCGTGGCCCGAGAGGAAGGTAATCCAGTGGTCATCTTTCTGTTTAACGAACTGTCAACCTGCTGTCCTAGGTCCTGAAACTGTTTCCAGCCGCTCTGAAAATCCTGACCTGTTGGAGGTGCCCACTGAATACTATGATCTTGCTCTAGCCTTTATTGAGGGAGAGGCCTCTCAGCTACCTCCACGTCGACCTTGGGATTGCGCCATTGAGCTTCTTCCTGGAGCTGAACCGCCCCGTGGGAGAGTTTACCCGTTGTCCCAAACTGAGACCGACTCGATGAAGTCTTACATTGAAGAACAACTCGCTAAGGGCTTCATCACTCCTTCCACTTCTCCTGCCTCTGCTGGATTTTTCTTTGTTAAAAAGAAGGATGGAGGTCTCCGCCCTTGTATTGACTATCGCAGTCTCAACGAGATCACGGTCAAGTACCGCTATCCTCTGCCAGTGGTCCCCGCTGCACTGGAGATGCTCTGCACCGCCAAGTTCTGCACCAAACTGGACCTGGGGAACGCCTACAACCTGATTCGTGTTCGAGAGGGTGATGAGTGGAAGTCGGCCTTCTCTACGACCACCGGGCACTACGAATACCTGGTTATGCCGTTTGGGCTTTCTAAAAGTCCTTCTGTCTTTCAGGCCTTCGTAAATGAGATCTTCCGTGACATGCTGAACCAGAGAGTCATTGTCTACATCGACGACATTCTCATTTACTCTGATACCCTCGAAGCACACGTCCGGGATGTGCGAACCGTACTTCAGCGCCTCATTGACAATCAGCTGTATGCCAAGGTCCAGAAGTGTGAGTTCCATCAGACCCGAATTGCGTTCCTGGGGTATATTATCAGTGCTGAGGGAGTCATCATGAACGACAGTAAGGTCAGAGCAGTAGTCAATTGGCCTCGACCCACCACCGTGAAGGAATTGGCGCGTTTCCTGGGCTTTGCCAATTTCTACCGTAGATTTATTCGTAATTTCAGCACCACGGCGGCACCTCTCACATCCCTCCTACAGGGGAGGGGGCAACATTTGAAGTGGTCTCCAGAATGTTCTTCCGCGTTCAAACGGCTCAAGGAGAAGTTCACTACGGCTGCTATCCTTCATCATCCGGATCCTGAGCGTGAGTTCGTCGTGGAGGTGGATGCTTCGAATTCAGGAATCGGTGCCATTCTGTCCCAGCGACACGGTAGTCCAGCCAAGATGTTTCCATGCGCTTTAAACTCTCATAAGCTCACTCCGGCTGAACGCAACTACGATGTGGGTGACCGGGAGCTTCTGGCCATGAAGGCTGCTTTCGAGGAGTGGAGACATTGGCTGGAGGGTGCTCGTCGGCCTTTTACTGTTCTCACCGATCATCGCAACCTCGAGTACATCAGGTCAGCGAAATGTCTGAATGCCCGACTGGCCAGGTGGTCTCTTCTTCTCGAGGTTTAACTTTAAGATCACGTATCGCCAAGGGTCCAAGAACGGCAAAGCTGACGCCCTGTCCCGCCAGTTTGACGGTAAAACTGATCATTCAAAGCCCGAAAACATTTTGCCATCAACCCTGATAGTAGCCCCTGTTCAGTGGGACATCATTACTGAGATCTCAGCCGCACAAGGGGATCATTCAACTCCCCCGGAATGCCCTCCTGACCGAGTCTTCGTACCACAGGATCTTCATACTCGAGTTCTTCAGTGGGTACATTGCACACCCTACACTGGTCACCCCGGGATTGCGGCCACATTACGGCTAGTCACTAATTGTTTCTGGTGGTCTACTCTTCACGCAGACGTAGTCAAATTCATTCTTCAGTGTTCTACATGCAACATCGCGAAGGCCTCCCACTTAAAGCCGGCCAGACTTCTTCAGCCACTTCCCATTCCTTGACGGCCATGGTCCCATATTGCAGTGGATTTCGTCACTGATCTGCCTTCCTCTCAGGGTTTTACTACCATCCTCTCAGTAGTTGACCGATTCTCCAAGGCATGCAGGTTCGTCCCTCTGGTTGGTCTACCCACAGCACTTCAAACTGCTGAGGCTCTTCTTCACCATGTCTTCCGTTTGTATGTATTGCCCGAGGATATCGTCTCTGACAGAGGACCCCAGTTCACCTCACGGGTATGGAAAGCTCTCTGCAGTCAATTGAACATTAAAGTCAGTGTCACTTCTGCTTACCACCCACAGGCCAACGGACAGGTGCAGAGGCTTAACCAGAACCTCATTTGCTTCCTCCGAACTTACTGCCACCGAAATCAACAAGACTGGAGTCGCTTCCTTGTGTGGGCGGAGTATGCCCAGAATAGTCTTCGCAAGCCGTCGACAGGTCTCACGCCCATCCAGTGCGTGCTCGGGTTCAACCTCCTGGCCTCACCTGGCCTCACCAGATATCTCTCTCCTGAATTCTAGGACTTCACTTCCCATCACTCCCGTCATTAATCATCTCCTTCCATCCTTGTCTCATCTCCATCATCACCGCCACCTGTTCCTACTCAGTCTCCTTTATCTGGATCTCGCTCCCCTTTGTTCCCTGCGAAGTCTTGTTTCTGCTACAGCGTGCAACTCTAAGCATTCTTCCAAATCTCCGTGTATTCCTGATTCCTCGATCCTAGCCTGTTTCCCCGTCTACTCTATGAATGTTTGCTGCCTGCCTACGACCCTTGCCTGGTAACCTCACCGAGTTTGGACTGCCCCTGTATATTTCTCAGCTCTGTACTTTCTCTGTTTCTGTCTGTTTGAGTTCATCATTAAAGTGATTGCACATGGATCCGAACGTCTCTGACTCTTCATCACATATATTGCTGAGACTTAGATCTCAGTATTTGTAAGTTGAATTAAATGATTATATGTCCAGTGAGCTTATAATAGCACATTATAGATTTTGGCCTAATGTTTTGATAATCTGATTATGATACATTTAATGTTGTTGATCACTGCAGAACTTTCGTTGTGTGGCCTGATGTTCATAAGGTCTAATTTATATTTCAAAATTAATTCAAGAGTTTTTATTTTTTTATTTTTTTTATCTTGCACAATGTTGCATCACAAGTAAATGTGTCTTGTTTTAAGGAGGTTTTTATTATCTTACTGGATATGTTGGTCAATAAATTGGCCAAATAATTGTTGGCTAATAAATTACTCTTTTGCATTGAATTTATCACATTTTTATTTAATATTAACTGACAGGAAAGCAAAGTTATTGTCAGAGAGGAAGAGGAAAACAGTGAAATGACTGGGGTGAGAGAGAGATAGAAGATGAGAGAGATAAATGAGAGACAGATATAAAAAGAAGAGAGTTCTCTCAACCAGAAAATATGATGTGGCAAATTGCGATTCTTTCTGGTCACCGTTATTTGATTCTATTTCCTGTGGCATCCCTGAGAGGGGTGTGTGTGTGTGTGTGTGTGCGTGTGCGTGTGCGTGTGCGTGTGCATGTGTTCATCTATGGAAGGCTCTTTCCTAGTCCAGTCACAGCACTCATGCACACACTCAATCCCTTAAGCAGTGGTGTGATATCAGGCCTGAAAGCGCTGTAACATGACAGTGTGGGACCTTCTCAGTGTGAGGAGCCAATTATGGAATATACCATAATCTTCTTTATATAACAACTTATAATGATAAGACTTTATTTTTTACACAAAGCATGCATAACGTGTTTACTCTTGGTTTTCTGCTTATATGTATTTTAATCAAATGGTTAATTTATGGACTATTATTATATGTTATGAGATTTTACCTTCATCTTAATTGATATCATGATAGATATTATTTAGATATTCTGCTAACTAGTAAGATGTCAAATACCAGTCATTAGAGTATAAGTAGACTCTCTGCTTATTATCTGCTAACACTTTATGTTGATTCCCCAACCCAACATACATTTATTCTACTAACCCTAACTCTAAATTAACAATCTACTAATACACTAATGAGAGTTAGTTGATATGTAGTTGCAAAGTAACATAGTTAGTAGAATGTCTAAAGTGGACCGCTTCCAAAATACTGACTTCTGAAGCAAGTAATCGGATAATCAGAAGTATGTTGAATGATCATAGTTATGTCTTAAAAAAAAACTTAAAATTAATCTAAAGAGGGCTAACTGATAGTTCAACAAAGCGACAATCTCTGCCATTAATCTGTAAAAGCGGTATATCAGTCGACCTCTAATGTAATAATGGAACCCAAACAATTTTTGAATCTTTAATTTGTTTTATCTTCCTGCAAACACAACAAAGCTCAAAAATATAAGATCTCTTTCCCCCATATGACCGTCTCGCTGGCCGCAGAGGTTCTCACTCTCTTACTCAAACCTCAACTGACCATTTGACCAACTGTGTAATCTGTTCACAAACTCCTGATTAGCTTCCAGTCATCTTGATCACATCAACACAGGCCCAGTCTTCACACATCACACACACACAAACACAAAGTCCTGTATTCATTCTAACAACACTTCTTAAAGATGGGCTCAATAATCCAATGAGAGCGCAAAAGAGCTGTAGGCACATGCACATTGCTGGTAATACTGTTTGGCTGCCATGACGACGAGGAGGTTTGATTACAGGGTTGGAGTCAAGTCGAAATGTGTCAGGTAGCCTACTGAACCAACTGATTTGCATACAAACACATGTATAAATGTTGATGAACTCATGATTTTGGAAAGACTAAGTTGGATTCGCAGAAGATGCTGAAAAGCATATGAAAAGCATTTTTATGTTCATACAGTTTTTGAGAGTGATAATGGTAATTAGGTTAATCTTGATGAACACAAGACTGATGCTTTAAGTTGTGGGGCATGTTGTCACAGGGTAGCATAGAGGGTCACGATGGAACCTGCAATTAAACTGCCTATTATAGACTCTTCAGGAAAAGCTAAACAGTAAAACAACTGCAACACACAACACAATCCAGTTGGTTGTTATCGCAAAAAATAAACCCAGATTAGAGGAGCTTCTCAATATTCAAATTGATGCTTCTTCGTTTCCTTGTTCCTCCATCCTCCAGTCTGTGACCCGGAAACTGATCAAAGGTAGCCATGTTGAAGTACTTTCCAATTCTCCAACTGCACCGTGAGGAGGCGAGGAGCCAGGAGGCTTCCAGAGAAGCTATGAGCGAAGTGTATCCCATGCAAACACTTTCTTGTAGAGAAGCCCGACGCACGTATAAATTCTCCTTTCCTTCACATATGCCACAATAATTTAATAATAATAATAATATTGCAGTTTAAATAAACCATATATCACACATTTTTCTTCCGGGCATCTTGCTTCATTATTAATATATATGAATTTCTTAAATAATCAAACTTCAACAACATAAGGGCAGAGCACAGCCGATGACGCTGTTTAGTGACGCTTGAGTGACCAAGAACATCCCAATATACAAATAAGCCTTCCTTCGATTCCTCCTTTCTTGTTTTCTTTCCTTGCAGCCTTCCCTCACATCCTAAGGTTGTGGATTTGGCTTCGCTATTCTGCACGAATGAATCTGATGGCTTGGGGCACAATGCTGTGCCCATGGTTACAGAAGATTGCCTTATCAGTATGAATGTCACTAACAACATAAAAACTGTCCTAATAATGAAATCTGTAAAATCGTCTCAGGTTACGTATGTAACCCGGTTCCCTCGCGCACAAGTCATTGTGAGTCCCCAGGTGTCAGATACCTCTGACGTGGGGGCACACACTTCTTGAAGCATTTTGTGCTGGTTTCTATTGTACTCTAGAAACTCTAGAAACAAGATTACATCACAGGCTGTCGCCGGCCAATGTCATTGTCGTGTTTGGATACACGCTTCAAACACTGGTCACTCCAAAGGCATTCCCCGTAGTGTCCTCTAGGGTATGCAGTGCAAGTTCCCATTCAAAGGGGACTTCAAAACACTGTTTTGGAGATGGTTTTATGTTGTACTCACTCATTATTTGAATTTTGTTAATTTCAAAAAAAGTTTTAGTGTTGCTTTCATTAAAATGTCATAATTCATAATCTCCAAGTGATATGTAAGACTTCTCTGATGACGTATTCCCGCCCCTCCACTTCAACTTCGTGGTTGCATTTATTGTTAAGTGCAACAGCCATATCTCCAAATCCAATCAACAACCAATGAATAAAACCAAGACCCTGCCCTATTTTTTTTTTTTTAACTTTTTTAATAATTCGTTACACACGGTTGTATGCCAAAATATGAAAAAAATATGGAGAAAAATGCACATTTGGACTTTTCACGCAAAACCTTGTAGTTAGAGATGACATATAACCTTTGAATGTATAGAGATTGTGACAACTGGTCTTACTCTCTCCTACATCTTTTGTTGTGTTATTGTGATCAAATTAATGTCCTTTAGAACTTTCCTGTGGAACTATTGGACTTTATGGCATCCTGAATCCGTGAGCTAACACAGGAAAGTATACTGGGGAAAAAAACATACAAGCTGTTTGTGTCAGGGTTAATTGCCTTGCTTGAGGTTATAAAGAGGTTGGTAGAGTGGGATTATGACCTATGCAACCATCATTTGGTGACTTATTCGCACTCCTCAGCAGGCTATGAAACCAACCCCAACCCATCTGGTCACCCTGGGAATCCATGTCCTGTTGTGTAAGTGCTCCATGCTATTGAGAGCACATTGGATCTGTCAGCACTCATTGGCGTTTTAGCAGATGAGAAGGTGAGAAAAAGGGATGGAAAACAGCCGATGGGTAAACAGAAAGAGACAGAGAGAGAGATGAAAAGCTAGAAGGACCGAGATACAAACGCTCATTCATCTCAGTTTTTGAAGGTTATGTCTTGCTGTTGGCCCGTTGATCTATAGGCTTCTACATTTTCAGTTGGAATGCATCGATTAGCCATTTGCAGAGAAAAAAAATCGGCCATTTCATTCCATGCATAGACGTGATTGATGTAAAGGTTTTATGGTTTTAACATGTGTCTGTTCTCTCCTCACCTCTCTCTCTCTTTCTCTCTCAATCTAAATTGAAAGGCAAGCAGGCTAGGCAGCTGGTTGCCATAGCAGTAGTCTAATTGCAGAGGCACTCAAGGGCAGTGCATTGTGGGTAGTATGTGAGATGAAATGAAGGCATGGAGATTGGTGACTGCTCTGAGGGGTTGAGGAACATGGTTCTCTCTCCAGGGTGGGGGAGCTAACAGCCTCTTAAATCAGGGGACTTCTGACATGCCTTTTTATTCCTTGCTTTCTGCCTTTCTCTATCTTACTCTTCTCATTTCCCGGCGTGCCTGTTTCCCTCCAACTTTTGCTCTCATAGATGGTTGTGCTCCTTCTTATCTTCTTGTTTTCGATTATCGAACGTTTTAAGCGTAAGATATAGTATTCGACCACCATCCACGTTGGAGTATCATATTTCTCTTTTCATTGGCCCTTAATGGGGGCCATCAGAGGACTCATTTGTCTTCTCCTAAAGTAATATGTTCATGTAGAGACAGAAGCCAGAAGGATGATAAATCATAACTCTTCTCAGGAGAATCTGTGGGCCTTTTCATCAGGCTGAAACTGACAACTGCATTGTAAAGATGTACTCATAACTTAAGGATATCAAACTATTTGACTCTTGTGGTGTTTACCAATCAGATGATCATTTTTAATTTTGCAGAAGTTGTGATCTCGGGTCCAAATCTCAGATTACAATTTTTTGCTTACTGATACAGCCGTTTGTTGTCTGTGTAATTATATATGAGTCACTGTGCTAGTTCAGAATAAATGAAAAAAGAGCAAACATTTTTTTTTTCTCTCTCAAAGCATATCATACCCCAATGTTCAAGATGATTATTTTAATCAGTAATATTTTACAATGTAATACTAATTTATTACATCCTGGAGCTTAAAAGTATACTATTGGATATTTGTTTTTGTTTCATTTTTCAGAGTCCAGAACCTTACCCTTAAATATTACTACTATGGTAAGCCTAAAATAATGATTTAGCTGGACGGTTGACTTAATAATTAACTCCTAAGTAACACTATGTTAAAAAAGGCATACATATAAATAGACATACAAAATAAATTAAATTTCAAAACATTAAAATAGAAAACCGTTTTTTTATTCTAATAAAATTTCACAATGTACCTGTTTTACTGTATTATTGTTTAAATAAAAGCAGATTTGGTGAACATAAGAGACTTCTTTCAACAACAAAAATAAAATCTTACAGACCCCAAACCGGCTGTCTTTATAAACAATAACTAACCAATATGGCCCTGATATACAGTATTGTTTAACCCTACATTTTTGTAACAGTAATTTCATGTCACCATTAAGTAATCGATAGCATGTCACCAGATGCCTAGCTATTTTAGTTAAACCAGATTGTTCATAACAGCAGATTTTTTTATTTATTTCTCCAGTCACATGCAAAGACATGCCTGTTCTTTAATTCAAGGCTGTTCTGTGGGTTGTTTTCTCTGATAGTTTGGTGCATGATTTCACTCCCTTTCGTTCCATCTCCAAGGCATCATCAGAAAGTTCTCTGTATAATCGTGAAAACCGAGGAGAAAAGAGAAGAAGCGCGAGACGTGGTTCTTTGAAGACAGATTATAGATGCAGTGAAGCCTGAAAGTATTAAAACCTGTCAACAACAGTGCTTGAGTTGTTTTGTCTGTGAATTTTCCTATGGTTCGGTTTGAGAGACTAGTTTATGGTTACCTAGTTTGATGTTGCTTCAAATGTCTTACCAGGGCAAGTTTTGAATTTAAATGAAGAACTTTTGCAGCATTGACATTGATACTCTTTTACCCTTTATCACCAGCCATTTGGGATTTATGGAGCATTATGTTTGCAAATCCTCAGTTTGAGCTGTGCAATTATGTAAATACAGTCATATTTGCCTCATGTTATGAAATTTTATGGCCAGAGCCCTCAGTAGCTGAGTAAACCTCATCATCATTTCTATGGATGCGCTATTAGTGGAAAATGACATCTTTTCAGTCTCTTTTACTCCACACCGGGTTGTAATATACTGTGTTTAATGACACTCATTATGCATCCGTTTTCTTTGAAAAACATGATTGTGTAGCCCTATGTGGTTTAGATGTGGGCTTTAATGCATTAATGAAAGCAATAAAACAGAAGTCAGTATCAGTATTAGTTCTTTGCTCATGATACCAGTTACAATTTAGCTGTTTTCATAGTTCATAACAATGTGATTAGGTTGTCATTTACAGATATGGGCATCATTAAAGTAGATGACAGCTGTCGTAATTTAAAGAATCAGTGGCAGACGCTGCATTCATAAAATATTTATCATGTTAGCATACAGAGAATACGCTAATATGCTATGGTGAACTTTGCTAACTCATCCACTCATTACAAAACTTATGCTTTAGGTCCCAAAAATATAATTGTTTTGCTGAACATCACAGCTTTGTTACTGTCTGTCAGCTCCTTGATTAATTTTCTCAGGTTTGTTTTTATGAAAAGCATCAGATGCAAGCTAATTATCTCCCTGGTTCCCTCTTTCAGTCATTCAGTGAAACCTGAGCAAGATGTGTTTGTCGTCTGTGTTGTCATGTCCAGATGTTTGGGCTTCTAAACCGTCTATATACCTTGTTATCAGTCTTTCCCGGGGGCTGTGCTGTCACACTCTAATTGCTTGGTTAGTTAATAGTTAAGATCCGTCATGCACAATGTGTGTAAGTGTTTCTGCACGACTGTGTGGTGTGTGTGTGTGTGTGTGTGTGTGTGTGTGTGTGTGTGTGTGTGTGTGTGTGTGTGTGTGTGTGTGTGTGTGTGTGTGTGTGTGTGTGTGTGTGTGTGTGTGTGTGTGTGTGTGTGTGTGTGTGTGTGTTCATCTATGGAAGGCTCTATCCTAGTCCAGTCACAGCACTCATGCACACACTCAATCCCTTTAGCAGTGGTGTGATATCAGGCCTGAACGCGCTGTAACATGACAGTGTGGGACCTTCTCAATGTGGGGAGCCAATTATGGAATATACCATAATCTTCTTTATATGACAACTTATAATGATAAGACTTTATTTTTGTGTGTGAAAGCATGACTGATTGCATTCACTCTGTTTGAGTGAAAACAATTCTCCCACCACTTACTCCACAGCCAGCAGCCAAAACAGAAGCCAGCCAATTAGGAATCTTCTGGCTAGTCTTTACTGTGATCTGCCAATCACAAAGCATGATCAAACCTTACCATGTCACTTGAAGCCTGTTAGTTCCCTTATGAACAAGTTTATTCATGTGTGCTATTAGTTTAAAACTTCTTTAAACTAAAAATAAGTAGGGATACTTTCAGTCTACTTTTTATGTACTTCTCAGAAATATACTTAAAATTGCACTTAAGTATACTTAACTTGTACTGACAGAAAAGTTAAAGTATACTTGGCATATACGTGTCCTCAATCTTGATATATATGTATATAAAAGTATAATTAGGTATTCTAAGTATACTTGGCTTGTAGAAGTGTTGGGTCCTTCATTTCAGGGTCACACTCAGGGTCTTCGGGACCAAATGGTCCGGAAGGGTTTGATTCATATTTATTAAAAGAAAATCATATTTTTTTTTTTTACTTGTTTTTTATAATATTTTTTCTTTTCATTTTTGGTGTTTTGAGATAATTTAAGATTTATAATTAATATTTATGCAATAAATATGACCCATTTTCCCCCCATTGAATATAATAGAAAATAAAAAAATAAAAAAATATTTTTTTTATTTTTTTTAAAGCTGTATTTCATTTTAGAGTCAAGCCTAGACCTCATAAAAGCAATTTTTGAAATTAGATGGATGCCATCTGGTGGACAAACTGAGCATTTTAAAAATGCAAAACACATATGTAATCTGAATTTATTCGTTTGTTTATGTATAAAAGTGTGTTTGTGTGTGTGTGTGTGTGTGTGTGGATGTTTCTGTTTTGCACTCTTGATGTTTTATAGATTCACCCCTTCACTGTTGTGTGCTTTTTTCTGGATCGTGGCTGATTTGTAGATTGTACGCACAAAAAAACTCTGTATTGTCACATTTTTGCCAATTTCACATTCATTTCCTATGGCGGGACCATTTGGACCCGAAGGACCTGAGTGTGACCATTTTTTTTTACAACCACTTAGACTATTCAAATCCTGTCCCCAATTTTTTGGGGTGTTCATATACCAAGTACCAACAAAGTCACCAAATTTTGGACCATTCCGATGAAGCTATGATTTTACACATTTTTTTAATTAAATTCTTCGGGACCATTTGGTCCGAAGAACCCCAGAGGGTTAATCTTTTGATTATTATATAGTAGCCTATTAAATACTTTTTTTCACATAGCTTTGCATACTGTCTTATAAACTTACATCGTTTGAAAATATTGATTTATAGAGAAAGCAGATATGTTTCTAACTCTGAGTATCTCGATTTTTGTGTAGGCGAGTCTACTGGTGTACATAGGAATTTACTTACAATTAGCTTTACTCTTTCCCCGTCATTGACTGAAATTTCCGGCTATCCATGTTTTCACTGTTATATGGTAGGGGGCACTATTTCCTAGTTCAGAATCTCTGGATCAAAGCACAGATCAAAGCAGAAACAAGTGATAGAAGATTGCTTACGCAAATGTAAAATAACACGATCATCAAACATTAAACAGCATATAAGTTCAAAACTTCCTAACTTTAGCAAATTAAATATCGAACCCCTGAAGAGGAAACGACTTTACAGAGTGGCTTACACAGAGTGTACCCCACACTTTTGTTCCGTGATAACCCATACAGTGAGACATTGGATAACACTGGAAAAGCATGCCTTCTCTGTTTAGGAAGGAGAACGGAAGCCACTTCTTCAAAGAGTTATGTGGAAAATACGTATGGACTAATCCGAGGTTGTACTGCATACGACATAATGGCTGACTTAACCCAAGGGAAAGACACGGGCTTCTGATAGGAGTATCCGTGGAAGATATACACATATGTGATACCCGTAGGGTCACCCATATGGAACCCAGCCCAGATCCGGCACTCAAGGATTCAGCGGATAAAAGCCTGACAGGGACGCTCCGCCATGTCCGGGCCGACGGGTTTTGGAGGACTCCACAGGTTTTTCACTCTGGAGCAATAAGGGTGCACGGTAGCGTGCAGCAAGCCGACAGAGCCGGGCCTCTCGGTGCTTCTACCCGTTTAGGGTGAGAACACGGGAGGAGACCGGCTCTACACGTAGGCTATAAAATCTAGCGAACGTGTTAGGTATCGCCCAGCCCGCAGCTCTACAGATATCTGTTAGCGAGGTGCCACGAGCCAGCGCCCAGGAGGATGCAACGCCTCTCGTGGAGTTTTCATACAACCTGAGCGGGCAGGGCACGCCTTGAGCTTGGTAAGCCTGAGACTTTGAGTTCTGTTCACGTACAAACGCAGGGCGCGAACGGGACAGAGCAAAGTCAGGGCTGGGTCTGCATCCTTCAAAGGCAGCGCTTGCAGGCTCACTACCTGGTCCCTGAAGGGAGTGGTAGGAACCTTGGGCACATAGCCAGGCAGGGGTCTTAATACCACATGGCTGTCACCCGGCCCGAACTCTAGGCACGATTCGTCGACCAAAAATGCGTACAGGTCTCCTACCCTCTTGATAGAGGCCAGTGCAACCAGTAGTAAAATCTGATTGCAAAGGCTCAAAGGGAGCATCCTGAAGTGCTCGAAGCACCAGGGAAAGTTCCCAAGAGGGTATTGCGGGGGGTCGAGTAGGATTTAATCGTCTTGGCCCCCTAAGAAACCTGACGACCAGGTCGTGCTTCCCAACTGTTCTACCATCTATGTGGTCATGATATGCTGAAATAGCTGCAGCATGAACTTTAAGGGTGGAGGGAGACAGCCTTCGCTCCAACCCTTGCTGCAAGAAGGAAAGCACGTACCCTATCGAACATCTTCGGGGGTCTTCTCGGTGAGAAGAACACCAATCGACGAACAGGTTCCACTTCAGGGCGTAAACACGTCTTGTGGACTGCGCCCGTGCTGAAGTGATGGTGTTAGTACCTCTGGGGGTAAGTCACCTAGGACCTCCGCGCCCCATCCAGGGACCAGATATGGAGTTTCCAAAGGTCTGGACGCGGCTGCCATAGGGTGCCCCGTATCTGAGTCAGAAGATCCTTCCTCAGAGGAATGGGCGAGGGACTGTCACAAGGAGCATGAGTTCTGGGAACCATGTCTGGGTGGGCCAGTAAGGCGCCACCAGAAGGACCTGCTCCTCGTCCTCCCTGACTTTGCACAGTGTCTGCGCAAGTAGGCTCACTGGGGGAAACGCATATTTGCGGAGGCCCCGGGGCCAGCTGTGTGCCAGTGCATCCGTGCCGAGTGTTCCCTCGGTCAGGGAGTAAAACAGATGGCAGTGGGAGGTCTCTGAGGAGGCAAACAGGTCTACCTGAGCCTCCTCGAACTCTCTCCAAATCAGCTGAACCGCCTGGGGGTGGAGTCGCCATTCTCCTGGAAGCACAGCTCGTGATAGCTCGTCGGCCACACTGTTGAGCTCGCCGGGGACATACATGGCTCGAAGCGACCTCAGATGCTTCTGACTCCAGAGGAGGAGATGGCAAGCAAAGTTGCAACATGCGACGGGAGCGTAGACCACCTTGTCGGTTGATGTACGCAACGGTCGCAGTGCTGTCCGTACGGACCAGCACGTCCCTGCCCTGTAGCCGAGATGTACTGCTAGCAACTCGAGGCAGTTGATGTGCCAATGCAGTTGAGGGTCTGTTCACACCCCTGACACTGCATGCCCATTGTACGTGGCACCCCAGCCGGTGGCAGAGGCATCTGTGAATAACACAGCATGCCTGGACACCTGTTCAAAGGGGACTCCTGGCCTCAGGAACGAGGGGTCTGACCACGGGCTGAAGGTCTGGCGGCACGCCGGTGTGATTGCCACCCGGTGAGTGCCATGATGCCACGCCCATCTCGGGACTCGGCCGTGAAGCAGGTGCTGAAGCGGTCTCATATGAAGCAGGCCTAGCGGGGTTACCGCTGCTGCTGCTGCCATATGCCCCAGGAGCCTCTGAAAGAATTTCAGTGGGACCGCCGTCCTGCCTTTGAACGTGTTCAAGCATTTCAGCAACGACTGAGCATGCTGCTCTGTGAGGCGCGCTGTCTGTGCGACCGAATCCAACTCCATGCCGAGAAAAGAGATCCTCTGGACAGGGGAGAGTTTGCCAGTTGACCTGAAGACCCAGCTGGCTGAGGTGCCTGAGCACGAGGTCCCTGTGTTCGCAAAGCTGATCTCGAGAGTGTGCTAGTATAAGCCAGTCGTCGAGACTTTCGTGAAGACACGGGGGGACAGGGACAGCCCGAAGGGTAAGACCTTGTACTGATATACTCGACCCTCGAACGCAAAGCGCAGGAACGGCCTGTGTCGAGGAAGAATCGAGACATGAAAATACGCATCCTTAAGGAATTCGAAAATGCGTTTCTGTGTGAGCATTTTGAACGGTAGCTTGTGAAGGCTCCGATTCAAAACTCGCAGGTCCAAGATCGGTCGTAACCCACCACCTTTCTTGGGTACAATGAAGTAGGGACTGTAATGCCCTGACCTCATATCGGCTGGAGGGACCGGCTCTATCGCGTCCTTCTCCAGTAGGACTTGGACTAGGAAACTTGGGGGGACGCCGGGCGAACTGAATCGCATAGCCGAGCCTGATGGTCCGAAAGAGCCAGCGAAAGGCCTGGGGAGCGCTAACCAGGCTCTCAGAGACCGTACAAGCGAGATCAAAGGGACCGTAAGTGTACCCGGAGTGGGGCAGCGA
Organism: Siphateles boraxobius; assembly: GCF_051911475.1. Lineage (NCBI taxonomy): Eukaryota > Metazoa > Chordata > Actinopteri > Cypriniformes > Leuciscidae > Siphateles > Siphateles boraxobius. The sequence continues at coordinate 43,793,230 of NW_027508734.1, read as the reverse complement.
GGTGGAACACAGGGACACGGCACGGGCGGCTCTCTCTGGGAGGCGGCAGGTAGCGGGGTCTGAGTGTGCTGTGCAGCACTTACCTGGTTCCACGGGGCATGAGGTGCAGGAGGCGGCTTGGTGGCATTCTCGGACCGCACACAGCTGCCCACTGGCGACAGAGGAGACGGAAATGAGTGGAGAGGATTCTGTCCCTCCACTACTCTCCGGGTCCTCTTTGTACCCAGAGATGAAATAAACTGCTCTTTTATTGAACATTTGGGTACGGCTGGTTTTGAGACCAGCGGCGGAACACAAAGAAAACGAAACACAGGATTTTCCACCCGGCCCTCCTACGGGGGATTGAGTTCCATCTCCGGGTCGCCCGTCCTAGGGCCGATTGCTCTTGGCTTTGCCGCCCTTCTTGGCGGGGGCCTGGAGGGGCGGAGTTTCCTGCCTGCGACCGGCTCTACGGCGCCATTTAGGTGGAGGCTGCTGCTGCGGCGCGGGGGCAGAAGCAGGAGGACGCAGCTGACCGCCAAGGCAGGATGTGCTTGATGGCCTCAGTCTGCTTTTGTACAAGCGAGAACTGCTGGGCAAAGCTCTCGACCGCGTAGTCGAAGAGGCCGGTCTGGGACATCGGGGAGTTAAGGAACCGGAGCTTGTCGATCTCCCGCATGTCGGCCAGACACAGCCAGAGATGGCGTTCCTGGACCACAAGAGTGGACATCCCACTGACCGGGCGGTAACCTTCGTCGCTCGAAGCACGAGGTCCGTCGCGGCACGAAGTTCCTCGAGAACTTGTGGATTGTGAACATCCTCGTGCAGTTCCTTCAGTGCCTTGGCCTGATGGACCTGCAGCAATGCCATAGCGTGCATGGCAGAGGCAGCTTCCCCACAGGCTCTGTAAACCTTGCCGGTTCGGTCCGACGAGTACTTACAGGCCCGGGAAGGAAGACACGGTTCTCCACGCCAGGTGGAGTTAGGGCACAGTTGCATGCCCCTAACGTCCAGCCTCGAGTTGCAGTTGCACGTCCAGCCTCGAGGGTTCGCGACACGGTGGAGGGTTCCACACGAGCCCAACCCTGTTGGCGGCCCGGGAAAGCATGGCCATCATCTCCGGGTCCGACTCGGGAACCGCTGGAACACCCAAAGGAGGCATCGGGTCCGAGCTGTCGTCTGCAGAGACTTCTGACCCACCCTCCGATGCAGCGATCGACATCTGGTCTTCGTGGGGAGCACCAAAATGAACAACTGGTACTAGGGCTGGACGATATGGCCAAATCACAATATATTTCTTAATTTCGGTCGATACGATATAATTCCGATATCGATATGAAAAATATAAAAGCCTCAGAAAAACTGCCAAGAACGCCCATAACAGATGTCTGTTCCTACAATCTTCTGAAAAATGAATTTGCCAAGTCCATGAAATCTGCTGGAGTCTTTCGCTACTGCACCATAACAAACTACATGAAGCAATGAAACAACCCATCATAACAATAATATTCTCTTCTCAATACCTACTACAAGACTATGAAAGCATATGGGTAGCAATATTCAGTTTGAAATGTAATATGCAAAATGACAATGTAATATGTAAAATGGCAATGCATTTCTGTTTTTAAATTTACATTTGCCATAACATTTGTGCAACATTTGGTACACAAAATGGGGGATTTTTTTTCCAATTTAAATCCCATTCCTGCATTTACATAAATTTAGGGACTATGGTGTTACAAAATCCAGGAAATAATTAAGTTGATTATAATGATAAATTGTGCCAAAAATAAAAGTAGGCTACTAAACTATGTATAACAAAAATATGTCTTACTTTTTCAAGACTTGAGATAATCATTTTATAAAGTCAAAAATGTTCACCATTAATGTTTTGTGTGTAAATAAAACTGAAATATACAGAAATTGAATAAGGTTATCAAATAGTCTGAACTGCATAAATTATAAATTAAATATAGATTAATCCTTATTAAAGCTACACACGTTCTTTAGACAAGATCAGTGAGTAATTTGCTCTGTTCCCCTTTGTTCTTTGGTTAACTTATCTGACAGACAGAATTGGCTGCTGTCCCTTTAAGATCTGTCGCTGATGAGAGGATCTTACGCATTTAATTTTCTCATTTAGGCTACTCTTAACTTTCATTTAAGATTTTATTTAACTCATTTAGACTGTTCTTGTGAGGATACAATTGACAAAACGGACATTTTGGCATAAATGTGTGTGTTATTATTCAAGCGCTAAAGAAAGAGAACTGGATTCAGCGCGTCGTGTGCGTGTGTGTGTGCGCGTCAGGACATTCACAGGGAGCGATACCTGCTCATTAGAACTTTCAGTGAGCTATTTTTAGAGTGTGGACGCGACGTTCCTGGCCGCGGACGCGCGCATCGGCACAGTCTATCTCCTGATCCTCGTCTGATGTGTTCCCGCTGCTAGTCGGACTCGGCAGTCACAATCCGGCACATTTTGCAGCACGCTGAAACACTGAAACACCACTGAATTTATACCACTGAATTAGTCTTTCCTCTCTTATCAACTATTTCGTCTGCTTTCTCCTCACTTGTGGAAGCTCGTTCAGTCACATTTGCATTGCGGTCAGGGGCGCTCATTCTGTGGCTGAAACTTGCCGCGTTGAAGATCCGCTGCTCTGAGCAGTGGCTGTGTGTCTGTGGTGTACGTCATCAGGAAAGTAGCCAATTGTGTTCTGCTCTTTCTGACGGCTGCGCGCCTAACGTCAGTCAGTGACAAATGCTGCTATGTATATTGAAATATCGAAAATGTGTTTAAAAATTATATCACCGTTATCGAAAAAAAAAATATCGCGATATATATTGATATTGAATTATTGTCCAGCCCTAACTGGTACACACCTCGAGGGTGGTCCAGCCCGTTCATCTGGTAGCTCAACTGGCTGTGGAGCATGGGAGGGGTGAGGGTTCCTAGGGGGTTGGTTCCCCGAAGGAAGCCCGCTCTCCGTAATCCTCAGGTCACCTGTATCACTGCCCGTAGCAACCCTCTGGGGAGGATTGGAACGAGGCAGAGGCACAGGGACTCCGCCCCTTTGCAGGAACAAGAGTCATTTAGACATGGTCTAAACAAAACCAGATTGCCACACAGAGGTTTGTCCATTACACTGATTTCACTCATATATAAAAATATGTAATGGCATTATGGCGGCTTATTCGAGGTGCACATGTCTACAGTATTAGCATTTTGACATCAAGACCAGAGAAAACCCAATTCATTTCAAATGTAATTTCCTTCAAAACCCTAACAGCATGCCTAGATTTTTGCCCATTACTCAAATTTCATTTTGCATAATGAACTGATAGATCAACATTATTGTATATAAACACATTCGCAATATGAAAAGGAATAAATTGGATGCATTCGCTATCATTAACTAACAATGAACAGTGCTTTTGAAGCATTTATTAATCTAGATTCATGTTAACATTTACGAGTATTATTATGAAGTATTATGAATGAACAAGAGGCATTAACAATAAACACTAGCATATTTATTAAATTATCTATAAATTAACATGTAAATTAACATTGAGTTACACACTGTAAAAAAAAGAAGCTACATATTTTCTAGTTTATGGGACCTTTTGATTCACAAATACTAAGAAATGTGAATTACTTGTGTAATGTGTAATGTGATAAAGTCAGTCATTGAAATACGGTAACTTACATATCTGAATCCAGATTTGTGCAAAAAATGTTTTTAACCGTAGTAAATGCTGCAAAAACAAAAAATGTCATTAGTTAATAATTTAGGTCATGAACTAATAATGTTAACAAATTTAACTTTATTGTAAAGTGTTACAAATACATTTTTCATGACAGTGAGGGGAAATTTGGATGGATTGAATGGATTGAAGGGGACAAATTGGCATGGATTTTCCCTTTGACTTTATAATGTATACTTACAGAAGCAAGCCATTTTTCATATGAAGTATTTCTCTCTTCTTAGAAGTTTGATTAGCATAAAGAGCTTGAGTGTAGAGTTCACATTATGTAGGGAGTCTCTTGTGCTTTATGTGCTCTTGGATGGAAGCCATGATTTAATTTGTTAAATGAAGTCTGGAAGGAAGGCAGGGCTCACAGTGGCTTGGTTTTTGCCAGCCGAGCAAAAGAAATGTGTTTGGGATCCTAAAGAGCTATGTGAATGACACGAGAATTTTATTGGACTTGCTTTAGATTGTGAGAAAGAGAAAGATAAATACCTGACCAGCATAGACACATTAAATCAACATCAAATTAAACAAATCGCACTCCTACTCACTCATTGAACAGACGTGATCAGCACACACAGAAACACATACTTGATTACCGAGTCCGTCAGCGAGACACGCTCCCATGCGTGCAGCCAGGAGAGATTCCCCCTGAAGCGTGTTTGCCATTTGAATTATCTGCGCCAGTGACACTGATTCTGACAAATGTGTCCAGGGATATTCCTGTGTCCTGTCATACTGGTGCTGAGGAAATGTCCTGTCTCTCTTCATTAAGTCCATTACCACATACACACACAAAGACAGGAGCCATTTTTCTATCTCGATTTCTTGTTCCTCTATTATTTTGCCATCAGTTCAGGTACAGGTTTTTTGGTGTGTGGATGTGAAAGTGTGTGTATGTGTAAATGTATCTGTGTTTGTGTGTTTTAAGCAGCTAATTTGTGCTTCTGCATGCACACTTGGGCAAAAACAGCGGAATATATATATAATATATATATATATAATATAGCGGGTCATTTATATTGTGGCCACAATTTCCCAAATTTCCACAATTTACTAATACGTCAGCACGTTTTACTATTTGTTCCCTCGTTTTACTAAATCGTGGTCTCGTAATAATTTGTTCACTTATTTTAGTTAAATCAAAATTAAGTCATGGGAACTATTTCTTAGTTTGTGGCCACGGTTTACTAACAAGTTCTTAATTCGTGGGAATGAATTCCTAATTTGTGGACACAATATATTGTTTTTCCCCGCATGTCATGTGCGGGCCTCCGTACTTCTCTGCCCAAACACCACTGCATATTAATCTCAGTCATGCTCCCAGATATGAATCATACAAATTTTTGGTTTCTATGAAATTGGCCTACTAATAAAAACCACTTTTACAGTACAAATACAATAAATAAACTACCATTCAAAAGTTTAGGGTTGGTGCGATTTTTTTTTTATGTGTCATTTATTCCTGTGCTGGCAAAGCTGCATTTTCAGCAGCCTTCAGTGTCACATTATTCAGAAATCTTTCTAATAAGCTGTTTGGTGCTCAGAAACATTTCTTGTTGAAAACATTTGTGCTCCATCCTTGCTAAATAAAGCAAGAATAATTTCTTTCACTAAAATATCTTACTTAATCAAAATATTTGAACGGAAGTGTACCATAAATATGAAAATTCTGTCTGGATATTATCTGTCATAAATTTTAATCACTTAATAATATTTAAAACCAAAAAAAAAATGACTGTTGCACATTAACATAAAAGAAACAACAAAATAAACGCCAAACGACTGTGGTTCCCTCTCTCTCCCTTCCACTGTTGTCACTCTTTCGGAAGTCCTTCCATAGCTCTTCCGTGGAAATCGAGACCGGTGTGCTGTGCAGCGATAATTTCTCCGGCCTCGCTGTGTTCTCACAGCTCTCAACCTTGCGCTGCTTGCCAAAAACATGAATAATGAGCTAGATGTGAAATCCCCTTTAAAATGTCTTTCTATCCTGGTTAGTAGGGTGGGTGGGTACAGTATACAGTACACTGATTACATTATGAGCAGTCACAGATGAAGTGAATATCATTGATCATCTCCTAACAAGGCCACATATTAAGGTCTGGGTAGATTAGATGGTAAGCAAACAATCAGTTATTGTAATCAACATGTTAGATTATGGAGAAATGGGCAGGAATATATATCTCAGGGACTTTGACAAGGGTCAAATTGTAATGGCAAGGCAATTGGGTCAGAGTATTTCTGAAATGAAAAGGATTGTGGGTTGCAGTTACACCCCTTCATGACAATGGCGTTCCCTGGCAGAAGTGGCCTCTTTCAGCTGGATAATGCACCCTGCCTCACTGAGTGCCAAGAGTTGAAGGTGTTGTCCTGGCCTCCAAACTGTCCAGATCTCAATCCAATTGAGCATCTGTGGGATGTGCTGGACCAACAAGTTCCACCTTGCAGCCTACAGGAATTGTAGGATCTGCTGCTAATTTCTTGGTGCCATATACCACATAATGTCTTCAGTGGTCTTGTAGAGTCCATGCCTCATCGGGTCGGCACTGTTTTGGCAGCAACAGCATGTATTAGGGATACATTAGGCAGGTAGTCAAAATGTTTGGAATCATTGGTAAATGTGGATAAATTAGTTCAACTAATTGAATCAAAATAATATGGCAGCCCAGCATATTGTTCTTCATAATAATCAGTATAGCTGATAACTCTTTTGAATGGCTTTGTGTAAGGTTCTTAAAAGACAAACACTCAGAATTATTAGCGGCTCTTAATTGTGAGCAGCATGCAGTGAAATGTTTCTCAGTATGAGTAGGCTACAGCGTTTAGCTGACTGGAGGAACACATTCTCAGCATTTCTCTTCTTGTTACGTTCCCCGCTTCCTTTCTTTCATTCTCTCTGTCTCTCTCTATCTCTTCCCTCATTCCTCTTCATGTGGTTTCTTTTAAAGTGCTAATGTGTGCTGAAAGAATGTGGAAATTCATACTCTCCCAGGCGTTTATTACTCCCCAGATCTTTCTTATTTGGTAATAAAAAAGAATTAGGCATTAGTTAAGGGTGTTGATATACAGTAGGTCTACGGAAAGGTTCTCTCTCTGAAGCCTATGCCCTTTTTTTTTCATTGAAAAGAAATGAGTAGCCAGAACATTTTGCTAAACTTTTCTTTTTGAGTTCAATAAAATAAGTCATTTTAGAATGAATTTAATGAAAATTAATTATATCTTGCAAGTTGCAACTGGAAATTGTGTGTGTAATGTTTAGGTAAAAGTTTCTAATGTTTCAGTGGCTAAATCTTGATGTTTTAAATATCTGTGTATGACTGTTTTCCAGGTGGTGGACCTGTACTGGGGCATTGATCCAGAGGAGTGGGATAGTCCAGAGCTGCAGAGACTACGGATGAAACTACTGGAAGAATGTCTGAAGACTGCAGCCGGTCCATGCTTTGTTGTGGGTATATATGACATTTCATCAAACCCTAAACCAGCAACTTTATGAGGGAACATGTTTTAAATCTATAATACATCATCAAAAATATAGAATTGGTGGTATTTTGGGGTAAGGTTACGGAAACTATAGTTACCATGGTGAATACACAATACTAACATGGGCTGTTAATAAGACATAAGACATATGGACACTCATCCTGATCCAAATACCTGCATGCAAATCCTCCCCAGCTTTGACACAACGTACCACTTACGTAATGTATTGGTACTTTTCGTAATTGACAATGTAACTACGATGTTGCATGCCTGTAATTTTAAACTCTTTCTGCGTGAACCGGCCACAACAATTTAGGAAAATACCATTTCTATTATCACACTAACATATAGCCTGACATCATCTCATCTGACAGCAGATACTGAATCAGTCAAACACATCAATCTAGTGCATTTACATAGAAAAATAATGGAAAAGTAGTGCAGTGAAATGAAAAAACATGCTCTGTCTCAGAAGAGCAAAGTCTTTGCAGAAGAGTCAACAGCTTTTGTGCACATCTTTCAAAATCTTTCAAAAGTCTTGCATCAGAAAAACATTAGGATTTTGTTGTTGTTTTTTCTTTGACCACACACTCCGTGACCCACTCGGAACGGTATTGCAGCCCACTTTTTCAAGAATCACTGCTGTATGTAAAATGACCATTTCCTTGTATTTATCTGAGAAAATATGATCCCCAGTGCTCACAAACTTACTGAATAACTGAGTATCCTGTTGGTTACTGTCTTTAGTTAATTTTTTTTCATGTTTTTAACAAAATCTTTATTCATAAAAATTATATAATACTACAGCATCAAGAAGAAGAAGCTATCCAAAGTGAAAATTTTCAAATTAATTATGTTTGGTTATTTTATATATACAAATGTTACTGTAGTGATGGTTATGCATGTGATATTTACTGTCTTTTTAATTAAATAGTGTGATATCAAATATATAGACTTTATATCAGCCGTCGGCCACCCTGCTCTATAAGATGTCAGCAACAACTATCAAAAAATCCATATTTGTTGCCCACTTATAGTAATATGCAGTATATATGGATAAATAGATACAGGCAGCTTCTGTGTCCCGTGAGCCACCTTTGCAGTGTGAAGATGGCTTAAGAAAGAGGAAAAACTCATGATTGATTATGCAAATATTCCAGAGGGAACATCACTGTCAGATTTTCAGAGTGCTTTGAAATCTTAGAGTGGCAGTAAAGCAGAGTTTGGGTGTGGGTATGATGTTTCTCTAGTCAGTGATAGAGAGGGGCAGATAGACCTCGTGTAACAACCGTATGGGAGTGAAGCACTTGAGTTCACTCGCTGGATGGAACTCATTGTGCTTCTGAAACTCTCTCTCTCTCTCTCTCTCTCTCTCTCTCTCTCTCTCTCTCTCTCTCTCTCTCTCTCTCTCTCTCTCTCTCTCTCTCAAACACACACACACATAGACACACACACAGCAAAATGACTTTGATATCCTTTAGCATGGCATGAGGAAGGATCTGGTTTAATGGCTGATGTTGCGGTAGATATGAGATCATGCAGAAGAAGTGAAGCACGCTTGCATACACACACACACACACAAACACACACACACACACACACACACACACACACACACACACACACACACACACACACACACACACACACACACACACACACACACACGTTCCAGAGCACCAGGTGGGTTACTAACAGATGAGTGGATTTATAAGGAATATACATTCACACATGACCGCACACGTACGTGTGTGTGTGTGTGTGTGTGTGTGTGTGTGTGTGTTTGTGTGTGTGTGTGTGTGTGTGTGTGCATGCGTGCGTGCGTGCGTGTGTGTGTGTGTGTGTGTGTGTGTGTGTGTGTGTGTGTGTGTGTGTGTGTGTGTGTGTGTGTGTGTGTGTTAGTGTGTGTGTTAGTGTGTGCCGGGGGTTCAGAATCAGTTCTCAGGTGTGGAGAGAGATTGATTTTAAATTATTAAAATGTAAATGAGCAATCTGGGCAAGAGGATTGGGATCTAATTGGAGTCAGAGAGCAATGTTTGAGGTGAGGCAGAATATGTGTGTGTGGTAAAGTTAAGTGTGAGGTGAAGTGGTGTGTAGGAGCCGCTGAGCAGGGAACACTTCTAATTGTATCCTTGCTTTCTCTCTCGCTTTGTCTCTCTTATGCACACACATGCATGCTGTCTTATACTTTACATTAGTGATGCTCACCATGGCCTTGTTTCCACCTGGTTTTAATATGCATTTTAAATGCATGGCGGCTCGCCTCAGGGTGAGCTTAATTTCTCATTTGTGGTTCGCAATGAGGATGAGTTGTCGATTCCAGCATTGGAGGGTGGGCTTGCGCCAGGGCTCGAAATTTAAAAAAAAAAATTTGATAGCATTGGTGCTTCCATCTTCACAAAAAAAAAAACCCAGATATGTTCGGAGTACCATTACTAAAATGTTTATATAGATATAGAGTGGCAAGCATTTCTTATGCTTGGCACTGTCCCCATTTTTAATCAAGCTCTCACGCTTAAAGGTGCAATGTGTGAAAATTTTGAGTATCTATTAACAGAAATGCAATATGACATCCATAACTATGTGTTCAGTGGTGTATAAAGAACTTACTTAATAAACCGTAATGTTTTTATTACCTTAGAATGAGGCATTTATATCTACATAGGCGCGGGAATCCCCTTCTATGAAGGTCGACATATTGTGACGTCATGTTTCTACCGTAGCCGACAGCGAACAAACAGCGTTACAGAGCGCGTTTCGTCACTACCTTGAAAGAGAAGCCGCAGAAAGCTAGAAGCTAGCCATAAACACCGTGAGTAATGACTTTTCCCTTGTCAGTGGTGTAAAATATGTAGTTGGATTGTTTCATGTAACTTAATTCTTCTCCCTCGCTGTGTTATGGCTTTGCTATGTGGGGATAAATGTGCTGCACGTTCGTGAGACAGCTGATTAGCACTCTTGTCATTGACCGTAAAAAAGTACAGGAATCACCAACCCGTCGATCTGGGAAGCATTTTAAGTCGATCGAGTTTCCAAAATCAGAGAAAAAAAAGCCTATTTTGTGTAGTAAATGGTGTCTAGGGGATGCGGAGGCGCGCGCGCTGTTACAATCACGTTATTTTTGCCGCAGGCAGCTTTGGGCTCATGCGGACGCGTCCAGTATAAACAAGGCTTAACGCTTTAACCAGCTCAGCCACAGTAACAGCTCATATTAGCCAGCTAAACTTTTACTACCCTGTTAGAAAAAATATATAGTTGCATAGTTTCATGTGGTTCTTCTCCCTCGCTTTATTATGGGTTTTCTATGTGGGGAGAAATGTGCTGGTTACGTTCGTGAGACAATCAGCTGATTACTATTATTATATTATATATTAAGACCCTTGATCCTCACCTGACTATGGCTTTGTAAACTTTATCCATGATGTGGTTTATAATGGACTGTGGTACAGAAACTTGGTTTACTCTGGCTATTCTCTGCTGTCTCAGACGACGATGTTTGTCCCGTTTGAGACACGGTAGCTTCTTCGAAAGGGAGGGGTGAGCGGTGGGCTGAGCCCTTAGGGTAAACTCGCAACCGAACCGCTAGATGTCGCTAAAAGTCACACACTGCACCTTTAAAGGGGTGGTAAAACACGATTTCACTTTTCTCACTTTAGCTAGTGTGAAATGTTGCTGTTTGAGTGTAAACAACATCTGCAAAGTTACAATGCTCAAAGTTCAAAGCAAAGGGAGATATTTGCTTTTAAAGAAAAGGACTACAACAAATGGCTGGTAGGGACTACACAACATTCCTCCCGGGTTAGTGACATCAGCAACCCTAAAATGTACATAAATCCCCGCCCCCGGGAACACGCAGTCCATGTTGAGAAGAGGAAAAGTTGTTGTATAAGAGTACATTTGTGAGTCAGCTCAAACTTTAGCATCCTTCTTTTCACATGCAATAAAAAGTCACTCTGTGTGCATCTCACAACAGTTCCTATACGAGCGATTTATAGACTTTCATGACTAGGGATGCTCCGATTGATCGGACGCCGATCATGATCGGCCGATATTGGCTAAAAATAGATTGATCGGCGAACCCCAAAAGCGCCGATCAAAAAAACCGATCACGTGACGTAAATTACTCGCAAGACTTTTTCCCACCTGCATGCGTGGCGCAAGGGCACACAACAGCAGAGTGGAGCTTGGCAGTGGCTACATGAGTTCTCCTTCACCGGAACGAATAGGGAGTCTCCCAACGGATTGAAGCGCGCGTCCGAGTGAAGACCGTGCACCGCGCGGGCCACAACAGAACGCGGTATCTGCGCCACTGATCGCTGCGGCAACGAACATTTTGATCACTTGATAAAAAAATATATATTTCAGCGCTAGATCGCCTCTTATTTAACAAATGAACAAAATGAATGCTCTGAGTTAACTGGAGATGTTTTTATTTATTTGTAATGGTACATTAGTGCCGCGAGATGTTTCAAAAGTGGTGGTGGTATTTTTTTTTTTTTGATCTGACGTAGTTGGTTCCTCAACTACATCAGATTCAGTTTCAGATTATTTTATTTAAGGCCATGTCAGCATTCAAAGCTATTTTCATGGCAAAAATTCAATTATAAAAATACAAATATCATATAAATACAATAAAACAAAACAAGAAGTCATATGATAAAAAATCCAAAACCTTTTCAGGCATAATCTCATTAAATATGTCCTTTAATGAAGTAACTTCATAAAATAGCATTCTGCTCAACTACATCAGACGTTCATAATAATAACAGAAAAAAACTTGCCATAGTTTTGTCAATTTATCAGTAGCCAGTTTTGGTGTAACAAGTTGTACATTTTGTTGCCAATTAGTAAATGTAGTGGGTGTATTAAGAGGCTACAATTTCCAAATATGCCTAAGTGTAACTTGATCCCCTCCCATTAGGCTGATCTGATGTGTGTTGGTCTGCCTGACCCCTCTTTGTTTGGAATAATTTAATGTTACTCTGCCTTATTTGGGAAAGCTGGCCTACAGTAGCCTTAAGACATCTAACTTTCTAAATACAATTAAATAAACACATTTCTACAAATGGTGCAAACTCTGCTAGATTATAGATAAAAGATTCCCATTCCCCTGCCATTGTGTGATCGGCAATCGGCAGATCATGATTCTGGTGATCGGTAATTTGTGATCGGCCCCAAAAATGCCTATCGGAGCATCTCTAATCATGACAGAATATGCTAATTGAAGATAGTTAACTCCACATCAGCAACATAAATTCATCAACTAACTATTCAGAGACGTCCTGTTGCATTCTACCTGTTGTCACTTCTTGAGTCTCTCCATCTTTGTCTGACTCTGTTTTAACATTAAAGGCAGAACAGTTTCTGTCATTTTAGTGTGTCTGCGTGAGGTAATCGCAGCTGCTAACACACAAGAGCTCTTGAACACAAGACCCCCCCCCCCCCCCTTGAGGCAGCTCATTTGCATTTAAAGGGCCAAGCACAAAACGGTGCATTTTTGCTAACCCTCAAAAAGTGACAACTTTAACATGCTATATAAAAATATCTCTGGGGTATTTTGTGCTAAAACTTCACACACACATACTCTGGGGACATCAGAGATATATTTTACATCTTGTGAAAAGGGCATTTTACCACCCCTTTAAAATTTGTAAATTAGTGATGCGTTTATATCCACGGATAATACGAGTCTCAGGCGGGCCATTTGGGGGTGGGTCGCGAGTGAATGATAGATAAATAAACGTTATGTTGGAAATGCATATATTTTTCTGTCAGGCACTAATTTGCAGACTCTCATTAAGCTACGCTGTTATGGGGTCCACTTGTTTAAGCAGAAATGGAGGCAAAACAGATCCAAGAGAAATTTCAAAAAGGAGTATTAAAAACAAAACAAAAGGAAGAAAGGAAACAAAAACAATATGATTAGATTATCTGGTTGTAAACGTACTAACATATTGGTGCAGCAACTCTTGAAGATATTTGGGTAACAAACCTAATGCCGGGCACACACTTAACAAATAGCTGAAACATTCTAAGAATGAACTGAACACACTTGCAGACTGTTTCCAATGGCTGGAGCAGATTTTAAACTCTGACTGAAAAAAATTTGACTGAATTTTAAACTCTGACAGAAACTTTCAGCCCGAAACCGATCTGTTACCTCATCCATCCTCACTACCCTCGATGGCGGAGCGGCCAAAGGGTATGTGGACATTCCACTAGTGGAGCTCACTGTAGCGATGCAATTGTGTCCTAAAAGTGCTTGCTGTAGGGGTGTTCCACATCATCCATTCAGGGCCTGTAAGTTCTCGTCTGTTCTCACGGGCAAGGCTTACAAAGTCGCTGGACAGGCTACCTCCTCCCTGCACGCCATGGGACTCCTGCAAGTCCACCAAGCTCAGGCACTAAAGCAGTTGCACAAGGGTAGTACTGACCCAGAGCTACTGCAGGAGGTGCGCACTGCGACTGACCTCACCCTACGAGCGACGAAAGTCACTATGCACGCTCTGGGTCAGACGATGTCCACACTTGTGGTCCAGGAGCACCATCTTTGGCTGAACCTGGCTGATATGTGTGAGGCCGATAAATATCGGTTCTTGGACTCCCCTGTCTTCCAGGGTGGCCTCTTCGGCGACGGGGTGGAGAACTTCGCCCAACAGTTCTCCGCTGCACAGAAACAGACGGAGGCGATCAAGCACACCCTGCCCTGACGGCCAGCTGTTGCTGCCACCCTGCCGTCGGCTGCAACGACTCTGGTTGTTCATCGCTGAGGGCTTCCACTTGTGTCTGCCTCCGCTCCCACTCAGCCTAAGTAGCAGTCTCCAGCCAGGCCACAGCGTGGAGCCGGCCGCAGGCAGACCACCAAGCCTGTCCAGGTCTCCAAGAAACCCTGAGAAGGGCAACCCCGAGATGGAGGAGTTAGCTCTTCAGGAGATGGTGACCGCACCACTCCCTCCCCCGGCGGAGGGCCGGGTGGAGAATCCTATGTTCAATTTTCTTTATGTTCCGCCGCTGGCTCCACAGCCAGCAGTACCCAAAATTTAATTGAAAGAGCTATTTCCTCTGTTCTCTTCTTCCTGGCCTTACGAGTGTAGATCGCAGTCCTACTGGTGAAGGATGCGATCGAGCCGGTCCCTCCAGCCGACATGAAGACAGCCCCTACTGAATTGTACCCAAGAAAGGCGGTGGGTTACAGCCAATCTTGGACCTGCGAGTCTTGAATCTGGCCCTTCAAAAGCTTCCGTTCACAAAATGCTAACACAGAAGCGCATCTTCGGGTGCGGCCGTCCCCGAGATTGGTTTGTAGTGGTCGACCTGAAGGACGCGTACTTTCATGTCTCGATTCTCCCTCGACACAGACCGTTCCTACTCTTTGCGTTCGAGGGACGGGCATATCAGTACAAAGTCCTACCCTTCGGGCTGGCCCTGTCACCCCGCGTCTTCACAAAGGTAGCGGGAGCCTGTAACTAGAAGCCTGTCTAGTCCTTGTTCCTCTGAGAGAACATGCAATTCGCATTCTCAACTATCTCGACGACTGGCTCATATGGGCTCAGCCACAAGATCAGTTGTGCGAACAAAGGGACATGGTGCTCAGTCACCTAAGCCGGTTTGGGCTTTGGGTCAACTGGGAAAAGAGCAAACTTGCCCCCGTGCAGAGGATCTCTTTTCTCTGTATGTAGCTGGACTCGGACAGCCATACAGAGAAAATATGCTTGGTCGGTGTTGAACTGTTTGAATTTGTTCAAAGGCAGGACATCGGCCCCACTGAAACTTTTTCAGAGGCTCCAGGGGCATATGGCATCCGCAGCTTCGGATAGCTTCATATGAGGCCGCTTCAGCACTGGCTTAATGGCCGAGTCCCGAGATCAGCATGGCAACGCGCCATGCTCCGTGTGACAGTCAACCTGGCCTGCCGCCAAACTTTCAGCCCTTGGTCGAAGCCTTCGTTTTTAAAGGCAGGAGTTCCCCTAAAATAAGTGTCGGTCATGCAGTTGCGGGGATCTGAACTTCTTAAAAACTCCTGAACACCTTAGCAGAACACCTTTCACCCTCACGCAAAATTTCAGATAGCGTTGAATTGAACAACAGTATTGAAATGAACAACAATAAATGTGAGTGCAACTCTGTTTCGTCACAGTCTACATCATTTTTCATGGAAGTACTACTGAATGAACAACCCCTTTTTTAAGGAGAGCAGCTACTGTACAATTTAAACCCAGGATACTCTAGCAACCATACAGCTTAAACATCAACCATACCTTCTAAAAACTTCTGAAAACCTCAGCAGAGCACCTTAGCAACTGCACTTCAGTGCTCTACCATCTACCCACACCCTTCTTGCATTGTGGCAGCAAGTTTAACATGAGTGATAAATACATCACATTTTTAATCTTTGCTTGCAATCTTTGAATATTTTCAATTTGCTTTATTTCCCAAACCAAACTTTTTCATTGAATTCCTGACATGCTTTCACCTTTAACCACTCTTTAATTGTCTTCTCAACCATCTCTTTTCTCTCGCTCTCGTCCTTCGAGAGGTTTCTGTTTCTGTTCCACTTCACACCTCCATCTTTCTCCCATATTCACCTACATTCAGTGCTCTAGTGTCCATTTCACCTCTCCTTTTATTCTGATTTGTGTGTCTACTCTTTCAATTAATCCTCTTCTCTGTCCTCTTCCTCTCACCCCTCTCTCTTGGTCCCTCACTCTCTCTTTCACTCTTAGGAAATTATTTGAAGTGTATTACCTCCATCCATGTCAGGCAAAAACTACTCTCACCTTATTAGCCTTTCTCTTTTCTGCTTGAGCATTGACTGCCAGGTTCTGCTGCAGTATTCAAATCACTCCTTTTTGTCACATAAAATAGTGATGTACTAAAAAAAGTACTGTTTTCATATAGTTTTCCATGAAACTTTCTATGTTTTAATACTTTTGCTGCATAGTTTGTTAAACCCTTTTTCAGAAAGTTCAATAATTTTATATATATTTTTTAAATATGTGATATTTCATCATACACTATTCAAAAGTTTGAGGTCAGTAAGATTATTATTTTTTGAAGTCTCTTATGCTTACAAAGGCATTATGTGATCAGTAATACAGTAACATTTTAATAATTTAAAGTAAATTTTAAAATTAATAAATAAAAAAATATATTTGAATATATTTTATTTTTGAGACTTTGGACTCTAAATGCAAATGTACAATGAAAGTAATCACAATGAAAAGTTGCCAAAAGTTGCTCAAATATTTAATGTTCACTAATGTTCAAAAGTTTGGGATATAGGTAAGATTTTTTTTATGGTTATGCTCAACAAGGCTGCTGAGCATGTGATCAAAAATACAGTAAAATCAGAAATTTTGTGAAATATTATTATCATTTAAAATAAATATTTTCTATTTTAAAATAATTTAAAATGTAATTTATTCTTGTGATGGAAAAGCTGTATTTTCAGCAGCCATTATTACAGTCTTCAGCATCACATGATCCTTCAGAAATCATTCTAACATTATTTTTCTTAATCTTGAAAACAATTGTGAGGCTGACAGTTGTGAGGCTTAATATTTTTTGTGAAAACCCTGAAACATTTCTTTTCAGGATTATTTGATGAATAGAAAGTTTAAAAAAAAGAAAAAAAAGCATTTATTTGAAATACAACTTTCACCCTAACAATGTTAAGGTCTTGGCTGACACTTATGATCAACTTGATGCATCCTTGCTGAATGAAAGTATTTATTTTCAACAACTGAACAGGTTGTGTGTGTATAAACTAATGAAAACGAAGGAGAAACAGGAGAAATTTCTTTAATGACAAACTCAGAAGATCAGAGGGGTAAATATAACATACATGACAAAACACCAATGAGAATGGATAGAGAATGAGGGAGAACTGAGTGTATAAATACATAGGGAGTTTAGATTTAGATTGCAAGTCAATTCAATTTCAGGTGATTACATGTCTATGTCATGTCAAATTTCTCTGCTGAATTCACTACAGAGCCACAATGTTTTCACTTTTTGCCTAAATCAGCCTACAAATGGCTTATTTTAGCTCGTTGAAAGTTTGTTCCATTGAAAATTCACACACTTCACCTTTAAGTAGACCAGGCAAGATCCAGGCCACTTTTCTCAGTGGTCTAGTTAAAATTAGACAAACTCATCTCCTTTGCCAAAGACACATATGGGTAGTCATTCTGACTTGTGCAGACTTTTAGTAGTTATTGAGAAGTTTCCTAGAAACGTTGCTGGCTTTTCCCACAGAGCACTTCGTTATCTCATAAGAGAAAGAATAGAAGTTAGTTTGCAGTGAAAAAGTTTTGTCCCTTAAACCCCTTTGGATGGCCCAAAGCAGACTTGGGTTCAAAGCCCGTTCCCGTTAGACCTCGTGGTTTGGAGTACAAGGAAACTCTGACACACTTGGAGCTCTGTAAGCGTTTGATCTAAATGTGGGATTTCCTCCATGAAGTTCAGTGATGTTGTCTAGTGCCATTGCATGGAAATACATGTATTTGGGTCTATTTTAGAGTCAAAATGAGGCTTTGATCAGACAGAGAGCGAATGTGAGCGAGTTTGGGGCTGACAGTTCTAGGTTGCATGTGCTGGTGTGTCTCCAGAGAAGGTCTCTAGGCAGATTTGAATTGTTTAATTTTAATGTGACAGGCAGAGATGGGTAGAAACGAGAGAAAGGAGGGGTGGTGGGGGGGTTGTAACACTCAGATTAGTATGGAAAACAGACTACAGAGTCAGGACTGCTAAAACTGGTAACATTTAAACAGAAGTGAGATTTTCAAAGAACATCAAACATCAACACATTCATTTTGAGTTTGTAAGTTATTTTTAGCCGTATTATTTCAAATGTATACAATACTGTTCAATGTTAAAATTCAACAGTATTATGTTAAAAGATTTCTATTTAAAATAAATGCAGTTCTTTTGAACTTTTCATTCATCAAAGAATAATGATCACGGTTTCCACAACAACAACAAAAAAACAGAACAACTGTTTCATTGATTTTTCATTCAATTCTGTGATTGCAGAATCACAAAATATAGGAAGGACTGATAATAAGAAATGTTTCTTGAACACCAAATCAAACAATAGAATGTTTTTTGAAGGATCATGTGACAGTGAAAACCAGAGTAATGACTGCTGAATATTTAGCTTTGCCATCAAAGGGATACATTACATTTTAAAATGTATTCAAATAGAAAACTTATTAATTATAATAATATTTCCCAATATTACTAATTTTACTGTATTTTTGATCACATAAATGCAGCCTTGTTGAGCATAACCTTTTTTTAAAATCGTACCTATAACCCAAACTTGGACCTCCTATGTCTTTTCATTGTGATTTATTTCATTGTGCATTTGC
Organism: Siphateles boraxobius; assembly: GCF_051911475.1. Lineage (NCBI taxonomy): Eukaryota > Metazoa > Chordata > Actinopteri > Cypriniformes > Leuciscidae > Siphateles > Siphateles boraxobius. The sequence goes on along the minus strand of NW_027508734.1, from coordinate 43,774,643 downwards.
ATTTATAGCCCCGAGTCTTAAAAGTAAAAACAATTTTTTTTTGAAACTGTTCATAATCTTAGTCAAGTCATCCTCATTTATATAGCGCTTTTAACAATGTAGATTGTTTCAAAGCAGCTTTACAGAGATAAACATATAATTTAAGGTAAAAGAGATTGATTTGGTTTTATAGTGGCTCTTGAAAAATGTTTTTTCCAGCTAAAGTTAGTTTTGATTGATTCACTTCCGTCTAAATGATAGTTTGTTATTAAATTAGGGGCCGCTAAGACGACACCGTTCTCTCTAAACAGACTTTAAACGTGAACCTGTGATAGACGCTGATGGCGTTCACATTCGCATTAAGAATTGATTCTATAGTTAAGTGCGTTTGAATATATGTGCGCAGGTTTATAATTCCTTACACAGGTTTATAATTCCTTACAAACCATGCCTAAACAAACTACTTGTCTATAAATTTTGATGCAGAATTTTTATTTTATCTTATCACTTTGGGTAGGTACGCGAACCGAAAAATTCCACAACGCTTTATCTGTAGAGTGGTATAGGGATCCTCCATAGGGAGAGGCTAGTTGGCACTTCAGCACTGCATTGTCATCGGGTCCAGGCGAAAGTCCTTCGTCAGATCTGGAAAGTGTGGATCCGGCAGGCTGCGGGAAAACCTCGGGATAAACAAAGACACTAAAACTATCGTAGATGCCATTCTTCTTATGATGTAACGAGTACATCAGGATTTAAGGGAAGTGTTCCCAGTTCCGGCTGACCTAATCTAAGCAGCCTAATATTAAATTATAGAAGTCTATAGAGTGTTATGTGAATGCTAGGTCAAAGAGATGTGTTTTTAGTCTAGCTTTGAACTGACAGACTGTGTCTGCTTCCCGGACAATGTTAGGAAGATTGTTCCAAAGTTTTGGTGCTAAATAGGAAAAGGATCTACCGCCAGCAGTCGATTTATATATTCTAGGTATTATCAACTGGCCGGAGTTTTGAGATCGCAATAGACGTGAAGGACTATAATGCGTTAAGAGCTCGCTCAAGTACTGGGGAGCTAAACCATTTAGTGCTTTGTAAGTAATCAGCAATATTTAAAAATTTATACGATGTTTAATAGGGAGCCAATGCAGTGTTGACAGAACCGGGCTAATATGGTCGTACTTCCTGATTCTGGTAAGAACTCTAGCGGCTGCGTTTTGGACTAGCTGTAGGTTGTTTTATTAAGCGTGCAGGGCAACCACCCAGTAGAGCATTACAATAATCTAGCCTTGATGTCATTAACGCATGAACTAGTTGTTCCGCATTTGTCAATGAGAGCATATGACGTAATTTAGATATATTTTTAAGATGGAAAAATGCGGTTTTACAGACACTAGACACATGACTTTCAAATGAAAGATTGGTATCAAAGAGCACACCCAGGTTCCTAACTGATTATAGAAGTCTATAGAGTGTTATGTGAATGCTAGGTCAAAGAGATGTGTTTTTAGTCTAGCTTTGACTACAATCTTAAACAATGTACTTGACATTCCTCAAAGATGAGTTAATCCTGAACAACACTCCCCACACTCTCCACTTCCCACATTGCCACATCCCACATTGAGGTTATGGTTTCTTAGAACAGCAGCAATAAGACAGACATCAAAGCTCTTGCAAGAGGTGACAGCAGCTGAAACTCACTGTCACACAGCCTGGAGCTGAGACAGAGCGAGAGAGATGGGCAGAAAGAGCCAGAAGGAATGAAAGAAGCATAAAGAGAAAACTCTAACAGAGCCACAAAATAATATAAGGTGTATAGATGATAGAAAGAAAGCGCTATTCTCCTAATACAACTTCAAAGTGTCTGTTTATTCTAGTAGCTGTTCATGTGCCATCAAAGTGTGGCACAGTATCAAGGGATTGAGTCTCACAGCACACGGTCCAGAGCACTCACTTCCATTGGCACTGAATGTTGAGGGGCTGCACAAAGCATATAATATCCTCTTGTTTTGACCATGCTAAAGGAAAAACACTGGCTTATCTGTAAGTATACAGAGCAAACGATTTCAGAGGCACTAAACAACTCAGATTGCACTATAGGGTCATTTCTCTCTCTCTCTCTCTCTCTCTCTCTCTCTCTCTCTCTCTCTCTCTCTCTCTCTCTCTCTCTCTCTCTCTCTCTCTCTCTCTCTCTCTCTTACTCTCACACACTCTCTCTCTCCCTCTCACTCTCTCACACACTCTCTCTCTCACTCTCTCTCTCTTTGTCTCTCTCTCTCTCTCTCTCTCTCATTCTCTCTCTCTCACACACACACACACACAGTCTCTCTCTCTCTCTCTCGCTCTTTCTCTCTCTCTCTCTCTTTCTCTCTCTCTCTTAATCTCACACACTCTCTCTCTCACTCTCACTCTCTCACACACACTCTCTCTCTCACTCTCTCTCTCTTTCTCTCTCTCATTCTCTCTCTCTCACACACACACACACACACACACACACACACACACACACACACACACACACACACACACACACAGTGTTTAATAAAACAGTTTAGTATGTTTTTAACACTATCGTAAATACGAGGACTCAGGAAATGTCCTCATAAATCACGTTTATGTTGGAATTCCAGTGTAATACCCATGTCATTATACAAATTTCTGTCCTCATAAATCACATAAACAAACACACACACACACACCTTGTTCTTCATGCCCAAGGTTGCAGATAACAGTGTGTATCCTCAGAGTGTATAATTCTTATTTGTGTGAGTGTGTGCGTCTCAATTGCCAACAGAACGTATCTCCACATGACAACCTAAGTCTGGTTTGACCAGTTTCTCACAGTCTCTCTGTTAGACAGCAGCTGGAATGTCCTTCAGTTTTTGTATTTGAGCATATTAATATCAATAATAATGTTATAAGAAAATCACAAGAAAGCATCACCATCTTCCCTTAAACCCATGTTCTTTTTATATTTTATATACTGCTGTTTTCACAACCTGTATTGATGGCACAGACGCTGAGGGATCCGTTTGCAGCTTTAATGAGAATGGTCAAACAGGCAGGGTAAATCAACAGCAGACAGTAGCAGCGAAGATAACACAGAGAAGGTCGGGGTCACAGGCAATGGTCAAGGCAGGCAGAAATATACAAATCCAAAGGACAATCCGGGTCAAGACAGGCAGAGAACAATCAGAGGTCGGGGTACACAATCCAAGATCAGTTTTCAGAAAAGCAAACTCAAAAATAAACGCTCGTTATTGAAGGCCTGGGCAATACAATACTTCGCAGAGAAGTGTGTGTGAATGACATGCAGGTGTGTGTGCAATCAGTGTGGTGCAGGTGTGTCGCGTAATCAGTCCCAGGTAAGCGGCATGATGGGAAGTGAAGTTACTAAGGGTGGTTAATATTCCGGGGAAGGATCCCTCCGATGGCGGAGAGGGAGCGGTGCGGAAGCCTGCTCCGTTACACAACCACCGATTAATGATTGGTGGAAGAGAATCCTCACAAAAACAAATGTCCAAAATAATAAAATAACTATAATAATAAAGGTGTAAGGAACTCAGCTTTTTGGAAATATTAATAATCAATAATATCTTGTTATTATTAATTATAAATATTTGGGTCAGTTAATTGGATTAACTTTATGTGGCTGAATTAATATTACAATCACTTAATCAGTTCGTCCAACGAACTCTTTTGATTAATAATTTATTCTAAGAAAAGGGTATCTTCCATGGCCACAGAAGAATAATTATTTCTTCGCATGTTTCTACAGCACTTGTAGCAAAAACCGTGATCGTAAAGTGACTTTGTATTGCAAACAAAACAGAACCAAATACATATTATGTACAAGTTTTATTAACTAAATATAGATATTTTATATGAATATAAATAAACTAAACAACATACACACATGAATACATAAATAGGTTAGTGATAGGATGAAATTGGAAACCGGAAGAGGGTCTATGAGAAGAACCATCAGAATTTCATTTTCACATTTCATTGAATTGAATACTTGCATTTGTAAAGGGAACAATTCTTGAAGTTGTTGAAAATTGGAGTCGTTGATGGTTCCGGCAGTGTCAAGTGGAAGTTGGTTGAGCGTTCTCTTTCTCCAGGAACGCATGGCTGGTTTGGTGAAGGCCTGGGGCCCTGTTGAGGCCACGACGAGCACCCAGGAGAAGTGAGGAAGTCGGAAGGATGGGTGATTGGAGTCGTTGTTGGTTGGAGTCTTTGTTCCAAAACTCCTGAGATTGTCCTTGGTTCTTTGTGAGAGAGTTTTCTCTCTTCCATGAGGCCGGATCTGGTTGGGATCCAGGCCTTCTGGGAGGCCTCTGGGCCCCCATGGGGTTGGAAATCACGAGCGGGAGTTCTGGTTTTATTGCTCTTTGTTTTAAGAGAGAGCTCCTTGTGTGTGTGTGGGGGGGTCTACAGACATTTCGATCTTCAAGGATGGTAAAACATAATAAAAATACGCTTTACTTTATATTTTGTTACATATTCTTGTTGTTCAGACCAAACGCATTCTGGAGGTATCAAGAACGCTATGTAACAGTTATGGGAGTAGCCAGTTATTTTTAAAATGCATAATGAAGGCATTTATACTTTACTTCATGCTACGATAAAATCATAGTTATTCCAATGTGACATAGACAAACAGACACGCATAAAAACACATCTAATATATCTGGTTAAATGTCTTTAAAAGGAGAACTTCTTTTCTCACTATGCTTCCTCATTGGGTAGATTATGACTCAATGGTAGCAGTTGCCAAAAGAGCACGCTAAAGAGCCGGCATCTGCATCTCTATCACTCATAACACAGTTCAGTGGCTGTAGCGTTTTCCATAACACTGTAGTGACTGACAAATGGGGATCGTCTCGGTTACTGATGTAACCCTCGTTCCCTGATGGAGAGAATGGAGACACTATGTCCCCCCTGCCACAACCATGAACCACCACTGAATGGACGGGGCCTTTGTCTCGGCTTCTCAGCATAAACCTGAATGAGTGGATGCATGCCACCATCTGATAACCCAACGCATTCTCATCCTTTGGCGTCATATTTGATGCCATATGCCAAAACGGCGAAATACTACGCACATGGCACCCTTTATCGTCAATATAACACGCACTGTGATGGGTAGGTTTAGGTGTGGGGTAGGGTCTGCGTCTCATATTCACGCTAAAGGATGCCAGTCAACTTTATGACGCCTTGGGTTCGCGTGTTATATTCACGCTAAAGGGTGCCATGAGCGTAGTATTTCGCCGTTTTGTCATATGGCGTCACATATGCCGCCAAAGGATGAGAACGGGCTCGATAACCACGTAAGTACAGGGGAGTGGCTCAGAATGCAAATTCCAATCGTTTTTCCATTGGCCATTTCTCATAAAACTCAGACGTGATTGGGGCTCCCAAGTGAGAAGTGAGACTCCATTTGTCAGTCAACATAATATCTCTATTCCCTTCATCGGGGAATGAGGGTTACATCAGTAATCAAGACGATTTCAGTAACGGTGCTTGCTAAGGCTGAAAATAGGCTATGTGCTATATACTTAAATGACACCTCAAATGCTTTTGTTTGGGGAAAGAGTTACTTTTTATACAATTTTAGGCTAGTTTTATTTATGGTCAAATTATTATATGTAGTTTAAATATGTATACATATGTTAAAATGTAAGTTTCATACATTTTGGTCAGTTTTGGAACAGTCATGAATTATAAGTGCAAATGAGTTGAATCAAAGGAGTCTTGTTCTTGTTCTAAATCTCATTTAATAATATATTCAAATAAAGTTTCTTATTAATATTGAAAAATGTCTTCTATCTCATGGAGTTTCCAGTTGTTAGTAGTATAGGGAGGTATGAAGAGAAAGAAGAATGACATTACCCTCATTCTTAATTTAGTTGGCTGAGTCCTGATACTCCTCAGAACTGCACTCTAAAAATGGGAGCTATAAAGTTCACAGGTATAATGTATCTTGTTCTATGTAGGAATGAGTTAGATAGAATGTGAGGGACAAAAAAAAAGAATGTATGAGATAAAATGACTGAGGAAGAGCAAAACAGATAGACTTAGAGAGCAATATGTACAGTGATGTGAAGGTCGAGTAAGCAAAGCATTAAAAGTTCATCCCAGTAGCCATTAAAAATACTGAATTAGCTGTCACATAAATCATCTCAAAGCACACTGTCACATTTTTTTTTTCCTGTAGGAAACCTACAATTTCAGAGGAGATATGAGTAAAGGCAAATCCTTTCTCTATGATTCTGCTGCTCCTCTTTAATGATAGTCCATGATATCCCACAACCCTTAATTATCTCTTGCAAGTCTCGAAAGTATATGCTTTTGAAGAAGGGCCAGATCATTAGTATATGGGCTCATCCAGCTCAATTTGAATGCTCTGCCATTGGCGCTTATGGGCCTGTGGACACAATGACCCTGGCAAAAGTAACTTACTAATGTCAGTGGCACGGGCAGCTAAATAGCTAAATAGCTAATGGAAGAAGGAAAGGTTGGCAGCAGTATGTTCTCAAGCTAACAGCCTTCACTGTATGTTTTATAAACTGATTATAAACACGTATTGTTAAATGGTATATGGTTTGTTTTATTTGCTGTTGCTTTCAAACTCAGTCTTTTCTGTGTATAAACCCTGTGAGAGATAGTTGATGATTTTGACGTATGGCTTTAATAATAATATGCAAATAAGAATGCAGCTTGCACTGGCATGCAACCGCAAAGGCTTTAAGGTATTCAAAACCTTGTGTTAAAAGCAGTGAAATACTTCTAAATTATAAGTCCTGAAAATAAAGCCAGGGCTGTGCACAGTGTGAGAAAACCTTTGTGTTTCTCTCTTCTTCTTTTTTTTACTACTGCTTTTTAACGTTGCTTTGATATGTTGTGAGTGAGGTGTAAATACCCCCCCCCCCCCCCTCTCTTTCCCAGGGGCTCATTGGAGAGAAGTACGGCAGCATTCGGGTCCCAGGAGAGGTGGAGTCAGCCGAGTTTGAGATGATCTTGGATGCGGCGGTGGAGGCGGGACTAGACACACGGATCTTGGAGGAGTGGTACTGTCGGGATGAGAACTCGGTCCCGCCTGCCTACTACTTAAAACCTAAAGCTGAGATGCTAAAGAACTACCAGAACTCTGTAAGTAGGAAGAGCAGGAAGGTATAAATAAAAGAGAATATATTTGAAGAATTAGGGCTTCAGCTTTTAGAAAAAAACTCTTTCATTATAATTTAAGTATAGCAGCTCCTTGTTGGTGCTAAGAAAGGAACAAAAAAAAATCAACCTTTTTAGAGAGCTAGCACAATACAAATGGAAAGGAAATATTTTTGATTGATATTTTTTTCTTACATTATCTTGGTTAACAGAGTTGAATGATGGAAAATGATTTAATGATTCCTCTGTACACCATCGTTAAAAAGCTAGGGGTCTGTAAGCTTTTTAATTTTTTTTGAAAGTCTCTTATGCACACCAAGGCTGCATTTATTTTATTTAATCAAAAATACAGTAAAAAAAAAAAAAAAACAGTAATATTATGAAATAGTATTACAATTTAAATAACTGTTTTATATTCTAAAACATTTTACAATTTATATTCCTGTAATGGCAAATCTGAATTTCCAATAGCCATTACTCCACTCTAGTCACACGACCCTTCAGAATTCATTCTAATATTTCTTCTTATCATTACAGTTGAAAAAGTTTAGAGGAGGTCAACACCTCTGAGGTGAGAGAGGTTAAAGTATTATTTGCTTTTTGGTTGTTCCAAGTGTAAGGCAAACTGTACAAGGGGATAAACTGCAATTGTTACATTAAATGGCTATTTCTACCTGATCTTAGCCTTAAATTTTGTTTTGTTGTTGTAACATTATATATTATAAATGTTAAATAACATTTATTTTTTTATTATTTGAATAAAATCTATTAATTTAGATGTTACTATGTAAGGTTACTGTGTATGATGTCAATTTAGTTCAAAGGGGAATTATTAATTTATTTATTGGGAATTTTGAAAGAATCACCTATTTTACAACCAAGCAAATGACTCGTTCAGCGGTCATTTGAATGGGCTCTGCAATGGATATTAATATCCAAACTATAGTGAAACCATTTATTAGCACGGTAACATAGATCAGCAGTTTAAGACATTAAATTCGTAAGCGCATAACACAAGAGCACTTCTCTTTAAATTACAAACAAGACTTTATTCTAACACATAAAACTAATTTCTAACACAAACAAACGCACACACACACACATTCATACGGGTTGCAGAAAGAAAAAATGTGAGGAAATAATGAGTTTTAAGGGTGAGATGGTGAAAGTTTATAGAAATATATGCTTCTTCTAAAACCTGACCTGAACTAACCATCAATCATTAATTTAAACCTTCTATTGTTTCTTAGGCAGGGTTTTATATCAATGCACCAGTTCAGTTATAGTCTGGAGGCTACTTGTGTTTGTCTTTGCGTTCCTTGGGGATTATCTTTGTCTGCGTCCTTTGATTGAAAAGGGAGTTTCCCAGGTTTCTTCATTGGCGGGCGGTCTCGTCGTGTCTGGATTGATGTCTTGGCTGGCCAATCACGTGTGTTGTGTTGGCAGATTGACGGAAAGTCATTGAAGTTGGAAGCAGACTTTGCTGTTGAATCGTTGACCGAAACTTTGCAGCAAAACTTAACTAAGAACTGAGACTCTCAACGGAAAATAAAAGAAAATAAGTAAGAAAAAAAAGTGAGACAAAAGTAGATAGATGGCTTGAATAAAAACTGTTAACCCATGTTCCTCTGATCTTTATCTGCCTCTTTCCTACATGGCTACTCTAAATCATCTTATTGTCTTTGTTTGTGTCCTAAGATTTTAAACTCAAATGACTGTCCACTGGCTACATTTACATGCAACCAAATACTCAATTAGTAGTCGGATTGATGGCTCAATTGGACTAAAAAGCCTTCATGAAACACCTTAATCGATCCGAATGAGCTCGATCCGAATGAAATTTAGATTGGATTGAAAGGGGTGGTTTATTCCTTTTCTAATCCGATTGAGAGGACATGTAAACACTTGATGGGATTGAAAACCGAAACTTGAAGGACTGCGCATGTGCAATGATGTAGAAATAGCGTAATGACGTATGAGGCGTGGAACGAGCTGTTCTTCCTGTTGAATAAAGTGTCATATAAATGAGTGTATTCATTCTAAAATTCTCCTTTCACTCAGCGTCTGTAAAGTAGAACAGGACAATGTCCCACCAGTCCTTGTTCTTTCGGATTCTCATTCACAGATGAAGTGGGGATGGTAATTTTTACTGCGTGATAAATATAAGCAGCATGGCAAAACGGTTCATAAGCTCATTGTCTCCAAATTATGACCAGATACCGATATTAAGTCTGCCACTGCCATATTAAGAACCAATGTAGGAGAATAGTTATTATATTCAAAAAACGGGAAACTCTGTATATTTCTTGCAGTGTGCGCGTTTAAAAAAATCTATTCCGATTTGAAGCTTTGACATATAAACGAACACCAATCACTTTATTTAGTGTTCATGTAAACACTACGTTCGGATTCATCAATCGGAATGAATTCAGTCTGATTGAAACAAAAGCTGTGCATGTAAACATAGCAACTGCCTTTAGTTCAGAGGTGGCTGTTTCTCCTCCTCGCATCATAAATTACACCTTATCTTTCTTCTCTTACCTTCCCGCTCTAAGCAGAGAGTACAGAGAGTAAAGCTTAGTTATGATTTCTTATAATAAGGATACAATATATTCTACACAAAATTTCAATCAAGCCATCTTCTGAATTATGAGAATACAATCAGACTGATAGGAAACAAAAAACACTTTCAGTCAACCATACAATAGTTACTGGTTCTACAACTACTGTACATGAGGCACATTTTTACTGTAGGTGCAACTGGAACATGAATTTATACACCCAAAGCAAGATAGGGGACTTTACCGCCTCATTTCAGAAGTCTAGCAAACACCAATGCTTTTGAGGCACATGAGACAGCAGCCGCTATACTGTACATCCAGGATTACGTTCAGCTTTCGGCAGGCCTGACCTGTCCCGCACACACAGAAACAACCTGTAAATGTCAGTGGCTGACTGGTGCTGTTTTTGTTTTATATGGAGAGCTGTAGAAATGGTAGGCCCGAGAGAGAACAATGTTCACCGCTTATAGAGTTTATTAGCTTCATAAATTCAGTTTGCCTTTCATTAAACCTTACCAAGGCCTGTCTCCTCCTTTGTTATACACACACAAACTCTGTTTTGGTCACGGAGAGTTGAGAGGCAGGATCTAATTCAGCAGTCCCTTTTTTAACAATATGAACAAAAATACCAGAAACTCAGCTGCACTGGATAAATGCTGGAGAAGAAGATACAGTCCAGCAACTTAACACTAAAGTGAGAACGAAAAGTGATAAACAAAAAAATAGGGCTATATATACACAGAGTTAGCTAATAACTGGAACAGATTCAAGTGTTTAACTAATCAGAAACCATGGAAACACACAAGAAAAGGTAACACAGACAAACGGGAACAGAACAGAACCAAACCAGAACAAAATTGACGCATCCGAAATCTTATACTTCCCTATAGTAGGTGAATCCAGTATGAAACAACAGAAGTATGTAAGAGTAGGCAAAAAGTACTCGGATGACCTACTACTTCCATCGAGATTCTGAACTGTGCTTAGGACACCTGAATATCCCATGATGCCATGGGAGAATTGAAGCATGAAGTGACGCAAATGATGCCTGTAGTGACGTGATAATTACTACATGGTGAATGTAGTACATCCGACATTCATACTTCACACACTCATACTATATAGAATGTACTTTTTTAAATTACTTATTCAAAATAAGTACCTACTCAAGAGTTTGCGATTTCAGAAGCAGTCAATGAACCAAACATTCTACTGACAGTTTCACTTTCTATCACACACACACACACACACACACACACACACACACGCACGCACACGCAAACGCACACACACACAAACACACACACACACACACACAAACACACACACACACACACACACACACACACACACACACACACACACAGAGAGAGAGAGAGAGAGAGAGAGAGAGAGAGAGAGAGAGAGAGCTGAAGCTGAGGGTCTCTGTTGGACTAAAATGAGAAAAGCAGCAGGGACTGAGTATCTACCTGCACTCAGCAAAAACACCCACTGATCTCTCTCTCTCTGTCTGTCTGTTTCTGTCCTCTGTCTCTCTGGTAGGTGACTGGGTTCATGACAAACACTTCCTAAAATATTACTTCACTAACACAGTGTGTCTGCTTTCAATTTCTCTGGTCAGGCAGACAGAGCAATTTGTATTGTTGTTAACACTTTTTGACATCCTGCTACATTACATTGGGTCCCTGTGGTCAGAAACTTACAACTTTTAGAAACGTTCAAAGAATGTATTTCTATTTTTATTTCTATTTTATTTTTATTTTTGTTATACTATACTTGGTTGTAAAATGCTTAATTTTATTTCCATAGTTTTTGCAACTGCTTTATAAAATAATACAACCCCAAATCAGAAAAAGTTGGGACATGTTGTAAAATGCAATAAAATCAAGAATCTGTGATTTTTTTTCATTCTATTATAACCTTTTATCAACTGACAAAAGTACAAAGAAATGTTTTCCAATGTTTTCACTGTCCAACATGATTGTATTTTGTAAATATGAACAAATTTTGATTTTGATGGCTGCAACACACCCCAAAAAAGTTGGGACAGAGGCATGTTTACGACTGTGTCACATCACCTTTCCTTTTAATTACACTTTTTAATCATTTAGGAGTTGAGGATACTAATTGTTGGAGTTTTGCTAGTGGAATATTTGCCCAATCTTGTCTGATACAAGACAGCCGCTCAACAGTCTGTGGTCATCGTTGCCTGATTCTCCTTTTCATGATGGGTCATACATTTTCCATAAGAGACATATCTGGACTGCAGTAAACCGGTAGGCACATCCAGAATGAGGCCTGGCATTATCTTGCTTCCCAGGAAAGATGTCATCTTGATGGCAGTTTATGCCTCTGTACAATCCAAATATATGCCTCCATGTCAATGGTACCTTCACAATAATGCAAGTTACCCATACCGTTTGCAATGATGCACCTCAATACCAGGACAGATGTTTGCTTTTGCACCTATCGCTGGTGAAAGTCTGGTTGGTCCCTTTCATCTTTGGGACTGAAAACTCCATTTTGTCCATTTTCTCCCAAAAACAGGCTGAAACATGGACTCATCTGACCACAGCACACATTCCCACTGTCTTCTTGACCATCTTAGATGAGCTCAGGCCCAGAGAACTCGCCGGCATCTCCACATAGAACGTCCTGGTTGCGTAAGCAACCCACCGTTCCCTGAAGGAGGGAACGGAGGACGTAGTCGACGTCGACTGAATTGGGATCACGCTAGGGAGCCTATCATCTTCGATTACTATTGAACGAGCAAATGGAATTTGGCGTGCGTGATTTGCATCACACACTCCGCCCCCACGGCGCGGGTATAAATACGGAAGTGGATGCACGCACTAGTTGCTTTTCGCTGAGGAGCCGAGAGTAACCCGGGGTCAGCGGTGGTCCAGCGGTAGTGGCAAGGGGACTATGTCCTCCGGTCCCTCCTTCAGGGAACGGTGGGTTGCATACGCAACCAGGACGTTCCCTTTCAGTCGATAACGTCAGACGTAGTCGACGTCGACTGAATTGGGATCACCCTTTGAACACGCCACTAACGCTGCCACCTTCCAGTGCCTAAACCAAAGCCTCCTGATGCCCCCGCAAATTTAAGGCGGGGAAGGACGGGGCTTAGGCCAGGGAAGTCACTGCTGTTCCTACAGGACCACTGGGATAGCGTTCCCCGTACATTGGAAGGAAGGGACGCTGCGGATGCCACATCCAACCCAGAGGGAGGTAACGTGGAGAATACACATATGAACTGGGCGGAAACCGGGCGGTCTAACATATGGAATGTCACTGGGGTGGCTCCAGCCTAAGACGGGGGAGACACACCGGACAGTGACGGCAGAGAGACTCTGCCGAGGGAAGACACGGGCTCGCCGCAGGGAGCCGTATCGTGGAAGAATACACATATGGGGTCGCCGTAGGGACCGCAACATATGGACCCAGCCTAACACAGGTTACACACTGCTTACGAGTGGTAGGCCTAACACCAGACGTTCCGCACGTCCGACGTCGGAGGGGTGTGGAGGAACTCAACAGGGTTAAATTTTAAGGGAACTCAACTGGAGTAGAAAGGCGCACGTATCCAGTCCATCGGAGGGGAATGGCGCAACAAGCCGACACTTGAACCGGGCTCACGGTGAAACTGGCTTCATGAGAAGGGAGCCCACGGGAAGCAGTGGTTCAACTAGGTGTCGTCCAGCCCCCAACTCTAGAATCTGTTTAGCAAAGCATATCGTCAACGCCCAGGCGGAGCACTTTACACTCATCATAGAGGAGCTCAACACCTAAGTGGACATGTTGCATCTCGGATTTTTACCGAAATGAAGGCAAGCACTAAGTGCAACTTTGCATTGAAACAGCCTTCCCTCTCTGCTGAGTTCCAACAGATATTTGTAGAGCTGGTCTGAGGTCTATGGCTTGCATTCTGTACACGTCCAAGCGAACGGACAGAGAAGCCAGTGCTGGATCTGCCTCCTCCAGGGCAGCGCTTGCAGGCTCACCACCTGCTCCTATTACGGGAGAGGTAGGAACCTTGGGCACAATCCGAGCCGGGGTCTCAGCTTGTGAGAGTTAGCCGGCCCAGACTCCAGGCACAATACGTTGACCGAAAGCGAGCAAGTCCCTACCCTCTAGTAGAGACCACGCGAGCAGGAGAACTGATTTAACAGAATTTTTAACTCACTGCCTGCAGTGGCTCAGGGGCGGTCTCTGCAGTGCAGTCGCACCAGGGACAAGGCCCAAGAGGATAAAGAGGAACGCAAGGATTTACAAGACCTTGCTCCTCAGGAACCTGACGATCAGAACGTGCTTCTGCACACTTCTGCAACACGATGAGCGTCGTTTAAACACCGAGGCAACATCATTTTGAGGGTGAAGGAAAACAGCCTACTCCAACCCATTTTGCAGGAAAGAGAGCACTGAAGTGATCGAAAGCTTTCAGGATCTCCTCTGGAGAGAAGACGCACTCAACGACTAGGTTCCACTTCTAAAGGCGTAAGCACGCTACCCATTTCTAGGGGGTGCTCGCAGAAGTGATGGTAACTATCACATGTCCCTGTGATAGGCACCTGAACCTCCGCGTTCAGATGTAAGACCGCCGGGGAATCTCCGGGGGAAGAACGCGGGTGCCATCGTGCCCCGTCCCTGAAAGAGTTTTCAGGGGAAGTCAGGAAGGGGCTGCCCCTGGGGCAGCTGGAAAGATGAAACCGGGGGGGCAACTGAGCGGCCCCGGAATGGTCATGACCCAGCTGGACCCAGGTGATGGAGTCTCCACTTGCCCTGGCTATAACTGTCGTGAGGCTCGATGGCGGCACGATTGAGTAAAGCGGGAAGAGTGGAACAAAGCGTCCTCAGAAGCTTCTGACTCCAAGGAGGAGGTGACGGGTGAGTTGTGACATGCACGGGAAGCTTGCGCAACGGTCGCAATGTCTAACAACTCGAGGCACGAATGCCCGTGTAGTCGGGGGTCGCCCAGGCCCCCGTTAAAACATGCCCTTTGTACATGGCCCCTCTGTTGAAGAGGGTTTGGCAGCAGACCGGGATGAACTATAGTCACACAGGGTGAGCTGCTCTGCCACGGTCACCTCGGGACTCGATCATGAAGCTAGCGCTGAAGCGGTCACATATGGTGGAAGCCAAAGGCTGCGACTACCATATACCCCAGGAGCCTCTGAAAGTTATTTCAGTGGGACCCTTTCTCACTTCAACACCAGCTGAACACATTCTCATTGGAGAGACGTGTTAGACCGAGTCCATCTCCAAAACTGAAAAAGAGATACTCAGCCCGTGGGCGAGATTACTCTCTTCCAGTTGACCTGAAGACCCAACGGGCTCTGGAGCACTCGAGGGGAAGGATACTGTACTGATACTCCACCCTTACACGCCACCACAGGATGGCCTGCGGTGTGGAAGGTAGAGATCTAAAGCACATGTCTTTCAGGTCGGAGCTGCAGACCAATCTTGGGCCAAGATGGTCACGACCCACACCTAGTAGCACGAAGAACAAGTTCACAACTGGCCTTCGTACCGGCTGGAGGAGCAGGCTATATCAAATCCTTCGCCAGCAGGATAAGATAAGCACGCACAAGTCAGGAGCACTGCTCCACACTCGGTGCGATGAATATCACTGAATTTTCAGGAGCACGTCTGCTCAACACCTAATGTGATGATTATCACTGACTTGAGCGGGGTAGCCGAGCATGGGGTGGGGCAGCAAAGTAGAGATAGTGGTGTTAGTGTGCAGTGCAACACTTACCTGTCTCCACTAGCGGCAGGGGGACGTGAGAAGGCGGATGATTCCGGGTCCTCGAACGCCCCAAGCTGCCTGCTGGCGACCAAGGGAAGCTGGGGGATGTAAGGCTATTACAGGGTCACACCGCCAGACTGGTCCACTTGGGACTCAGGAACAGAAAATTTGCTCTTTTTCTGAATATGTGGGTACCACTGACCCCATTTTTATAGGGGCCAGCGGCGGAACAGACACACACATAACAAAAAACTCCAGCCGGCCCTCCAACCAGCCAGAGGGAGTGGATCGGCGACCACTCCACGAGCAACTCCTCCATCCCTGAGAGCCCGTCCAGTTTCAGCGTTTCCTTTTGCGCTGATGCTTACCACCTGGCTTGGCAGCGCCTGGAGCAGGCTGGGCGCCCCTTCCGCGGCGGGCTCCACGCCGGAACCTGGGTGAAGGCTGCTGCGATGGTCCGGCGGGAGCTGAGGCGGCTACGGGCGGACGCCCTCGGCGACGAACAGGCGGAGGATCTGACCTCGGCGGGCGGGTGAAGGCAGCAGCGTCCCTCCGAGGCAGGATGTGCCGGATGGCCTCCGTCTGTTTCTGAGCTGTAGAGAACTGTTGGGCAAAGTTCTCCACAGCGTCGCCGAATAACCCAACCTGGGAAATGGGAGAGTCCAGGAACCGAACCTTGTCCGCTTCTCTCATATCAGCCAGGTTGAGCCAGAGATGGCGCTCCTGGACCACAAGTGTGGACATCGCCGAACCGACCGCGCGAGCTGCAACCTTCGTCGCGCGGAGGACGAGGTCAGTTGCAGTGCGGAGCTCACTCATGAGCTCACGGTCCGAACTACCCTCGTGCATGTTCATGAGTGCCTAGGCCTGGTGGACCTGGAGCAATGCCATGGCATGCAAGGAGGAAGCGGCTTGCCCACAAGCTTTGTAAGCCTTGCCTGTAAGAGTGGACGAGAACTTACAGGCTTTAGAGGGGTGACGAGGATCACCTCTCCAGGAAGCGGCCGCCGTTGGGCATAACTGCATCGCAACGGCCCGCTCCACCGGAGGGATAGCCTCGTAACCCTTCACCGCTCCCCCATCAAGGGTAGTGAGGGGGGAGGAGCTACTTAGGCGGTTTCTGGCAGAGAAAGGTGCCATCCATGCCCTCGTAAGCTCCTCATGCACTTCAGGAAAGAAAGGAACCGGGGCGGCGGACTGAGAACCAGTACGGCCCGCCCCGATATACCAATCATCCAACCGAGACGGCTCGGGACACGGTGGAGGGTTCCACACGAGCCCTACCGCCTCGGCGGCCTTTTTCAGCATAGCTGACATTTCTGGATCTGGCTCGGGCAACACTGGTCTCCCGTAGGGAGGCAGTGCAGCCGAGTCGTCATCTCCAGAGTTCAGCTCCCCCTTCGATGCTGCGATTGACATCGTATCCCCTGGAGGGGCCCTAAATGACACGACTGGCCTGTCCATTACAGAGGGACCAGCGGGATCAATGGGGAGCTCCACCGGTTGCGGTGTGAAAGAGGAGTGAGGGACCCACGGGGCCTGGCCGAGCGGATTACCCCTCACCGTGATCCTCAGATCACCCAGCTTGGACGGCACCCCAGTCTTTCTCTGGGAAGGTAACCCAGAGGAAGAACAAGGGCGGGGCCCAGAGGTGGGGACTGCACCAACGCTTTTGACGAAGGCGAGTCTAGATCTCAACACCGAGATGGCCATGTTCCCGCAGTGAGAACATGACTCATCCACGAAAGCTGCCTCGGCATGCTGTAAGCCCAAACATGCGACACAACTTTCGTGACCGTCAGAGGGGGATAGTGCCAGACCGCACCCAGAAACGCATGGATGGAATGGCATCTTGAAAAAGAGGCACTCACACCTGTGTTGCTCTTTTAGGAAATGGGACCGTCACCAGTGCCGGAGCACACAGGGAATGACCGCGGCAAACACTGAATAGTCTTTCAACCAACAGTGAAGCATTCACTTCTCGCCCTCTAACCAACCGTCAACACACAAACAAACAATAGAAATTTGATGCTGTTAAAACAGCAGTTGAGAGCTGAGAAGCTCGCGATCACCGCTGCACCACGCTGTAGAACACCAACACTGGAGAGGTCTTCCAGTAAGAACACCGACACACTCACTAGTTGAATACAACAGCACTCTTCAGAGACATCAAAGACGAACGGCTCCAAGCGAAAGGCAACTAGTGCGTGCATCCACTTCCGTATTTATACCCGCGCCCCGGGGGCGGAGTGTGTGATGCAAATCATGCACGCCAAATTCCATTGGCTCGTTCAATAGTAATCGAAGATGATAGGCTCCCTAGCGTGATCCCAATTCAGTCGATAACGTCAGACGTAGTCCAAGGGAACCAATGTAAAGTTTTCTCCTTGCGTAACAGAGATTCAAGTGGCATTTCTTAATGCAGAGACTGTGTTCAGTAAAAACGGTTTTCCAAATTACTCCTGAGAACATGTGGCTGTATTTAACAGAGTAGCATGATGGTATCTTGTGCAATGCCATCTGAGGGCTCAAAGGTCACACATTCAACAGAGGTCTACTGCCTTACCCAACACAGACTGAGCTTTCTCTGGATTCCCTGAATCTTGTGACAATATTATGTATGGGAGATAATGAAAGGCATAAATTCTTTGCAATCTTGCATTGAGAAATGTGATTTTTTAATTGTTTGACCATTCTCTCATGATATTTGGCACAAAGTGATGAGCCATGACCCATTTTTGCTTAAAAAGACTGAGAAGCACTTTTACACCCAAACATGATCCCCTCAGCTATTACCAATTCACCTGCTCATTGTGGACTGTTTCAAAATAGTTGGATAATCTAATTTGGATATCAAAATCAAAATTTGTTCATATTTACAAAATACAATTATGTTGGTCAGTGAAAACATTGGAAAACATTTCTTTGTACTTTTGTCAGTTCATAAAAGGTTAAATATAATGAACAAATCACAGATTCTTGATTTTATTGCATTTTACAAAATGTCCCAACTTTTTCTGATTTGGGGTTGTAAAATAAAAACGAATTAACTAATTCAACTCCATCTTACAATATAAAAGTAAGCTATTTCCTGTGAATGTGCAATACTTTAATTTATTAGCTGCTATAGGTAAATAACTTGAAGAATAACAATGCGCACTAAACTGTAAAATTATTTGTGCTACAAACAAATGTGTTTATGAATATGAACTGGTATATGACAACAAATACCAGTTTGCAGTTTCAGCACCATGCCGGTATGGTTTTGTGCTGGTGAAATAGCTGGAAATGACTTATACCAGAAGGCAGAATTCAATTAGACGAGTCAGGTTTTAGTCAATTTATTAATAAAGTACAAAACTAAAATAATGTAGGAGCGGTGGCACAGCAGTTTCAGGTTTGATTTCAGGCCTTTGTCATATCCTGATGCTGCTGCTCCTTCTTTCTACCTCTATTTGGCTTTTGATTATAACAAGCATAAATAGGCAATAAATAATTAGTTAATTAAAAATAGAAAAATAATTTAACTTAAATTTACAGTCATGTTCTTGGCACATTCTGTTTAACTGATTTGACTTGGTATAGAACAGTGCAAATATTATATTAGTGACTATTTAGGTACTGTGACAGTGAAATTTCTGTGAAAATTTGTAGACAATAAAGATCCATTGTATATCGCCAATAGTGTAGCGATGTATGAAGCACAAAATGGTTTGCATTACAGTTAAAGCAAAAATTAAAAACAGTGCTAATTCATTTGTTATTGCTTTTTAGTGGAATGAGAGAAGTGTTGGTTAATATAATTGGTACATGATATGATGTGGGTATTCTTTTTTCTATTGTTTAAATGGAAAATATCCAAACAATGGAAATAATTCCTTAAATAATTCGATGGCTTCATATGTGCTTTTAACTCCCCAGATGGAGTCAAGCAGCATAGCAAAATCAAAGAACGACAAGGCATGGAGGGCAGTCTCAGAGGAAATCAAGAGGATCTTCAGAGCTTCTGTTTTACAGCTGCAGGAGAAGGGGACCATGAAGAGCGATCAAGCCAAGAAATTCCTATGCTCAGGTAAACTCTACTTATTGTTACAGTTAGGATTGACCTCACAGCTCTACAACTATATATTTGTATAAGTGTGGACATTGACAGTATATATATATATATATATATATATATATATATATATATATGCCCATGAAGAAGCCATTCCCCTTGTGGAATGAGCCCTGACACTTATGAGCCATCAAAGGCCCATTGAAGCGTAGGCTAAAGAGATAGCATCTACTATCCATCGTGATAATCTCTGTTTTGTGACCGGGGACCCTTTGGCGCGGCTACCGAAGCATACAAAGAGCTGTTCTGACTGCCTGAACAGGGCAGAATGCTCTAAATAGACTCTGAGAGCCCTGACAGGGCAGAGTAGATTCAAGTCTCTATCGTCTTCCGACGGGGAAGAGCCAATAGTGAAATAACCTGGGTTCTGAACAGAGTCGAGAGAACCTTGGGTACATAACCATGTACCTAAACACTTCTCCGAGCTCGACCAGAGGCCGGAGGCAGGCCTGCCCTCATACAGAGCACCCCAACCTAAGTTGGAGGCGTCTGTTGAAATCATCTTCCTCCTTGAGACCAGACCCATGCTTACACCAGACTGGTACCAGCTTGTGTCTTTCCAAGGGAACGGGGCTTTGATACAGCCGTGGTTTACCCTGATACATAGGCGGCCGAGCCGCCATGCATGATGTGGGACTTGGGGTTTCAACCAGCACTGAAGGGGGCGCATACGCAGTAGGCCTAGCTGGAGTACTGATGATGCAGAGGCCATAAGGCCCAGTACCCTTTGAAACGTTCTGAGAGGTGTGAGGGAGCCTACTTTGAAGGAAGCAGCTAGCTGTTGAATAGAGTCGATAACTGGTCCCAGGTACGTTATACGCTGGCTGGGGGACAGTAGACTCTCTGAAAAGTTTATCCTGAGCCCAAGGCGTTCTAGATGGCCAAGGAGACAGATTTTGTGAATCTGTGACTCTGCCTCTGACTGGGCCAGAATGAGCCAGTCGTCGAGGTAGTTCAGAATGCGCATTCCCCGCTTTCTCAGGGTGGAGAGAGCCACATCCATGCATTTCGTAAACGTACGGGGTGCCAGTGACAGTCCGAATGGTAGGACTGTGTATTGATAGCCCTGCCCCTCGAAGGCAAATTACAAGAATGGCCTGTGAATAGGGGGCTATTTGTATGTGAAAGTAAGCATCTTTCAGATCCACTGAAAAAAAACAATCCCTCGGGCATATTTGCGCAAGGATTTGTTTGGTCGTCAGCAGCATGAACGGCCGTTCCATGAGGGCCCTGTTCAGGTGTCTGAGATCTAAAATAGGCTTGAGGCCGCCATCCTTTTTCGGAACGAGGAAATAACAGCTGTAAAAGTCTGACTTTCTCAGTGATCGGGGAACTTTCTCGACTAGTAAATTTGACACTTCGGTGCGGAGGATGTGAGCCACATTGCTTGTTACCGATGTCTTGACCACAGCATGAAAGTGTAGGGGTCTGCGAGTGAATTGGAGCGAGTAACATTGTATTATTGTGCTCAATACCCATTTTGACACGACGGGGATGGCTTCCCAGGCCTTGGCCCGAGTGACTAGGGGTTGAATAAAGTCTGGGGGCAGGCCGTCGTGTAACGGGGACCCGGCCGCCCAGGTGTTTGGAAGAGGAAATTTGCTCTGTTCGTGCTTTATGTGGGTCGCTATTAAAACAGCGCTTGTTTGCAGGGGTGCGTAAATTGAAATGGGCCCGTTGTTTGCAATCAGAACATCTCCATCCGCCTGAACTGAAGAGGGGACTGGAAGAAGCACGCAAACTATTTCCAGGGGTGGTCCGGGCGTAGCGAGACCAGGCCCCCTTCTCTTCCTTTCTGCTTGATTAGGATGGCTTCCGAGGCTCCGGGTCCACCACAAGTTTAAACCAGGGACCCTGGTGCTTTGGGAACGGGAAACGCTTGGCTGGTTTAAAGCGTTGGCTGGTTTCAGTCACTGGGCGGGGCTGAGAGACCTGGGGCGGTGGTTTGGCTGACTGTTGGGTTGGCGCGTTCTTGGGGCGACCTGAAGCCGAGCTGGAGCGCTTGTCGCATGGCCTGCGAAGACTTCTGTTCTTCAGTGAAGCGCTCAGCAAAACCCTTTACCGATGGGCCGAAGAGACCAGAGGTGGAAACCGGGGCAAGAAAGAAAGCAAGAAAGCAGTTATGTCTGCGTTAACCTCTGTGAGGTTAAGCCACAGGTCGCACTCTAACACCACTAGGCTGGCCATGTTCTGTCCAATGGCCTGGGCAGTGGTCTTGGTGGCACGCAGTGCCAGGTCGGTGAAGCAGCTTGATCAGCGGAAGCGTAGGCTCGGCCAGCAAGAGCTGAAGTTGTTCTGGATGGCTTAGAAGGATTGTGCCGCCTTAGACCTCCATCCAACAGCGTTGGGAGGGCAAAAGTGTGCAGCCACCGCTTCGAGGGGGGAGCAGTTTGTCATACCCCTTTCCCTCTGCACTGTCAAGAGTTGAGAGCGTTGCTAAGGTTGAAGTATGCAGGGGGGCCGAGTAGGGCGCACGCCACGACTTTGTGAGCTCCTTGTGGACCTCGGGGGAAAAAGGAGTTTGGCCGCTGGCCAGGGGCCTGTTGGCGCCCCGGAAGGAACCACTCATCGAGGCGGCTTCTAGTAGGTTCTTCCGGTGTAGACCAGTCAAGACCAAGCTTTTCGACGGCCCAGGTGAGGACGCAGAGAAGCTCGGCGTCGGTGCTCTCCCTGGCGCTGCCTTTTTTGAGCCCGACCAATCCTCGCCCTCAGACGCCACCACTGACAAACTGTCATCAATGTCCTCCAACGAGACAAGGCCAGCCGTGAATTCGCTCGCCTCTGAGCGCTCATTCATCTTCTGACCCCGCTGTTTCTTCGTCCGAGTCTTTGAGGAGGGCTGGAAAATGGGTGGGCGTGAGGGGTGGGGTCGCTCTCTGACGTAAAGAGAGCAAGTCGCGAGCGGAGAGCGGCATGTTCTCGCATGTGAGAACAGCCGCCCTGAGTGAGTGCAGCTTCGGCATGTTCAGCGCCGAGGCAGGAAGCACAGTCACGTCAGTGGTATGCAGGGGAACCCCGCATGAAATACAGACCGGGTGCGGCATTTGAAACAACGCCGTGCTCTTTTTGTGAAAAGGCTTTTTAGAAAGGATATTCTACCGGATACCCACAAATGGCAAACAGCGTTGACTGCGTCAAGTTCAGGAAGCTGAGCAGGAGGCCACCTGTCGCTGAGCTGCTGCTGCAGGTTGCTGCTTTCAATCATAATCATAAATCATAATCATACACTGTTCATTTGTTGGCCAAAGGAGGACTGGCCCCCCGACTGAGCCTGGGTTCTCCCAAGGTTTTTTTCTCCATTCTGTCACCTGATGGAGTTTTGGTTCCTTGCCACTGTCGCCTTTTTTTTTTTTTGCCTTCGTTCGCCATTGGCTTTTGGCTTGCTTAGTTGGGGACATTTAACCCTCTACTGCACGCATTATTATGCAATCATGGAAAAAAAATTTACAGTGTTTTTTTATGGATAAAATAGACTCAAATTAACATTTCTTTTTTTTTTTTTTTTTGGGGGGGGTACTTTTGGGTGCGTTGCCATATGGCAACATTGTGCGACAATGGAACAGCCTGATGCGTTTTCTCCCAAAATGACATGAAATTCATAGATGATTACAGACCTGTCTTTTAGAAATGAAATTGTTTTTATTATTTAAAATGTTTTCAAGAGCTTTGTGTACAAAATATGAAACTAATTTTCAAAGTATTATTTCAACAACATTTACAAAACATCTGACGCAAACTCATAAGAACTGTTCAAGTGAAACTACTCAATGTGAAACGATTATTTCAACAACATTTACAAAACATCTGACGCAAACTCATAAGAACTGTTCAAGTGAAACTACTCGATGTGAAACGCCTTAAAGCAGTTGTTCTCTCTGTTAAAGGTGGGGTATGTGATTTTCTTTTTTGACCATTTTTTCAAAATCACTTGAAATCCTATTCCTAACCCACTTACAGCCACTGAGTTAGAAGCACTGACATGAAAATTAAAAAATTTAATCATCTGTGGAACGGGCAGGACTCGAAAAACTCGAAAAAACTCGAAAAACAGCCAATCATTTCCAAGACCACCTAGAATCATTGGACAGTAAGTGCGTCAATCAAACGGTCGTACCATACCCCCCTCCCCCATGCCCCTCTTCGAGTGGGTGGAGTCAGGGCCAGCGTTGGAGGAAAGAAGGTAGGACCTTTTGAGTTGTGTATTTTCAAAATCTGCCGGCCGTTTTGCAAATCACATACCCCACCTTTTAAGCAGAGGTGCACCTTGCACTTAGAGCAAACCCCTCTGACGATGCCCTTGCAGCCAGGATTCTTGCACCTTCCTTTTGGTGCACCCATCTCTGGCCAGTGATCAAAGCGGTCAAGACGGATATATATTTTACTTTTATACTTTACTTTTACTTTACTTTATAAATATATAAAAATATATATAAATATATGAGTAGAATACAACCATCCAACTATATCAATGCATCCATACATTGTCATTCATACAAAGCTACTCTGCATTAGAATGGGCAAAATATTGTTCCATTACCGCACAATGTTGCCATATGGCAACACACCTATTTTATTAAATAAAAAGGTAATATAAGTATCAAAACAATGTGACAATGATTGAAATAAGATTAGAACTTACCCCAGATGCTTGATGTATTTTTTTATTCCGAAGAAATATGAAAAAAATGAGGAAAATCTTCACATATACACAAGCACTTTTTCAGCAGCTGGAGTCATCAAAAGTGTGTGAAAAGAATGACGTTGCAAGGGTGTGTGTAATGTCGTGATGTCATCAAAGCATATCATTGGTTACCACCAGGTTCTACCATGAATTTAAGATTAATCAGAGCTCATATTTATTTTCAAATTTCAAGAAATGTCCAAAGAAAGGGTATGTTGCCATATGGCAACACCGTGCAGTAGAGGGTTAACATTTAATTTTGAATTTAACAATACTATTACAACTTTACTTTCCTGTTATCTCTGTAAAGCTGCTTTGAAACAATTTGTATTGTAAAAGCGCTATATAAATAAAGGTGACTTGACTTGACTTTCCGCTGCTAGGCTGTTCAACGGCGAGAGAGGCTTCTTGTCCGGAGAAGTCAGCAAAGAGATGCGTTGTTCGCTGAAGGAGATTAAATCTGATTCCTATGGTGAAATGGGCCGCTTATACAGTCAGCAGCCTCGCCCATTCTGGTGCGCTTTGGCATGCGCGAGGCGGGAAGCGCCCTGATAGGTTTGCACGTCCTCGCTGCTTCGCTATAGGTTCGTGCAGTTGCTGCAGCCCAGCCAATTAGCGAACTTGGACAGTCTGCACTGTGCTTGCTGTGCAGCTGCACTGCGTTTTAAAATAAAGGCTTAAATATTCTTGTGAAAGGGAGTTTTCCCATAGCGTATAGCTACGCAATACGAGTGAACCGTTCTCAAAAGGGAACATATTCTTGTACACCCCAAAACAAAATCAAGACTTCGCAAAAGGGCATAATAGGACTCCTTTAAAAATCATTACCCTCTTACTGATTTAGCGCTTCTGTTGTGGAGAACAAATGCATACTTGTTTATCATCTTTACTGTTACTGTAAACACTTACAGTTTGGAACAGGCCATTTTCGTAGCTCTTTCGACATTTACTGTTTTGCTAACTGCACTCTGAAAAAACAGTTAGCTACCTGAGATATGTCAATGTCACTTCGTTAGGACTGAGAGTGTTACGGTACGTTGCTCTGAATGGGCATAGTTGTTCAAAGAGCCATTCACACAAAGCTTTTATACACACATGCTTATACAATCACGTAAGGCCTGTTAAATTTTCGTTATTTTTTATGTCAAATCCTTCCATTTACATTTTTTTTTAAATCACTAGAACACATTTCTCAATACTAAAGTGACTTTTTAAAACTCTTCACTCACAACACAAGTCTATGTGAGCTAAACTGTGGATCATTTATCATTGCTTTGGCCCAAGATTCATTCAATGACTACATCTTTCAAATGACATTAGTTCTTTTCATCTTCTTTTAAACTTTTTGAATGAGAATTGTTGCCAGTGTTATGGTGGAACGAGCTTACTTTAAGATATATATGAAGTGTTTTGTTGGTCTTAGTGAGTTTTGGAGGTGAGATTAACTGTTGGCCGAAATTCATGTTGGTAATGCAGACTGTATGAAGAGTTTTGAAAAAGTGGCTTCAGTATTGACCGATGCTTGTTAGCAATTAAAAAAAAATGCAAATATAAAACTAAAACTGCTAGTAGGCGGTGGCATATATTACTATAAAGAGTTAATTATTAAGTCACTCACTCAGCCGATTCGTTCAAACGGTTGATTCATTCAGGAATGAAGACTGTCTTTATGAAAGGGTCGTTGAAATCTGAATTGTTCAAAAATGCGGATTCATTAAAAGGATAATTCACCCAAAAAGGAAAAAATTCTGTCATTAATTACTCACTCTCTTATGTTGTTCCAAAACCGTAAGACTTTCGTTCATCTTTGGAACACAAATGAAGATGTTTTTGATGAAATCTGAAAGCTTTCTGTCCCTCCATTGACAGTACGCAACTACCATTTGACGTTTTACAATGTTCATAAAGAGATTGTAAAACTAATCCATATGAATTGAGTGGTTAGTCCAAATTTTCTGAAGAGACACAATCACAGGTACTTTATATGATCCTCAGATTGAATTTAGGCTTTTATTCACATTTAAACATTAATCAACTCACACATCAGTTATGGTAAACGGAGGCTCAAGCATGTTTGCTTAACTTGCTAGAACCAATGAGGTTCATTCTCTTGTTATGCAGCAGGTTTGAGCTTCCGCAAGAACCAATGAGGCTTGTTCTCGCTCATTAATCAGGTTCGGTTGAGCTTCTGTTTATGTTCGCTTATGAATGTTTATATGTGAATAAAAGCCTAAATTCAGTCTGTTCACCATATAAAGAGATTGTGTCTCTTTATAAAATTTGGACTAAACTACGCAATTTATATGGGTTCAGTTTACAATCTCTTAATGAACTTTGAAGTGTCAAAGTGGTAGTTGCATAGACTGTCAACACAGGCACAGAAAGCTCATTAGAAACCGAACGAAATGGGGACCAAATATCTCCACAAGGACAGCAATGCCAGAAATGTTTGACCTTGTGGGAACATGTTTTTGTCCCCATGCGGAAAACAGCTTATAAATCATAGTAAATTATGTTTAAGGTTAGTGGATAGAATATACAGTTTGTACAGTATAAAAATCATTGTCTATGGAAAGTCACCATTAAACATGAAAACCCAATGCGTGCGCGCGTGCGCGTGTGTGTGTTTACTACACAATGTGTGAAGCAATTTCCACACGCCAGCCAACCACATCAAGTAAATCTGAGAGTCTTAAAAGGCACAGTTTTTCTCTTCAGTTGTGCTTGATGCTTAACATTTAGGTTGTTTGTCTGTAGAATTACACGTATAATTAAAAAGGATGAATCATGCAACAGAGTCGTAGTCTAAAGCTTTGTGGTTTCAGGGAGAGGTCGCATTCAAAGCTCACAATGAATGTAAATGTTATTTTTATCCCGCTCTTGAAAGTCATTGTGACTAAATTAAAATTCGCCTGCATTAGCCAGCATAAGAGGAGATCTAATCAGGCTAACTTGATTCATCCAGGTTAATCCAATATTCAGTGATACAGTTAAGTCTGATCACCACACCCCACATTAGAGACAGTGGGTCGGCACCGGAGAAAGAACAGATTTACTACTCGCTCTTTTGTCATCCTGGGAGCATGGGCTTATAATTCAATCAGTGATACAGTTAAGTCTTCGTCTCAACATGCAGTAGATATGAAACAACCTCTTTCAGAGGCTCCCCTATGCAAGGCATTTTTTCTTACTCAAAGAATAATTAGCTCATAGTCGCAGTTTCGCAGAGGTTCCTTTCATTAAAACTGGGGTCTTCTGTCTGACTTCAGAGCATCAGTGAGTCTTTCCCTGAACTGCTTGTGTTGCCTCTCTGATGTCTGATGAATGTGGCATCTTGTGGGTCTTTATTAAAAAGCATCACTAGAAATAGGTATCGCATTGCAGGTTTGCAAAACTCTCCCACTGTTTTCACCATAAAAAAATTTTCTCTGAGATCAAACATAAACGACAGTAATGTTGGTCTGAGATCAGATGCCCACTGTCTCCTCTTGATCAGTTTATTTTGTAACACTACACATCACATGTAATGACAAAAGATCAAGTTTGAGGTAATTCGACATCACACGTAATGACAAAAGATCAAGTTTTAGGTAATTTGATCTAATATGTATTACATTTATTACATTGAATGTTTGAATTATAACATATTTTAGATAGAAGTTGTTAAGTAACTGTTGAATAAGTGCAATGATGGTATTTGAGGTAACAAAGCCCCCATGAAAAGAACAAAAAACACTGAGGAATTGGAGGAAAATTCAGTATGACTGTCTGAACTGTAACACTATTTTCCATAAATGAGGGAAATGAACTTGTGCTGAGTGGATTCACATTGACTGCTCCAATTACTATGGAGATTCAAAAGTGAAGTATGCATGTATGCAACATTATAAATATTCCACATTCTTCAGAATGATATAAAAAATAAATAAAAAAAAACTTAGTTCAGATGTTATGAAATGCCAGAAGTGATACAATTGGTGCACTTTGCTTTAGTACTTATTTTGAATAAATACTGTATGTACTTGAATGGAACTAATATACATTTATATCAAAAGTATTTGCATATGGTGACCAGATTTTTTATAGAAGCAATAAAATAATAAAATAAATAAAATAATAAAATAAAATATTTTATAAAATAATGATATTGACATGCCATATCAATATTGCCCTTATATGTACAGGTTGGTATATACTACATTGCTGAAGTAGGCCTTTTACACACACTTACCATGATTTTAATCATTTTTAATTATACACATACATATATTTTGGGACCAGAACAAATCTGTCCCACTTTATATTAGGTTCTTTAACTGCTATGTACTAACATTTAAATTAATAATTTGATACAATGGACTTATTGTGTACATACATGTTTTTACATTGAACTTGAATTTAAAAAATACCTGCATCTATTACAGCTGTAATTAAGGCCTGAGCACCAATGGTGCGCGGACCCTCTTGGAATTGCTCTATTTATTAATTTCTGTAATGACATCTATAATTGCACTGGTAACTCTTTCCTTACACCTTAACCCACTCTTAAACCTACTCATCATATACCACAATACCTGTCCCTAACCTTACCCTTATCCCACCCCAGTAGCAGCAGAAGTGTTTTGCAATGCAACATGAAGACAATAAGTACATTGTTCTTATTTTAGATGCAAGTACATAGTAATTAAAGACACCTAATATAAAGTGTGACCAAAAAATCCTTAAGCAGTTCAACCCTAATGGTTTTTTAATGTGTTTTCTCTTTTGATTACTAATATCAGAGTGTGAGGAAAATGCATATGAGGAAACTCTTTCCTGGGGGATTTGCAGTCTTTTACTTGCCGACTTTGCATCTCCTTCTCTTCTCGTTTACAAAACAAGCTGCACGTATGCGATACTAAGCTTACGAGGTTAGCAGGCTATCACTGGAATGCTGCCTTTGGAGGTCTTTGATAAAACCAGGCAAGGCTGGATTAAGAGATCATATCACTGTTTTTCCTTAAAGGCAGCTAAAAAATACGTATCTAATCATTTGCTAAAGACTAGCAAACGTGGGTGAAGTACTCACATCATGACATCAAATTAAGTGTGTTTTCTGAAAGTGCCATGGAAGTGTTTTGGGAGTAAATAGTGGCAGAGATGAAAACCATGAATGAAACTAAAACCTTATGTCATGCAGAACTGGGTAATTATTATGCTCTCTCTGTTTTCACCTGTCTTTTAGCATTAGAGGATGAACTGGACTTCGCATTAGGCAAGCAGACGCCTGCCTTCCTCAAGAAATGTGTATGTTACATCCGGAAGATATCCAACTTTGACCGTTTCGCTAAACTCCCTGAGATGGCACGCTACATGGACATCGTTGTAAGCGACGACCGTGTCATGAGAAACCAGGAAGCCTACGAGCGTCTTCTGAAGGTCAGAGATGAGTTTGTTCCTATGGTGGTGGCAGCATCCAATCTTCGAGTCTACTCATCGGTCACTCACTGTGACATGAAACTTGGCTACTCGCAGGAAGTAGAGAGCCACTACGTCGAAGGTCTGTGTAAACAGTTTTATGAAGACATGGTGGATATCATCCAGGCCACGGTCCAACAGAACTTTGACACAGAGACAGATACACTCTATGACGAAACCATACAGCATCTGTCGCTGTGCAAGACATTTTCATCTTTTTATGTATACAAGAGTGAAGCCTTGGACATGATCCAGGAGTACCTGTACCCCTCTAAAGGTGGTCGAATAACTCCCCTAGTGGTGTATGGAGGACCCTGCACTGGAAAGACCTTGTTACTTGCTGAAGTGGCAAAACAGGTGAAAAGCATGTATAGTATGCATGTATGTGTGTGTGGGGGGATATAGAAAGCAAGTGTGAACATACTGACCTGCTTTTTAAGGCCATCTGGATGCCGGCACATGTTAGATTAATGCTGCGGGATGCCTGTATTTTGCCTAAAGCTGTTCTTTGCTTCCTCTGACTTAATATCTGATGTCATGGCATGAGATTCAAATTAACATTCAATTTGGGCTATTGTTACATGTATTTTTCAACTGTTAAGGATTTGCATCCCCATGTGTATCTGGAAACAGTAATCCATATACAGATCATTGCATTTACAATCTTAAAAAATCACTGACATAATTGAATTGATAATAATAATTCGATATAAGTATTCCTATCTGTCAGCTTCAGCCAATATTTAGCACTTATGGAGATCAGTAGTGTATGTGTATGTCATGTGTTGATGGTCAGAGTCGACTCTGTTGATAAGTTTGGGGGCGAGGAACAAAGGAGGAAGGGTAGTGTTGACATTTCCCATCACCCATGGCAACCCGTCATAGACCTCAGCGTCTAATGTTAGTTCACAGATGATGAGCCTGGGGACCTTGACTAACTCCCTCGTCCTTGCTTATGTTCTCTCTCTCTTACTGTCCTTCTATGTAACATACACACTACAGAGAAACAGACACTCAAAAATATTTATATATGAAATGCATTTTACTGTACATGGCCACACATTGCATGCACTTTTTATAATTAATTACTTACTCCTAGCATGATCTCATGTTTGGTACAGTTAGCACGTTTTACACTTCCCATGTCTGTGCAGTACTGTACTAAGAATCACGCAGCCAATATGAGCACAGTGATGCAGTCAAGCAGCAATCTGAGCACACACACACGCACACCCCTTGGCTAATCACACAAATGCACAGTCCTCTTGAAAATGAGGGCTTTGGAAAAGCTTATTATCATTAATTGACAGCCTCTCCAGACAGAGATAAATAATATTTCATGTTTCCCTGAATCACAGCTGGGGGCACCCTTTAACCACATCCAAGAAAGAGGTATTGTGCTAGGGATAAGGGAACAATTCAAACTGATTTAGAAAATCGTTGGCACAAGAAATCCAGTGCCGACTCTATTGATGTTGAGCACATTCGATTATTTGCTGTACAGTCATTCATCTTGGTTTTCCTTTCTCACAATCTGAGTTGTTAAGCTTAGTGTACAGTGGATCTACTAAATAATAGATGGACTAGTGTCACTCGGGTTTTGTTTGCTAAAGTCATACTTATAGGTCACAGCAGTTCCTGGATTTTTAACCAGCAGTTCCTGGATTATTTTTTTTATAAGAACAGGACATAGGATCCTGTTAAACATTAAATAATAATGTCTACAGTACTTGTATTGTATGTAGATCATATCTAATTTCAAATGGCCAAGCTAATATAATCAGATTACAAAATTATCAGTTTTGCATATTGTATATATCCTACAGGTAATTGTAAATATTATATGACTTAACATACTGGAGAATATTCAGTAAACTGTACATGTATGCTGTATTTCTGAGCTTCTGTTTCATTTTCATTTGTTTAGGCCTATTCGTGGCTTCAGAAAGAGATGGGACCAGAAACAGACCCAGTGGTCATTGTCAGATTCATCGGTTCCACTGACTTCTCTGCTGACCTCCGCACCCTGCTACAAAGCATCTGTGAGCAGATTGCCATCAACTATCGGTGCCTGATCCATTTCTTGCCAGACAAGATCCAGGAGATGAGGGAACTGCTGGTGAATTTGCTTGGGGAGTCATCATTCCACCGACCTCTTGTCATCATTCTGGATGCCTTGGAGCAGTTGTCAGATGTTGACGAGGCCCGAAAGCTGTGGTGGCTGCCTGTCCACCTACCACGTACAGTCCGAATTGTAGTGTCCACCCTGCCCAACAAGCATGGAATACTCCAGAAACTACGTTGCCTGATACATGACGAGGATGGTTATGTTGAACTGATGCAAAGAGATCGCAAAGCTTGCAGTCAGACACTTAAACAGCAGCTTCTGAGTGTCAAAAGGAAGGTGACCTCTGGCCAACAGATATATGTGAATGAGGCAATGGCTAAATGTACACTGCCCATGTTTGTCAATCTCATCTACCGAGAGGTAGTTCACTGGCGGTCGCACAAGGATGTGGATGACAAATCATTGTGTTCTACAGTGCACGAAAGCATTGAACAGCTTTTCTACTCTATCGAAAACAAGCTTGGCTCTCGCTTTGTCTTTCGGGCACTGGGCTATATCACGATGGCACGGGCAGGCCTGACAGAGTTGGAGCTAGAGGATATTTTATCTTTGGACAACAGTGTCCTTGGGGACATCATGGTAAGCTCTAATCTTAAAAGCCCGCTGCGTATTTCTTACGATTTCATAGCCCGGCTAAAAGAAGAACTTGAAGGTTATTTAGTGGAGCGTCAAGTCCGTAATGTAACACTAATGGTGTGGGCAAATCGACATCTGCATCTCATAGCACAGAAGCTATACCTTAGTAATGAAGAAGATGTGCATCAAATGCATAGCCTTTTGGCTGAATACTTCCTTGGGGCTTGGGCAGGTGGTAGAAAGAAGATATTCCACTGCGACAATAATCATTTAGCTTCACTGAATATCTCCCAGCATCGAAACCCTCATCAACAGCAGAGCCTTCATGGCCATGACAAAGCTTCTGCTGACAAGCACTCTTATGACAGACAGACACCCGAACAACCCTGGGTTTTCCAGTGTAACTTGCTGGAGCCAGACATCTTCTTTGTCAACCATCGAAAGATGACAGAGCTCACATATCACCTGACAAGGAGCGGCCGAACAGATGATCTCATGTACGGTGTCATCATGAACTTTAGCTGGCTTTACACTATGATAAAGATAGGGCAGTTTGACAAGGCCCTGTCAGACATCGACCTAGCTTACAGCTACACACAAGAAAAGGAGCTAAAGTTTCTTGCAACTACTCTCCGCAGTATAAAGCTCAAAGTGACAAAGAATCCTGCGTCACTGTCTGCTGAGCTACAGCAAAGGCTCCTTCCAGTTGTCACATCCCTTCCCAAGCTCAGACACCTACTTCTTGAGTGTGACAAGGATGGTCCTAAATACTGCTCCATTGTGCCACTGCATTCTTCTATGGATGTCACCTACAGTCCTGAGAGATTACCGCTCTCTTCTAGCTACATGCAAATTGTGGAGATTCTACCTACATTAGCTCCAAATATAGTCATTGTGGCCCTCGAGGATGGATCCGTCAGCACATGGGATGTTGAGAGTAGACAACTCCTAAGACAGATAGACACAGCAAGGTCAGTTGTTCTTGGCATCAGGTTAACCACAGATGAGAAGTATCTGGTAGTGGCCACTACAAAAAATACACTGCTCATTTACGACAACCACAAGTCCTGTTTGTTGTCTGAGGTCGAGGTAAAAGGATCCAAGCACTGTGGCATCACCGGCGGGGTGGCTTTCATCAATGGATTCACCTTGTCCAGCCACCATGCCTTAGCTTGGTTGGAGGCAAGCAAAGACGTCAATGTGATTGATTTGCTCTATGGCTGGCCTTTGTATCAGTTTCATTGCTGGTATGAGGTAACCTGTGTCCAGTGTTCCCCAGATGGAATGTATGCTTTCTGTGGACAGTATCTCAACACGACAACGATATTCCACCTTGGTAGTGGGGACAAGCTTGCCACAATGACGTCTGAATTCTCTGGTGGTTTTGTTAAGTCAATCCTGATTCTTGACACAATCAATCAAATGGTGATGATTGACAATGAGGGCAGTCTCTCCGTTTGGAACACCAAAGATATCACAAATCCCAAGCTAATGGAGGATTATGACTGCAGAGGAGATGAGAGTGAGGTGGTAGGCATAGAGCTCTCAGAGGATCAGCGATCCATCCTCATCTGCAAAGCAAGTAGCATTGAGGTGCTGGACACCAAGATTTGGAAAATGGCAGAGAAGTTCAAGGCCAAGCGAAGTGAAAAGTTTGTGGCGGCTGTTCTCTCCAAGAATAACCAAAGTATAATAGCCTCCATGGAGAACACATCATCAATATTTGTGTGGAGGAGAGACAGTGGGCAGTGCATGGCCAGCTTGATAGAGATATCCGGAGCCATTGTAAAGCTGATCAAATCAACACACCATAACTTGCTGCTGTCTGTCGCCAGCAGTGGCGTGCTTTCTGTGTGGGACATAGACATTATAACAGCCATGTCGAACATTGATAAAACTGGAAAACCTATCCAAAACCTGCAGCTCTCTGGCCGAGAGGATTTTGTATACACCACGGATGGGTCAGAGGTCATTCACAAGTGGAACTACAGCACAGGTTTCATTGAGATGGTGTTCAAGCATGAAGGACTCGTTGAGAACTGCGTCCTGACGACATCAGGTGACCTAATGGTGACATCTGATGATAAAAGTAGTCAGTACATCTGGCATACGACCACAGGTGAGAATATATTCCGTATCAACGGCCAGAAAATCTCACAGCTTCTCATCACGCACAATGATCAGTTTGTTGTGTCCCTCTGCGAGCAGAACGCCTCTCGTGTTTGGAGGCTCGCCACTGGTCACAAAGTATGCAACATTCTGGTAACACTCCAGCAAGCCCTCATTACCACAGCAAACACATTCCTTGTGGGCGCCAACAAGAATAAGATGTTAGCTGTTAGCTTGTGGTCAGGTAGTGTTTCCAAAAAATTTATCTGTGACGATGGGATCACAATTGTTAACTTTAAATTAATCCCTGACAGTCCAGATTTTGTCGTCTTCATCACCTCCAACGAAACTGTTTTCATCTGGAGTGTCGCCGATGAGTCTGTGTGTAGGCGGGTACAGCTGCCCAGCAACTTCTTAAAAAACCTGGAAGATTTCCAAATATCACCAAATGGAAAGTTGGGCATTGTGTCGAAAGGTGATGAGAACATCAATGTTCTAGACCTGCACAGTGGTAAACTGCGTCTGGTCCATGCTGCTGGCATGATATGGCGGCAAAAGCTCTCACGGGATGGACGCTACTTAGTGTACATCTGTTTCCGGAATTGTGATGAAGATGATGATGCAGGTGTGGTTTCAAGTCTGATTGTCATGAGATTGGCAGACGGTAAGAGCATCGGGACCTGTTCCCTTTACAAAACACCAACCTATCTGTGCCTATCGCAGCGAGCTCTTAACATCATTGTGGGATTTGAGGATGGCAGCATTGGCACCTACACAGTTGTAGACCGTGTGGATGCCGCTCTAAAAATCAAAATCGCCACCTCAAACAGTCGGCAAATCGTTAACAATGCCTCACAGAAAGTACGACCCAAGTGTAGCACCAATGCCTTCAAGACCATTGCTGACTGTGTGTGGAGAGAATCCACTGAGGTTTTCTCTCGGGACAGTCCTATCAATGTGTCTGACAGTGGGGAGCCAGAGACCCCAACACCCACAAAGAAAACTGAACTGCTGCAATGAGAGCGCCCTCTGTAGGACATTATGGGCAAGAAGGAACAAGGCCAAGTTTGGATAGGTGATTATTGTTTACAGGCACTTTGATTCAGCTGCACAGATCAGTATCTGGGTAACACACAGCAGCTGGCCAATTGCTATTAAGCTGCACGTAAGCTGCAATCAGTCACCTTGATTGCTCTTATTTATCATCAACTTACTGTCACGCAGAATTCAAAATCATTTTAATATCAATATCAACAAATTAATTTGAATGCCATTCATTGCAAAAGCCAGTCCAATCGGCTTTATGATATGTTCTTCCTTCTCATGTTTATGCCAATGTGGCCATATAGTTCAGATTTTGTATGAGTTTAGTCAAATCAAGCCATAATGTCACTTTATACAGAAGCATATAGAAATGTAATACATTTGTAGCCATATAAATGTTGCTGCCTTTTTTCCCTTCTTTTTAGAAGTCTGTTTATTAATGTCCTCTGGTACTTTACTAAAATGGAAACTTATGTACATATGTGTACATATGTATTTTGGCTGCTGCAGTTTGTGCAACTACTTAAAAATGCTACGTTGTGCTAAATGCAATCAAAGTGAGTGCCTGGATTTTAACTTTTTCTTTGTTACAGATACTGATAAAGAGAAAATTGCAGGGAATTTCTAAACAAAAATACCTTGATACAAATATTCATCATTACGATAAACATTCAGCTTACAACAAATACGAATTTGAAATTACAGCATCCAAATGAGGATCATTGGAAAGTATATTTCAGTATTCAGAGTACATGTATGGTCTGGAGTCATTATGAGCTTCTTAGTAAATTAAGAATGCATTCTAGGCTGTCTCTGACCAGAGAGGCATGAAAGTCCATGTGTGGCAATTGCTCAATGTCAGACAGTATTAATCTATTCTCATATTTAATTATGTATCAATGCCAATAATTACTATCACTCTAGCTTGCTGATCAATCATACATACATACATACATACATACATGTATATATATATATATATATATATATATATATATATATATATATATATATACAGTCAGTGTATATTAATATAAATACATTTGACCACAGCAAGACTGAGAAGTCTAATACTAAAGGGGAAAAGGATATTTATATTTTCTTTGAACCGGCAAACTGATACTGAGAAGGTCATCACCTGATTCGACTAAATCCAAGATAATAACACTTTTAATGCTATTACTTTTAAAGAAAGTGTAACTTTTTGCAACAAAATATGGTACAACTGTACCAAGCTACAAATGGCATGTTTTGATTTGAGGACTAAACCACTAGCCTATTTAAGAGTCATGTGTAGCATCTCACCAAGGGTATCTACGCCTTAAAAGTTGGGTCATCTTATACAAAGGTGTATCTGTTAGTGTTAGCTTATGTTCTTTGTGAGGTAAAGGTTGAATGTGTGCTTGAAAAAAATAATACTTTGTACTTTCATGTAATAGGTGACTTAGAGATATTTATGAATCTATTTATAAATGGTGTTTGCCAAGGCAGTGTTTGGTGGTTGCACTTTATTTTAAATGGCTTGTTCACAGAGGTTTACTTTCAACAGGCGTCACGAATGCTAACTATACTATTTTTGCCTTCAGTTCTCTGGCATGTTGCAAAAGAAAGTAATTTCAACAAAACAATCAGCCATGCCCCATTCCAACTCTTCTCTCCACAACTCAAGGGCTATTCCGTCAAATTGTATGTTTACCTCTGGAAATACTGACACATATACAGTACAATACTGGCCCATTCACAACCCACAACCTGTAGCAGTATTCAGGTGTGATTAGCCTATCCCGCTTAAGTGTTTATAAATCTATAGATATCATACAATATTTGCCAAAGTTTTATTTATTTTTTTATTTAATTATTATTATTATTTGTTTTTAGAATGTTAAATGGTGTTGTGACCTACCCGTTACTTTTATGGACTTCTCTGGCTTTGTTGTGTTTGCTAGCATAACTAAGAAAAAGAACATGCATTATCTTTGTGAAGATATTGACGAAGTCCATCTCTATTATATTGGAATGCCAGTTTTAGAGTAAATTTGAATGTGTCGATATGAGAGCAGTTGAACAGTATATTATATGTTATGTAACTTGAATGACTTTTAACTACATACATGTTTGCAAAACATAGTTCACATACTGATATTGAATGTGTTTATTGTATTATTTGTATTGTCAAGATTGAAGATCCCTGTTTAGAGATATATATTTTCATAAATGTTGTACTTACATTTTGTTACAAAGTTGTTTAAGTATTCTGAGAATAAAATAGAAATAATTGTGTCTGAAAGCAATATGACTTAGTGTGTATGCATTGTTTGTATGGAACATTTTAATGTAATAAAATGG
Source organism: Siphateles boraxobius (assembly GCF_051911475.1). NCBI lineage: Eukaryota > Metazoa > Chordata > Actinopteri > Cypriniformes > Leuciscidae > Siphateles > Siphateles boraxobius. The sequence continues at coordinate 43,736,735 of NW_027508734.1, read as the reverse complement.
TTTTCTTTCTGCCTATAAAATCTTGTTATTTTGATATGGGTATATTGGTCTTATTTTGGAAAGAAAATATTAAACATTTGTTTATTTGAGAGGACAAGAGTGGCTTATAGATATGTAAAAGTAGCCTACTTAATTTTTCAAAAACGTTGTTATAATTTTTGTAATCCAGCTAATACTAATCTTTCTTTATTGAACTTTTTATCACACTGATTCCTCAGGAGGCATATTGTTTATATGAGGAATGCTTCGTTAAAAAGATTCCCTACATGGTACAATCAGAAGCTGAGACGTTGAATGATTTGGCTGAGAATAGTTTTACTCCCCTGTGCAATGCGCAAACAAATGTGTTAAACATATTCCAAACAGTGGGCAGGTGCTTTACCATATTAATATTAATTACTGCTTGCAACACCTGGATTCTCTCACACGTGTGCAGCAGTGCAGGCTCCAACACACAAACACCACCATAAACAAATTCTAGCTCAGGGCAGGAATGCTGGTGTGTGGTCTCTATGGAAACTGAACCCTCAGCGGCATCTGCCCCCTGTCGTGATGACTATGGAACTGGCATGTCAACACTGTGTATGAGGGAAAAACAAATACATTCCTTTTTTTGCATAAACTCATCACAGCATAGACACTCTTAGTCATCTCTCCCCAGGAAGTCACTGTGCTGTAACTGAACAATTGTCACCAAATAGTCAATATTTGTACTACTAAATATAGCCTACCAAGTTTATTCAGATCATCATACTCCTGTTTCTGCTTCCATTTCCTGGTCTGACTATTTGTGTACTATGATGCAATCTTAAAGCAATTAAGTCCTCATTTTGTACCATATATGTGCAAATTTACTCTTAAAGTAGCTGTAAATAAAGCATACTTTTGATATACACACTACAGTTCATAAGCAAGATTTTTTAAATATATATTTTATTCTCACCAAGACTGCATTTATTTGATGAAAAATCTATTTTTCTATTTTAATATATATTTTTAAATGTAATCAATTCCTGTGATGGCAAAGCTGAATTTTGAACGCCCACAAATGATTAGGATCTTTTACATAGGATTAGGGTCAGGAAGTGACACTAAATTAGACATTCTAAAATAAACAATTTATGTCGTGTCAAACAGATGCCCATTATGCCCTTACATTGACATTTTACATTTAAGTTGTATTCATTTCAAAGGATTAAAAAATATGTTTCTTAATTATAAATATTGACTCGACTAAATAGAAATATGATTCAAAACTCATTACAAAATCTGTTATCACGATAAGAACATTTGAACAGAGAGGTTGGAAAAGGTGTGGAGCATTTACTTATGGTGTACACCCAAGCACTTTCATGTTGTATTACTGTAAAATTACTGTACAGCTCTTTGGATCTCATTGTATCCTTCAGCTGGGATCTACAGAATTAAATATGAAAGATAATGACATTATGAAACAAACAAGCAATAAAAAAGTGCATCATGTAACTCGATCTCCTAAGTAACTAGATGGAAAAATTGACAGACCAGTGGAGACAGAAAGAATAAACACACCCATGTAAGAGAGTGAAAATATGTGTCCTGGTGTCATGCATATATGGTCACATGGATGTTACTTTGAATGAAAATCAAACTTGTGTTTTGATGTGTTATTTACAATAGAAACAGTAGTGTTATATACTGTATATTCAAATAAAACTGATTAATTCTTTCAAAAAAATGTCCAAAAAATAAATATTAAAAAAAAAAGTTAAAATAATATGTGGTCCCCACGTATGATCTCTAACAGCATTGGTAAGCGGACACATGAACACATCTTTTTAAGAAATACCTTCTAGCTTTACTAGCCCAAGAAAATTAGATTAAGATTAACTTTAAAAAAAAGAGCACCAAGAATACACACGTGTATGCGTAATTGCGCATATGTTTGTTTTTCTACCATAGTGAGGACTTTCTGTTGACTATTTTGTTTTATATTCAGATGACAATATTTTCTATCTCCAATTATTTATGACTTAGCTGATTTATGGGCAACTCAAACAGTCAGGGCCATTTGAAATATCCTCACAAGTCAGTTTTTGTATCACTATATTTGTGAGGACATTTTCAAAGTTTTGGCCCTCAGAAGTATAATCAAACCTGTACTCTCTCTCAAGTTATGTCAGATTTTGCTCACTTAGCCTATGTACAAATTTGTCACCAAAATATGGTCACGTAGACAAACACACACCCACACATAAAACACCTGTAGAGAAAGAAACAGCAAGGATGTTTTGACTTGATATTGTCAGAAATGAACTTGTGACTCATTTACAGTAGCCTACATGCAGCTTCCATTGACAGTTACACAAAGATATCCCTGTCACCTTCAGCTGCCATTCAAAGGCGAAAAAGATCATTTATCATAAACATTCAGAATAGTCAATCAGATTATTGCTTAACCCATGGCATCACACTCTCTACTACTGATTAATTTTGAGCAAACACTCTGACCAATAACAGAGGGATTACAGAGATAAAGCCAGTGGCATTTGCTCCATAGCATGTAAAATAAAACCACTTCTATATGTCACACTGATATGACTGAAGTCTGTAAGGACTAAGTTCTAAAGTTCACTTTTCCCCCCAATTATTATTATTATTTTTTTTACATATAGGCCTATTTTATTGTAATAAACTATTATGCGCAAAATAGTGTTGCTTTAATTGCTTTATTTAGTTCAAATCCAATTGAATGCACCTGCCCAGCCTGTCTATGCATTGCCTACACTGCATCACGGTCATTTGAGCTGCTGAAATGATTTCCCAGCGTGCCAGTGGTTTAAACGGTGTTTCCCAGTTCGCTGCGTTTCCCTGATCCCTCGTCACATGTTTGTCATTAACGTGCCGAGCACAGGCCCTCAGACTGCCATCTGAAATTCAAATGGACGTGTGCAGGAGGCACGGCAGAACGGAGTCACGGGGGACCTTCCTCAACTCGGAGTCGGAAGCAGTAACACAAGGAGAAAATAAACATAAGGAAGGAGGAGGAAGCGGTTGCGATGTGTGCGCGACGTCTTCAGGTTATGGAAGAAGTTTTTTATGGGACACTTCGCTTTTTGAGGTCGCTTCTGTTTTAGTACATTAGGAGATACGAATTAGGAACATACATGAACGCCGGAGTTATTTGTAAAATTGTAGCCCCTCTGGCAAACAACTGCCACACCTTTATCATCAGTGTAACAGGTAAAGGTTTTCGCTTAACGCGCTTTATCATATAAGAGCTGAAGTTTTTCCTCTCACCTGTTGCGCGGATCTCAATATAGACGGATTGAACGTTTGGACAATATGAAGACACATCTTTAAAAGATAAACAGTAAGTCTACTTACTTTATTAGAACAAAAAAAATGTTGCCCGTAACATCGCCTTTTTGGGATTATGAGGGAGTTAAACAACATAAAAAGTCGATTATCTGGTGTTTGGTAAGACTTATTTTAAATGTTGTTAAAGCCTGTCCTCGCACTGTGCATGTATTTGTACGCAAGAAGAAACACGGTTTTACCTTGTCATATGGAGGTGTAGTTGAGTCATTCTACGAAACGGGTGCCATTTCCACGTTGCGATTTTCCCAATTTTCATTAAGAACTAACTTTTTTTTTTTTTACTTACAACTTTAAGGATATATTAATCTTCCAAAAAAACATATTTTCCCACCTCAGGCACAAAATCCTTAGTAATATTATGCTTTTTATTAAGGCAAGGGAGTCTTTCTTGTACCACCCCGTCACGGACAAAATGTGTACCAGTAGAGTTGTAAAACAAGAAATTTATTTTTTAAATATAATGTTTTCCTAATAGTAAAATGTCCCTTTTATGTACACCATCAATAGAAAGTCTGAAATGTAATCAATTTTTTGAATTCTTAGTTTTTTTATCTTGAAATATGAATTCGACATTTCAATGGCCTCATTGTTTGTACTGAAAAAACAAATACACTTAAAAAAATTAAAATAAAGTTTCATTAATTTTATTAGTTCACACAACACGAACATTATTAAACATTAATTTATGTAAAATTTAATTTATTTTACAAACATTTTTAACAACATTACCCCGTGACGGGGTGGTAACTGATGTGACGGAGTGGTTCACTGTGACAGGGTGGTATGGACACACTGTTTCTCTGTTTCTGATTTGCTTGTTTTAAACTTTATACAACTGGGGGAGGGCAATTATTCAAATAGGAGATTTAATGGAAAACATTGGTCATGCTCTGAAAAACAAAAAACAGAGCATCATATCAGTGACAGGGAGAGTCGCATCCACACATCCCTCTGTATTTCCATGTGGCGGGATGTCACAGGCTGTGGTGCTTGAATGATTTCGAGCACATCATCGAAGAGATACCACAGGAAGTCATCTCTTGGAGGCCAGAAGAACCTGTTGGCACCAACACGGTGCATACACTTTACAAGGGCATGTGTTTCATCTGTTTCCATGATGATCCCAGGATAAAGGTCACTGTCATATTTAAGAACGCACCACTTCCCAATGAGATCTCCACTTCCCCAAGCAATTGCTTCTGTTGGCACCTTCTGGGCTGTTTTGTTAAAAGTGAAATGCAGTGTGTTGAAGCACTGACATCTCAGCTGCTTTTGCGTGGAGCACATGCAACTAACTTCCCGGTAAAGGATTTCTCCTGGAGTGAATGTGACCACTTGGTGGGTTTTCATTGTGGATGGCACTGGTGGAATCTGGCCTGGCATCTTTTCCATTGCCTGCTCCACTGCTTCAGATGCTACATAAAACAACTTAACAGTTGTAGATGTTTCAGAGAGGGCCTTATATAGCTCATGGGCATCGGGTATGTCGCGGCCGTTGGTCACCAGCTTGTCCGCTGTTCTTTTCAGGGTTCCCCCAACACCGTCAGGGGCCCCCTTGCCATGGCTTGCCTCAAAAAAGTTCCATGTTCCACCTTTCAGGTGTCTCTCAGCAGCGCTTAATGGAGCCATGATGGAGACAGATCTATCTGCAAATGTTTTAAAATGTAACATTCTTCATTAAACACCAATGTGAGTGAGTGAGATAGACATAGTGATTGAGTGACAGTGAGTGAGTGAGTGAGTGAGTGAGGTAGTAAGTGAGTGAGTGAGTGAGTGAGGTAGTAAGTGAGTGAGTGAGTGAGGTAGTAAGTGAAAGAGATAGTGAGTGAGTGAGTGACAGTGATTGAGTGAGTGACAGTGAGTGAGTGAGTGAGTGAGTGAGTGAGGTAGTAAGTGAGTGAGTGAGTGAGGTAGTAAGTGAAAGAGATAGTGAGTGAGTGAGTGACAGTGATTGAGTGAGTGACAGTGATTGAGTGAGTGAGTGAGTGAGGTAGTAAGTGAAAGAGATAGTGAGTGACAGTGAGTGACAGTGATTGAGTGAGTGAGTGAGTGAGTGAGTGAGTGAGTGAGTGAGGTAGTAAGTGAAAGAGATAGTGAGTGAGTGAGTGACAGTGATTGAGTGAGTGAGTGAGTGAGTGAGTGAGGTAGTAAGTGAAAGAGATAGTGAGTGAGTGACAGTGATTGAGTGAGGGAGTGATAGTGATTGAGTGTGTGAGTGATAGTGATTGAGTGAGTGAGTGACAGTGAGTGTGTGAGTGACAGTGATTGAGTGAGTGATTGAGTGTGTGAGTGATAGTGATTGAGTGAGTGAGTGACAGTGAGTGTGTGAGTGACAGTGATTGAGTGAGTGAGTGACAGTGAGTGTGTGAGTGACAGTGATTGAGTGAGTGAGTGACAGTGAGTGTGTGAGTGACAGTGATTGAGTGAGTGAGTGACAGTGAGTGTGTGAGTGACAGTGATTGAGTGAGGGAGTGACAGTGATTGAGTGAGGGAGTGATAGTGATTGAGTGTGTGAGTGATAGTGATTGAGTGAGTGAGTGACAGTGAGTGTGTGAGTGACAGTGATTGAGTGAGTGACAGTGAGTGTGTGAGTGACAGTGATTGAGTGTGTGAGTGATAGTGATTGAGTGAGTGAGTGACAGTGAGTGTGTGAGTGACAGTGATTGAGTGAGTGAGTGACAGTGAGTGTGTGAGTGACAGTGATTGAGTGAGTGAGTGACAGTGAGTGTGTGAGTGACAGTGATTGAGTGAGTGAGTGACAGTGAGTGTGTGAGTGACAGTGATTGAGTGAGGGAGTGACAGTGATTGAGTGTGTGAGTGACAGTGATTGAGTGTGTGAGTGATAGTGATTGAGTGAGTGAGTGACAGTGAGTGTGTGAGTGACAGTGATTGAGTGTGTGAGTGACAGTGATTGAGTGAGGGAGTGACAGTGATTGAGTGAGTGAGTGACAGTGAGTGTGTGAGTGACTGATTGAGTGAGTGAGTGATAGTGATTGAGTGAGTGAGTGAGTGATAGTGATTGAGTGAGTGAGTGACAGTGAGTGTGTGAGTGACTGATTGAGTGAGGGAGTGACAGTGAGTGAGTGTGTGAGTGACTGATTGAGTGAGTGAGTGATAGTGATTGAGTGAGTGAGTGAGTGAGTGATAGTGATTGAGTGAGTGACAGTGAGTGTGTGAGTGACTGATTGAGTGAGTGAGTGATAGTGATTGAGTGAGTGAGTGATAGTGATTGAGTGAGTGAGTGACAGTGAGTGTGTGAGTGACAGTGATTGAGTGAGGGAGTGACAGTGATTGAGTGAGGGAGTGACATGGTGAGTGAAAGAGATATTGAGTAATAAGTGTGTGAATGATTTAGTGATTGAGTGAATGAACAAAACAGGGTTAAGTTAACAAAAATAATAATACTACTACTACTAATAATAATAATATTAATAATAATGATTAGCCTATATAATAATCCTTGATTTCTCACATCCTCACATTCAAATAGGAAGCAGAACCACCCTATCACATCCTTTACCACCACGTCACAATAAAACATGCGACGGGGTGGTATGTGACGGGGTGGTAAATTTCAGCCCAAAATGGCCGCAGATCTCCCATGTGGTTAAGTTCCTCACCTAGCATACATGCATTCTATCTGAAATATATATATTTTTGCATTAATAATGTAAAATAAAAAATAAAAATCAGTTTTCCCTCTCTATTTTGCGTGACAGGGTGGTTGGTTTAAGCTTGACGGAACCTGCCTAACATGAAAAATCAACAAATAAAGAATGTAGAGAAATGTCAGTACTTGCCTGCTTTTGTTCTTGGTGGCAAAAAGGCTCCAATGATGTCACTTCCGCTTTGTGATGTCATTTAAAGCAACAGTACATTATTTATAGATAGAACAAGTTAGTGTGACGGGGTGGTAAGTCAAACTGAGGGACGCTCACAAATTACAAAATATTTACAAAAAAATAAGGTTTATTTTGAATAAAATATATCTTATGTGAAAAGGAACACACATATAATCCTAAAAATAATAAATGTTTTTTAAAAATACATAACTTATTTGGTGATATTTTAGATGCAAATGTCATGTTGGTCAACACGGACATGTGAAATCAGCTATGAACTAATGAAAAATTATTAAAATAGAATGTTATTCTTTTAAAAAAATGTTTTTATCATATATCATATTAACAAGAACACTTGAATGAATAACCTTAATATTTGTAAACACATTTTGGGACATGTTTGTGCCTTATGCATCTCATCAAACATTGTGGACCCAAATGGCACCCGTTTCGTAGAATGACTCAGTTTCATTTTTTTCACTGTTAAAAAGACAGTTTACTCCAAAATAAAAACAATTTTATCTATTCTCACTCTCATGACTTTTCCTTCTGTGGAACACAAATGGAGAAGTTTGAGAGTCTGTGCTGAACAACATTCCCTGCAGTTACAGTGAATAATGACTGAAGATATAAAGCTTCAAAAATATGTTCAAATATGCCCATGTGACTTGTCTGCTGTATTTAAAGCCTTCTGGAGCCATATGAGAGCTTTGTGTAAAGAACAGACTGAAATGTATGTTGTTAATCACAATTTCCCTATCCAGTGAGCTTATAACAGCTGTTGATACTGCTTCCCTTTTGAGTCGCCATAAATTGCCATTGCCATTACTTTTACAGTGAACCGATAGCAGTAGAAAAAGGCTTTTACCTTATAGGTGAAGGTGTGAAGCTTGTAAAAGGTGTAGATTTCTGAATGATAATGTGACACTGAGGACTGAAGTAATGACGGCTGAAATTTCAACTTTGCCATCATAGGAATGAATTACATTTTAAAATGGAAAATGAGGTAGTTTAGTTTGTTTATACTCATTTTTTTATCAAATAAATGCAGCTTTGGTTATCAAAAGACTTTACCAACCCAAAACTTTTGAACGGTAGTGAATTAAATGACGTCTTATTAAACCCTTTTGACACTTTTAAAGTTACACCCAAAAATCTAAGCTTGTTTCGTGATTTTGATGTACTTTTTATATTGTATAATCTAGCTTTTTTCAGGTCAGTCTCCATATATGCTCGGTAGGCTTGTGTTAATGTTTACAGTAGCCGTGAGGGGGGAGCAGGTTTATGCAGTTTGTGTTTACAGTCAGACTCAGTGTTTACTTTTGAGCAAGGTCTGCTGTGCTGTGAAGGTGTGGTCTGAGGTGCCCAACAAAGGGCCACTGGGCCTCATGCTCCATTTTACCTTGACATTTACACTGCTAGTGTGTACACAGACTAGCCTAGATTGTACATCTGAGCAGGACGTTGTGTGACACAAAGCAGCACCTTTTTCCATGGTTCACTATTCACAGTTTTAATCTCTCAATCTTTGTTCCTTTAGCCATTTCCCACTTTGTAAGCAGGGCTCTGTTTGAAGGGAAACACGTTTAATGATGATAAGGATTTTTGTTGTGATGCACAAACCACCCAGGGCCTGTGTGTCTTCCATCTTCTGTGATCCCATGACTGTGGATATCATGAGCGCTTGTGTTGCATAGATTTCATGTGATAACGCAGTATTCATAGATGTACTGGAGAAGGCTTTGCTGCTCTGGAGCAAATGAGTGAATTCTGAGTGTCATGGTATGACTCTTTGAGAAATAAAGACGTTCCTTTTTTTTGTTTCATTTTGGCCCTGCAGTCAAGATGTAAATGTTAAGAATTGGAAAATGTTCATTTGATTATCTCTCATGATTTGGCACAATGATGTAGCTACTATAATTGTAATCAAGTGGCACTGTATAATGTTTGTATGTAAGAACACATATAATATATATATAAAGAGACTTCTTTCAAAAACAACAACAAAAATCTGAACCCTAACTTTTGAACGGTAGTGCATGTATACATAACATATAATATCAAATTTACCACACTATAGATAATTAGCCTATTAGTTCTCAATGATAACTATTTCTAGAATTAGCATTCTTGTAGCTCAAACAGCAGAGCATGGCGCTAGCAACGTGAAGGTTATAAGTCTGATTCCCAGGCATTCATCATGTACTGTTTTTAAGCTTTCTGAATTTCAGCCTGTTCTCATTTTTTGGTAGTTACTACTTACAAAAAGGTGCACTTTTTTAAAGGCTGTATTGTTCTGTAGAAGATGCTTCATGTGGTAACTGGATTTATTCATGTTAAAATATTTATGATGCATCAACCTGACTACATTTGGTTACAACAACAACAACATTTTCCAGGGTCAGATGAGGTAGAAATGACATCTTAAGGTAACGACCTCAAAATTTCACTTTTTATTGCACTACTCAATTTATGTACATTATTACGATATTCAGATTTTTTTTTTTAAATAAGGCAATAGAGTAATTGTGTACACTGAAGCAGAATTTGAAGAAGCAATTAAATGCAAAAAAAGAGACTATCAGTATGACAGCTTTTATTAACAAACACAAAAAGCCACATCATAAACTGAAACGGCTGAATAATAGCTAGCAGTGTGTGTGGGTTTGGAGATGCCTCAGGATGTAAGGTGGATCCTTGTTTTGTATATTTAGCGTTGTATTAAGTGATGATGCAGTGTCAAGAGGGCTGATTGTGAAAGCGCTGGTCTTCTGGTAATGAGGTCATGGCAACAGTGTCCAGGGCAGCACACCCACATTTGGCAGTATTTCAAGACATTAAAAATGAGCTTTAAACACTGTTATGTTTTACACGGATGTGCTATTTAGCATGTCCAAACGTAAGAAATGTGTGAGATGTTTGCCATTGGATAGTCACTTTTTTTTAATCCAACCAGATAAATAAAGATACAGACTATATTAAGTTTCCAGCTTTGTGACGGATTCTTCATGTTTCTTCCATTGTTAATGACCCTTGTCAATTTCATGCCATCTGTCTGAGTCCATATGGCGTACATAAAAATGAACGGGAGCTTAACACATGCTGAGGGAAAGAGAAATGCTAAACCAGTTTTCCCACTTGTCTAAACCACACCTTCGTGAATCTGATCCCACTATTTATTAACCCTCCACCTGTACAAGACAGACACATCATCCAATACTCAGACACACACACACACACACACACACACACACACACACACACACACACACACACACACACACACACACACACACACACACACACACACACACACACACACACACACACACACACACACACTCTCTCTCTCTCTCTCCGTATTGGTGGATAACCTAATATCCTTTACTATCCCTTTCTCTCTATTTGTGTATTAGTCAATGAACTTTGTGAAACATTGGCCCTGTTGTTGAGGTAAAAAATATTGTTTAAGAGGAAGCCATTACCCAGGTGTAATGTAAGTCCTTGTAAATGACCCAGAACTGTGTGTGCCTTTGATTTGTGGAAATGTAAATTTTCTTCTTTCCTGTGTACGGGTGCAAAGGGTTGTGTAATGTTTTGACTGATAACATAAACCAGGATTTTAGCATGATAGACTAAACTGAGGTGCTTCCACAACAGAGATCAGATTCCTGTTCACTCGTACATTAAATAGACGCAGTGCACACAACAAATAGAGTGGATGTAATGTAAAGAAGCTGGGTGTTTCTTCAGCTATAGACACTGTTGCAATGCAAGTAGAGATAATGCATATAGAACTTCTGCTCCCTTTCAGCAGAAATGGACAGAACATTTGAAGTATATTCACACACATGGTTCAAAATCCCAAAATAAAGTGAGGTGAGCAACGCAATGCATTCTGCCACCGCCTTCTGCATCATTATTACCAAGCAACAGGGGTAAACAGCTGCTGCTTTGATGCAAATGCACAAACGAGGTTCAGACCCAAATTCTATAATGTTAACACAATCCAGCGGGAGCAATCGATCTCTGGTTCGGAACAGGCAATCAAACTAAGTGTGAAAGCACCCTAAAAGGTTTTGGAAACTTCTTGCAATGCCTTATTACTTTTCAAAAGTTTTATTATATATAGATTTGATTATTTTACCCTTGTCCCAGAGCCAGGCATTCATGCTTTAACAATACAGAATTAAAAAAATTATACAACAAAAAAATCATAATGATTCTAAACAAATAGTGAAATAATCATCAACCATTTCAAAACTTATCGTATAAAAATGATTTGCATAATTTTTTCCCATAATGTCCCCATATCATTTCCATCAGGACCAACAATTGCCCTTAATGAAGTTTTTGCAAATAGTTAATGTACTTTGTTACAAAGATGTCAACAGTGTCAGTGAAATATGAGACATGTTTAAAAACAAGATAAATATCACTTGCAATTTTTTTTATTGTGAATTATTTCTGAGCTGTAATTTTGTCAAATAATAAAAAAGTTAAATATTATTAAATTTTTTATGTTGTATTCATAAACATGCTAGCTATGAAATTAGCCATAGAAAGACAAAAGAGTTGGTAATTTTATTCCAAAAATGTTCGAAATGTTCTTTCCACCACAGAATGCCATTAACTCCTTCCCTGCCATTGACCGAATTTTCAGGCAATCCATGTTTTCACTGTTATATGTTAGGTGGAAGTTGAATTATTACACATCTACTGAAAGATTACTGAATCTCCGGATCAAAACGCAGACGGAGAAGAAGCAGAAATGAGCGATAGCATATGCAAGCAGAGATGCACATGTAAAATAACCTGATCATCAACATTCAACAGCACATAAATCAAAACTGCCTTACATAACCGACCAGTTGCTGATGGACAGGATCTATTCGATCTATGTTTTGATCATTGTTCGGAATCTGATCTGGATCTGAATGTGATTTTTCTCAGCTTTTTGCTAAAAAATTTAGCTTTTTTTTATTAATCTTAACCACATTCAAATATTGATAAATAATGCATGAAGCTATTTTTTTATTTTCATATATTGCATGTTCAGATATTAATAAAACAATTAATAAAATATTCTGGGGGCCAAACTGATCAAATGATAAAATGCTGGCGCTGACTGGCAACTTTCTTTTCAAAAACGCTAGCGGAAAAAGAGTTAAACGCAAACTACAACTTGTGTGGTGGAAATGTTAATGACTTTTACAAAAAATGGACAGAAATGACAGAATTCTGAAGACATGCATGCACACCATTGAAAAATGTTAGTAGACAAATGAAACAAACTAACGAGAATGTGAAAATATCAAACACCCTATTATAAGCTGCTTTCTATGAAGCAATAATAAAAAAGAAAACGGGACAGCGGCAGCGTCTTACAGGTGTCTGTGAGAGGATTTCAATGTGTCAGAGCTGTATAAGTGAAATCAGCTGGTCATTAATAGCTCAAAAAATATCTTGATAAAGGTTTACCTGGCTGTTTGCTTCACATTGTTCAACAAATTGAAAGGAAATGATCCATTAGTGGCTTGTGTGTTTGTTTATCTTGGCTGTGGAAGGCCAGTGCATGTGTGTAGGTTTGTGTTGGCACACACCGCAGTTGAACCAGTTGCAAGGATTTGAACGTTTGAGTAATGCTCAGATCTTCTAAAAAAGTGTTTGTGTGTGTGCGTCGATCAGTGATACTGTGTGTCTGCATTTGAGCCTGAATGCTTAAAGTCTGTGATTTAATGCTATCGCTGTGTGTGTGGATGCCTACCTGTTTGTATGTGTGTGTTTGCCTTATAGGTTAAGGGCTAAGGAATGGAAAAACCCCTCATTTTGTTGCAGGAGATTAAGCATTTGTCACTTTCAGAGATTTTCACAGGCCAGAAAGCTGAGCTGGAGGGCACACATTCTACAGTGATGAGAAATTCCCTTCTCCAATTTATTCCAATGGAGAAATGTCTGCCAATGGCATATAGCTCAGTTTTCAATCTGCCTCAGTTTCAGCCCGCAATCTCCAGTAATCTCTCCAGGAATCACCTTTCTCAATGGAACATTTCAATTCTGGATATGAGTCCTGGTAGATATGCCATTTATCATAACGTCATATCAAATTCTCTTGAATCTTCTGGCCATCTTTCATGAGTTAAAATCCTGTAATTGTTTCTTAAAGAGCATGGTTAGTGATGAAATTCATGATGGGTTTAGGGCTCGAACCCTTTAGGATTTGACCCGAACCCAGAGCACCTTCTGTTGCTCCATAGACAGCAATGTAATCACCACTTAGTAAAGACATGGTTAAAATAGTCCATGTGACTACAGTGGCTCAACTTTAATGTTATGAAGCGAAGAGAATACTTTTTGCATGCGAAAAAAACAAAATAACGACTTTATTCAACGATTTCTTCTCTTCCCTCTGTCTCTGACGCTGTTCACGTTGTAAACACAGTGCAGTGCTTCTTGGTTTTACGTCAGAACGCCGGCTCAGTATTGGCAGGGTCCTGCATCAGCACCACATGGATGGGTTTGTGGTGCTCACTTGAACAGCGGCGGAGACTTACAAGGAAGAGAAGAAATTGTTCAATAAAGTCATTATTTTTGTTCCGTTTTTTTGCACACAAAAAGTATTCGAGTCTTTATAACATTAAAGTTGAACCACTGTAGTATTATACTATTATAGTACCTTTTTAACGATGTCTTAACTACCTTTCTGGGCTTTGAAAGTGGTTTTGACGTTGCTGTCTATAGGGGGGGTCAGAAAGATCTCGGATTTCATCAAAAATATTTTGATTTGTGTTACGAAGGTTTTACGAGTTTGAAACGGCATGAGGGTGAGTGATTGATGAAATAAATTGCATTTTTGGGTAAACTAACCCTTTAAGTTGAATAAAACTGAACTAAAATTAGATAAAGTAAATCCAATATTAAACAAAAAATTACTAAAACTTAAACTAAATTTAAAACCAAAAATATTTATAAATACTATAACTTTTTGCCTCGTTAGTTTACCCAAAATCTCAGTCTTCCAATGAAAATGACGGATTTCTTTCTGGTGACATATGCCCCTCCCCAATTGACTGCAAGCTCACTTTCAGATCTGCTGCCATTTAGCCAACAACCGAAGGATAGAAGCAAGTCCCCCATCCTACATTCCCCCCCCCCCCCCCCCCCCCCAGATAATCCAAGTTTCATTGTGACTTTAATTTCATTCATTCTAATAATAAGTGTGCTAACATGAAACTTTTGTCAGTGTAGTGATGGAAAGGTAGATGGTGTTCTATGTTGACTATTGTAAAATGCAATAATCCCTAGCAGCTGACAAAGAGGTCGCCAGGTGCCGGTGTCGTACTCCTGCTGTCAAACAGTGCATCTGCCTGCTAATCACCTAGCAAAGCTCTAGCCATGGCAATCGAGTTAGGTTTCAGGATAATTTGTGTATAAATCTCTTCCAAATGGAGTAGCGTAATAATACAGTAAGTATAGAATTACAGTATACTTGTCATGTATACATCTAACCAACTTGTTAGTTAGTGGTAGAAGGCTTCCGTTCTTAATCGTATTTTAAAATGTTCATTACTCAAAATCAAGACAATAAATCTTTCAGAAATTTCCTTCACATACAGACGACATATTGACTCGCAGTAAAGACAATTCTAGGCTAATTGCAGTGTTTTGAATTTTTTTACTTGTTAAACCATTTGCCTTTCTGTCACAGCGACTGGCTCGTCACTAAACCTGCACAACAAATATTGCTTAACTTGATATACCTGTTACATTCAGCCTTATTTGTCTTAGTTTAAATCACATGTGATCCAACAAGTGAATTATTTTAAGTAGTTGTTGCTTCCTTAATTCTTAACTATCAACATTACATTTAAATCAGTTGTGGTTCAAATGAAAATTTTTACACTCGATTGGTGCATCATTAAATGAAAATGTAATGCAAATCTGTGCTGTTAACTAAAATGAAAACGTTACAGTTAATTTAAAGTTTCACTTAAAATGTTTAGTGAAATAAAATGAGTATTGGCTACAAAAAGAATAAAAGAAATACAAAAGTGAAATTAAATAAGTTGAGGTACTAAAATTATTAAAACTAAAAGAGAAATACAAATAAATTGAAACTATATAGAAATATTAAAAAGCAATAATTAATGAAAAATGACAAAAACACACTATTACTAAAACTAAATATTAAACAACACTGATGTAAATGGTCTTCACAATGTGATTATACTTTAACCTTTATAGAGAGAAAGTTTATCATGTTCTGTCTTTGTCATTAATCTTAATTAACAACAAAACGCATAGAAAACATCTTTGTAGCTTTAATAAAGATTATATTTAACTTATAAAAAAGACTATGCAGTGTTATTTTACATTTGATTATTGCATTTCTGTACCTGAATACTGTTCGACTCACCTGAAACACATAAAAACTGTTCATTTAATTTGTATCTTTGTTCTATTGTATTTACCTATGATTATAATGTGCTGCTTATTTTTTATGCAATCAGAGCTATTCAAGTCATCTGGTGAAATTGTTTGTTTTCATATCGCAGTACCTACCACAGAAAAATGAAATATTGTCAGGTATATGTCCGTTTTTTCCGAATTCGTGCAGGCCTACTGGGAGTGTCTGTTCTATTAGATGGACTTTTCCCCCCAGACAAAACCATCAATTATTTACAAGGCAACTTGCTCATAAAGAGCACAAGAAAGGCAAACGCCTGAAATGGCCTGACAGGCCGTGGAAAGGTCAAACCATCTGTTTTGGTTTTCACAAAATGAGGATATATTAATAACATTTTATTTGACTGGCCACTGTTAAAGCGTAATCTAGAATGTCACAAACACATGTGACTGTTCGTCCTTGTGTCCTGAAGGCGCATACCTGACAATATCATGTCAAGTTGACTCCATATGTCATGTCACTATTAAACAAAATGAAATGTCCCTATATGGCCTGGCAGATATTACTGAGAGTTGTTCTGATAGATCACACCGGTCTCTGTGGAAATGGCACAATAAAATCTGTACACATTATAGCTATTCATTAGTGCTGCATCCCACTTATACTATGCCCTAAAACTATGTACTCTTTTTGTGAAGAAAAAGTACATCATTTTGAGTGTGTAGCAGAAGAGTAGACAAGCTTTGGTATATGCGGTACTATTACGTCATAAAATTGCATCTTTAACGGACACTCTGTCATAGTTACATGCAACTTGTTACAATAGACTGGCCTGTCAATCATCTTCTCACAGTTAACATCCTCCACATTATTCTTCATTTCATTTCCTATCATATTGGAGAGAAAAGTAAAGTGGCAAACATTTGATGCATTTAAAAGTTAATGGCCAAACGGATCTTTATAAAAGTTCACGTTGTTTCAGATGAAACATAACACAGATAACATTAGATTAACATTTTTATCAGGTTAAATGTTTATTATTATTCACTCAAACCCCTTTATCGAAACCTCTCTACTTAACCGTCGGTCGTGCAGATGCCATGTTTGTGGTTTTTAACACATTTTATTGGTGTTTGTAGTTCTGAACCGAATCCTCCTCCAAAGCGCAGTGGGTTGTGGGCAATATTAGCCACTCAAATATGCATGGATCCACATTTCGAAATTTTACCGTAAATAGTAGACGATCCAGGGACTTTTCGCATACTCTTTTCAACATACTATGCTTTGGGACACACTTTTTTCACATACTATTTATGATAGATAGTAAGTATGCACATTAGAAATCCTAAAAAAAGAAATGGCATCTTTGGAGCAGACCCATGATTTGGTTGAGTTGGTAAGTGTGCACAAGCAAAATGTACCCTAGTCCGCTTGTGAAGATGGTCTGCCGTGGTTCACAGTTGTTCGCTAACAGAGTTTGGCGACTAGAAGTTTATCCTCGAGTAGTTCCGATTTTTTACCCTTGTCAGCAGGCCTCTTTACACTGATATAACCGTGATCACGTCCACATGTTCCAACAGCTGAGGTGAAGAATTAGCACAATTACTGAATAGCCCTTTGTTGAAATCATGTTCACTCTCCTAAGCACTGATTCAGCAGCCTAGCTCTGGCACAGCACTTCATTCTTCAAATACCTTTTTAACAAATGTAACATGCGTATTGCAATCAACACATTAGTCTATAAGCACACTGTATAAAAAATATCCTGTTGATTTTGTGCTTAAAAAAAACAAAACGTCTCTAATTCACCATAAAAAACAAAAACAAAAAAAAACTATGGGATGGTATATTGGTGTCTGTATATTTTACAATTTATATTCCATTGTGATATATTGTTAATATGCATATACCAAAATCTGCTTTGTGGCTTAATATGTACTGATAACCACATAGAAAGACACATGATGAATGAGAGATCATCATAGGTGGCCTGTCCATAAAACATGGGCAATATGTAGACTGCACACTGGGTCATACACACAAGACAAAACTACATTTACATTTATTCATTTAGCTGACGCTTTTATCCAAACCGACTTACAGTTGCTATATATGTCAGAGGTCGTACGCCTCTGGAGCAACTAGGGGTTAAGCGTCTTGCTCAGGGACACATTGGTGTCTCACAGTGGATTCGAACCCGGGTCTCTCACACCAAAGGCATGTGTCTTATCCACTGCACCATCACCACCCCTAACATGTTTAAACTAATGCACTAAACATGAATAACAACAAACAACACAAAACACCCTAATTATTGAGGAAAAAAATAAATATTTAATTATAAATTAAATTAAAGTGCTGTTAATAACTTCGGGGAATGTCCTTTTACTATTGTAAAATTGCATATATGAAAAAAGCATATATGACTGTTATACAAACAGTGACCCCTTTTGTGTCTCCACAGGTTCTCTACACAACTGTCCAGATGGGTTGCAGTTGCTGTAGGATGATAAAAGGGTAAGACGGAAAGAATAAATAGTATTCTGTCTCAAAGATCCTGATATTTCTCACATAGCTTCTGTTGTTTAACAGCAATGTCATATTGTAGTCTTTTAAAACCTGGCCTGAGAGAATTTTGATTTAATTCAGCAATGCTCTGTTCTTTGTCAGTGGACGTATTCCTTTGGTTAATATCTTACACTTCAAAATATATGTGGGTTGTTTTGATGCAAAAGTTGAATTCACAGTAAATACACACAGATTCACACTCTCAAACTGCCCTTTAATTGCTTAATGTCACATTTCTGGGCTTAGCTTGAGCTGCGAGAATTGCCTCATGCAAATACTACAAATACATGCTTTCTATGGCATTTAACATTAGCGTGTACTGTAGTCTGATTGGCTTAGTGTCAAATCTGCAAAACAACACCCACACATTTGAACTTGATTTCATATGATATGAAAGTATACAATTCTAAGAGTTTAGCAAGATAGAATCAGGATGTTCTACTACAGTACATAAAATTGTATTTTGATACCACAGGCCCATTTTCACATACATACTTAAGGGATCCAATCCTGCTCCTGCGAGGCCACCTTAATGAAAACCCTAATTAAACACACTTGAACCATATAATCAAGAAATATCCAGGCAGTTTTTTTGGAGCAGGTGGAGTTAATATCTGCAGGAAAGCAGCCCTTCCAGGATACCAGTCCCCTGACGTACTGTTTGCATCTGCATAGAAGTGTTAGGCACTTGCTAAATTTCCTCAAAATGTATTATTACTGTCAGAGCTGTGGCACAGTGGGTTTTGCACACGTTTAAGACATTTAAGTGCAGTTGGCTTATGAGGAGCCAGGTACGAGTCTGGCTGTAACCTGATTCCACTGCACCTCAAGCCTACTTGCGGATCTGTCTGCACTCTTTTGTCCTATAAAATAACATGCAAAAAATTTACTATTTCATACATGTTCATGTTTTAAATATCGCAGTGACTACTTTTCTTCAACTAAAAGTCAAATCTTTAAACATCACAAAATCACTCTCTTACAAGGGGTTGTGGGCAATATTAGGTGAAAAGATGCACGTATTCGAAAATCCACTGGGAAAAGTATGCAGTCTGGGAACTTTTTCGGGTGGATAGAGTGTGAAAAGTTCCCAGGCTTTTCTTGCATTATGTCAGATGCTGCTGCTGATAAACATTAGCATTCTATTCTGTTGCAACTTTTACCAGGCAAAACGGCTTTCATTGCTAGTAGGCAGTGTGTGTTTTTATGGGGGTAATGTTTACTTGGGTTAAAATCTTATCCTGTCAGGTAGAGTGAAAAATTCCATTTTATCCACCCTGAAACTGTTAATCTAAAATGGATTTAAGCAGAGATGGGTGCTCATACATGTGGAGAATTTATAATGAATCTGTATAGTGAAAATGGTAATACATAGTATAAATTACACTAAATGATCAACATTTTTCGAGTTTGACATTGGCTGAATAACCTGCCTCTATTTTTCCATGTGGGTTTTCGACTGGCAAAGGGTGTGAAAAACAGAAGGATCTCAGCAGGAAGTGTCTGACACAAATACACCAGGCACACTTTGACACACACGCACAATAGTTTTTGATACATGTCTCTCATTCTCTTGTTGTTTTCACAATTCTTGTTCTCTCCCGGTTTACTGCCCATTTACAGTGTAATTTGGTGTAAATATAGAAATGGAAATATTGTTATGTCATAAGGTGGAAAAACTAATCCCTAAAAGAGGAAATAGGACACAATACAATGTTATCAATCATGGTAAACCTGTTTTTTAAAATTTCGTTTCACTACAGTGACTGTGCTTTCGTCAGTAAGGCCGTTTGCCTGTGCTATGCAAATCATGTCAGGTTATCAAGTTACAGCTTTTATTTCAGTATTTTAAAAGAAGTTGTGTATACGGTGTCTTTTGAATAATCCTGTAACAAATCGTGTTATATTTCACAAAATATCTTTTTCATTCTGGTCGCTAATATATTCAGTATCGGAACGATCTTGGAACGCAACTTTCCAACGTAAAAAATAAAAGCTCTTTGCTTCAAGGCCAACCATCAGTCAACCACTAGTTTTGAAACAGTGTTATTTGACTTTATATCTTAAAACCCTGGTTATTGAATAGGGGTGTAACAATATATCGTGTCAAAATATATCGCAATATAAAATGCAACTATGTATTGTGTATAGTTCACCCAAAATAAACATTATTGTGAGAAAAAATTCAAGTTTACAGAGATTTAGTGTCAGTACTACATTAAACTACTATATATAATGTGTAATTATGCAATGGGGGACTATTTGTGTAAAATGTGGCCTACATTATTTTAAATATAGTCAGTGACAGAGTGCAATCATATTCATCTAAAATAATTCTGTACTTACAGCTTCAGAATCATGAATATTTTTATTCTGGTGTCACCATTGTTCTGTGCATTGAGTTACCAGCACCAAGTCCGAGCCTATTCTTTACTCCCCCAATGTAACGCCAAATGTAGCATTTTAATCAACAGTACATTTTTTGTTAACCTTTTACCATATGTCTTGGAGTATCGCAATAATATCGTATCGTGAGTTCAGCATCGTGACATGAGGGCTATCGTCACACCTCTATTATTGAATCCAAACTGGGTTATATTGTTTATTTCCACCAAAAGTCATTTCATTAAGCCCTTTTCTCAACCCCCTCTCTGTTTCAGTTACATCTATGACCCCTCAGTCCCAGTAGATGTTCCTGGTCGGAAGCGGGACCCCACTGGCAGCTCTCTGTATCAGTCTCACACATTCCCCGAGGAGGAGGACGACCACATCCACAAGAAGCAGGGCTTCCACAACCTGGGATACAGCACCCAGCCCAGCCCAACCAAACTCGACATAGACAACAACCACATCAACCGGCTCCATGCTAATATTCCAGGCGAGCAGATCCGATCGAGCCCAGCGGAGACTGACCCGAGCCTTTACATCCTCCAGCCCGAGGGCCACGGGACGCCCATTAAAGCTGCTCCAAACGTACACGCCAACCAACCCTTACAGAACGAGCTGATGTTGGGAACGGAACCGGGTAAGCGAGAGGAGAGATTCCGAGACTCAGGCCTGGGCAGCGGGGGGATAACAGATGGGACAGAGGGATCGGATGGTTATCCCTATGGACAAGAGGAAGAAGACGAGGACAGGAAGAGCAGGCTGGCCGGTACTCCGGACACAGCCGATGAGGAAAGCGTGCTGTCTGTGGACATGCACACTAGCAGTACAAGCCTTTCCTCAGCAGACACAAAGCTCATGGTTGAGGACAGAGAAGAGAAAGAGCCCTCGATTGTGATAGGAGAGCAAGAGAGAGAGAAAGAGGTGGATCGTGTGAGCGTCACTGAATCAATGGTGGCTGAGGCTTTGGCCGCCCTGGACGCAGCGACTGCGGGAGAAGAATCTGAGTGACGGTCAGGTGACGCACTTACTTAATGGGAGATTTCCATACTCGCTCTCCACATTTGAATACAGCCAAATTATAGCGCTCATAAAATGGAGCTTTCCTACAGTCTGTTTTGTAGGTACCTTTATTTTGAATGGAAACAATCAAATGAAGACTTGATAACAGGAACTGCTGCTTGTTTACACAACAAAAATGGACTATTTATGAGATGTACTTGAGCAAACGACGTCATCTGTGCGATTCGGAGGCATGGACAAACTCCATTCTCAGACCAAACAGAACAGATTGTTGGGTGATTTTTTTTTCCTTTTTTCTCTATGCTGTTTGCATATACAGCATAATAATCAAATAAGCTGTTTCTTATCGTCAAATATTATTTCAACATGATGAAAGCCCTCTCCTTGTGTAGCTTCTGTGTGGAGGTCGGGCTAAATCAAAGCACTACATAATTATTTTCATACATTTTCTATACAAAGAAGTGGTGAAAAGCAAATAAGCCAGTGTCCTGGGGTGGGGTTACTTCTGTGCTTATTGTTCTTTTAGAGATGTTATATAATTATCAAACTGCTTAATACAGTGAAATCAAGCTCAGTCAACTTAGTCTCAACAGATCAATATGCTATTTCTTGCTTGTTACACTGTGAATATATAATATACCCTCATAGAGCTGTAGGACGACATGTGCTTTATTTGTACACATGAATGTACAGCAAGAAATGGAAGGAGTTTGTGGGTGAATCTCGTGAAAACAGATTTCAACCTGAAATTAAAAAAGGGGAAATTTTATTTTGCATAAAAATGCATATTTATTCTGTTTTAAATGAAATATTTTATTAAAATACTATCATAACGTATAAATACTATGTTCAATACAAGTCATATATTTAGATAACTTTAACAGTGCAGTAAAGAAAATCTGATAAGAAAATACTTAATTGTTATGAAAATATGATGATCCAAAGAATCTTAATGGTAAAAAAAAAAAGGCTCATTTTATGCAAAATATAATTTCTTTTTTCCTTATATTTTGAAATATCTATTCATTACATATTCTGTGGGATTCACCCTTATATATTTATGTTTATTGTGCACTGTGGACTATTGGGGCTTGAAAACGGCAGCGTGTAGAGCAGATTCAGGCCAGTGATGGTAGTTGATGCTCTACACTCAGGGGTTAAGCACTTAACTAGTCCTGGTTAACTATCAGAGGACTGATGAAAAGAACCCTTCTATGATCACTAGAACTCTTATCTCATGCAAACATTCCAACACATTAGATTTTCTAAAAAAAAAAAAAAACTAATGTAGCCCCCATATACAATAAATATGTATTTTTCTTTTTTTGAATTTGCACGGTACTTTATGAAGGTCGTCAAGTATTTCCAAATGTTTTACCAAGTATGCATTGGTTGAACTTTATGTATTGGTCAAAATCATTTCTTTTAAACCTGTTAATGAGTAAATGTTATTGACTGGAAGTGATTTTCTAATGACATGGCATTGAATGATTTGAATCTATTGCCCATTCACAGTGAATACACTGTGGTAAAGGCAGAAAGAATGGAATATTAACAGAGGACTAAATTGTCACATGAAACTGGGGAAAAATAAAAACAATGTGCTTGATCATAAGACTTGCGATGCAATCTGTTGACATTTCTGTCTTGTGGCTAATGATGCCATAGGGCCTTTTATATAATCTAATCATATCTCCCTCCAGCCCTCACTGGACAGTATAAGACATGTCCTGATGTACGTGTATGACTGCTATATTGTGCCGAAATCCAAAGAGATCACATATTGAGAATTGTGAGGTTTTTAAAGGTCTGCAAAAAAGCCTGATGATAAAATATTAAAACATGTTTAAAATACAGATGTTATGCACCATTTTATTTTCTGATGAGCATAAGGGTGAAAATAAGCCATGCTTGACAGTGTATTAAATGGCTTGAATCGTGAACTTTGTCTCAAAAGATTTTAGAACTGCGATCCGTCAGTTTGTTCTTTGCCATCACATTCATTGTCAATGATTTTGTGCAGCAAAACCCCTGTTTTAATGTAACTGATCTTTGATGTCTGTCTTTTTTTTTAGGATTCTTTGATGAATAGAAAGTTCAAAAGAACAGCAATTATTTGAAATCGAAATCTTTTGTAACATCGAAAATGTCATGAGCCACTTTTGATCAATTTAAATCAATTACTGAATGAAAGTAACAATTAGAAGTTAAATACACCGTTTGTGCAATAACTAAAAAAACTAAATTCAGTCTCCTTTAAAGCCAAACACAAATGATCAACACCAAAGGTCCAGCTGTTTGTACATACAGAACAGACAACATAAAAGTACCAGAATAAATCTGCTGCTGAGCATACACGTCTCTTTAAAAGTCTGTGTGGGCTTGAGTTAATGATTCACGAATCCCAAAACATATCCAGACTAATAATACTCTACAGCAGGTTAACCATTTATATTCTCCAGACTCTCACGGTTACTGCACATTCTCGTTGCTTAATGTTGCTTTGTTCTTAGAAATACCCTGATGCATAAAGTACAAAAATAAAACAGTGTATATAATGCTCAGTCACATACTTTCCAATAGGTCATGTGTAAGCAGGCAGCGGTCACGGGGAGATGGGAAAGAAAAGCCTTCAGCGTCGGAGTTTTGGGTCATTGAAGGTCATTAGTGCTGCACCAGTCACCTATTAACAGATCCTCACTGATCTTTAACCCCAGTCCAGCTCTAGAAAACGTACTGCACGTCTCAGGTCTCACTGTGGATGAAGGCTTTGAGAGTTTGTTGTGCTGAGAAAGTTTGAAGGACATTCAGAAGTTTAAGTTTCAATGAATCCTCGAAAAGCCATGCTCTTTTGCTACACCTGTTGGTGTAGCTCAAAGGTAAAGCACATTCTGTGTAGGAAACTGTTGTCTTGTGCTCGGCGTGGAGATGACGTGGTTTTCGGGTAAAAGCAGCAGCAAAACAACCAGTACAATGTTCGTTTAATATTTTTAATGTATAAATTCTGGGTACAAAACTTTCAATAAAATTAAACAGTACATTCTCACTCATTTTATTTCTTTGTTGAACAACTCATAAATGTTTCCGTTTACACACTTTCTAAATGTCTTGAATCCTTGTGGGTTTCAGAAGTTACGGTACTTTAAGTGACCATTTCAGTACACATTGAGATTCAAGTTAAATAAAATTGAATCTGAATTTGATCAGGAAGGCTATGGGCATCTTATTAAACAAATCATTCCAGCACTTCAACAAGCTCATTTGTATAGAGCTAGAAAACCACAAACATCCAGAGGTTCACCTGTATAGTACTTGAACAAAAACAAAGGCAAAACATAAATCACTGGCACTATATCAACATAATGAAAATACTAATGAAAGAAAACCATAAAACAATGTATTTATTGGAAACTAGTTTTGATTAAAATGCTCAGAACTTTTAAAAGTCCTTTATTTTTGCCTATGGTTGGCACTAAAGCAAGGACACTTCTCTCTTTTATTGAGGTACCACAGTTTTTTTTTTTGTTAGTTTGTTTTTTCCAAAGAGCACAATAACTTAACATTTATTGTTATAGTGAAGGATACAGTCTTATCTATTGTATACGCCGGACATTATATTAATTTATGTGCTATAGACTTGAGAGGGTCTGAATGATGTTGGACACATGCAAGCTATACTGAATCATGAAACTAAGAATGTTTAACATTTCTAAACCGTCGAGTGTTCGGCAGACTAGTGAACAATGAGCGCAATCCTCTAAACCCAGACTCGTCCCTACATCAACAAGCAGACTTCCAGTCAGTTAAGGTGCGCTAGGTGATAAATCTATTAAACATGCGATTTCATTGATTTACAGAAAAATGTGTTCAAAACAATTTAAGTCGTTAAAAAAAAAAAAAAGGTGAAAAGTTGTATTTAGTGAAGAGATGGAAGCCCAGTCCATTTAAGACGATGGCAGGTTGAAAAAAAACTTTGTTCTGGATTGTAACCAGTGAGACGTTTCATGGCTCTGGTTTACCGCATTTATCACAGCTTTCAATAAAAAGAAAAATTTCGAACAAAACTTCCCACTTCCTGGAAATAGCCCAGAGAGGCACATACCGAAGATCTCACCATGGCGACAGGTTGGATTAACCATTGACACTCTCATAGCCATTAACAAGCACAAATGATGCCATCCACCACTGATAATGACGTGAGGATGTTTGAGAAGGGTGGGTTGGCATAGTGACAGGTTAATTTATATAAAACCGCTTCTGCTGTCTTTCCACGATCGACGCGCCACATGACGGACAGGAGGGTTTGCATTCATCATCCTCTTTTCCTCCATTATCACATCTATCATCACAGTTTGAGGGGTTTTCACTCTCTAAATTCCTCTTTGGAAGTGTGGCTTCCCGATTAAAATCTTTTTAAAATGTCACCTGAGAAGCAGAAGAACTATACAGATGTCACTTTGCACTGTCTCCTTTCTCCTAAAGACAAACGACACAAAACAAGGGTACAATTATCACTTGATAAACTGTAGAGTTTGCTTAACGTGCATTAAGGTAATTAGAGAAATGTCTGCAAAAATTCCCAGGCAAAATGTTTTATTTTCAATAGTTAGGGCCCTATGATTTCTGTGATGCCGAAAAGGCGGATGGAATCGCGGAATCCAGTCATAAATTTTTTTTTTTCAGTATAACGAGGAATGTCACAGAATTTCATGGAATTTACAGTGTAACGCAGAACTTCACTTCTGAAGAACTTCAACATCAGAGCTTTGATGAATAAATAAAAAGCAGGTCAGTACACTTAAATTACAATAAAGACTAGTGTCTGTGAATATTAAACAGCGAAAAGACTATTTAATTATTTAACCATTTAATTATGAATCCTGCATGTTCTGCGTGTATCGGTGTGTGGGATCCAGGAAATTTAAAACAGTAAACACAGAATTTGGTTAAAAAAAACTTGTATACATAAGTTTAATGATTTGAATTAATTCATATCCTGGGGGATACAAACATTTGAGAGGCTGTGTGGAAAGGCAGGGATCATTTCTTGGTTTTATGTTGAAAGGGTTGTGAATTTGTTGAAAATATTTAGATCTGGGGGATAAATCTTAAAAAATAAATGTTCCCCAAAAGCCTGTTGTGTCATATATGACATTTACATTAACATGTAAACATAAAAAACATAAAAAAGCATAAAACATAAAAAAGTAATGGTGTATGAATAATCAAGTAAACCCAAGCTGCTTCAGTCCAGGAAATGTTTTTTACATTTACTTTATAAAAATCATTAAATCTTTATGAGCAAAAAAGACTATTTAATAACAAAGTATGAACTACCAATCATACTCAGAAGGCATAAAGTAGATTGTGTACAAGAAGTTTTTCAGCAAAGTTTTGGTCCTATTGATAATTTATAGGCCCTAGATTTGCATATTAAATAATATACAGTAGGCTATAACATATTTATTAATGGGCATTATAATCATTGGTCAACAGAATTTTACAAAAAATGTTTAGTTTAAGTTATGAGAGAATAAATGTAATAATA
Organism: Siphateles boraxobius; assembly: GCF_051911475.1. NCBI lineage: Eukaryota > Metazoa > Chordata > Actinopteri > Cypriniformes > Leuciscidae > Siphateles > Siphateles boraxobius. The sequence goes on along the minus strand of NW_027508734.1, from coordinate 43,709,602 downwards.
ATTTGGCTAAAATATTGTAACAAGCATTGCCAAACAAGCACTCTTTTTTATGAATTTATGGGGCATACAAACACTTAAAAAAAAAGAAAAAAGTAATGTTAAAAAAATCATGAAATTGTATGCGTCTTAAGAAGATGGAAAATAGCAATACATTTATTTTCAGATTGCTCTTTAAGGTCTTGCCATTTTTAGGGTTAATTAGACATGCCTTTTGATTACTTATATTTGATTTAACCAAAAAAATAAAAATAATGGATAAAAAACAATCCAGAAAAATTAAAACGGGAATAATGGATTTTGGGAGAAAATAAAACTGATTTCATAGGGCCCTAAATAGTGTAATGATGTATTAAGCATAATTCACACACAAGTCAATTTCAAACCAAGCAGCTTTCTGTTCATAAATGCAGCAAATACACATGACCGATTTGAACCCGCTACAATGTCTGTGAGTGGGTCTTCGCCCGCACGCAAAACGACTACGTTAATATCTATTGAAGTGTCTGGATTTTGCCAATGAAAATTTGCAGAACACCAGTAAATGTGACAGCATCTGTGTGTCCATCAAAGTGTTTTTAGCCAGATGTGGGCACTTGAGAAGCTTACAGTGTTTAGCTGCTTATCTGGTAGATGAAGGTGAGCTAAACATTCCTCCAAGCATTATTTTTTTTATAATTATATTGTGTTAGTCTAAGGATGTCATCTTGCAAAGACATGAATACACAGAGCTGCAATATTAACTTTTCCTCCATTGTTGTTTAGTCGTTGTGCAAGTAGAATGTGACTGTTGGTCAGTGTGGTATTTGTCCCGCCCCTCCTCTACTGTTATTGGTTGGCTGGTTAAAAACTGTGACAAGTGCTGCATTTTACCTATATAACCGCTCAGTGGCTCATCACGCTGCTGCAATTTTTCAATATACAGCGCTCCCTTTGCAGACAATTAAATAAAATCTTTTTGGTGGACACAGGGCCTTAGGAATGACAGACCATCCGCGGACAAAGTATGTTTTCTTGTACACTAAAGCCGCTCACCTGTGACTGTGGTCCTGTGCTGTGTTGAGGGGGGTCAGTGGTAGAAGGTGAAGAGGGGACACTACCATTGGGCTCAGTGATCAACAACGTCCGTCTTTCACGGGCCGATTTGGGGTCGCACTTTGTCACCCGGAATCTAGAGAAAGAAAGGAAGATGTAATGAGAGCAGTGTCCGCACAAAGCCCAGACATGAATCCCATTTAGCACATTTGGAACAAAAGCAGTGAGCCAGGGTCGGGCCAGTCCAGTTCTCCCTCCACCAGGCTCAGTAAAGCATTTCTATATGGGCCTGCTTTGTGCACAGTGATGTAGACATATAGACCAAAATGTAAAAAAAAAAAAAACAGAATGGGCAGTCATTCTAACTGGCAGATTTTCAACAAATTTACAGATTAATAAATATCTAGTATAGTCATGAAACTCCAGATAGCACAGGCTAAATGTAAAGGCATTATATGCAATCTGTTAGCGGTCACATCATTTACTATATGGCACAAGCTAATTGGCCTCTGTTGATTCTGCAGCTTTTAAATAATCAGGTTCAATGTTTGCTGTAAGCTGGTCCTCTGAAACCCTCTACGTCCCCAGCTCCACCTGTCTAGATCTGCTATGGGATTAACATACAGTATCTCACAAAAGTGAGTACACCCCTCATATTTCAGCAACCATTTTAGTATATCTTCTCAAGGGACAATACTATAGAAATAAAACTTATGTGCTGCTTGTATAGCAGTATACATTTACTGTCGTCTGAAAAGAACTCAACATACAGCCATTATTGTCAAAATAGCTGGCAACAAAAGTGAGTACACCCCAAGTGATAACAGCAATATGTTGTTTAACCATGCAATGCCACATGTCCTATTCATCATGTTCATGTTTTTGACTGCTTGACAGGACCATACAAATTTGTGTATCTTGTATTGGAGCAGTTAAAATTTGGTGCTTTGAGTACAATAGTCTCATACTGAACACTGGATGTTCAACATGCCAGATAACTCTAAGCATTTGAAAATTTGAATTGTTGCTCTCCACAAATATGGCCTAGGCTATAAGAAGATTGGTAACACCCTGAAACTGAGTTACAGTACAGTGGCCAGGGTCATAAAGAGGTTTTCCAAAGCGGGTTCCACTCGCAACAGGCCTCGCAAGGGTCAATCAAAGAAGTCGAGTCCTCGTGCTGTACATCAGGTGCAGAAGCTGGCTTCAAAAAACAGATGCATGATCGTGCCAGCATTGCTTTAAAGGTCGCAGAAGCGGAAGGTCAGCTTGTCAGTGCTCGGACCATACGCCACACACTGGACCATACGCCACACACTGCAACAAGTCGGTTTGCATGGCCGTTGTCCCAGATGGAAGCCTCTTCTGAAGCTGGCTCACAAGAAAGGCTGCAAACAGTTTGTTGAAGAGCATGACTTACTGGAATCATGCCCTGTGGTCTGATGAGACTAAGATAAACTTGGCTCAGATGGTGTCCAGCATGTGAGGCGACGCCCTGGTGAGGAGTACCAAGAAAATTGTGTCTTGCCTACAATCGAGCATGTATCATCATGGTCTGGGGCTGCATGAGTGCTGCAGGTACTGGGGAGCTGCGCTTCATTGAGGGAAACATGGATTCCAACATGTACTGTGACATTCTGAAGCAGAACATGATGCCTTCCCTTCAGAAACTGTGCCGAACGGCATGATAACGACACCAAACACACCGCCAAGATGACAACTGCCTTGCTGAGGAAGCTAAAGGAGAAGGGGATGGAGTGGCCAAGTATGTCTCCAGACCTGAACCCAAGCTGAAGGTGGAGAGGCGCCATGTGTCAAGCAGCTTCGTGATGTCATTATGGAGGAGGTGAAGAGGATCCCAGCAACAACCTGTGCATCTCTAGTGAACTCCAATGCCAGGAGGATTAAGGTTCTCAAATATTCACGGTGTACTCACTTTTGTTGCCAGCTATTTTGACATTAATGGCTGTATGTTGAGTTATTTTCAGAGGACAGTAAATATAGACTGCTATACAAGCAGCACATTGACTACTCTAAAATGTATCCATGATTCATTTCTATAGTATTGTCCCTTGAGAAGATATATTAAAATGTTTGCTGAAATGAGAGGGGTATACTCACTTTGTGAGATACTGTATGTCAATTCCTGCAGCAGCAGCAGCAGCTAAAAGCAACATGTCTGTGTATCTATTGGCACGATCAACTTCACACTTGCTCTGCAGCAAAACTTGGAGCAGATCTAGACCACCAAGACCAAATACATTAACATTGTCATATCTATTAACATGCTAAAAAATATTTAGTTGTAATGACTGAAATATTTACAATAAACATCTACTTAATTGTATAACAACATACATGCATCATAAAAAGACCTGTTATTTATTAGAGTCACTAAAACTGCAAGGGCTGGGTATCGATGCAGAACTAGAGCTGTACGATTTTAGAGCATTTCTTTTCTTCACTCCGGTGTGCTTTCGTTTCTCCCTGAAAGCCAAACTTAACGTCCAAATCTGTTAGATCAGTGATTGTTGTAAAATGCAGTCTATGTTGGTAAACTGCAGGACGTGCTCGATAATAAAAAGAGTTATTGAATCTGAATTAAGCCATTATTCTCCAATGCCTTTTGTGCACGCACTCCGAGATAGAGTGGAACACAGAGAAGCAAAGTATACTTTAAGCTTTGGGTTCAGGTCCAAATAGTTAAATACATACAGAAATATGTCAAAGTTTCCTGGCTCTAGTTTCTTGGTGAGTATTCGTTTAAACACAGTCAGTTATGTCTTAAATGAACATAAACAGTTGCATAATGACCAACGCAATCTACCAAGAACCGCATCTGGTATAAGACATGCATTTTTTTGGGTGGTAAATAATAGCACAAATACCAGTAACCAGCATTGACTAACGCAGACCTTAGTAAATCACCTTGCACGATCAATTTAAATACTCTCGTCCCATAAATTTTGTGTCAAAAAGCAAAATGGAAACTTCTACAAATGCATATGCAATAAGGTCAGCCGCAGAAACAAGCGCTAATTTTTCACTGCGTGTCTTTAGTAAAACCCGACAGTAGTTTAACGGCAAAAGAGGGTTTGCGCTGACGCATGCTGTTAGTAAATCTGGCCATTAGTAGGATTAATCTATATTTAATTCATACAGTGAAGACTATGCAGTGGTTTTACGTTTGATTACTTTGTTGATAAAGACGGTTCTGTTTTTTTCTCTTCATATTTCACAGAAAAGCTATATTTGTTAAGCACTATGTACTTCCTAATTGAATGGAATATGTTGCTTGCTAAATAAAGAGTTGTCAATTCATGATACTTTCTCATCACTTACTTTTTTTATACTTAAAATACATTGTTGTTAAGAATAGCTAAATAACCCTAGTGGGTCTACTTAAAGCATCCTATTTATCATGTAGTATTAGTCATTTCAGTGATCGGTATAGGCCAATACTGTTTCCAGTGATCGGTAATTTACCCCAAAAACCCTGATCGGAGCACCCTAAAAGTGTTTCTGTATGTAAAACACACCTGCCCACAGACAGCACGGTGACCTCTCCTATGTGACTGCGTCTCTCCAGTTTCCTGCTGGACGAGCGTCTCATCAGAGGCCATTTTTTCTGGTTGCAGCGGTTGCAGATATTCTTATGTCCTCCCATTCCTCCGATGGTGTGCAGGTGGTTGCAGGTGTGTTTGGCTGTGCTGGGCGGCAACCCTGGCAGTGCAGGGCTCTCTGGGCTGCTGGGAGTGTTTGGAGAGGTTGGTGTCATAGGGCCACTGTAGAATATTGAACAGAAAAATATCAGCTTAACTGCATGAAATACCCAAGATGACCTAGTTACAGTTGCCAAAATTTGTTATGTACAACAGAAAACACTGCGGTGGGTTATGTGGCCCACAATGTACTTAACTTGACCTTCTCCAAGCATACTAATATTTGAAATGTGTATCATAGCAATATTGCACACTTTCACACACTATTTAAACAAAATAACTATGTTTACTGTTGTTTGGACACATGGATAGTCTAGGCTTGACCAAAGAGCTATTAGTCCTTATATCATTAAATATTTGTATAGCATCTGTTTACAGTTTCATACAATCTCAAAAGCTGCATCACAGTATGTTTTGATTCATTATTAATGCATTTTAAAATTACATTTATTTCTGTGATGGCAAATCTGGATTCTGTGATGGCAAATTTATGATCCTTCAGAAATCATTCTAATATGCTTTCATTCTATTATGAATAATTTTCAAAGAAAAGCATTTATTTGAAATAAAAAATATTTTTAACTAGACAACTCTTGTAAAAGAAAATTTATTTACTGTCACTTTTGGTGTGTTTAAGGCATCCTGCTGAATAATTGAGACTTAAGTGTACATTTTTGAGTGATTATGCTGATGAATGCGTTTTGAATCGATTCACCTAAATAGACACTACATTTTTTATCAAATAAATGCAGCCTTGTTTAGAGACTTTCAAAAACATTTTTAAAAATCTATAGTGTAAAAGTTTAAATAACACCATATTTAATACCATGTATTAAATATGGTTCCTTGTCTTTACTGAATCTACTCGGCAACAGTGGCTGTTTGATGGAAATGATGGTTCATTTTAGGCATTTAAGACATGTATTGTATTTCATGTCATTAATTTCAGATATATAAGAATTGTTCCAAATATAAGATTACCCTGATTATAAGACTACACTCACTTTATAAAGATGTATCTTTTGGAAGAAGGCTTTTTGAGGACCAAAACCTTGTCTTTTACAAAGGCATGTCAAAAAACACAGGCATTTCATATCCCCTGGATCAGATAGGTAATGTGGGATCAATGTTTTTCCTTAGGCCGATCACAAACCACTGAAAAGACAGCCGTTTCTCCCTGATTTTTTTTCATTAATCTGAAAGAAGTCAGAGGGCAAGTGCCGGGCAAGACTTGTTCTGTGGCGTAATGCTGATCTATTACGCTGCATCATCCTTACGCAGCATCCAAGCAGCTTCTTCGAAGAAATTAACAGGCAAGTGTGTCACTACGTAGCCGAAATAAGGGGCATCGCTGGTGGGTATGTTCAGCTCTTTGGCGATTTCCAGTGCCTTCAGCTGGATGACGGCTCTGGTTATGGGCAGCCCCTCATTTCTTTTTTCAGCTACATACTGACACTGCCAATTTCACTGAAGCGGACAATTTTAGGACCACAGGAAGCTTTTCTCCGACTGTTAGCATTTTTAAAACTATCTGAGGACTCGCCGTCCTCTAACATTACTGTATATATGCATGTATGTATATATATATATATATATATATATATATATATATAACAATATTTAAGATCAAATATTTAAAACTACAATATTTTTGATATCTAGTATACAGTATATATTTGCGGAGCTCTATACCACAATAGATGAATGCATTTAACACTGAAAGAAGCTTCACCTTTCACAGGGAATTCTATTATATTTTAGCTGAAATGCAGCATAACTGTTACTTTCGACAGCTAGACTCTTTCCCCAGCTGCTTTATCTGTCTTTCCCTCTCCTTTCACCCTCTATTTATTTTGTCCTTCCACTCTGCCAACTAAAAGAGGGAAATGTAGTGGTCTTCTCTTATCTGTCTTCATTACACTGCGGGATGTTGTTCTGCTGTGTGCATACGTGTGCGTGCCTCACTCGAGAGGCAGAGGAAGAGCGGCACAAAGATACTTCAATTGTCACCTGCAAGAGGAGCTATGAGGAACATAAAAGAGGAAGAGACACGCATGCAAACACACTCTACGCATTTTTGGTGTGTTTGGCGATGACGAGCCTAAACGGTGCAAGATCAGTTTGATAATTTATAAACACACATGGTCCTATCCCCTTAATTCAGTCATTAGGGAGTCATGGTTCTGCTGGTTGTCACGGTCCCGTTAGCCCCTGCTGGTAAATGTTGAAACTACACCATCTAGCTGCCAGTGCTAGATGTTACTTTTAAAGTAGTTTAGCGTTTTCAGTAGCGAGCTATACGACAAATGGTAACCAGAACAATCCAAATAAGTTCGAGAATAAGTCTGAATCATTCAGCTTGTTAACTCGATCACTGAAATGCTGGGTGTGGTAAAACAGTACAGAGATATACAGTGATATGGTATAGAAAAAGAGTGCTGGTCTGAATGAAGTGAAATATTTTCCTAATATCCACTGAGAACAATCCTGGAATAGTCAGCTTATAAACAACTATGTACCACAGGTAACGACGTTGCACGAATACACCAAGTTTTTTTAACATGTATACCTTTAACAATGCTGTTAAACTGAATGTACAAAGCAAACAGTTTGCTGAAATATCCACAACATTAACAACACTGAAATAACAGTGCACGCTTTATCTTTTGTTACTGTCACAGTACAGTAGGGTTCTGCGCACTTTCTTGTAGATTCATTATTACTCCAATTCATTGTTAATATTAAAACAAAGTGATTTAGCATCATCAAGAACTTAATTTAACAATGGATAAGAAAAATGGGATCTATCCTTTTTGTTTTGTTTTAAAAAAGAAAATTAAAATAATTCTGCGCATATGGAGGGATTTTTGTTTCTATTCTTCCGAGTATGTGGGATATTGTATTTCTCAGCATCTCCATGTGGATCAGAGAGAAATATCCTGAACAGTGCACAATGATTTAATTTAAATTTCTTTACATACAAATTATATAGCAAAAGCAAAATACATTATCTATGCATTGTTATTTCTAATTTGATAACCGTAATCAAATAACTATGCTCATAAAATATTGTCTCTTTAAGTAGCGTCAGAGTAGTTAGCTACTTTTTCTTGTAATGTAGTTTACTAATTTTTCAGAAGGTAAGCTTGTCTGTAGTTGAACTACACTAAATTAGACAACTTGTAGCTTGGAAGCAGCAAAACTATCTTTCCCATTTGATGACCAGAAGCTGTGTATTCTAACAAAAAATTTGCAAGTAGCATCTATTGTAAATCCACCCCTCCACTCATAAGCCACACCCCCAGCCTGGATCATTCGGAGCGCCTCTCCTTTTTTTCCCCTTTTCCATTGCTCTAAACCAATCACATTCTGTATGCTCTGCTCTTCTTTATATCCGTCTCATTCTCGACTTGAGGAAGCAAATTCCCCTCTGCTGCGTATACAGCGTGTGAGACTCAAGCAGAGTGACCTCATTGTTCAACCCAAATCTGGTATTCACATGAATGCTCAGACTAACTAAAAAAAACATATACCACACACACACACACAATTAGAGGAGGACATTTGGGGGAAGTAATGTATTAAAGGAATTCCCAGAAATGAGAACTCTGTCATCATTTACTCACATTCCTGTTGCTCCCAAACCCATATGACTTCCTTTCTTCCATTGAACACAGAAGGAGACATTCTGACAAGTATGCTGGTTGAGCTTTTCAATGTAGTTAAAACGAATGGATATCCAAGCCTCAAGAAGGATAACAAAAATGTATTTGTATATTTTTAGTATTGTAGTATTTTTATATTCAAAGTAAATTATATATATTTTTTTAATCTGTAAAAATGAATTGGTTGAACCTTTCGAAATGATTCATTCAGGTACTCTCACTGATCAGGTTACAGCAGTTTTCTTGTGTTGAAAGCTCACCGGAGGGGAAGATTATCAGTGAACAAGGACTAAAATTAGAAGCCTTAAAAAACACATTTACAGTAGGACCAGTTTTAAAATACTTTCATGGTCTTTTTGAACTCGTGTAGAAATTTGAAAGCAACCAGTCCATTTATCTCCTTTTTTGTTCCACTGCATAAATGAAACCAAACAGGTTTGGAATGACATGAGAGTGAGTATATGATGACAGAACATTCATTTTTTATGAGTGAACGCTCCCTTTAATCTAGGGATTGATGTGTAAGACTTTGAATTACATAAATTAAAATACATCCACTCAGGATAAATACACATTCACTCATGCATTTTGAAATGTTTCAGGAATATAGTCTAGTATAGCTGAGGTAAGGAAATGTCACAATCCAGTGATCAGATTAAAGATGATCTTGATGATAGTAGTCATAGTGCCAGGTAATGAACTGTCACAATCTATAAACTGATGTCATGATGCTGGTAAAATAGAGCATTGATAAAACTGAGACTGCTCCACCCAGACTCATATTTCATGACGACTCTGTATATGTGATTTTGAAAGATCCTTCCTGGATCTTATTCTGGCTTGCAGCACTGTCAGTGATTTATGTTTCTTTGCCTCATGGTGATTTTCCCCACAATGTGTCATACGAGACAGACAGAACCACCTCAATTCCTCAACACGAATCTGTCCTGTTTTGCTGCGGCTGTTATTTGAGAAGTGATAGCGGCATCTTTTGGAGGGATGAGGTACTGCTTTAATAAACACCTTTTGAGTTTTGTAAGCTGTGGTGCTCTTGTAAAACAAGCATGAATGTTTTGCTAGTGAATCATGTGATCAAGTATGCTACTGTGCTTTTAAAAAATACTCTAAATACATAATGAATCGAATTACCAGCATAAAAAAACTGAGTGATAAGTTTAATTAAATAATTAAAATGTATTTTATTTGTCCCTCTTTAAACTTCATTTTATGTAATTAAGGTAAAAACAAAAAAGGTTTAAATCAGGGTTCATATCATTAGCTAAGACTAAAACTATTAAAACATTTCTGTTAATTTAAATTAAGTTTTTCAACTAATATTTATATTTTTTAGCTTTAAGTAAACGAAAATTTGAAATGTTGCCTTGGCAATAAACTTTAAGTTGAAATAAAAATAAATAAATAAATGTATATATAAAAAGTAATAAATAAAAATAAAACAACAGCACATTATGAAATTACTATAAATTATACTACAATTAACAAGAAAACTACAAATATAAAAGCCAATTGAAAATATTAATAAAACTAAAGTAAAAACTAAAATAGCACTGGTTTAAATACACTTTTGAATCCTTGACACCACTGTAGTGTGTGTGTGTGTATGCATTTGTGCGTGCCAAATGTCCCATTATTGTCATACTATGACAACCGACTTGAGATTACATTTTACTGGTCCTCACTAGTTAAAAAGGCTTATAAATCACCCAAAACATCTTTTTATTTAAATCTATTGTTTTGCACGTTTCTGTGTAAACTTATCCTTTATACCATTAACTTGATTTGTAAAATCAATGGAAGTCTAATTCAGTGAAACAGACATGCGTGTGTGTGTGTGTGTGTGTGTGTGTGTGTGTGTGTGTGTCAATGAGTATGTAAGCATATGATTTGATTTTGAAACAAATTCAAAACACCATCTGTGTCAATTATGAACAACTAAATTAAAACTGCAGATGTACATAAGATTATCAAAACTACTAGTTCAGAACACCATTACAGAAGACACAAATAGCGAGTATAAGGAAGACATAAAGGAGGACTCACCTCTCTGAGTCTATACTGTCCTGAACCATGGCTTGGAGTGCATCAGAGTTGGCTGGTGAAAGAGAATGAGAGAGAGTTTATTAAAAGACTTCACACAGGGAAGAGTCTGCAGCCTCAGATGCAGAACCACTTGCTTGACTGGATTCTTCAGACTAATGAAAGCAGCTGACTGCCTTCTGATGCAACTGCTATCCAGCACATAATCGCACTGGACACAGGGTAGCTTCAGGCCATCAATAAACACATTACAAATATTAGTGTAAATCACATTTCACAGCTGTACAGGCATCTTATTAATGCAACAGAGGAAGAATGAGATAACACACTAAATGTCATTTTCATAGGCTGGCACTTGAATTGTGCAACCACTGGCAGTGAAAGTGCCTTTCATTTCACAAAACTTTCAGTTCCTTCCATTTACACAGAAGAGCACGTTATCCATTTTAAGAAATTGACAGCTACATGAATTGTGTTCTTCCACTAGAGGTTTCTGAAAATATGTTTCTGTGCTGCTATCATGAATTGTGATAAAGCTGTGGAGATGGTGAAATACGAAATATGATAAAACACAAACACAAGATATAAGGAGTAATGTTCATACGGCACACTGAGGGGAATGAAACGTTTTGAAATGCTGGTGATCAGGAGGAGTAACCATGGATTGACTAATGATGTTTTTCTAAACAGGTCTAAATAGACTACAGTTCTGCTATTTTCCATTCTCAGATCAGAGTTTCCATTTCATGCACAACTGAAATCTACTTGTATTTCTTGTAAGACTTTCGTTCATCTTCGGAACACAAATGAAGACATTTTTGATGAAATCTGAGAGCTTTCTGTCTCTCCATTGGGAGCAACGCAATTTACACACTCAAGGTCCAGAACGATAGGAAAAAGACATCATTAAAGTCATCATGTGACTCCAGTGGTTTAACCTCAATTTTATGAAGTGAGGCGAGTGCTTTGTTTGCATAAAAAAACAGTTTACCTCTATATTTACAAAATAATATTATAACAAAGCACTTTCCTCGCTTCATACAATTGAGGTTAAACCACTGGAGTCACATGATGACTTTAATTATGTATTTCCTAACGTTCTGGACCTTGAATGCGTAAATTGCATTGCTCCCAATGGAGGGACAGAAAGTTTAGAGTCTCTCTTTTGCCAATATGGATAAATCATTTGATGACATCACTCTGCACTTCAGCTTCTCATCAGATTTCCTGTCCAATCAAATGCTCTATGAAATCTAAAGAGTCCCACCCCTACACTATGAACACTGAAGCTAAAATTGGTGACTTCTTCACACATTTACAGATTTCTACATGGAGAATGGCACATAGTGCACTATCTAGGGGAAAGGGAACAATTCAGACAGTGTAAATATGCTTTCCATTGGGGCGAATGAAGCCTGGTTTCACGTTTGTGTCACGCAAACCGCCGCAGCGCACACACAGTCTGCTACGGTCCAGAGACACGACAGCACAGAGAAGATCATATGATCGAGTCGGCACAGACCACAAAACATATCGGAACCATTTTAATTCTGCACAGAATGCTATATTTTAAGGAGCTATATGGAGGAGAAACGGTTAGAGATTAGGAGGAAACTAGTGGAAAAAAGTGGAGGAGCTGATCGATCTGTCACACCTTGTCTTCCTTTTTCAGTGGAAATCACGTCAACACATTGACTAATGCTGCGCCTTTCAAGGAACTTCAGAGGGGCTTTAAACAGGGTTTGTACAGACTCGGTCAAATGAAATTCCAGTACTTTCAAGGACTTTTCAAGCACTACTTTTTTGGATTTCAAGGACTTCAATCAGCACTTATCAAACAATATCTTTATTATTATTTTTATTTATTTCATTTAATTTTTTTACTCAAATTAAATGTATATGGTATCTGATTTAGATACCATATACATGAAGATTGGATTGACCACTTCACAGAGGTCAATCCATTGACCAGCGCTGTCAGGCATTTTTTTTCCCATTCATATATGATTGCCCTGAAGAATTAAGTTGTATTAAATACTTATCATATTAAATACTTAATATCATGCTCATAGCCATGAGAAATGGCTCTATATCTCAGACGGACTGCAGTGTTGATTCAGCGTGAAACAATTGTATTTAAAAAAAAAAAAAAAAAAAAATTCACAATATTTTTAATTAGGGATGCACCGATAACACTTTGCGGAACGAGATACCGATACCGTAACCGATCCCTGAATTTTCACTGCATTTGTAATTTTTAAATGTATTAGTAGATAAACCAAAAGAATATAAATCATATTAGTTGGCTTAATTTGTTCATCAAATATATATTTCTTTCAATTATTTTCATGCTTAATTAAGCCTGCTAAAATGCATTGTATGAGCTTCTGTTACTCTACATTCTATTGCTCTATCTCTATTTTATCTTTCATTGAATAGCACAGCACATATTTAGACTAGAGCAGCTCCAGAAGAGTCAGAGGTACAAATGTTTAGACACCAGTGAAATATCAATTATTTAATCCAATTTTGATACTACAACAAAAACTGCCAGCCTAATTAATGTGAATTTAAAACAGCCCCTTTAAGACCAAACGCACGGACCCCATTTGAACATGGCTACGTTCACAAGTTCTGTATTTTACACTGAAAGCCCTGTTTTAAGATCGTTTCTGATGAAATAAAATGGTTAAGATCGAAATTTGGACAAATGCTGCTGTCCCGAGAATTTTAGGTTTCTGTGTTAGGTCTGTTTAGACCTATTTTTCTAAACGCTTTACAACCAGACATTCTTCCGTTGAGAGCTTGAATGATAGACACTCCAGCCCAGTTGGTGGCGATAATGCACCTTTGCCAATGTTTGGATAGCGTAGCCAACGATACCGCGACTGCATAAGACCACAGAAAGAATACAAACAACCCCATTTCCTTTTCCGGCGGCGGAGTAATACCGTACTAGGGCTGTACAATTAATCGAATTTCTAATTGCGATTACGGATGCCACGATTACGTAATTGTTCAAAGCCGCGATTACAAAAGAAAATCCACTCTGGGTGTGTGTGTTTAGAGCATAATTATGTTATGAGAGGCGAAGCACGGCTACTTAAGAAAACTCAGCACAATATGACATAACAGGCAGTGACGTAAGTGTACGCTGAAATAAGTCTTTCACCTCAGAAAAATGGACTTTACTGTCCTGTCAGCCGGTATACTGTGCTCGTAGTGCGCACTCTTCAATTGTACGCGCAAATGCGGCGGCGCGCTGTGTATCGCTTCACTGTATAAAGTGCAAAAGAAACTACGAGCATGCAACGTCGTTAAAATGTAAATTATTAAGTCACGGAATAAAAGTAAAATACCAATAAATCACGTGTTAGCTGAGAAGGATTTGCATGCAGGTATTTTATGCATGCAGGTATTCAGTTTTCATTCTATTCCACAGGAGCTGTTTCATTAACAGTTCTTGTTAGTATTGTGTATTTACCATGGTAAGTGTCGTTTCCATAACCCAAAAATGCCACTTCATTTTCACTTTGTGTTATTTTTTATATTTTATAACCCAAAAATGCCACTTCATTTTCACTTTGTGTTATTTTTTATATTTTATATTTTATCATATCAACATTGTATTAACAAAAATTAGTTTGGGACTGCTATTTAATTGCTTTAGCATAGTCCTAATGTTTTTCTTTACTATGAGTCATTCTTACAATTTATGTGAATGTTAAGTAAAGGGGGGCAGTACTTGTGTGTGTGTTGACAATTTTTGTGTAAACATGCATTATAATATGCCTATATATATTCAATGTAAATTGTGATACTGGAGCTGATTGGAGAACATGTTGTCTGGTGTGAACTCATATTGATTCACTGTTCTGAGGTCAGCTGAGGATTATTAATGCTCCGTCACAATCAATGCTGCATCACGATCAATGTGACTGACTGGTTAGTTACCACATCTCATATTTGCCTCACTGTATACACCCCACAAAGACATGCTATCAGTTCTGAGAGACCTTGTGTCCTGTACTAATCATTAGCAAGTAGTGTGATGCCTAAACTCATTTTTATCCTCCCATTCATTCACCTTACCTTCATTTTTCATGATGTAGTTAACAATTTGGCCCACCGTGTCAGCGTTGGCATCAGTGAAGGTGTCATTCAGATCTGACAGAGAGAGAGAGAGAGAGAGAGAGAGAGAGAGAGAGAGAGAGAGAGAGAGAGAGAGAGAGAGAGAGAGAGAGAGAGAGAGAGAGAGAGAGAGAGAGAGAGAGAGAGAGAGAGAGAGAGAGAGAGAGAGAGAGAGAGAGAGAGATGGGTTGTGTTAAAAGTAGAATAACAATTTGTTCTACTGAATATTAGTCAACTTGCCTTTTTTAGAAAAATTAATAAAGTGAAGAATAAAGTATAAGTGATGTTTATTTTTCAAAAAACACTCAGCTTGTTTAGTGTTAAGGTGACACAAAACATCCAGAGAAAGTGTGCCGGTTTAACAGCATTTGTCTCAAACTGTCATCACAAAGCAACTGTTATTAGTGTTATTGGTATAATTTCATTACATTCAATATGCAGGTGGTATGAAACATTATTTTTGCTGACACAGTAGTACTACAAAGGACTTGTTTATGATAGCAGAAAACACTAGCATTTACAAAACTAACTATAAATATGGTCTGTTGACGTCAGTGAAAGGCTTCATAAAGGCATCTGGAGAGTGGAGATGGATGGAAATTTCTGCAAAACTACTGCTCAGAGGGGGCCGGTTACAGAAAAACACACACACACACCACCCATGTCCTTCCTGAAGCCATGGACCCCTACTTGAAAGGACACACTTCCTGTGTTGTGTCATTTCACAGCTGGGAATCAGACGGAGAAATATGTAGTTCTGGAGTCATATAAAGTTTATGAGTACTAATCTGCTTATGATAGTTTTTGATTTGCATGTGTTAATCTACAGCTAAATAATGTCCATACACCATTCCAAAATACCTATAGGGTCAGTCCAAGTTTATAACTACAAAAAAGCCAAAATTACACCCACAATGATCAACCCAAAGCCGCGTTTCAGTTTCTCTCTAATCAGAGCCACAGTTACTGTAAATCCATCCACAAATTAAATCAAATCACTGGGTCCACAGATCCTGATGAGAGCAGAGGCTGATGGGAAATTGGTGAGTGGCTCTAATTACTCTCAATATCTTTTAACAAAAGTATTCTGAAGAAAAAAAAGAAATGCATTTTAGGTATAAATAAATATACACGATTCTAGACAAAGCAGAGATTATATTTACTTGACTCAGCGTTGTTATCGTTAACAAATACGGTAACACTTTACAAAAGGGACTCATTGGTTAACATTAGTCAGTACATTAACTTACATAAACTATAAATGAGAAATAGGCCTATATATTTACAGCATTTATTAATCTTTGTTAATGATAGTTAATAAAAATGTTCATGTTAGTTCACAGTGCATGAACTAATGTTAACAGATATCATTTTTTATTTATAAATAATGTATTAGTAAATGTTGAGATTAAAAACTAGATTGATAAATGCTATAGATGTGTTTTTCCATTGTTAGTTCATGTTAACTAAGGTAAACAGAAATGTTGCCTTGGCAAGCTGAAGTTACTGAAACTAAAATGAAAATAAAGATAAATCAAAGCTATAAAGAAATATTCAAACAAACGTGAATACAAATGACAAAAGCACATGAATTACTAAAACAAAAAATTTAAATATAAATAAAAGCCAATTTGACATAGTAATAAATTACATAATACTAAATAACACTGTCTAGACAGATTAAGGGAAAAAGATACAATTCTAGTGCTCAATCAATTGGATATGGGTGGATCCAAAGATTTGAAGACAAACAAAAAGACAAAGAGAGAGAGAGAGAAGGTTGTGTCAGGTTGAACAAGTCCACACACTTTTAAGTTTCCTAGAATTCAGACAATGCCACGTGAACATTCTTAGAAACGCATGCAAGCCATACATAGAGACTTACTATAAAAAAACAATAAAAAAAAACATTGTTGATCCATTAGCTATGTGGATTGAAGTTGATAAGATAATGTGGGCCAGTTTCCTGAAGCTAAAACGCCTCCTGGACTCCACCAAAGCAGTGTACGTAAGCAAACATAGTTTTAAACAACACAACAACAAAAACTGGTTACAAACAATTAACGTAAGAAAGGTGAACACGGAGACCAATACAATATGAATTACTGTAGCCAGCCCTGTTCTTTACTACAAGGTGTGCCGAATTTTCTTCCTAAAGTTGTTAAAAAAACCTTTGCTCTCTAGCATGTGTGGTGTAACTTTGTCAGGAAGACATGTACTAAATAGTACTAGTGAACACCTCACACTACACTTGCCTGCGCTTTGAACATGAATTGTACCTCAAATTGAGCATCTTGTTGTTGAACATACTAGTGCAATGCCTGTGCAAAATGCCCGTGTTTTTGTGTGTTTTTAGTAATTGTTGGTTTGGTATGTTTGAGTTGCTGGCCTAAACTCTGAGAAAACGATAACGTTAAGCGCACCAGAATAAAATATAATATTCAGAATTAAACAGTGTAGCTGACTTACAGATTCAGTTAACATCCACAAATGAATACACAGTATTCTACACAGTATAGCTACACAGTGGACTCAGAGAAAATGCTCCGCTTGAGCAAACAGTTTGTGTATAGTCTACTTCAAATGATGGCCGTGAATAAAATATAATATTCAGATATTTTTAAACCCTAACCCTCTAATGTCAAAATGTTTATTTTTAAATCACAACCTTCTAAACATCTTCAATGTGTGCTTCTGTTACCGAGAAATGCCAATAACAGACACAGACAGACAGATGTTTCTGTAATTTATAGATAGATGTATGTGTGTCTGTGTATAGGCTATATTATATTTATATATACTGTATATTATACGTGTGTACTACTGTATATTTTTTAATCGCAATTGATCGATTTGACAGTTGTATGTGCAAAATCAGTTTTTGTGTGTTTTTAGTAATTGTTGGTTTGGTGTGTTTGAGTGCTTATTGTTTCAATTACACAGCAAAAGTTCAGTGACATTTTTAATTGTGCATGGTTGAAAGCAAATACTGATACTGACATAATGACACAATAAATATGGAAAAATTGAACTACATAACTAACTCCGTGGTAGGGAACCTATGGCTTGCGAGCCACACCTGGCTCTTTGGCAAAAATCATGTGGCTCGCAAGGTCTCTCACCCTTTACCAACAAACGAGCTATAAAAAAAAATTAAGACACAACAATAGAGATCAGCTCTCTGCAGAAAAAGCAGCCAATTACAATTCCCTTATAGTACATCCCACCGAAGTTAATGAAAAGTTTATGATAATAATAATATTGTTGTTGTACTGGCAAAAGTGCGTGTTCAGTGCTGCTCGCGAGTGTCACGAGTCATCACAGCAATCAACTAACCACTTGTTTCTGTGGTAACCTACAGCTCCTGCACTGGGATTCAAGCAGCTGCAACTTGTTTAAAGTAATGGCGAAAACCGTTTTTAGAAAAGCAGCGAAAATTTAAAAGTAGGCTAGGACATTTTTCAGGATTTTTTTGCTGAGTTAGGATGCTTGTGTAATACCCTTTTCCTATCTGTAGTTAAAATAACGCACTTAGGAAATGTTATTCTGTAATAGCTTTTGTCCTAAATGTGGTCATAACTAAAATCGGCATGGTTACCAAACAGATAAGATAGGATTCTGAAGTTAGGATCTTTCTGTAATAATACACCCCCAGTACTGTATATTATAGAGACATGGAATGGAGTCTTTTGACCTAAGCCAGTAAGTAACAAAGTAGTAAGTAACAAACACACAGAACGGTTTATGTTGGGCTGCATAAACTAGGTCAGTCGGAACCAGGAACACTTCCTATAACGCCCGATGTACTTGTTTCATCATAAGAAAAATGGCATCTACGCTAATATTACTCTCTCTCTTTATCCCGAGGTTTACTGTAATCAGCCGGATCTGAGCAGTATCCAGATCAGATGGTGGACCTGCACCTAAACACAACCACAACACATGATGTAATCAGCTGGATCCGGGCTGTATCCAGATCAGATGATGGACCTGCGCCTAGACACGACCACAACGCATCCCTGAAGTGTCAGCAGAGCTTGTGTCAACTAGACTCTCCCCTGTGAAGGCCTCATCGACACGACAGCCATCGGCATTGATCCTCAACAAACTCGTCCCCATACGCACGTGATGACTCTGATCATCAACCAGATGGAACTGGATAAATATTCTGAATGTTCCGATCTGACTCTTGACTAGAGATGCGCGGCTGGCGGTTATAGCCTCGGACTCCGCGGATAAACCGCGGATCGGCGGATGACGTGGCGAAATTTTTTATTATTATTAAATTCGGTCGGTTGGCGGGCGGTTTCTAGTCTCGCGGCTGTCATCAGCAGCGCCTTTTATCAGCGGATGGCGGGCGGGTTCGGTTTTGAAAATTGGTCAAAAACGTTGTTGCGGATGGATGTGGGACGGATGAGTTAACTTAATAACTTTTTTACAACAAAAAAATGAACCATCACTGAACTTAAGCTGGACTATGACACTATTTTCTTCTAGAGCTGCTGTACAACCGAAACAAACTTTGTTGCCGTATTTTCCTGTTATCACTGTAAAGCTGCTTTGAAACAATCTGTATTGTACAAAGCGCTATATAAATAAAGGTGACTTGACAACACCTCAACCATACAGCAAACCCATTGGCTGTTACTCACATTTTCTTAAGAAAATGAAAGTAAATCTAGTTTGTGCAGCACTTTTCACAATACATATTGTTTCAAAGCAGCTTTAGAAAATAAAGGCTAAATGCCATCAGTAAGACGACTATGGCTTGTGGCAAGAAAAAACACCCTAAGATGAGGAAGAAACACGATGGAGTGGAGTATTAAGTATTGGCTGTTCTCCAATCTAAAATTGACGGTACTAAAACTGATTACTGTGAATACTTAATCAAATACATGTCAAAATAATGAGAAGATGAATATTTTTTATGAGATAATATAAGATGAGAGTGAGTGTGTTAAAAGAGAAGGGGCTACAGTTTTTCTTTTCCATGACATTTCTTCACCTCTCTTCCAAAGCAAAGAATGTCTGAAAACAAGAAAAAACTAATTTGCTTTCGAGTGGGCTGAATATAAACCTTAGCATAAATCCGCCATCCCACAAGCACTTGAATCACCATGGAATGAGGTCACATATCCACTTAAAACGGTCCTTCAAATGATTGCTAAGAGGAAAGTAGTTTAAAAATATTTACTTCTTCAGTCTTCATTTTCATTTCAATCTACTGCTTATACACCATACAGCTTTCGAATCATTTCAATAAACAAACCATCTGACTTCAGCAAGCAACGAGGAGCCAATTAATAGAAAAAAATAAATAGCTGCTGCTCCAATGTTCATTTTAAGATCCCTGATTTCACAAACTCCTTCCTGCAATTTCACTGCCCATAACAAAATCACAGGAACTGAATAATGGAGGAAAATTCAATTTTGAGGAAGTTTGACCATCTTCAGTCACTTTATGCACAGTATTAACCAAATTTCAACAAAACACTCACCTCCTTTTTCTGGATCTTTATCCTCTTCGACCTCCTCTTTCTTCAGCTCTTCATCATCTTCTGACTCAGTTGTACAGCGGTAGCCCTTCCTCTTCAGGATGTGGCAGATCAGGACTCCCAGAAGCCCCATCAGAAAGAAGAAAGGCACCAGAGCAAAGGCAATATACTCTGGGTTCCCATCACTCTTGCCAGCTGAAGAGAGGAGACAATCAATTAATAAAAAAAGTTTGGTAATGCTTTACTTAAAGCCATATATATTAATATATATATATATATATATAAATAAATATATATATATATATATATATATATATGCCTTATACTGCACATTACTATTAGGGCTGTTGATTTAACGTGTTAATTTAATTAATTAGTAATGGTGAAAAATAATGCGTTAAAATTATTAATACATTAAACACACCCGCCCCAGACCTATGTAAGTCATTACAATTCATAGAGATACAGTTGATTGGTGATTGTAATGGAGCCTGTATAGAATGCAGTTAGAATTGCCCAAAAATTCAAGATATCGAGGCAAAAATGTTCCAGTGTGAGTTTTTATGTATATCATTATATAGTTAAGCAATATCACACGAGTAACAAGCACAATATCACAGGAGAATAGTTCTTATTCAATAAATAAGAAGTTAATATTGTGTTCTATTTTAGACACAATATTGTCTGCTTTTACCACATTTTTCCAACAAAAACATTACCTATAAAGAGCATACAGAGCAGAATTGGTGCATGTCTCTGAACAACACACAGTGGTGTTTAATTTCTATTAATCCAAATGCCAGATATGTCTTCAGTGAGTTTAAAACAACATAGGAAGACAGGCTTATGTGTACCGGCAATGTGTATTTAATTTTTCAATATCATTAAAAAACCCATTAAAGGTGGTTCACCCAAAAAAATTCTAATGCATCATACATAAACCAAAAGTTATATATGGTACAAACTGAAGAGATTAGTCAAATTAGATGGATTTTTTTAGTTACAGAGATCAAAGACCGTTTGAGCCATTACAACACCCCACAAAAACAGTTTTTGAGGCTTTGTGTACATAGGCTATCTGTTAATTGTTATATACACTAATGTGCCCCTTAAAGTTGACCAAATTTACACTCTCACTGTTCTCTTCTCTGGGAAAATAAACCAAAAATAATGATTACTCATCTTGCACTCAAGGGTGTATACAATTTTTTGTCCAATAACATGCTGGCAAGAATAAGAATGCCCCTCCCCCTTATAGCATCTAGGTGTCTTCGACTGGATTTAACCGCTTTGCAGTCGAGAGAGGAGTTGAAAACTGCCCACTCACTTTTTCCACAGCCTCGCTTCCAGAAGTATTTTTTGCATAGGTTTATACATACACATGCACACTGTACGTCATTCACAGTGTGGGAGAAGCTAAAGAGTTCTTTTGGCGTGATTTGATTGATTGTTTCGACCCAACTAACCGACAATTTAGTTGATACATTTCTAGATTAAATCATATCCTAATTCAGTTACTATACTCTGAAACTTTTGCCATAGAGGAGAGCTAACAGCAGAGTTAGCTCAGCTTATTCAATAAGTGCTGAGAGCTAGTGTCTGCACAGACAGAAAAACACATTACACAGCTCAAAATGAGACAGGCCAAGTGTTTGGTCAGTCAATTACATAGAGAATGACAGAAAGGCCAAGAATGAGTGAAAGCAAAGGCTGCAGAGGCAAAAGAATGACCTCGGAGAACAGCACAGAGGACAGACGCTGGCATGGTACCCTGCAGCGAGTGACTCAGGGGATCAGTAATCCCTGTAAATTTCCACTGTACAGTTACACTCATTTCATCACTTTCTACATATTTTACTCATAATCCTTTACGTATTGCAGAAGAAATATCATGGTACTCCTATATATTAATTTACATGTACCGAGAAATTTACATTTTACTCCAGGGGATTCAAAAAAAATACCACAAATTTACCAAGGAACCATGTGATAAAACCAATCGGAACGCCTTTGCAACCACACAGTATTTAAACACTCTGGCAATCTCCAACATCGCACTAGCACCATATCATTAATTTTCTTCAGAAAATTACTTTTTTTCCATGGCAAAAAAAAAAAATCTAACAGGTTCCCAAATTGGCAGTAATGTAGATTTTAATCACAAGTGCCTGGGAAAAGGTGTTTGTTCCTAGAGTCTGTCAGTAGTTCTTGAAAAGAATATCGGTTGTTGACTTCAGATATAATGTCTCCATTGATCCCATACAAAATTCATTTCCCTTCTCAAAACAACTCCCTCAGTTTCCGAGGATCCGCAAGCAGGTTTCTCTCTCAGCCTCTTACCTTCATAAATTCATAAAAGCAGAAACAAATAATCAATACGCACACCAACACCTGTCTTTCACCCAACACTCTCTTATCTGTAAAATCAAACGCTACACAAATATCTCTTTATTCAAGCATATCTTGAACACCAGAGGACAAAGGGTTATATAAACTGTATTGTTGGCATTCCTGTTCATCCCTGCTCAGTCTCTGGGACTGAATTCTGATCCCCCCCAAAAAAGCTATGCGCAAAACACACAATACAGACAAAGAGCCAATTGTAATGTATGTTACTGCATGTCTGCATATCACATGCACTGATGCTTGGACTTGCTACATTTACAAACCGCACAGGCCTACAATACAATGTACTGTGGAAGGAATGTACACAAGTAATCGACTACTTGACTTATGCCTTTGTCTGCTGGTAAGAGGTGATTTGTTTTTAGACACAAGTGTACAAGTTTCTAGGATGTTATATGTTTGGCAACAGTTCTTCTAACCCTAACTAATGCCGTGTGTAGCTTTTAATTTCTTAAACAACCATGTAGGAAGGTACAACATGGCCATATTCCAGGATGACAATGTTTAGATTCATCAGGCTCAAATTGTGAATGAATGCAGTCTGTAAAGTCTAATCGAGCACCAAAGACTTAATGATTTCAAGGTCTGGACTCAGAGGTGCCAATTCATGTGTGAGATTAATTTTTCATGCTTCCTCCCAACCATTGTTTCACAGTTTGAGCCAGATGAATCTTGATATTGTTATCCTGGAATATGGCCATGATGTGTTTTCCTACATGGCATACATACACACATAGATGCCTCATTAGCGGTTGTTTCTATGGGCTGCCGTCCATATACAAGCCGTCTGCCATATTGGAACAGTCACATCCGGTCTGTGAACATTCAAGCGCAAGTTGACGGGAGCGTCTGCAACTGTAGTTCAACGCATGTATGAATATCTATATCCGCAACTGCAATAGACTTCAGCAGATGATTTTGCTAAACTAACATAAGACGAAGGCGACAGCTAACACGACATTAAAAAGTTACTTCAGAAAAAACCTGTAATAGTGAGTTATTACAAAAACACCTGTGAACTTATCCCATTTCTTCAGAAATTTAAATCTCTTGATCCTTACTGTGAGTGACGACACGCTGACCATTCCAAGATGGCGGAAGTGCAAAGACGTGTATGTATAGCGGTCGAATGTGGCATCTACGTATACATATCTATAACTGTAAAGTTTTAATAATCGTTCTAATTCTTTCAGAATAGAGATGCCCACACCACAACTATAACGATAATGACAGAGATGAACAATATAGTTGGAATCACTTTCAGAACTATTTTTCAATCAGAACCCACCTGGCTTATAGTGCTTATAAAAAACAGAACGCTATCGTGCGTTGGTGTTGGGGCTAATATAGTTGTCTGTGTCAAGCAAGCATTTTAGAGCTTCTGTTGGCCCCATTTATTATGCACTATGTGTACTGATAATCCTGATTGGACTATCCCTTTAATTTACATTTTTATTTTCATGTAATCAATAACCCCCTTTTTTACATTATAGATTATAGTACTCAACTACAAAATTACTTGAGATGCCCAGCCCTATAAGGTCTAGTAAGCCTACACAGAGGATAATACAGCAAGTTTGGGTGCGTAGGAAGTGGCCATCCATCTTGTTAAACTGGCTCAATGCCAGAGCAGTTCTGAACAGACAGTGACTCACATACGCGTGAACAAACATCTCAAGCTACGCATTACAGTAACCACCCACTTCTGCATCCAGGCATAACAACGCAATGGAAGAGAATCTCAGTTATCTAAGGTCACAAGTGTCGTCATAAAAATACACTCGAATCACTCAGGGGAACTGAATGACTATGTGCCATTGGAGTAAGTTGTGGGAAGGCATTCCAACTAAACAATCCTTCTTTTTCATTCCACTTGCTTAACAGAGCACTAAAGGGGCAGATAAGACATCAAAGTTGTTTGCTTCAATCGCAATCTCATTTCAATATCTGCACAAACTACACAATGCCATTCAGGCAGAGTACAGTTTAAATGAAAGACAGATTTCTGACTGGTGGTTTCCAATAAGCAATCCAAACAAGTGACTGCTGTTCATTAAATAGAGTAATAATCCAGGGACGCTGTCCCATTAGACAACAACTGCTGCTTGTGACGCTCCAGTCAGAAATAGGTGTTGTGGGAAATTTGATAGGCCTATTCTATTGTATTCGATCCAAATTCCAAACAGATCTTTGCTATAAAACTAAAAAAAAACTAAAAAACTGCATACCTCACTCCTAGATCTAGTATTATGTAGTCTAATTTAGATTAGCAATCAGAACGACAACTTAAAATGCTGACAACACTTTAGGATACTATGTGGGTTAATACAGACTGGAGTTTTATCATCTTCAATATCTCAAATTTGTTTCCCACCAGATAGATAAAATGGAGACTTTCACTTAAATCTCCTGCTTCTTCGATTTTTCTCCTGGAAAATCGTAATGTTAAACTACAATTTCTCGTTTATCTCATACTAAGCACTCAATAGTATCAGAAAAGATCTCATTGTCTTTTCAAGAGTGTCTGGGTTTTTACATCATGTGCACTGCAAAGTATAGGCTACTGGAGAAGCGAAGTATACTTTGGGTTTTAGATAGCCGGGTTCTGAGAGTAATGGTGCGTTCACGTGCTATGGAAAATATGAGATTTTCCACTTGTGAACTGGTATTTACCAGTGTGTTGCGTTCAAGTGCTTTTGTTGTCGTAATGTGGTCAAATATAGAGATCCAGACCTGTTTTATTTAGCTAAAACTATTTTACATTGCTTAAGTCATCTGCTACAGCAAGAAGATGATTTATCAAAACTCAAACGGTAAATAATATGCTGTATATTTTCTAGATCATGAATAGTACATATTTTTACCATTAACGACTCTCGCGTTGCTCTCCGCCATTTTGAAAATGTCAAAGGTTATCTCATCTCGGCAACTCATGCATCAAAATATTCTACGAGCTGCCCAGTAGAAAATACCACATGAGGGGGTGTTCGTGTGCATTTGCATTTTCCACGTCGGCTTTTGGTATTTACCATAATTACCATAGCACGTGAACGCGCCATTAGAGAGTCATTAATTTTCTCCACAGGGAATTTGGCTGATTTTTAACAAATTACAAACCAAACCTTTACAGAAAGACCTTGATCTTAAAGGCATATGCTTTTGTTAGCATGCATTATTTCAACTTTTTTTGTATATATCTACCAATCAGAGAATCAAAAAGAGCAAACCACAACAAAAGAACTCTTTAACAATAACTGCAAATGAGGAGACACTCAGTTTCCCTTCGCTCTCAAACTATGTGTAACACAATCAACAGTTTTATATTTATCTGTCATTTTGTATTTGATTGTCATTTGCAGTGCTTCGTGGGATTGTAATTTCATTCGTTAAAGCCATTAAGTACACAACTGTGTGACCTTGTCTTTTTGTCTGAGTTTGATTTTAGCTTCAAATCAAAGTTATTAATATTGTGATTCACCTAGAAGCTGGTTGGTTAATTCACAATTTTGAATAAATTTCTATGGAAAAAATAAATAAATTAAATAAAACTTTGCTGATGAAGCTGACGGGCACGTCGGGCAGTTTTGTGCTGCGTCCAAAATCCAATAATCCCCTACAGTAGCTTTTGCGTAGGCAAAGGCAGTAGGCAAAAAGTCCCTGCATGACCTACTAAAGTTACTTCTGGAGAGATTCTGAAGTGAGCATTCGATGGACACTTTACTATCCCATGAGGCCATGGGAGAAGATTTATGAATAGCAGTGAAGCGATGCAACTGATGCTGGTAATTACAATTTGTAAACTGGGAATTTTCTGAGAGCTGCTATAGGCTACCTGACCACTACTTTATTTCAGCATTAGGCCTAGTTGCCAGAGAATTATTTTTTGAGGAAACAAACTTCCATAGATTAGGCTACCGAACGCTTTGAGTCGATCGCTCCGCTCAGTCATTTATCTTGTTTCAAACCAGCATTCAGTTTATGTTGCTTGGTGACACACAAAGTTAGATTTGTTTGGCTTCTTTTGGAAATATTTTCATTAGCGAAGAATACTTATTAACTGTATAAGAACTACTGTTTGAATGCAATAATAAAACTCTTTCGCATATATACCGCTTAATTACAGCTGCTCTTAATGCTGTTTCATTTATCTGACTTCAACTTTTTAATTTTGTTCCTTTAAACAAATTTTAGGAGTTGATAGTAAAATTAAACTCCTATGGCTTAGTGGTCACACACGTGGATAGCACATTTTGTCCACACTTATGTCCACATTTGTGTTCACTGCTGAATTGGTGGTGTTATGGACACGTATGGGGGTACTTACACTGCCATCTGGTAGTGTCAGAAGTTTATAACACACTACGGTCAAAATTCAAAATGCCGGCGAAGATTTAAGTGGTAGCTCCATACACAAACGTTGACCAGGTAAGAAGTTCTGTAATATTTCATGGCTTATTCTGATTTAGATATTTATAAAAGCCTTGTATATTTGTCATGGCATGCAAATTTGAAAAAAAAAAAGTGTAAAACTAGCAACTTTGTAGGTCGCTAAACATGAAGTACACGTATGTGATGCTCCTCGAAACAGCTAATATGCTAGTAAACATGCACACGCGTAAAATGTGAAAAAAGCTAGCTCTGATGCAGCTAAAAAGCTGTACATGGTCCCAATAAAATAAATAACAATTAAATCACTAAATACATACATACATAATTAAATTAGTTGGGTTGAAAATGTTAGTAAAAATGTAATATGCTAGAAAAAATGTCCACTTGTAAATTAGCTTGCATACATTATCCCATTTGAATAAATAACTTATAAATAATGCAAACCAACATACATAAATGAAATTAATTTGTATTTGATTTTATCATGTTTTTATTTCCAGATCGTTTTTCTGTGCAAAGAGCATTGGAGCTACTTCGGTTAATTCATGGAGACAACTCCGATTTGGAAGTGTCTGAAAACGATGATCCCATCCTGGATGGCAATTACCATCCATCAACACAGGAGTAAAGCAGCAGTGAGGACAGTAGTGATGATGAGGACCCAATTTCTGAGCCCACTGACCACAGCATGGACAGGGACAGAGACGGGTACATTCATCCCGCACTCTCAGACGTCGCCATCAAAGTCAAGAGATTGAGGCTGATAGCTCAGAAGATGACTTGGAAGAGCCAACACCAAGGCCAAGCCAAAAAAAAAAGGGAGACTCTGAACAAGGTACTTGTTATTATTTTTGGCCTTCACACCTTGAGGGTAATGCTTCAAATGTCATATAAACTTCCACACAGATTCAAGTATCGTATGCACCAATAAACCTCAATTGCTTACATGGGTAAAAATGTTCAAGTCCAGACCAATGGCTACTCCATTGACGCCAAACCTGGCAGACATACAATGTCATCCTGCAACTGTTTTGCAGCATATCAAATTTTTAACAGTCCAAAATGGGCAAAAATGCAATGTTTCCATGTTGTTTTTACTCTTTGATAGTCAAAACATGTTAAAGAAATATGTGTATGTGTTATTAATACATTAGAAAACAGTCAGGAAAAAAAACTGCTGTGTTCAAGACAGAAATAAAGAGTTTTTCATTCTATTACACAAAGGTGACTTTATTGTGTTTTATGGAAATTCGAACCATGAATCCACATGCGGACATCATTTTTCTCTAAAAGTACATCATATCAAAAGATGATACTTAGTTTTTATTCTAATTAGGTTCCAATAAGCTCAAATAGCAAAGAGAAATAAAAAATGCTTTTAAAAAAACAGCTTGGGCCTTAAGAAGTTAAACATAATCGAGAACTCAATTAAGTCCCCTGAGATATAAACAAACAAATATGTTCTCACGTCCATTAATTCCAAAAAAACAAACAAATATCGATCCTCGGACATACGGCAGCATCAGCGCGTGCTGGGTCGCGAGCAATCCCAGGTCATTATAACTTTATAATTGACAGCCGCACCTTGCGCAAAAGAAAAGACCCCCAGCATTCAACCAAAGTGTGCCACAAACATACTGATACAATACAGGCGTCGTGTGTGGATGAATTATCAATTGCCGGAGAAGGAATGAATCGATCTGCTCAGCATGTCTTCCGCGGGGTGGGTAAGTTAACGTTACTTACGTGGCACGGTAGAATCTGCCATCGGCCCACCGGTGTGACCGACGTTCTGCCGTCCACAGATGAACTCGGACACGGACTGGACTGTCCACAGACTCGTGAGCTTTGCGCTGTGCTTACATTCACGGCTAACGTTACTGGTGTTTCCTCATTCTTATCACTGCTATGATAAGGAACATCCCACTCTTAAAGTTGCAACCCCGTACAGCAATGCTCAAAGCTGTGACCCACACGGTCCGGTGGACGTAAGGTACTCGGATTCGAAAGTGGAAAAATCCCCAGGACAAAAGGCGTCTGTAAAGATATTTGGATGTGCAAAATTGTCCTGGCTACGCGGAGTTAGTTTGCATGCAGGCATGCATGCAGATAGATGCGTTTCCAGTCCTGCAGAGGGCAGCATGATTCTACATGACATGTGAACAAGCGCAACAAAGAGGAAGAGGAAACCCGGAAGAGTCTATAGTCGGCATCTGCGCTTTAAAGGAATAGTTCACTTAAAAATGGAAATTCTGTCATCATTTACTCACGCTCAAGTTGTTTCAACCCTGTACGAATTTATTTCTTCTGCTGAACACAAAAGAAGATATTTTGAAGAATGTAGGTAACCAAACAGTTGATGGGCCCCATTGACTTCCATAGTAGTTTTTTTCCTACTATGGAAGTCAAAGGGGTCCATGAACTGTCTGGTTACCGAGATTGTTCAATCTTCTTTTGTGTTCAGGAGAAGAAATAAATTAATACAGGTTTGGAACAACTTGAGCGTGAGTACATGATGACAGAATTTTCATTTTTAAGTTAACTATTCCTTTAAGTGTTGTGAATTTCTATATTCTGCATGGAAAATACAAAGTACCTTCCAAAATAATCGCTTAATTCGTATTATGAACAAGAAAATTAAAACGTATTAGATGTCATGGACAAATTCTTCAATAGAATGCCCCTATACTATATAATACTAAATAATTATGGATCTTGAATTTGTTTTGGGGAAAACAAATCATTTAATATTTTATATTTTATTTTATATAATTTAATAAAATTGTATTTTCTAAATAAGCTATACTTGTCGATTAACCGTCTGTTTGTGATTTTCATCTGATTCTAATGGGTGAAACAATACAATATGTTATATTTATAATTAACTATTTACATTTACAATGTTTTTTTAAATAAATGTAGTTGATGATGGTAATCATCACTGTCTCTTTCAAGCATTCTCGATGTAGAGGGAATATCTGAAAAGACTGTGGCTTTTAAGTCACTTTGACTGTGATACTTGCAAATATGCTGAATTCAGAACCCCATGCATACTACTCTTACTCTTTTTGCCATAGAAAGTTATGGTAAATGCGGTTCCGAATTCAGCAATAGATATTCCACTATGCTGACATATTATCCTCTCGAGCAGTGTTTTCACATTTAACAAGTGGCACTGTTTTATCTACAACGACTGTGCTTTAAAACACTTTATTTCTTTAAAAAAACACATATATACCCCCATAAAATATCTTCCACAATTTTCCTTTTTTACAGAGGGAGGCTAATAGAGAGCTGCCATGTTGAGATCACATGACCAGCTAAATAATACTTGGCTGCATCCAAAATCACATACTTCCCTACTGTAAAGATTAAAAAACAGTATGTGACAAAATAAGCATGTCTGAATTCACAGTACTCATAAAAGATTAGGCAAAAAGCACCCTGATGACCGACTACTTCCGGCGAGATTCTTTAGTGTGCATACGATGGGCACTTGACTATCCCATGAGGCCACGGTAGAAGATTTATGAATAGCAGTTTAGCGATGTAACTGACGCTGGTAGATCACATGATAATGGCAGCATGGTGAATGTAATACTATACACATTTATACTGAACATACTTTTTAGCTGTCGTAAATTTTTAAATAAGTACCTACTCAAGAGAGTATGTGATTTCGGACGCAGACCGTATTTTATTTTAGAAACCCCTGTCAGATTGAATAACACCTATTAAAAATTACCCATGATGCATTTTAAAGGACATTACACAAGATTAATTAAATTGCACATCACACTGATGTTATCTTTATTAAGTGACGCCCAATGTTCTACCAGTTCCAAAATACAAGCATTTCAACCTGTGTTAGTATAGTTAACACACGCCTCATGATGTTCATGTGTGGCTCAGCTAATTTAGCACACACTTCTGTGGCTGTGAGGACACGTGTCTTTGTGACTGCAGAGCTCCTTCCACTCAGTGTCAAATCGGCTCTGTGGCAGCCTCAGGTGAATTGAAATCTTGGCCGGAGAGAATTCAGGTCAGCTTTCATAAAAAATAAAAAAAAACAAGTGCACAGAGGCACAATTCATCCATACATTCACCCGGCACTACATCAATCCATCGTTCATTCTCATGTATCTCTAATCTTCATCTTTTCCTCCAGTTTTGCTCAGCTATAGAAAAAAACAAACAAGAAAGAAGACAAGAAATATGTTAAAGTATTATAAGCGTGGACTACCGTTTAAAGATTTGGGATTGCAAAGATTTGTTTTTTATGTTTTTGAAAGGAGTCTCTTAATGCTCACCAGGGCTGCATTTATTTGAACAAAAATGCGGTAAAAAATAATATTGTGAAATACAATAATTATTAATAAAAAAAAATTTTTTCAATATTCTTTGATGAATAGAAAGTTCAAAATACAATTCACTTGAAATATAAAATAGAAATAGGCCCTATATTTAACATCATCAATGTCTTTACTGTCGCTTCAATTTAATGTGGCCTTTCTGAGTAAAAGTATTACTTAAAAAAGGATAAAACAATTCTTACCGACCCCAAACTTTTGAACAGTAGTGTATCACATAATCCAGTTGAGAGTTGTAGTATTTCATAGTGTCAATTGTTATTTAAAAGCTATAAATATTGTTTCATTGTGCCATTCACTAGTATGTTTACCTGAATATTTAATTCAAAATACAGAGGGCCTCACAAATATTTGAATACTTCAGCCATACATAATCTGTATGCACCCATTGCATTAGATAATAAAATATCAAACCAAATGGCATCATAAAAATATATGATGCTAGACACTTTCTCAAAACTAACTTTTTGGTTTACTTTAAACCATCTGCTCCCAAGCGGATTTGTAGTGGATGTATGAAGTCAGTTCACACAGGTGTCCCATAGTAGAGCATATAAACTAGGCCCAAACACTTTTGTCTATTGTCCACCTGTCTATTGTTTTATTATTTAAAGCCTCAATTTCACACTTCTGTGAAACGCTTGCATTGTTTTTCTATAAAATAAACACTGTTTGGTTTGATATTTGTTATCTAATGTTACAATATTCAAACAGTTTGTCTTAAGTATTTATATCTTAAATATAAATTGCTTACATGCTGTTTGGTGAACAGAAAACGTGGCAACGTATGGTCGGGATCCCCGTACAGAAAGAGAAAAAAAGACAGACATTATAAAACAAGTCTCTTGATGTTTAAAGGCCCCGAAAATACTTCAAGCGAAATCGGTGAAAGAACTGGTGTGACGTCATTCTGAACAAAATCAGGCCAAAAAGAAGTTAGTTTGGTGTTCATTTAGGGAGTTCAAAACAGATTGACAGCTTTTCCGGAAAAGTTCGCTCTGGCCAAGTCAAGTCAAATCACCTTTATTTTATATAGCGCTTTATACTATACAGATAGTTTCAAAGCAGCTTTACAGTGATGACAGGAAAATGATGCATTTAGGTTGTTGTTCAGCTGGAGTCAGTTCAGTGTTGATTCAGTTCCATTGTAAAGATCATCAATTATTAGTTCATTTCATCTATAAAGCAGTTCTGCAGAAAATAGTGATGTCATCGCCCAGCTCAGTTCACTTCTCATACAACAGCGTCAGTAGAGTCAGATCAATAATATTGTTGAATATTAAGTAAACATCTTCGAGCTAACATTGGTCCGTGGCAATTACGTAATAGGTAGGTGTGGCTCTGAGGCTCCGCCATCTTTGACGTAGAAATCTTCTCCTGTTAATTTCTTCTAGGGTTGTGACGGTACCAAAATTTCAGTAGTCAGTACCAATGCTAGTAAAATCTAGCGGGTCACTGTACCAATTTCAGAAATATATATTTTTTTAAATAAGTCCTCTAAAAAATGCAGTCCTGTTTTGTCTCATCCGTTGGTTATCGCTGTCAATCGTCGCAGTTTCCGATTCAATCACGCATTTAAATACGGTTGTCAATCCAGAAACTTTGCAGTGTACTTATCAGCATGAAAAACTAAACTTGATTGTGAATGGGTAATAAACAGAAAGCAAGAGAAGAGCCCTCCCTTTATAATCACTACAGCTGTCAATCTCTAAAGCGCAAACTCACTGAATTCTGCACTCTCGCAAAAAAACTCAACTTATTAATAAAAAAGCTGTCTTAATTGTACAATCTCTTATTTGCATTGCGTTTACACTTTGTTGGTTATAATTAAAGGATTCGCGAGCGTGCAGCTCTGATTGGCCATTGTGTTCACATGCTCGACAGATATGTTAGTGATTGGCTACAATGCTCAACACTGTTCAGCATTGAAAAAAACACGCTGTTATTGTTAGTTCAGCCAAAAATGTAAATTCTATCATTTACTCACCCTTATGTTGTTCCAAAACTGTGAGTTTCTTTCTTCTGTTGAACTAAAAAAGAAGATATTTTGAAGAATGTCGGTAACCAAACAGTTGGCAGAAGCCATTGACTTCCACGGTAGAAAAAAATGGCTACCGTTGACTGTCCGGTTATAAACATTCTTCAAAATATCTTCTTTTGTATTCAACAAGTTTGGAACAACATAAGGGTGAGTAAATGATCGAATTTTCATTTTTGGGTGAACTATCCCTTTAACCTTTGAGGCTCAGAGCACGCTCAACCAAACACGAACGAAAACATTTGAGGGCATCGTCTATAAGCGGAAATGCTGGTATAGTCAACTTTTCTTTTTCTTTTTTTAGTATTACTGGTACATTTTTAATACTACTGACAACCCTAATTTCTTCTGTCCAGTCCGTCGAGGTTGGACGCGAGTAAAAACATGAACACACTGAGAGCCGTTTTATATTAGAAATTAAAGTTGTAATTCTAATTTAAGGAGCCAATGACACCGTTTTTTCTCGTTTAATACTGTAAAGCTGCTTGCTTTTAAACAATCTACGGTATAAAATGCTATAAATAAACGCTACGTGACTTTACTGGAGTTCCAAATTGCAGAGATTGCGCAAACATCCACATTGCTGGATGCTTTTTTAAACTGTTGTTTTTTCACCGCTGTCTTTTTGTAGTGTGTTTATTTGGTTACTGAGAGAAAAGTGTGCAGCACATATTAACATATTCATCTAAACTCGCACTCAGCAGCGTGGACGGCGTCGGGATGTCCGCTAACAGTATACTGCTGCTCACTTATTTCAAACTGATGTTTATCCCTAAGCGAAGAACGAAAAAGAACATCGCCATGTGTACATCAGGGGCCTTAAGAATGTGCATTTATATTTTAAGCAGTAAATCATTC
Organism: Siphateles boraxobius; assembly: GCF_051911475.1. NCBI lineage: Eukaryota > Metazoa > Chordata > Actinopteri > Cypriniformes > Leuciscidae > Siphateles > Siphateles boraxobius. The sequence continues at coordinate 43,675,438 of NW_027508734.1, read as the reverse complement.
TATTTTAACTTACCTTAATAACATCTACCCAGTTCCAACCTCTTGGTAGTTCACCCTTATTATCTGTTCATTGCAAAGGGCAGTTTCACATCAGTGTGCATTCAAACAACAAAGACAAACATCATTCGTTTTTTTAGCCAATGATACTAACCTGTTCTTCCAATCAGTTTCCTCTTCTGTGATTTGGTTAGTTGCTCTTTCTTCTCCTTCTTCTTCTTACTGACAGAGGTGGAATTATCCATGACGTCGCTGTTGGATATCAAGGTCTGAGAAACAATACCAGTTGTTACATTTTCTTTTTTTTGTTTTTTCTTTTTTTTACAGGAGCTGTGACAAAGTCATTCTGAGCAATCAGTTTCAATAGCTACAAGAGACCTTCACTCTGTTCTTTTGAGGTGATGTAATTGTTTAAAGATATAATGTCCAATATATCAGAGACATTGCGCAATATATTCAGAGAGCCAAACGCGTCAAGAATACAGACCACAGCGGTTGACACGGGCTGGTGGTTTTCCATGAGTGTTTCTTGGTTCTCTTTGGCCCACTCAAAAAGTGTGTACATCATGGCAGTGCCGAGGTTGGCCTCCACCTGTTCGCTCATCTTCGAGAGAATGTACTGCTTTGTCTCCAGCGATCTAAAATTAGAAGCTTCATTTAATCATGTTGAATCCAATAACCCACTTGCACCGTGAAATATGATATTCAATATAAATCTAATAGAATGTCAAGTGACATTCAAAGGTCAGTAAGTTTAAAAAAATTAAAAAAAAAATTATTCAGAAAAAGATGCATTCGATATTATCAAAAGTGGCAGTAAAGACTTTTTCATTGTTACACATTTTTTTTCATTGTTACAAAAACTTTCTGTTTATTAACGAATACTGAAAGAAAAAAAATGTATCATGGTTTCCACAAAAATATTAAGCAGCATACCTGTTTTCACCACTGATTGATAATAAGAAATGTTTCTTGAGCACTAAATCAGCATTTTAAAATGATTTCTGAAAGATCATGCGACACTGAATAAACTACATTTTAAAATATATTTAAAAAGCAAGCTATTTTAAATTGTAATCACAATTACATATTTTTCATTTCAAAATTCCATAGTTTTTCCAGCCTCAAATTTTCAAACCTATTTCAAAGAAAAATGTGAAAAGAAAAATTCAGGCCATGATTAACATAAATTGTTTATATACGGCGTTATTTTCAGCATTATATTTGGTGTATAGTTCAGTCACCTGTAAATATTATTTTCATTGATTTTCTCAATGAAATCTAAAATGCTTTATAACCTGCATATATTCAACTCTGACACACCAGTTCGATACTGTAAATGTGGTCTGATGTTGCATGATCACCAAACAGTAAAGTACAGTCTGATTTAGATGATTGTTTGCTCCTTTATTTGTTTCTGGTTTAAGTGGCCCTGGCAATAGAGTCAACATTATTTTAGTGAAGTTCAAAATAGGCTCAATTATGATTAAGACAGTTTTGCATAATGAAAAGTTGCAACATGAATTCATTCATTTGCGGTTGACTAAATGATCACTAAACTTTTGCCATGGAAACACTGCTAATACGATACTTTATTTTTATTTATTTTTTATTCTTAATTATGTAGTTTAGAAAACTTAATGGGGCCAATAGTCTGGAAACACAAATATTTTTCCATACTCTTGTTTTTTTCCCCATCCTTATCCAGACCAGACTTGGATATTACTCAAATCAAATTCCATACTTTTCCAAACTGCATAGGAACCTTGTGTAATAATATTTCACAATACAGCCTTCGTTCAGCATAAGAGACTTATGTCAAAAACATCTTACTGAACGTAAACTTTTGAACACTTGTATATTAAAATATAAACATATCCAGTGCAAATAATCTGACATATCTTGGTCAAGTACAATCTATGAACTTAGGTAAGAACATTGTAGCCACAATGAAAGGCTAAAACAATTATACTGTGAACAACTTACATTCTGTTGTTAAAAAAAGTATCTAATGATATTTGCGGTGCAGTTTCAGGATAGTTCTCTGGCCAAGACACTTCTAGCAGGAAGGATTTAGTGTCATCAACGTCTCCTATCTACAAATATAAAAAAGAAGAAGAAAAAAAACACACAATTCAAACAGAAAAAGTACCATGACATTACCAAAAACCTTTGGACAAGGTACAATAGTAGTGCTATACTATATGTGTTTTGCAAACATATTAATACAATATCATCTAAACCAACAATATATAAAAAGGGTGATCAGTTAAATCCAGTATATAATAACCTATAATCTCACGTCATCACCAAAGTGTAAGAGTGTTATACCACTAAAGGCACTCCTATTTATTTATTTACTTCACATTTCACTCCTGCTCTAGCTTGTTTACAAAACCAGATAGATAGATATATAGATAGATAGATAGATAGATACATAGATAGATACATAGATAGATAGATAGATAGATGGCTCTAGTCGTTTTAGGATAAAAGAGTCTGCTAAATAAATACAAAAAAATAGTGTTCGTTTTACCTGTATGGCCATTGGCTAAATAAAACATCACTGTAAGTCAAAGTAAACAGTATTTGGTGTATTTATGACTTTTTTTCACACCACTGAACTGAAGTATTAGTGTGGAGAAGCAGTTCTTACCCTGAACTGGAAAGAAACGGAGCTGAGCTCTTTAAAGCAGTCATCTCCTTCATAGATTGAACGCAGGGCCTCCAACTCCATCTGCACATGAACACTTCAGTGTCAATAACAATAACCATGCACTACCATGGTACTACCATGTTTTGGAAATGTATCGTTGTATTTGACTAGTATACTGATATACCATGGGATATAAAAATGGAAACACTATACAGTAATATCATCGCTGTAAGTTAGCATGGTACCACCACTTTACTTTTTTTGTAGTGTTATCCAATTTCAGAATGAAATGTGGGCATAAACAAGATGTTCATTACGTTTGTGGTTAGGTTAGAATACACAGCCTTTATAAAACTTCCACAATGCATTTAGTGAGCATCTTTTAGCTCATGTTAGCTTTAGCTGTATCTGTCTCACCTCCTGGTCTTCATTGGCAGTCATGTTTCTCGCCAATCTAACACTTTAAACCAGTCATAAACAGCGCTGGTGTATCAGCGGACTGTGGCCAAAATAAAGTTTAAACACTAATGAAGATCAACATGCTTTAAGAATCCTGTAACTATAACTCCTGTAAGAATATAGCAGTCAGTCTCGCTGAGTCTACTTAGAAGAGTGTCGTCTCAGATGATAGGCACGGTTACTGTTGTCCCCTGCAGGACTGGAGTACAGAAATGCACTGGCACTGCAACACATCTTAATATACACTAGGTGGCGACAAAACACTGTCTTTGAATGAAATTGTGCATTATGTCATATTTCAACTATCAAAGCTAAAAAAGATAGTGGGTAACGTCGAATGAGTGTACTACATATCAAAGGTAAAGGAAATAAAACATTAAATCCTAAGAAAATTTGCATCTACCCTCAAAAAGTGTTATTTTCAAGTTAAAAAGCATTACACTATCAAGGCAACAGGCCTACAGCCTACAGATTTTTTTTTTTTCGTTTTAGTCACTAACTAAGGTTTTGAGACAGTGTGTGTGTGTGTGTGTGTGTGTGTGTGTGTGTGTGTGTGTGTGTGTGTGTGTGTGTGTGTGCGCGCGCGTGTGTTTCATTAATATTACTTCACTGTTGAATCCACAGTTCATCTAAAAATGCTAAATTCTGTCATCATTTGACTTCCTTTTTTTCTGTTGAATATCAAAGAAAATACATACCCATACATCAGAAGTCATTGGTTAATGAAAACGGTTACATTTTTGTGTTCCACAGAAGAAAGAAAGTCATACAGGTTTGGAAAGACAATGAAAGTGAGTAAATGATGACTGAATTTACATCTTCAGGTGAATTATCCCACTAATCGCAGGCATCATTGTGACAAACTGAAGTAATCTGCGAAGTATTTAACTCATGTTTTATGCAAAAAGTTTTCATTATGCATTATCTGAAGCTCATAAATTCCTATCTGCATTCTAATTAAAAAGGCTTCACTTATATTATCTACTGAGAACAAAACAATATAATTTTACACCTTTAGCTTAATAGATCACATTTACATAGTAATCGGGAAAAAGCTCATTCAGACTTCACAGCGACATCTTGATTATTAGCACTCATTTGCATGTGGTTTACGGGTCAACAAGACGTCCTCATTGAGTCATGATTAAAGCCCTCTCTGATTATTGAGCAAACCCAACCTGCCTATAAAGACCGAGCTGAGACGCACAGAGAGTCGAGGGCAGAAGATTATTTCCCAGTGCTTCTGACAGACCGATAGCCAAATTACCTTTTGGGAAGATTTACTGTTCTAATTTCAGATCTATTTCACCAGACCTCTTCCATTAAACAAGCCATCCAAAAATAAGTTTATAAAAGACACAACTCAGGGGTCAAGAATAAATCATTTATCATCTCTCTGAAAATGCAATATTTATCATAACTCCATTGGGCTACGGTATCTTACAGTGGTATGAGCACAGGAGATGGTATGTTGCTCAAAGTTTACTGTTCTGAGTCAAACCCACACATACTTGTGATGTGGGGAAGCAAGGAGCCATTTAATGACACGCCAGTCTCATGTGCATTAACTTTTTAGCATTCTGACCGTTTGATTCAGTTCTGCGACTTGTTTTTGTACTCCCAAAGCTTACGTGGCAGAGCATATGCCACTGTGGAGCCAAACGTATATTTTACACCATTGTATGTTTTTTTTAGGCAAGGGACTGCAGGCCAAAGCTTTTACTCCCACAGTCTGAATTACATGACTGGTTGGCTCTACACAATCTCTTTTACGACAAAGTTGCAAGGGGACTATTGTGTGTGTGTGTGTGTGTGTGTTGTAAACCATTTGTACGCTTGCTTTGATGGTATTGCAGTGTTTGAAAACTGAATGGCATTAACATTTCCTGATGAGTGAGTAATGATATTCACAGAAACCACATACTGAACATGATCCGTTTAGAGATCCATTGTTTCCAAGCCCACAGCCTCTCTGCCAGCCTTTCATTTTGGATCGCAATGTTGTTATGTGCCTGCTGGAAACAAAAAGCTTAAACCTAAACCAGCCTAAGCTCTCACTTATGCAGAACTGTAAAAAAAAAAAAAAAAAAAAAAAAAAAAAAAAACTTTTTTTTGTAATTTGGTAACACTTTATAATAAGCATACGGTATTAAAGTAATTTATGAAAAAAATGTGTGTGTGTGTGTGTGTGTGTGTGTGTGTGTGTGTGTGTGTGTGTGTGTGTGTGTGTGTGTGTGTGTGTGTGTGTGTGTGTGTGTGCGTGTGTGTGTGTGTGTGTGTGTGTGTGTGTGCGTGCTTAATGCATTTGTAAACATTTAAGGAACAC